>NC_090325.1:134437618-135078868 GCF_035084215.1 Heptranchias perlo
TACACTCGGAGCGGAGCTACAGGCGGGAGTGGACCTGGGAGAGAGCGCAGGACTCGGAGACTACTCAAGGTCCAGGCTCGAAGGCCTTCCTACACTCGGAGCGGAGCTACAGGCGGGAGTGGACCTGGGAGAGAGCGCAGGACTCGGAGACTACTCAAGGCCCAGGCTCGAAGGCCTTCCTACACTCGGAGCGGAGCTACAGGCGGGAGTGGACCTGGGAGAGAGCGCAGGACTCGGAGACTACTCAAGGCCCAGGCTCGAAGGCCCATCCCACACTCGGAGCGGAGCTACAGGCGGGAGTGGACCTGGGAGAGAGCGCAGGACTCGGAGACTACTCAAGGCCCAGGCTCGAGGGCCTTCCTACACTCGGAGCGGAGCTACAGGCGGGAGTGGACCTGGGAGAGAGCGCAGGACTCGGAGACTACTCAAGGCCCAGGCTCGAAGGCCTTCCTACACTCGGAGCGGAGCTACAGGCGGGAGTGGACCTGGGAGAGAGCGCAGGACTCGGAGACTACTCAAGGCCCAGGCTCGAGGGCCTTCCTACACTCGGAGCGGAGCTACAGGCGGGAGTGGACCTGGGAGAGAGCGCAGGACTCGGAGACTACTCAAGGCCCAGGCTCGAAGGGCCTTCCTACACTCGGAGCGGAGCTACAGGCGGGAGTGGACCTGGGAGAGAGCGCAGGACTCGGAGACTACTCAAGGCCCAGGCTCGAGGGCCTTCCTACACTCGGAGCGGAGCTACAGGCGGGAGTGGACCTGGGAGAGAGCGCAGGACTCGGAGACTACTCAAGGCCCAGGCTCGAGGGCCTTCCTACACTCGGAGCGGAGCTACAGGCGGGAGTGGACCTGGGAGAGAGCGCAGGACTCGGAGACTACTCAAGGCCCAGGCTCGAGGGCCTTCCTACACTCGGAGCGGAGCTACAGGCGGGAGTGGACCTGGGAGAGAGCGCAGGACTCGGAGACTACTCAAGGCCCAGGCTCGAGGGCCTTCCTACACTCGGAGCGGAGCTACAGGCGGGAGTGGACCTGGGAGAGAGCGCAGGACTCGGAGACTACTCAAGGCCCAGGCTCGAGGGCCTTCCTACACTCGGAGCGGAGCTACAGGCGGGAGTGGACCTGGGAGAGAGCGCAGGACTCGGAGACTACTCAAGGCCCAGGCTCGAGGGCCTTCCTACACTCGGAGCGGAGCTACAGGCGGGAGTGGACCTGGGAGAGAGCGCAGGACTCGGAGACTACTCAAGGCCCAGGCTCGAGGGCCTTCCTACACTCGGAGCGGAGCTACAGGCGGGAGTGGACCTGGGAGAGAGCGCAGGACTCGGAGACTACTCAAGGCCCAGGCTCGAGGGCCTTCCTACACTCGGAGCGGAGCTACAGGCGGGAGTGGACCTGGGAGAGAGCGCAGGACTCGGAGACTACTCAAGGCCCAGGCTCGAGGGCCTTCCTACACTCGGAGCGGAGCTACAGGCGGGAGTGGACCTGGGAGAGAGCGCAGGACTCGGAGACTACTCAAGGCCCAGGCTCGAGGGCCTTCCTACACTCGGAGCGGAGCTACAGGCGGGAGTGGACCTGGGAGAGAGCGCAGGACTCGGAGACTACTCAAGGCCCAGGCTCGAAGGCCTTCCTACACTCGGAGCGGAGCTACAGGCGGGAGTGGACCTGGGAGAGAGCGCAGGACTCGGAGACTACTCAAGGCCCAGGCTCGAGGGCCTTCCTACACTCGGAGCGGAGCTACAGGCGGGAGTGGACCTGGGAGAGAGCGCAGGACTCGGAGACTACTCAAGGCCCAGGCTCGAGGGCCTTCCTACACTCGGAGCGGAGCTACAGGCGGGAGTGGACCTGGGAGAGAGCGCAGGACTCGGAGACTACTCAAGGCCCAGGCTCGAGGGCCACCCTACACTCGGAGCGGAGCTACAGGCGGGAGTGGACCTGGGAGAGAGCGCAGGACTCGGAGACTACTCAAGGCCCAGGCTCGAAGGCCTTCCTACACTCGGAGCGGAGCTACAGGCGGGAGTGGACCTGGGAGAGAGCGCAGGACTCGGAGACTACTCAAGGCCCAGGCTCGAAGGCCCACCCACACTCGGAGCGGAGCTACAGGCGGGAGTGGACCTGGGAGAGAGCGCAGGACTCGGAGACTACTCAAGGCCCAGGCTCGAGGGCCTTCCTACACTCGGAGCGGAGCTACAGGCGGGAGTGGACCTGGGAGAGAGCGCAGGACTCGGAGACTACTCAAGGCCCAGGCTCGAAGGCCTTCCTACACTCGGAGCGGAGCTACAGGTGGGAGTGGACCTGGGAGAGAGCGCAGGACTCGGAGACTACTCAAGGCCCAGGCTCGAGGGCCTTCCTACACTCGGAGCGGAGCTACAGGCGGGAGTGGACCTGGGAGAGAGCGCAGGACTCGGAGACTACTCAAGGCCCAGGCTCGAGGGCCTTCCTACACTCGGAGCGGAGCTACAGGCGGGAGTGGACCTGGGAGAGAGCGCAGGACTCGGAGACTACTCAAGGCCCAGGCTCGAGGGCCTTCCTACACTCGGAGCGGAGCTACAGGCGGGAGTGGACCTGGGAGAGAGCGCAGGACTCGGAGACTACTCAAGGCCCAGGCTCGAGGGCCTTCCTACACTCGGAGCGGAGCTACAGGCGGGAGTGGACCTGGGAGAGAGCGCAGGACTCGGAGACTAGTCAAGGCCCAGGCTCGAGGGCCTTCCTACACTCGGAGCGGAGCTACAGGCGGGAGTGGACCTGGGAGAGAGCGCAGGACTCGGAGACTACTCAAGGCCCAGGCTCGAGGGCCTTCCTACACTCGGAGCGGAGCTACAGGTGGGAGTGGACCTGGGAGAGAGCGCAGGACTCGGAGACTACTCAAGGCCCAGGCTCGAGGGCCTTCCTACACTCGGAGCGGAGCTACAGGCGGGAGTGGACCTGGGAGAGAGCGCAGGACTCGGAGACTACTCAAGGCCCAGGCTCGAAGGCCTTCCTACACTCGGAGCGGAGCTACAGGCGGGAGTGGACCTGGGAGAGAGCGCAGGACTCGGAGACTACTCAAGGCCCAGGCTCGAGGGCCTTCCTACACTCGGAGCGGAGCTACAGGCGGGAGTGGACCTGGGAGAGAGCGCAGGACTCGGAGACTACTCAAGGCCCAGGCTCGAGGGCCTTCCTACACTCGGAGCGGAGCTACAGGCGGGAGTGGACCTGGGAGAGAGCGCAGGACTCGGAGACTACTCAAGGCCCAGGCTCGAGGGCCTTCCTACACTCGGAGCGGAGCTACAGGCGGGAGTGGACCTGGGAGAGAGCGCAGGACTCGGAGACTACTCAAGGCCCAGGCTCGAGGGCCTTCCTACACTCGGAGCGGAGCTACAGGCGGGAGTGGACCTGGGAGAGAGCGCAGGACTCGGAGACTACTCAAGGCCCAGGCTCGAGGGCCTTCCTACACTCGGAGCGGAGCTACAGGCGGGAGTGGACCTGGGAGAGAGCGCAGGACTCGGAGACTACTCAAGGCCCAGGCTCGAAGGCCTACCTACACTCGGAGCGGAGCTACAGGCGGGAGTGGACCTGGGAGAGAGCGCAGGACTCGGAGACTACTCAAGGCCCAGGCTCGAGGGCCTTCCTACACTCGGAGCGGAGCTACAGGCGGGAGTGGACCTGGGAGAGAGCGCAGGACTCGGAGACTACTCAAGGCCCAGGCTCGAGGGCCTTCCTACACTCGGAGCGGAGCTACAGGCGGGAGTGGACCTGGGAGAGAGCGCAGGACTCGGAGACTACTCAAGGCCCAGGCTCGAGGGCCTTCCTACACTCGGAGCGGAGCTACAGGCGGGAGTGGACCTGGGAGAGAGCGCAGGACTCGGAGACTACTCAAGGCCCAGGCTCGAGGGCCCACCCGCACTCGGAGCGGAGCTACAGGCGGGAGTGGACCTGGGAGAGAGCGCAGGACTCGGAGACTACTCAAGGCCCAGGCTCGAGGGCCTTCCTACACTCGGAGCGGAGCTACAGGCGGGAGTGGACCTGGGAGAGAGCGCAGGACTCGGAGACTACTCAAGGCCCAGGCTCGAGGGCCTTCCTACACTCGGAGCGGAGCTACAGGCGGGAGTGGACCTGGGAGAGAGCGCAGGACTCGGAGACTACTCAAGGCCCAGGCTCGAGGGCCCACCCGCACTCGGAGCGGAGCTACAGGCGGGAGTGGACCTGGGAGAGAGCGCAGGACTCGGAGACTACTCAAGGCCCAGGCTCGAGGGCCTTCCTACACTCGGAGCGGAGCTACAGGCGGGAGTGGACCTGGGAGAGAGCGCAGGACTCGGAGACTACTCAAGGCCCAGGCTCGAGGGCCTTCCTACACTCGGAGCGGAGCTACAGGCGGGAGTGGACCTGGGAGAGAGCGCAGGACTCGGAGACTACTCAAGGCCCAGGCTCGAGGGCCTTCCTACACTCGGAGCGGCAGAGAGCCAATCGGTCAAAAAACAAGGAGTGACGTCACAGGACAGCAGGTAGGTGATTGGCTGGTGAGTGTTAGTTTTTTTCTCTGAGTTAGGGAATTGGGTAAAATTGAATTAAAAACTAGAAGCATAAAACTACTGGTATCTTATTAAAATTAAAGCTTAAACTACTTAACTCGAGTAATATATCCAAAAATAACTGTATTTGAGGCTTAATTTGTTTTTTTGCTTGGTTTAAGTTAATCTAATAAATTAAGGCATGTCAGGGCAGCTCAGACCTGTCGAATGCATGACCTGTGCCATGCGGGAGCTCCAGGACGCTTCCCGTGTCCTGGACAACCACATATGCAGGAAGTATCGTCAGCTGGTGGAGTTAGAGCTCCAGGTTTTGGACCTTGAGCAGCAGCTGACGTCGCTGCAGTGCATCCGCGAGGCTGAGAGTTTCGTGGACAGCACGTTTCAGGATGTGGTAACCCCGCAGATTAAGAGAGTAGAGTGCAGGCAGAGAGGGAATGGGTGACCGCCAGACAAACAAGGATAACCAGGCAGGTAGTGCAGGAGTCCCCTGAGGGCATCTCACTCTCCAACCAGCATTCAGTTCTGGGTACTGGTGGGGGAGAGGGTTCCTCTGGGGAGTGCAGCCAGAGCCAAGTCCAAAGCACCATGGGTACCTCAGCTGTACATGGGGGGAGGAGAACGGTCGAGAGAGCAATGGTGATAGGGGATTCTATAGTTAGTGGAGCAGACAGGCGTTTCTGCGGCTGCAAACGTGATTCCAGGATGATATGCTGCCTCCCTGGTGCCAGGGTTATGGATGTCACTGAACGGCTGCAGAACATTCTGAGGGGGGAAGGTGAACAGCCAGAGGTCGTGGTCCATATCGGTACCAACGACATAGGTAAAAAGAAGGATGAGGTCCTGCAAGGTGAATATAAGGAGTTAGGAAATAAGTTTAAAAAGCAGGACCTCAAGGGTAGTAATCTCAGGATTACTCCCAGTGCCATGTGCTAGTGAGTATAGGAATAGGAGAATAGATCAGTTGAATGCGTGGCTAGAGGGTTGGTGCAGGAGGGAGGGATTTAGATTCCTGAGGAATTGGGACGGATTCTGGGGAAGGTGGGACCTGTACAAGTCGTACGGGTTGCACCTCAACAGATCCGGGACTAATATCCTTGCAGGGGGGGTTGCTATTGCTGTTGGGGAGGGTTTAAACTAGAGTGGCAGGGGGATGGGAACCTGAGCGGGGAGTCAGAAGAGAGTAAAGTTGAGAGCAGCAAGAGAGGGGAGGACCCAGGGGAAATTTACAACACAAATAGTACAAACAGTTGTTCAAGAACAAGTGAAGGGGAAAAACGTAGAGCAGCAGAAAGAAAGTGTACTTTAGGCACTACAGATAAAGTGAAAACTAGAAGGTGTAAAGCGATTAACCCAGCATCAAAACTGAAGGTCATAAGAACATAAGAACATAAGAAATTGGAGCAGGAGTAGGCCAATCGGCCCCTCGAGCCTGCTCCGCCATTCAATAAGATCATGGCTGATCTGATCCCAACCACAAATCTAAAGAACACAAGAAGTCGGAGCAGGACCCGGCCACATAGCCCCTGGGCCCTCTCCGCCACCCACAGGGCATTGACCGATCCGAACTCAGCTTCATGTCCAATTTCCTGCCCGCTCCCCATAACCCCTAATTCCCTTTACTTCTAGGAAACTGTCTATTTCTGTTTTAAATTTATCTAATGATGTAGCTTCCACAGCTTCCTGGGGCAGCAAATTCCACAGACCTACCACCCTCTGAGTGAAGAAGTTTCTCCTCATCTCAGTTTTGAAAGAGCAGCCCCTTATTCTAAGATTATGCCCCCTAGTTCTAGTTTCACCCATCTTTGGGAACATCCTTACTGCATCCACCCGATCAAGACCCTTCACAATCTTATATGTTTCAATAAGATCGCCTCTCATTCTTCTGAACTCCAATGAGTAGAGTCCCAATCTACTCAACCTCTCCTCATATGTCCGCCCCCTCATCCCCGGGATTAACCGAGTGAACCTTCTTTGTACTGCCTCGAGAGCAAGTATGTCTTTTCTTAAGTATGGAGACCAAAACTGTATGCAGTATTCCAGGTGCGGTCTCACCAATACCTTATATAACTGCAGCAATACCTCCTTGTTTTTATATTCTATCCCCCTAGCAATAAAAGCCAACATTCCGTTGGCTTTCTTGATCACCTGCTGCACCTGCATACTAACTTTTTGATTTTCTTGCACTAGGACCCCCAGATCCCTTTGTACTGCAGTACTTTCCAGTCTCTCGCCATTAAGAAAATAACTTGCTCTCTGATTTTTCCTGCCAAAGTGCATAACCTCACATTTTCCAATATTATATTGCATCTGCCAAATCTCCGCCCACTCACCCAGCCTGTCTATATCCCCTTGCAGGTTTTTTATGTCCTCCTCACTCTCTACTTTCCCTCCCATCTTTGTATCATCTGCAAATTTTGATATGTTGCACTCGGTCCCCTCCTCCAAATCGTTAATATAGATTGTAAAGAGTTGGGGACCCAGCACCGACCCCTGCGGAACACCACTGGTTACTGGTTGCCAGTCCGAAAATGAACCATTTATCCCAACTCTCTGCTTCCTGTTTGATAACCAATCCTCCACCCATGCCAGAATATTACCCCCAATCCCGTGATTTTTTATCTTAAGTAATAATCTTTCATGTGGCACCTTGTCGAATGCCTTCTGGAAGTCTAAATACACTACGTCCACTGGTTCCCCTTTATCCACCCTATACGTTATATCCTCGAAGAACTCAAGCAAATTTGTCAGACATGACTTCCCCTTCATGAAGCCATGCTGACTTTGTCCTATTAAATTATGCTTATCTAAATGTTCCGTTACTGTCTCCTTAATAATAGACTCCAAAATTTTACCCACCACAGATGTTAAGCTAACTGGCCTATAATTTCCAGCCTTCTGCCTACTACCCTTTTTAAATAACGGTGTTACATTAGCAGTTTTCCAATCTGCCGGGACCTCTCCTGAGTCCAGGGAATTTTGGAAAACTATCACCAAAGCATCCACAATCCCTACTGCCACTTCCCTCAAGACCCTAGGATGGAAGCCATCAGGTCCAGGGGATTTATCCGCCTTGAGTCCCATTATTTTACTGAGTACCATCTCCTGAGTGATTTTAATCGTATTTAGCTCCTCCCCCCCTAGAGCCCCCTGTTTGTCCAGTGTTGGGATATTCTTAGTGTCCTCTACTGTAAAGACTGAAACAAAATATTTGTTCAGCATTTTTGCCATCTCCATGTTTCCCACCATTAATTTCCCGGTCTCATCCTCTAAGGGACCTATGTTTGCCTTAGCCACCCTTTTTCTTTTTATATAACTATAGAAACTCTTGCTATCTGTTTTTATATTTTTTGCTAATTTCTTTTCATAATCTAACTTCCCTTTCTTAATCAATCCTTTAGTTACTTTTTGCTGTCTTTTGAAGAATTCCCAATCTTCTATCCTCCCACTAAGTTTGGCTACCTTAAATGTCCTTGTTTTTAGTCGGATACTATCCTTGATTTCTTTACTTAGCCACGGGTGGCTGTCATTTCTTTTACACCCTTTTTTCCTCAGTGGAATATATTTATTTTGAAAGTTGTAAAATAACTCCCTAAATGAACACCACTGCTCATGTACCGTCTTACCCTTTAATCTATTTTCCCAGTCCACTTTAATCAATTCCGCTCTCATACCATCATAGTCTCCTTTATTCAAGCTCAGTACGCTTGTTTGAGAATCAACCTTCTCACCCTCTAATTGGATATGGAATTCAACCATGTTGTGGTCGCTCGTTCCAAGGGGATCCTTAACTAGGACATTATTAATTAATCCTGACTCATTACACAGGACCAGGTCCAAGGTTGCCTGCCCCCTTGTAGGATCAGTTACATACTGCTCAAGAAATCCATCCCTGATGCACTCAATGAACTCGTCCTCAAGGCTGCTCTGCCCAATTTGATTTGTCCAGTTAATATGATAATTAAAATCCCCCATAATTATGGCTGTTCCCTTATTACATGCCCCGACTATCTCCTGATTAATACTTCTTCCAGCAGAGTTGCAACTATTAGGAGGCCTATATACTACGCCCACTAATGTTTTTTTTCCCTTATTATTCCTTATCTCCACCCAAACTGTTTCATTATCTTGATGCTTTGTCCCAATATCATTTCTCTGTATTACAGTGATTCCTTCCTTTATTAACATAGCCACCCCACCTCCCCTTCCTTCCTGCCTGTCCTTCCTGATTGTTAAATACCCTGGCATATTTAATTCCCAGTCGTTGTCACCCTGCAGCCATGTTTCTGTAATGGCCACAAGATCATACCCATACGTAGTTATTTGTGCCGTTAACTCGTCCATTTTATTACGAATGCTACGTGCATTCAGATAAAGAACTTTCAAATCTGTTTTGTGACGCTTAGTTCCTGCTTTTTCCTTTTTTAACACTTTACCTATTACTCCATACCTTCTGTCCCTTCCTGTTACGCTTTCCTCTCTCTCCCTGCTCAGGTTCCCAACCCCCTGCCACTTTAGTTTAAACCCTCCCCAACAGCACTAGCAAACACTCCTCCTAGGACAGCGGTCCCGGCCCTGCCCAGGTGCAGACCGTCCGGTTTGTACTGGTCCCACCTCCCCCAGAACCGTTTCCAGTGTCCCAGGAATTTGAATCCCTCCCCCTTGCACCATTCCTCTAGCCACGTATTCATTTGAAATATCCTCCTATTTCTACTCTGACTAGCACGTGGCACTGGCAGCAATCCTGAGGTCAGGCTAGGGTGTATGGCCCAACTAAGAGTTCTATATACAAATGCATGGAGTATAAGGAATAAATTAAATGAACTACAGGTGCAAATTCAAATTGGAGGGTATGACATGATAGCTATTACTGAGACATGGCTGCAGGATGGTCAGAATTGGGAACTAAATATACCGGGTTATAAGGTCTACAGGAGAGATAGGGAAAATGGAAGAGGGGGACGAGTAGCCTTCGTGATTAGAGATGAAATCACTTCAATGATAAAGGAGGATATAACGAGAGGTGAGCAGCCAACAGAGACCTTATGGGTTGAATTGAGAAATAGAACAGGATCTAAGACTATAGTGGGAGTTGTGTATAGGACCCCTGGGCAGCAGCTCTGAAGTGCTAGATTGTATAAATGCAGAGATTAGACAAGCGTGTAAGAAAGGCATAGTGGTCTTAATGGGGGACTTTAACCTTCACACAGATTGGGAAAAGCAGACTAGCAACTGTCAGAAAGGTAGTGAATTTCTTGTGTGTCCAGGATAGTTTTCTACAGCAGTATGTCCTAGAGGCAACAAGGGGGCAAGCCATACTAGATTTAGTAATGAGTAATGAACCAAATTTAGTTAACAGCTTAACTGTGCGTGAACATCTATCCAATAGTGATCATAACATGATCGAGTTCAATGTATTGTTTGAAAGGGAAAAAAGTGAATCAGCTGCTAAGATTCTAGACTAGGGTAAGGCCGACTTCAATGGGATGAGACAGAGATTGTCCACAGTAAACTGGGCAAATCTGTTAATCGGTAAAACGACTGATGATCAGTGGGAAATGTTTAAATAAACATTTAACGTGATATAGAATCGGTTTATACCCCTGAGGGGCAAGAACTCTACTTGCCAAAAAAAACAGCCATGGACAACTAAAGAGGTAAGGGACAGTATAAGACGTAAGGAAAGGCCATACAAAAAGGCAAAAAATGGCACAGATCCTGGCGAATGGGAAAGAGACAAAGATCAACAAAGGGTCACAAAACAGATAGTAAGAGCTACAAAAAGAGAGTATGAAAAGAAACTTGCAAGGGATATCAAAACCAATATGAAGAACTTTTATAGTTATATTAGGAAAAAGAGGGTGGTCAGGAGCAGTGTTGGCCCCTTAAAAACTGAAAGTGGGGATATTGTCATTGACAATGGGGAAATGGCGGACATGTTGAATAATTACTTTGCGTCAGTATTGACAGTCGAAAAAGAGGATAGCATACTGGAAATCCCAAGAAAATATTGAATCGGGGACAGGGACTCAATAAAATTAACATAAGTAAAGCAACAGTAATGAAGAAAATAAAAGCACTAAAGAGTGACAAATCCCCAGGACCAGAAGGTTTCCATCCCAGGGTTTTAAAGGAAGTAGGTGAGCACATTGCAGATGCCCTAACGATAATCTTTCAAAGTTCTCTAGATTCAGGGACTGTCCCTCTAGATTGGAAAATTGCACATGTCACTCCGCTTTTTAAGAAAGGAGAGAGAGGGAAACCAGGGAATTATAGACCAGTTAGCCTAACATCTGTTGTGGGGAAAATGCTGGAGTCTATAATTAAGGAGAGGGTGACTGAACAACTCGAGAATTTTCAGTTAATCAGGGAGAGCCTGCATGGATTTGTGAAAGGTAGGTCGTGCCTGACAAACCTGATTGAATTTTTTGAAGAGGTGACTAAAGTAGTGGTCAGGGGAATGTCAATGGATGTTATTTATATGGACTTCCAGAAGGCATTTGATAAAGTCCCACATAAGAGACTGTAAGCTAACATAGAAGCCCATGGAATCGAGGGAAAAGTACGGACTTGGTTAGGAAGTTGGCTGAGCGAAAGGCGACAGAGAGTAGGGATAATGGGTAAGTATTCACATTGGCAGGATGTGACTAGTGGAGTCCCGCAGGGATTTGTCTTGAGGCCTCAATTATTCACAATATTTATTAACGACTTAGATGAAGGCATAGAAAGTCTCATATCTAAGTTTGACGATGACACAAAGATTGTTGGCATTGTAAGCAGTGTAGATGAAAACTTAAAATTACAAAGGGATATTGAAAGATTAGGTGAATGGGCAAAACTGTGGCAAATGAAATTCAATGTAGGCAAATGTGAGGTCATCCACTTTGGATCAAAAAAGGATAGAACAGGGTACTTTCTAAATGGTAAAAAGTTAAAAACAGTGGAAGTCCAAAGGGACTTAGGGGTTCAGGTACATAGATCATTGAAGTGTCATGAACAGGTGCAGAAAATAATCAATAAGGCTAATGGAATGCTGGCCTTTGTATCTAGAGGACTAGAGTACAAGGGGGCAGAAGTTATGCTGCAGCTATACAAAACCCTGGTTTGACCGCACCTGGGGTACTGTGAGCAGTTCTGGGCACCGCACCTTTGGAAGGAAATATTGGCCTTGGAGGGAGTGCAGCGTAGGTTTACTAGAATGATACCCGGACTTCAAGGGTTAAGTTACGAGGAGAGATTACTGAAATTGGGGTTGTATTCTCTAGAGTTTCGAAGGTTAAGGGTGATCTGATCGAAGTTTATAAGATATTAAGGGGAACAGATAGGGTGGATAGAGAGAAACTATTTCCGCTGGTTGAGGATTCTAGGAGTCGGGGGCACAGTCTAAAAATTAGAGCCAGACCTTTCAGGAGTGAGATTAGAAAACATTTCTACACACAAAGGGTGGTAGAAGTTTGGAACTCTCTTCCCCAAACTGCAATTGATACTAGCTCAATTGCTAAATTTAAATCGGAGATAGATAGCTTTTTCGCAACCAAAGGTATTAAGGGATATGGGCAAAAGGCAGGTATATGGAGTTAGAACACAGATCAGCCATGATCTTATCAAATGGCAGAGCAGGCTCGAGGGGCTGAATGGCCTATTCCTGTTCCTGTGTTCCTATGAAATCCAGAACACGGGGCTTAGTTGGCTGTTGTCACAGCCGCCAATGGCGAGGCAAAGGGAAGTGGGGGTATGCACAAGAGGCCGGAGTCTCAGGAATTGAATTGGGGATGTTGTAGCATGTGAGGAGGATACAGAACTAGGGGATGGATGAAGGGATTTCAACACAGGATGAGAATTTCAGATTTGATGTGTTGGGGGTCTGGGAGCTGATGTAGGTCAGCAAAATCAGGATCATGGGCAAGTGATGTGGGATAGAATATGGGCAGCAGAATTTTGGATGAGCTGATGTTTACAGAGGTTGTAGGATAGGTGGCTTGCCAGGAGGACATTGGAATATTGAGTCTGGTGGTGACAAAGGCATGGATGTGGATTTCAGTGGCAGATGGGCTGAAATAGGGCAGTGTTATGGAAATGGAAATAGGTGGTCTTTGTGATGGAGAGTAAATGGGACCAGAATCTCAACTTGGGGTTGAATAGGATGCCAATGTTGTTACAGTTTGATTCAGCCCGAGACGGTGGCTGGGTGGAGGTCAAGTTGGTGACAAGGGTACGGAGTGCATGGTGGGGGCCGAGGATGATGGCTTTGATCTTCCCGATGTTAGTTGAGGGATGTTAAACTGGATGTTGGACAAGTAGTTTGACAGCACAGAATTGGAGTGTTCAAGAGAGGTGAAGAGTTAGAGCTGGGTGTGATCGGCGTACATGTAGAAATTGGCCCCACGTCTGTGGATAACATTGCCAAGGGGTAGCATATAAAATGAGAAAAAGGATGGGGCCAAGGATGGATCCTTCAGGGATTCCGGAGATGATGGTGCAGGGATGGGAAGAGAAGCCATTAGCAGAGATGCTGTGATTACAATCAGATAGGTAAAAGTGGAACCAAGTTAGGGCAGTCCCAATGCGGTGGACAGTGGAGGAGAGACGTTGAAGGAGGATGGTGTGGCCAGCTATGTCAAAGACTGTAGAGAGGTCAAGAAGGATGAGGAAAGATAATGCAGCACGATCACAGCCGCAGAGAATGTCATGTGTGATTTTGGTTACGGCCACTTTGGTGCTGTGGAAGAGGCAGAAACATGATTGGAGGGATTTAAACAGGGAACTGCAGGAGATGTGGACACAGATCTGGATGGCATTATCACATTCATGGACTATGTAAAGGAAAAAGAGTTTAGTAGTTAGTAAAGACAGATAGGTTGGGTGGATGGGGGGAGTGTTTTGAGGAGGTAGGTGATTTTGATGGAGGTTTTCAAAAGGAGGAGAGAAGTGCCTGAGGAGAGAAACTATTTACAATGTCAGCTAGCGTGGGGGTTAAGAAAAAAAGTTGGATGGCCATAAATTTAGTGGGAATGGGGTTTAGGGAGCAGAAGGTGGGTCTCGTGAACAAGATGAGCTTGGAGAGAGCATGGGGGGAGATTGGAGAGAGAGATGGAGGTTCAGGGGTCACATGGAAGGTGCTGAGAGAAAATATGGCTCACTGGGCAAGGGGAAGTAGCAGAGGCAGCTGAACTAATGTCCCATTTATTTCTACAGATTGTCTGCTGTAACTTTGGCAGAAGATTCACAAAAATCTCGGAGAAGAGACAAACGTTGGGTTTCCACTGATCTTCTGCTGAAGTAACGGTGGACATTTGGGAGCATCCTCACAGATATTCAACACCATGGTTTCTATCTTGGTGTCAAAGAAGTCCATGAACTTATCACAACTGTTGTTATAGATGCGGGTGGAGGGGCAGGGGAGAGGGATTTATGTAGTTGATTGGTAGTGAAGAGATGTTTGGGGTTATCTTTGCTCTCCAGAATGACCCTGGAGTACGGGACGGTTTTGGCAGAGGCCCAGTAGTGCTTGACATGTGATGGATGGCTAAGCCAGTTATGTGTCAGATACGCTCAAGTCTGTGCCCCATGACTGGAAAAAGCGAGGATGGGGGCTGCATCAGGGGAAATGATTGGCATGGGAGACAGTGAAGGTTTTGCTGGGGACAACGGTATCAGAGGTAGAGATGAGGGAGTGGTTGAGCAAATCAACAACTACAAAGGTATTGTGGCAAATGGACGGTTAAAGGCTAGACAGTTGGGAGTTTGAAAGTGCAGTTGTAAGCAACTTGGGAAAATATTTTTTTCCAGGATCAGATGCAGAAGCAAGTGGAATTGGAAAGGGGTAGGGTATATGGGAAGCGAGAGGTACAAGGAAGTTATCAGAGAAGGCCTGGTCAGTGATCAACACCATGGCCTAAATTTTAACAATGAGGTGGAATCTCAGCAGGGGGGGCTCAATAAGTGGGTGGGAAACCTGGAAAAAATTTTTGTGTGTGTTCCTGAGCGATCACAACTCAACTGAAGCCACTTAATTCAACTTCCAGGTTTCACGCCCTCAAGCTGTGCAGTGGGCGTACAGCACACCCGCATGATGCGATTCAAAGCCCACTATTTGCAGGGCCAATGTAACGATGCATTTTGAAGGAGAAAGGAGTAAGAAGCAGAATGGAAGGACATAGAGGAAAGGCAGCACCCAGGTTCTCGGACGCCGCCCTGGAGACACAAATGGCTGCGAGAAGTAGGAGGGAGGTGTTATACCCACCTGAAAGGGGGAAGAAACCTGGTTCTGCCACCAAGAAGGCGTGGCTGGAGGTTGCAGAACAGGTCAGCAGCAGAAGCATGTGCTGCAGTGCAGGAAGCGATCTAATGACCTAACCAGGTCAGGAAATGTGAGAACAGTTACTGATTCACCTGCATTCTGTAGTGAACATTAACCCCGCTCACACTGCCCTGCGCAGCCTACTCCATCACATCACTCCTCACACCCACTTAAGGCTCAATGTCAAGTTACCTTCAATTTCTGTGCACTTTTTCACCTCTCCATTTGTGCACCCACCTCTCCCACTCACCCAAATCCTGATGCAATGTGATCAATCTGTCTGATAGTCACCTTCTGATGCATCTCATTCATTGTCAGCCTGACTCAGAGCAATGCATCCATCGGGTGACCCGGTCACCCTCACTCACTCACACGTCTGTACTTTCTCCCTTGTAGGAGAAGTGAGCGCAAAATGCAAGGAAGAGGAGTCAGACTGGAGGGGGGCCTCCACAAATCGTGGCCCTTACAGAGGCAGAGGAGGAGGCCTTGGAAATTAGACGGATGGTGGAGTGCCTGGCCGTCAGGGATGCCGAGACTGGCACCCCGCAAACGTCTGGTGACAGAACTTTAACATCCCTCACACACAACATGGATTGACATTATCAATGATTGATCTGTTGCACACCTCAGTATGCTCATCGCAACATTACTCTGCGGTGAATCTTAATATTACTGTATGTTCCCTTCCAGGGCCATCAAGGAGTGAAGATATGGCCGAGGGTGATTTCTCGGAAGAGCTTCCTGCCTTTGAGGACGCACAGTCACATCTTAGTGAGCCATGCACCAGCACAGATATTCACACCTCGGTGGGTCCTATTAGAGAGGTGGTTGGGTTGTCACCTGATGAGTCACCACACACAAGTGAGCAAGAGCGGACACTGGTGGCAGGGGCAGCTGTGGAGAGTCCACGTCGATGGGCGCACTCCTCTCCAAGCTCTACTCAGCTTGGCACAAATGCTGAACCCCGGGGCCATCCTTGAAATGGAGAATGCTAGAGGTACAGACACGCCTTTGCGATGTACTAGTTTTGATTCTCACCATCACTGCCACGTCCTGCCCATTCTTGAGTCCTTTTGTAAAAGTGCCATTTCATGTACTTCATCATGAACGACGAGACTTGATGCCACCCATTGGGTGGGTTCACAATGGGTGAATGTGTGGTTGCAGGACTGTTTTGTGCAAGGAGGACGGGGGGACGGGCTGGTGTTGGTGGTTGCGGTGGTCGTTCCAGGTGGTCTGAGTCCTTGACTATTGTCACTTTGCAGATTTCCCTATGAGAATCTATCAAATATGAGTGACTCCCTGGCATCACAAGCAGCCAGGTGAACACTGCTCATCGCTCCACTCCTCCTCCTCCTCCTCCTCAATGTTGATGGCACGTGTGGCTGCTTCATGATCGCATGGGACCTCATCCACCTGTAGCCCTCTCTGTTGAGCAATGTTGGGCAGGTCGCAACACACAACTATTATTCTACACATCCTCGCTGTTGAGTACTGAAAGACTCCCCCAGATCGACCCAGGCATCTGAAATGCATCTTCAGCATTCCTGTGGCTCGTTCAATGACAAACCTGGTGGTGATGTGACTGCCGTTGTACCGCTGTTGTGCCTCGCTGGTGGGGTTCCTCAGAGGTGTCATGAGCCACCTCTGCAGGGGATATCCCTTGCTCCAAGGAGCCAGCCCATAAGTCTGTTTTGTGTGTGGAAGAGGGCCAGGATGTTGGATTTGCGGAGAATGAAGGAATCATGGCAACTGCCAGGGAATTTGGCACACCCCCGCAGTAACCTTGTCCGGTGGTCGCAAACCAGCTGCACATTGATGGAGTGATATCTCTTTCGGTTGATGAACAGTCCTGGCTCACGTTTCCGTGCTCGGATTGCTACGTGTGTGCAATCAATTGCGCCCTGCACCTATGGGAAGCCAGCAAGAGAATGGAAACCCACAGCCCTCTCAGTCTGGCTGATGTCGTCAATGGGGAAGTTGACGTAGTCAGATGCCCTGGCAATAAGCCATCCGTGATCTGCGTATACACTTATATGCAGATGATTGAGAGATTCTGGTGATGTTACTGGTGATGCCCTGTAAGGATCCGGAGGCGAAGAAGTTGAGGGCAGTGGTGACTTTAACTGCCACAGGCAATGCGTTGCCACCAGGCCCAGCCCGGAGCAGCTCTACATGAAGGAGCCTGCAGATGTCTTCAACCATCTGATGACTCAATCTGAGCCTTCGTAGGCACTGCTCCTCAGAGAGGTCCAGGAAGCTCAGCCTCTGCCTGTAGACCCTCTCACGAGGGTAGTGCCTCCTGCGACCTGGGCCCCTCCCTGCTCTTCTGCAGGTCCTTGTGGCGCACCTCTGTCTTGTGGAGCTGCAACTCCCAGAACTGCACGCCATGCCCGCCAAAGATGGTGATCTGCCTCCTCCTCAGATGTACTGATCCATTGCACCCCCTTTCCTGATAGTGTCAGTTTGAGAGGGTCCAAAATGTATGTGAATTCTGAGTGTGAACAAAGAAATCTCAGTCTAAACACAAAGAACTCCCAGCCAAAGGTTTGTCTGAGAGAAATGATTGTCCTGCTGCACGTGTCAATCACTGGTTTAAAGGTCTAAATGAGGGCCGGCGGCAACTCGCCTCTGTTTCCATGGCATCTTTTCAGAGGCCACAGGAGATACATTCAAGTAGAGTTAAAATCGTTTATCTGCCTGAATACACTATAATTTAATTCCCTTAAGTACTTCAGATACTTTAATTGCCCCTTAAAGCCAGTACGTAATGCCAGCGGGACTGCTGGGTTTCTGAAACGCACGCATCTAGATGCGTTTGGGTGAAACGCGGAAGTTGGCGGGTTGGAGCCAGGAGCCATTCCCGCTCCAAACTTAAAAAATTTTTACTGCCCCCCGGCCCCCAACCCATCCGTTCTTCGGGGTTAAAATTTACCCTCGTAGGAGGCCATGGGAGATGTTGAGGTTGATGGGGTGTCCATGATTATGGTAGGAGAGATTTTATGGAGAGAGAAGTTTAGGAAAACAGGAGGATGATGAAATCATAGGACAAAGGCAAGGGGAGCTGAGGGGGAGATTCAAATCACTGAGGATGAGGAGTCGCTCAGTACAAAGGCTGAGGGGGGATAAGAGGCAGAATATTTTGAGAAGAAACTTAGGGTGGGAGACAATGAGAATTTTAAAGGAGAAGTGAGAGGAGTGGAACATGGTGAGATGTTCAAAGAAGGAGGAGATGCCAGAGGAGTAGGGGGAATAGACCAAGATGTAATTTGGTGAATTTGGGCGAGGCAGATGGTGGAAAAGTATAGCCAGGTGGGAAAGCTTTGGTAAGGACAACTTCACCACCCATAGCCAGGTTTCAATCAAAGGCAGAGTGCCAATACGGTCATCCACAATGAGGTCATGGATGGCAAGGGCCTAAACAACAAGACATTCCCAGGAAATGTTTTCAAAAATTCAAAAACCAAGAGCTGCTCGTCCCCATTAAATCTGACCTGTGTTTACCTAAAACATTGCTTGTTAAAGCAGTAACTTTGCGAACTAATTGAGAATCTGTAGAAATGAAGACAGCAGATGTGCAGGAAATATTGTTTCATTCAGTAAAGTGCCTAAGGCAGTGCCTAAGGTGTTTCAGTCTGGTATGCTTCAACAAAAGTAAGAGCTACTTGGGATCTTTTAATCAACTAAAAATCAGACAGCTGAAATATATTTAAATATTAATGATATGGAAATGTCTGTTTCATTTCAGTGTTTTATAATCAAAGTAAATGTTTGAAGCAAAGTAAGTTGTCTGTATATACAAAAGAAAGAAAGATTGCATTTATATAGCACCATTCATGGCCTTAGGACATCCCAAAGCCAATGAGGTACTTTTGAAGTGTACTCCCTCAGTGCTGCACTAGAGCATCAATCTAAATTTTGTGCTTACATCTCTGGCGTGGGACTTGAACCCACTACCTTCATGACTTAGAGGTAAGAGTGCTACCATTGAGCCACAGCTGACATTTATAATAATGCAGTACTATTTTTAGATATCTCCAAGATAACTTCAAATAAAATTGCTGAGATTGTTTGGTCTTGAACTCCATTTACAGAAACTTTCATCCTCAGTAGTTCTCGGATAGGTTGACAAAAAGTAATCTCCTGTGGTTACAACAAACGTCAAACTATGACCTCTCTTTTCAAGGCTCATTTCTTTTTTTAAGAGCTGTGTAATTTTACAAATATTCATTAAGGGTACTTCTTTAAAAAAGTTGTACACATTTTTAAAACTACTCCCTTTGTACCAGACTAATCGGGGGTGGGGGTAGATACAATTGCTCTGGTCCCTAGTGTAGCAACTTTGGGGGAGAAATTGGTTTTGGCCCATTTTCAAGCGCAGAAGTTGGAGTGCTGGGTGCACGAACCAGTAACCGGAGGCCCAAGGCTCGACTGAAAATGGGCCTCAGACCTCATCAGCTTATTTCTGGCAAGCTGTGGCCATATATCGGGTGTCCAGAGAAAGTTCACTGGACTCTGGAGCAGTAATTTGGGCCGGCTGCCTCGCCGGCAGTGGCCCTCAGGTAGGTCCGGGTTGGGGGGGTGTCAAGGGCGGACCAGCAGCGGCCTGCAATGGTACTGTGGAGTCAGGAAGTGCACTCCCGCTCCTCCTGACTCCACATAAAGATAACTTTTTTAAAAAATACTTACATTTTTGGTGGCTGCCTCCAGTGGCCCCTTTGAGGACTGCTGGTTAGGCCGCAAGAGGAAACAAAAACCTGAATGGAGCAGGCCCAACGTCTGCTCATTCAGCACTGATGAATTTCCAAGACGGGTCCTTAAACAGGCGTTAAGCCCCTCATTAACATGTCAGGCAGCCGGACTATCACCTGAGCCAATATGACGTTGGAGGTTTATCAAGTACCTTTGAAGTGTGGGAGGCAGCAATGGGAAATTGGTGCTTTTGGGCACAATAGGTGTAATGGGGTCTAATTTCTCCTCATCCCCTAAAAGGATGTGTTTAAGATTTTGCTGTATATTGCAGCCAGAGCCATTTTTTCCCCAGGTATATATTTTTTAAAACTTTTTTGAAACTGAATATTTGTTCTCATCAAGATGGAAAATGTTAAATATTGAGGAATGAAACATTTACATTTTGGCAGCAATTATCATCGAGCATTACACTCTAGTATGGGCCAAATGTGCAGTAAAGCTGAAAATGAAGAAAGCTGCTGCGATGGAATAAGTTTTATGCAGTGAGCTCATTTATATTGATTAGAATCAGTGCAAGTGTTTATTGGAAGCATTTGTGGGTTTTTAATTACCATTAAAGTTCCTGATTAAGGTGCTCTTTTATTAATACATCGATTGGAATGAATATACAGGCTGTGGTGGCATTTTAAAGCACTAGTGTTTACCACAGTGACAAAAAAAATATAAGGCTGATTTATCAAAGCATCATTTTAGTGCTCCATCCTTCTGGTGCTTAGCAGAGAAAATGTTCCTTGTAAATACACCAAAAGACACATTCACACTCCAGGGTCATATTTATATTTGATAGAAACATCTTGTGGTTTGGCGGTTTTTGATTATAATGCTTGAGATTTCTTTATTCCACCTTTTATTTCAGAGTAAATAGAAACTCCCATCTCTGCAGATCAGAAAAAAGTTTCCCCATAGTTCAGGGGAATTAATGTCAATTTGCTGCAGGTCTCCCATCAGTTTTTTGATGCATGAAAAACATAGCTTTGGGCTGATCAGTGAACTGAATCATAACAAAAGGATAATGTGAACATTGTTTACATTGCATTCACAAGGTAAGATGAATGCAGCTGATAAAGGCCATTCAGCCCATCTTAGTTTGTCTGTCCAGGAGGAAAAACCTACAGTTCCCAGCATCCAACTGGCTCTTGAAGACTCTCATGCTAATATATTGCACTAGTGCCAGCACACTCCCAATGTGTGGGTCTCATGCACTCAGCCACAAGCCAAAGGCAAACTGGTAGGACTTGCTAAGATTGGTGGCCTGGAGGATGCATTTTTAATGGGTCTTCTGGGGACTATTTGAGTATTTTTTTTGAATTAAATCATAACTGCAGGATAAGGGGACATAGGTACAAGCCAGTAAAAGGCAAGTTCAGGGCTGTTGTCAGCACAGAGTGGCTAATACCTGGATATTCTTCTGGGGAGGGCAGTGAAGGCAAAAACTCTGGGCTCATTCACAAGGCAGTTAGATGCCGTGACAGGAGGATCATAGGCTACTATAGAAGGATGGCAGCAACTTGCCGCTTCTGGGATTTTCCACTGGAAGTGATTGCAGTTGCTTCAAATGAAGGGTTAATGATGGGGATACATCATCTGATGTATTTTGTGTCATTAACGCCTTAGTGGGCTAACTTTTTTTTTATTCGTTCACAGGATGTGGGCGTCGGTGGCAAGGCCGGCATTTATTGCCCATCCCTAATTGCCCTTGAGAAGGTGGTGGTGAGCCGCCTTCTTGAACTGCTGCAGTCCGTGTGGTGACGGTTCTCCCACAGTGCTGTTAGGAAGGGAGTTCCAGGATTTTGACCCAGCGACAATGAAGGAACGGCGATATATTTCCAAGTCGGGATGGTGTGTGACTTGGAGGGGAACGTGCAGGTGGTGTTGTTCCCATGTACCTGATGCTCTTGTCCTTCTAGGTGGTAGAGGTCGCGGGTTTGGGAGGTGCTGTCGAAGAAGCCTTGGCGAGTTGCTGCAGTGCATCCTGTGGATTCCTGATGCCCAGCACTGCTAAAATAGTGGGGGGAAGTTAAAAATTGAAGGGCTGTATTGTTGAGTGCAGTCGACCACAGTAGGAATTGGCTAAGCAGGAAACTTAAAAAAAATAAAATTGAAATGTTGTTTAACCTGCAGCAGCAGCCATTCACTACCCTGGGGCAAGGTGCCATATTGATTTCTTTCCCTCCACTCAAGTTGGAAGACCTGGGGGGCTGAAAATGGTGCCCTTGGCCCAGCACATTTAAAATCACCCTGACCCCAAAATATCTCCAGATTTCAAAATCCAAGCGATTAAAGTTAAAAATGGGCCCTGGGACCATGTGTGTGCAGAACATTTTTTTGGCAAACATCAGGGTTAATCGTTACGTCCCTAAAAGTAAACCAGAGAGAGACCAAAAATAGGCTGAGTCAGAATAAGTATTACAGCACGATTAAAATAACTTGTAGAAAATATTCTTTTTTTGGTGGTATATTTTTACATCAAACCTGTGTCAGCCAATAAAAGAGTTTCTTCACTTTAAAGGGCTGATTTACCAATTTTGTACTCCTGGTGGGGAGTCTCACCTGCTGAAAGATCATATTAGAAATTTCCAGTGCGTGACCTGTTCAAATAATAGTCAGAATATCATGTGCAGTGCGCATTGAAATTTTTCAGTGGCCAAGGCTCCCTGTCATAAGCACAAAGCCGAAAAATTGCCCTTTAAAAGTAATAACTACAATTGCAATACATTCAACAATCATTTATTAATTGTTACACAACCAATCTAATTGATAAATCTTTGTTAGGTAAGGATATCAAGGGGTATGGAGCTAAGGCGGGTAAATGAAGTTGAGGTACTGATCAACAATACTGATCGAATTGAATGGTGGAGCAGACTTGAAGGGCCGAATGGCCTACTCCTATTCCTATGTTCCAATAAGAAAATCGATTAAAATTTACAAAGGTTCAAACACTAGCTGATACAAGTAGGCCTTTAAGTCATATTGGCCCTGAAATTATGCCATGGATTAGTTGTGTTCATCTCAAATTTCTCTCTCCGCTACTATAGCAGTGATGCTAACCCAATTATTTCCAACAGGTTAAGGGCTGCATCAAAATTTCAGACAAATACCTCAAAGGGTTTGTATAACAATCCTTTGTGGTATAATTTCCAGGTTATTGTTATTAAAGCCACATCATGCAAGAAATGTTCATTTAATTTCAATGTTGCATCTGTTGAGTAGAAATTGGTATTCGCTGAGACGGTTTTTTGGGCATAAAACGGGAGCATACCAATTTAGCAGTGGGGTAGCTTGCACCCAATCCAGCATTAGTCCCACTGCTAAACTTGAGGGACTGTTATTTTTTTAAGCGTCCCGACCCACTCAGAATTCTTTGATTGTCCCCCCAGCTGCCAATGAAAGCTAAATTTTTAAAAAATTTGTTATAAAACCCAGGAGTCATGACCACTAACCTCTCCCCTGTAGCCCGCTCCAATCTGGGTCTTATTCCGAGTGCAGATGCTGATGAGGCAGGCGGCCCAACATTGAAGTCTTCGCACGGGTGAGTGCCTGTGGAGGCGCTGTCAGCTCGCGCCGCGCATGCTGATGAGGCGTGAGGACCAACTTCCATCGATCGTCGGGCCTCTTGGTTTGGCCGCATGCTGATCAGGTAGCGCAAAGTCAACGGGCCCAGACTAATTTCTAAGCCTATGGGCCCGGTGTTAGGAGGGTGGCGGGTTGGCAGCGGGGGGGTCGACTGGGCGCGTGGTTAATGCGCCCAGTGAAATCGAGGTGCTCTGCACGCGATTGCAGCTTGATTGAAGGTACTTACCTTTGCTTTCGGGTTTCGCGCTGGAAAGCTGCACAGCGGGCGGACTGCGCATGCGCAGCATAGGCTGTCAGCTGGAGGAGCCCTATTTAAAGGGGCAGTCCTCCACTGACTGATGCTGTAATTTTGCCTATTTTCTGCAGCATGGAGCAGCCCAGGTTTAATGATGCCTCACTCCAGGTATTATTGGATGGGGTGAGGAGGAGGGGGAGGACAGAGATCTTCCCCCCAGCGGGTGGGAGGAAGTGGCCTGCCTCTGCCACCAAGAAGGCCTGGCTCGAGGTGGCAGAGGAGGTCACCAGTACCACCAACATGTCGCGCACCTGAATACAATGCAGGAGGCGCTTCAATGACCTAAGTAGGTCAGCCAAAGTGAGTAAACTTACTCATTCCCCTACACTCCGTCTGCCACATCACCGCCCCCACCCCACATCTCCTTCTGCACTGCCAACATTACTCTATCACGTCACTCCTCACACCCACTCAAAGCTCATCCTCATCTTACCTACACTTACTCACCTCGCCAGTACTCATCCCACCACTACCACTCAACCCAATCCTCATAATCTCATGGCTCCATCTCATACTCACCCTCTCATGCATCTCTTTCACGGTCAGTCTCACCCAACCTGCCACTACCTGTGCTGCAGCCACAGGGCATGCATCACATATGTGCAGTAGGCAGCGTAAGGCAAATGTGTTGTGAGCATGAAGGGGATGCACAAGGGTGTTTGAGGGTTTGTCATGGTTTTTACTTCTATTTAATTTCTGATCAACTCACATAACATATTATATTGTCACCACTACTGCCACGTCGTTGCGAATCTTGTCTGGTTTGTGCAATAATGCCCTTTCCTGAGGATCACAATGAAGACCCACCCATTGTGCCACTGCAGAGTGGGTGTAGGTGTATTTACAGGGCTCTTTTGTGCAGACGACTGAGAGACGTCGGTGATGTCCCCGGTGGCACCCTGGAAGGATGCGGAGGAGAAGTTGTTGAGGGCAGTGATGACTTTGACAGCGACAGGTAAGAAGATGGTGCTCAGGCCAGCCGGGAGCAGTTCGGCATGAAGGAGGCTGCAGATGTCCACGACTACATGTCGAGTGACCCTGAGCCTCCATGTGCACTGCTGCTCAGAGAGATCCAGGAAGCTGAGCCTCGGTCTGTGGACCCTGTGGCGAGGGTAGTGCCCTCTGCGACGCATCTCTCTCTGCGGTTGTCCTCCCTCCTGCTGTGCAGGTGGATGTGTCACAGCACTGTGTTGTGGAGCTCCACGTGTCAGAGGTGAACGGTGAGGCTGGTGATGCTGTTCGTCCTCCAAGGAGGTCATGACTGCAGCTACGGCGGCCCCCATCCGGATGATGTACGTTTGAGGGGGTCCGCAATGTAGGTAAATGTGTCTGGACCCTGGGGTAAGTGTGCAAGTTGGTGAATTTTATTGTTAGGAGGAGGGTGGTGGAGGCCAAACTTTGTCCAAAGTGACAGAGTGGCCTCCTGCAATGAGTGAGGGTCTCCCCCCACCTGTCAAATGGACCTTTGCAGCTGCCACAGGCTGATGGCTGCAACACGTCCATTTCAACTGGGAGTGTTTCCCCCAGTACGGGAAACAGTCCCAGTTGACTTGAAAATCCCACCCCTCCTAAAATATCAGGTCAATCAGGTCTGTAAACGACCTGAAGTACCTAGTTAATTACTTCAAGTGGCACCCCGCCGGCTTTAATTGCTGGCTGGAGTCCCACATGCGGGGGCTGCGCACGCATGTCAGCGCGTCACTGGGGAACCCGGAAGTGGGCGAGTTGGAGCCGGGCTCCGGACCCACCCCGGGAATCCCCGATTGTCGGAGCCCTCCCGCCATGAACGCACCCGCTCGGGGCTGCGAAAACTCGAGCCCAATATGTCCACATATCCATTTTCCCTATAGTTCAGATAGACTATAGCATCAGAGGCAACAATGTCTGCCTCTGTGCACCATGTTTGTTTCCAGTTTGAATTCAACTATCTGAATTTTCTTGAGAGGGTAATTAAAATCAATTTAACATTTTATTTCTTCTTGCCTTTTTTCCCCAGAACAGCACTGCAGGTCACATCATTTCATGCATCCCCACACCTACTCTATTCTCAAGCTTAATGAATAAATGATACAATAGGCTTTCCTACTTCCTATTTTTATCTCTAGCTAAAGTCTTCTGGTAAATAAAACCTTTTGCAGGAACTGACATAGTATGGCCTGATAAGGTTTATTGGCTCAAAGGTAAAAATCAATCAGTTCCGCTCAATAGAAGGATTATTTCTTTGTAAAAAGGCAGAACAGCTTTGAAATGCACCAAGCTAAACGAGTGACAGATAAGAACCAAAAACATGACTTGCTGCGATTTTCTTTTCGCTTTTAGTTATCTTTCACTAACTGCCTCCTCTGGAGCTGAGCTTTATTCCGTCAGTACTACAAAAGCGTTCACTAATTGACATTGATTATAGGATGGAAAAAAAATAGCTTGCCTGCTCTCTCACCAGATGAGGGGGGGAATCATGATTCTATCAACAGAATTAACATTTGCTCTGTGTTTGCATGTTTCCCTGCAATCTTGCCCTTCTGACTGATCCATCAAGGGTAATGAATTCAGGCAGCCAAGTGCTAAACATATCAATGATTACATGTTGCATTTTGCCTACTCAGTTATGGTTCATTTATCATCTCTATTTATTCTGTGATCCTCTAAATACCCTTCTGTTTATTTACTTGTATGTCTAATATTCCAGTTGTTTCTTTTTTCACCTTTTTAATGGGTTTACTTGTTTGCTTGACAATACAAAAAGTTTATGAAGGAAAATTTAAGTTTGAAAAACTGTTAGGAGGAAAAATTGGATAAGGGTCCATTCTGGGCGATGATGCACTAACACCCCGCGCCCGACGGACCCTGGGCAGGCAAGATGCAAGTTTGGTCCCAAGGGAGCACTTACCTGCAATCGGCGTTCCTTTCCAGGCCTTGCACATGGAATGAATGCAATTCGCACTTTCCACCACCAGAGGGAGCTCCATATCTTAAAGGGAGGATGTTTCTTAGAAATCTCTTAAAGGTAGCTTTTACCTGTTGTTTGCTGAAAATAACAGTCTACTGTCTGCATGGAGTCTGAACAGAGCTCAGACATCGCACATGTAAAACACAGATGCAGATTCCATCCCTATATTTACACACTGATGAGTTATGTTAAAACATTGAATAAAGGTTGCGCACTACTAAATCCCACATCCTACAATCTGCACGCTAGACCTTACCAATCTGCTGATCTGAGTTGGTACCAGGCCTGCGAGAGCGCATGCACCAAGGTTCTCTCCTGATGTACTAGACACCTTGGGTGCAAGAGGTGGTCATTCTATAACCGCTGGGGGGGGGGGTGGGCGGGGTGGGGCAAGAGGCCCTCCAGACATATACTCAAAATACAGTGGGAGGCAGCGGGAGATGAAGTCAATGCCAGGTGCACAGCATCATGAACATGGTTGCAGTGCAGGAAGAAGTTCAATGCTTTGACATGAGTGGGCAAGGTGAGTGAGGTCAACTGTCAAGTGTCGTCTTCTACCTACTGCTCCATGCACGACACCCACCATCCCCCACATATCAATAAGCTCTTTCCATCAGTACTCAACTCTTCCAATCAGATGCTTCCTCTCGCCCTTACACATTACCACTGTTTCAAGCCGCCCACCCACAACTCACAGGCCACACACACTGGCAGCTATTCAACCATGACAGGCACATCACCCAGGCACACGTCCTGCTTTCTTGCAGGAGAACGTGGCGCATATCAAGAGGCAGCAAGTGGCAGTGGCATTTAGCCCCTCGAGCCTGTTCCACCATTCAGTGAGATGATGGTAGGCCTGTAACCAAACTCCATATACCCATCTTAGCCCCATATCCCTTAATACCCTTGGTTCACAGAAATCTATCAATCTCAGATTTAACATTCATAAGTGAGCTAGCATCAATTGCCATCTGCAGAAGACCGTTCCAAACATCTCCCACCCTTTGCGTGTAGAAGCATTTCTTAACTTCACTCCTGCACGTCCTGGCTCTAAATGTTAGGCTATGTCCCCGTGTCCTAGTATTGAAGTCTAGGAGACCTCCGAAAACAGTTAAAAATGTCTCGGCAACCAGAAGCAATAATCCAGCCACTAACCTGTAAATCCTGCGTGTTCCCTTTTAAATAGCGCTGATGGGGTTCCTCCAGGCATCCTAAGACACGTTCAGATGGTCGGGGTTAAGACTGTGCGTTGAGTTAAGCGTTAAGTTCCAAAATGGTGTCTATCACTTTAAATCAATGTTGCACACTGATTGAAGCCATTTTCTCCCTACTTTACATGATTCCATCGTTTCTTATCTGCGCCTGCGTAATCTCCTATACCAAGATGGGGTCTGGCGCACTTCACACGGGAAACATGCGTGCGCATCCAAGACGCCATCTTGGATGTTGGAGAGGCCATGTTGCGCCAAAACAACGGGTGCTACACGGCCCAATTTAGCGCCCTTATTGTTTAGCTGAAATCTTACAAATATCTGAGAAACAATCAAAGAGAAAGTAGTTTCCAATATTATAGTATCGTCCCTGAACAACAACAGCAACAACTTTCATTTATATAGTGCATTTAATGTAGTTAAATGTCCCATGGCTCTTCACAGGAACGTTATCTGACAAAATTTGACACCGAGCCAAGTAGTGAGATAGCAGGACAGGTGATCAAAAGCTTGGTCAAAGAGGTAGGTTTTAAGGAGCATCTTAAAGGAGAAGAGAGAGATAGAGAGGCGGAGAGATTTAGGAAGGGAATTCCAGAGCTTAGGGCCTAGACAGCTGAAGGCAGGGCCACCAATGGTGGAGCGAATAAAATCGGGGATGCGCAAGAGGCCAGAATTGGAAGAGCACTGAGTTCTTGGAGAGTTGTAGAGCTGGAGGAGGGTACAGAGATAGGGAGGGACAAGTCCTAGGAGGGATTTGAACACAAGGATGAGAATTTTAAATTCGAGGCATTATTGGACCTGGAGCCAGTGTAGCAACACAAAGGATCGGTGGTGAAATAAGGGATAATCAAGTCAAAGTCCTCTGTTCCAGAACTGAACCTGTGGGGGACAAAATTGGACCTTGTTGCACCCATTTTCCAGGTAGAAAACAGGGAGCAAAAAGGAACAATTTTGGGGCAAAGTTCCATGCCCAACCTGCGCCGTCATGACTTTTATATTCTATTGTCCTAGCAATAATCCAAGAATGTTATACTTGGACTATACAAGGCCTTGGTTTGGCTGCATTTGGAGTATTGTGTCCAGGTTTGGTGTCCTGGAGAAGGTGCAGAAGAAGGCAATCAGAAAAATGCCCAGTAATAGGGCTTTTAGTTACAAGGATAGGCCCCAGGAATTGATATTATTTTCATTAGAGAATCGCAGGCTTAAAGGGGATCTAATTGAGGTTTTTAAAATGATGAAGGGATTAATTCTGTCCAGTTGGATGGGTTATTTGAGCTAGATGTTAGGAAGTATTTCTTTTCACCGACAGTCATCACCCTTGGGAACAGATTACTGAAGTGTAAGTAGCATCTTGACCAGGAGGTGAATCACTTACCCTTTCCATAGCTGGCTATCAAAGTTATTCTAGCCAATAGGTTAACATAGCTATATGATGAATTATTTTCCATCTTTCTTGTCGCTACCAATTTGTAGAAATTAAATAATATTTTGATACATTGCAAACAAAGTTCTGCCAAGATATCATCAATATTCCAATTTCCTCACTTCCATCATTTAAATGAGGTTAATTATACTCTTTATATGGTGAATATTTCCCGCAGTTGACGTATTTCATAGATTAATCCATGCACTTCCCTATACAGTGGGATTGTTGAAAAGTGAGATCTCTATTACATTACAGGATAAATTTATCAATCTTGCAACTGAAAGGAGCACCGGTTGCAGAATCAGGGCTCCAATATTGTAGCCTTGTCTCTGATCCACACTCCTTTTGAGTGTGGCTTCCCTGCTGGGAGCAGGGGATCTCTCTGGTTTGTGGACCTTGCAAATTAATGGGCCAGAACTTGCTCACATCGGCATGGCGACGATCGCAGCCGCTCCTGCGATTAAAATGTATGAATTTAGTTACTGCGGATCCATGGCGTAGACTTGCTTGATTTTGAAGCTTTGAAAAAAATCGCGACATCAGCCCAGCTTCTGAACAGTGTGGGTTGATTCACATGGGAAATGTCTGTCGGAACAGAAGCCACGCCCACAAGCAGGCAAGTAAAAATTAATTTAATGTAAACTTCTCTATGTCAGTGTAAATAAAAATTTAACATATCTTCTTATAAAAAGCCAAGCAAATGATTTAATTTAATGAAACAGACAGAAGTTAAACGTAAAAAAAAATTCCACGTTTTTAAAATTTAATTTTTAGTTTTCGCAGTCATTAGGAGTCATCGCCTTTTAAAAAGTAGTGTGGAGCTGGTATTTTTCAGCATACCTTTTGGTGGCGTAAGCATTTTCGTTTCAGCTGGGCAGATGGGTAAGTTTACAATTTTTGAATGATTTCAGTGATTGTAGTGTACCATGCCCCTTTAATTCGCAGCTGTCAAATCGACCGGCGAACCAATGGGAGCAAGTTCACGATTTCTGGCTTTTAGTGCCCATGTGCGCATTCGTGAACTTGCTTCCAGGATTTGCCAGTGGAGAGAGACGACGCCATTATGGAACGACGTCCCGAGGTGAGTAATTTCTGGCCCAATACTTCAGTTTCTTTAACTGCCAATTTGGCCTAAAGGCGTTATGTAGGGAATTCCTTGCATATGTTCCCAGAGTTTTGTTCCCAATCTCTGCCCACATCAATAATGATGATTTCTAGAATTTCATTCATTTCCATTTATGGGATTCCGCTACACTTTCCGAAAACTTCTGAAAGTAGTAAATTTGTCAAATGAGACAACGTCCGCACAAGGAGGAATTTAGTATGAGTGCATTAAGCGTTGAAAGAGGAACAGTAGTGGTCAGAAAATATACTCCAAGGTTTCCATTCATTCGCCTGCATTATCGACAAATGAATCAGGTTTTAAGTCCATTCTCTAGAATTTATTAGGTGCCAAGTAAAATTGATTAAATGGCTTGAACTGTATGAATCTCAGCCAACAGCTAACAGAGAACAATTTTATGTTGTTACAGCTTGTCATCTATGTCTTCAAATCAAAGAACCAATATCCCCCTAGCCAGGATTTATTAGTGGTGTAATAACTAATATTGTGAATCCATCTTGAACAATCTGTCAAATTAACTTTAAATATATATATATATTTTAGAAGAAAAAGAAATGACATTGAAGAAACACTCTTGGTCATTCCAACAAGGCCGTCATGTTCGATTTTGTTCAAATGATGGAACTGAGGCTGTATGTCCCCACCCAACTGCAGCCTGACCCCATTTTCCAAACAATGCACAATACAGTGACAGATGTGAGAATTTCTTTCATAACTGGAAGGATTGGTATTGGGAACATTGATACTTTGTGTCAAGTTCTTGAAAGCAATAAAATAAGACTGCCCTAAAGAAGGGTTGGAGGCCATCAGGATAGGCTGGAATAGAAGGTGTAAAACTTTATTTTAATAATCAGTTTTTGAAAAAATTATTAATTTTTAATTTTTCTTTTAAAGGGATGATGTTATGTGAAACTGTTTTTTTTTATTCATAACCATTTATAATATAATGCTATTTTAATACTGTATCTATACTGGCAACCTTTAGACCAAATTGTTTTTAGACATTGTCATTTTAGTGAAACTACTTATAAGAAGATTTCGCATTTTAGGTATGACATATTATTTGTCATGAAATTATTGGAGAAACAATTCACATTTCGAGTAATGGATGAATAATGCAATCTCCCCAGACATGTTCTGGTGTGCTGCTTTAATCCGCCAATATCTGAGGAACTCATCCTGAGAATTTATAATTTGCCTGAATTCTAGCAATAAATAACATTTATCAGAATATGGACCATTAAGAATACTAAGAATATTAAGAGTACTTTGTCTTACTTATTTTACCAGTCTAATGATGGACCTCCAATTCAAAATTTTGACTTGCCCCTATACTGAACTGTCAGAAAATGCATCAAGATTACAGCCCAATCAATGATTTAGAAATTTTTGCATGCAGCATCAATTATTGGATTTTTATGCTTCTCAAGTGAGGTAATTTCTAAAGTAAGGAGCTTGGATCAAATGATTTAGGCATAGTTTCTTCCTTTATTAGCCAGTGTGGTTGGTTTTAATATAGTTACACTAGTTATCGTTACATTTCTTAAACATACTTTTTAAATTCTATTATTATATTCTATTATTCTTTCAAAAAAAATCAATACTGCTTGGATTCTATCAACCCATGTATTTGTAAATAGTTAGATCAAACCTTTTTAAAGATTAATAACATTAAAAATAAAAGAAAATAAACAATACAGTGATTTTCATCAGGTTATGGAGATCACATTATACCATAAAGAAATAACTATCATTTGTTTCAAAGCTGCTGCTTTGAATTCCACCACTGCCTGCCTGTCACTATAACTTACCCATCTCAGTTGTGTTTCATCAGTTTTTAGCTGGACCAGTAAATTGAAGTAATGAGGCATTTCATCTTGGGAGGAGAAGAAAAAACTATCATCCAGCTTGAACCGCCAATTGCGTGATGATGAACTAGCAGTATAATACATAGGAACATCTAGCCCTGCTTCCTGATCCTAACTCTATGTCCTTAATATTATCTGCTGGATGTTAGTTCCCCTCACTTCCCAACTGGAATACCTGAACTCTCCCCAGCTGATGGATCAGTACGCCCTACTGGGCATTCCACACTTCCCTGTTTTGACACACTAGGGAAAAACATTGAATTTAGTTCATTCTTAGACTTGGAGCCATGCTGTGGGTTAGATCCAAATTAAATCCTAATATTTAAATGGTTCAAATATGACCAATTTCAAATTTTTTATGTACATCTGAATTTTGCACCAGTTCTGACTCTTCCAATTTAGACATGCTTGTCTTTTTAAAAATGCTGATCTGCATGCACAGTAGAACAATTTATAATTATGTGCATGCACAATATCATTTTGTGGCAAAATAAATTTGTGCACCAAGCCCAAGCTTATGATATTAGCAATTAGCAAGGTGACAGATTTTTTAAAATATACTTTTACTTTAGTTTTAAGGTATATGTCCATTGTCATCAGCACCTTGAAATTACTAGCCAGAACACCATTTCTGTTGGAGTATAAGAGGCTAGGGAGCTGATAACTTTGTGAAAAATCTTTTTCTGTATTTTTTAATGAGCATCTGCATTTGTCCAGATGGTATCTGTATAGACATTCATTCCCTAGCTAACATCAACAATGTTTTTTGTTTGAATTAGAACCATTCAAATCTGAACATTTAATTTTAGTAGGTTGTTTAGAGTTCATAAAATTTCAATATAGCAAAGAGATGATTAAATACAATTAAGTTAAACAAGTTAGAATATAGTTGGTGTTAATGGAGGTGGGGAAGGGAAAAGAGGATTTTGAAAGACTGGTATAAATGCAAGTTGTTGTTGTGGTGTGGGTGTGTTTTGATAAACTTTGCTCAGTTGAATTTGGGCCGAATGGGAGTTCTATTATTAAGCTGCTTTCCTCATTGCTTGACTAACCTAAAGCAATGTTTTATTAAAGTTCCAGTACTAAATTTCCTATGCAACAAAATAAAATTATGACAATATAAAAACACATTATTTCCATTTTTCTGTAATTGATTCTTTAAAAACCTTTTGTAAAGTTATTTATATTCCAACATTGTAAGATATTGTACTTGTCCCACTTCTAAATCAGAGGAGAACATGAAAATTGTTTGATTTTGAATTTCTTAAACTGACCTGAAATTGAAATATAGGACGTTGGACAAGAGAGGGATCAACTTATATTTGTGCCTTCTGTAAAATCAGACTATCAACTTTAAACTGTTCAAACAAATGCTCTGCCACTGCTAAATTAATTTGAATTAACTGGCACATAGCTCTAACATTCAACATCGAGCCGTACAGAAGTGTAAATATTTGTGCACAGCCTTCCACAGGAATCATGCAGCAGACTCTTGAAGAATGACAAGTTATTGCTTGAAATAAGTCCCACGCATGGAAGGAAACATAAATGAACTATCTGGAGTGACACTTGAAGTCATCGATCAAGGAACATCACATTACTAGCCCGTCTATTATTATACTGTGCGCTTTCCATCTTAAACACATGAAAGGGCACTGACATGTCCTTGTTTATTTTTTTAAAAAGTCAAGTGCTTTAGGCACAACTGCTATCATTGAGAAGAGAATGCTCCATCAAACTAGCAGCTTTTAGCTAAGGCAGTCTGCGTAGATATATACAAATCCATCCATCAACACTTTCATTTTTTAAAATGTAAGGATGGCAATTAATCACATTAAACATGATGGACAGAATTCCGAAGAAAATGACTGAAAATAGGATAGGGACAAGACAATAAATTCAAAATGATACAAAAAAAATAGGAAAAGGAGTTATTTCAAGAGGGGCATACCTGTCTTTTAAAAACATTCTCAGATGGTCCAGGATATATTTTTATTATGACAGTCATGTCATAATAAAAATAATTACATTTTAAAATTTAATTTTAACTTTAGTTCACAATTAATGCCAAATGACCTGAATTTCCACGGGGCTTGCATAAGAGTGGGGGAGCAGAATCCTTGTCCACCCATGCAGTAGGCCATAGACACCATCCCAAATTGTGAGGATCAGGTCATTTCTGTGGACAGAATGGGCCGCTGGTGCCTGTACGAGCTCCTGCCATGACGTATCCTTGTAAGGTGCCCCAGGCTCTTCCAGGCCAAAGAAAAAATAGCTACAAAAGTCTTCAGCTCCAAAGGATGCCACTCCAGGCCAAAGGTAATTGATCTCTTCTGTGATTGATTACTTTAGTCTGGATAAGGTTTCAGGCCTGTCAAAAAGCATCAATGGGAATCATACCCTCGGATGGAGAGAGTGCCATTACGGCCTTAAAAGGGTGGAATTGGCAGAATTCCTAGGGTGGTCTGGGAACTCCTCCCGATATATCGCCTTGATGTAGGAGAATGGGGAGAAGATCCGTACACACTCCCGCTGGCTGAAAAATGCTTGGTTAACAGAAAGGGGCACTATCCTGTTGGAACTAAATTTGATCTCAGGCTCCAGCCGCCAGCAGGTGATCCGTCCACTCTCCACGTTGGCAATTTTGGGCCAGACTCTCACATCTAGAGATTTTTTAAAAATCAGTAATGGATGTTTTTAATACTCCAACTATATAGTAAGAATTTTTTCCCTGGATTTGTAACAGCTTTGAAATCATCCCATGTATAGTTAGCATTTCACACATTCCTATAAAACTTCTCTGGTATTTTGATGAAGACCTTAAACTGTTCAAAATAATTGGGTTAATACCTTCATTAAAATAGCGAATAAAAGAATTTCATACAATGCATCTGTGTGCTAATGTTGCACAGTGTGCTTTCATCCTTTGTTTCAAATTGGCTTTAAGTTCTCATAAGGACTAATTCTGTTGATATTACAGCTTAAAATTAAAGGGATATCGCCGACTGCAATCAGGAAAATCATTGAACCAGCATCAACTTGCTTATCTGTCTAGCTGGAAAGTAATTAATATCGCCACAAAACAGGTACACTTAAATATACTAAGTCTAAACTAAGTTTTAATAGCATGGTAAGTCTTAACGACTGACAAACAACTAAAAATGAACTTTTAAAAATGTGGAGTCTTATTACTCCTTATTTTAATCATTTTTGGTCATTAAAATTTTTTTTAAAAATTAAAAAACATTATTTTTTACTTTTCCCTTCTGTCGCTTTTATTTAATCCAATTTTTTCTTACTCTCTCTTTTCTCACTGTCCACAATTATTTTTACATTGATTTTAATGTTGTACCTTTCACTTGGTTTTAACATTGGAAGCCTGCAGAGATACACAGCTTGTCAAAAATGCTGCAATCTGATTAGTCGAGGGGAGAGGTCACTCTTCTCGCTTCTCCCAGGATGCTAGCTTCGCCTGAACTGACGTCGGCTCTTCTCCGCCTCCTATTCGAGGAAGTGCCCAACAAAGAAAAGTAAGTTAGTGGGTTAGTATAAATCTATGGAGCGGCGAGCACTGTTGGTTCATTGCTCGGAGCAATTTCTGCCCCAAGAAAATAAATTTGCCCTGATAGTTTACACCATATGATTGGAGGGAAATACTTCCTGGCATTGATATAGTGTTACCAAACTCGCATATCAGTTATACACGTGGGGGAGATGGGGGGTTCTAACACCAGATTTAAAGTTCTTCCCACTAGTGCAGTATGAAATGATTTGGTAATCACTGATAAGTGTGGTTCAGTGCTTGGCAGTGAGATCGTCTTGTGAGCACAATAATGTTTCCAGACATTGCAATGTAGATGGGCATTTGCGCTAAGCCTCAAAATCTTTTATACTTACCAAATATACCAAACATTTTCACAAAGTTACAACATGGCTTGAGTTGAATCAGATCCAAAAACATCTGTCTCTGTCAGTATTGGAGAGAATTTTGACCTGGAAATTACTGTTCGTGTTACAATGAACGCCTGCGCTATTTGTGGATATGTAATGTTGGCAGTGCAGAGTATTGCAAATTTAACACCTCGTTATCACTTATTAAGAAATTACTGTGACGAGGAAGTGGCTTGTCGGTGCTACAGTATTGAAGCAATGTGTTAGCCCCGCTGAGCTGATTACTCCAGCTATAATTGGTGATCAAATTAAAGTTGCTGCATTTTCCAAAACTCATATTTAACATGTGCAGTGCATTCCTAACCCTTATATAAACATGGCATTGCAACAGAAGCTACAGGCTGCTTGGCTGTAATGACAGTTGATCTGCTATCCAGCTTAGCCAAACCCTAAGAGTATTTCACCTACAATGGGTACTAGATTCAGTGCTCTACCAACCATCTAAGGAGTACCAGAAACAGCACAAAAGGGCTGCCCGCGATGGAAGGTGGAATGCTGTGAGGGTCATTTCAGGTATAATGTACCACACGCATCTACTTGGGAATCACTGAAGAGCAGTGCTTTAGGAGGCTATGGTTAACCAGGGAGACTGTGACCGAGCTCTGTCATCTCTGACATGAAGACGCCCAGACATTATCAACCATCCGTACGGCACTGTCAGTGGTCGTCAGTCACCATTACCCTCAGCTTTGTTTGTTTGTCATGTTCTTCCAGGCTTGCACTAGTGACTTCTGTAGTAGCAGTGAGTTTGCTGCCCACCGATGTATCACGGAATTCACAGTTGGATTATTCAGCAGGGCCAACAACGTCGTTACTTTTGCTGTCAAAAGCAACATCAGCATGATCGAGGTGGTGCAATTCTAACAGTTCTGCTGGCATTTCAAGAGTCCAGAGAGTCAATGATTGTATCCCTGTTGCCATTTGGGTCACTATTCACATTGCTGTGCCATGTATGAACAAAACTACATCTTGCATGAACTGTAAGGGCTTTCACCAGTGTAGAATTATGCAGGCTTCCCTCCGGGAGCTCATACTATGCCTTCATTTTAAGGCAATCATCTGTTCTACTCTTATTTCAAGTGGAAGGAAGAGTGAAAGAATGACTCCTGGGAGAGCAGTCTTGGCTCTTGACACTCTTGTGGCAACCATGAGCACATGAGCAGCAGATGTACAACAAAGCTCGTGCTACAACCAGAACAGTTATTGAATATACTATTGGGGTCTTGAAACAGTGCTTTAGAGGGCTGAGATTGCAGTCTGGGCATCGTTTCTCATGTGCCTGCCCTCCACTGAGTTGGCTTCACACTATAATGCAAGGACGGCTTATTTAATACATTTTCGGCACTTCTGTTGCATAGGAACATGAGTAGGCCATTTAGCCCCTCGAGCCTGTTCCACCATTCAATGAGATCATGCCTGATCTGTGACCTAACTCCATATACCCGCCTTAGCCCCATATCCCTTAATACCATTGGTTAACAAAAATCTGTCAATCTCAGATTTAAAGTTAATAATTGAGCGAGCATCAACTGCCATTTGCGGAAGAGAGTTCCAAACTTCTACCACCCTCTGCGTATAGAAGTGTTTCCTGACTTCACTCCTGAAAGTCCTAGCTCTAATTTTTAGACTATGTTCTTTAGTCCTAGACTCCACAACCAGTGGAAATAGTTTCTCTCTATCTACCCCATCAGTTCCCTTTAATATCTTGAAAACTTTGATCAAATCACCCCTTAATCTTCTAAATTCCAGGAAATTGAACCCTAGTTTGTGTACTCACTCCTCGTAATTTAACCCTTGGAGTCCAGCTATCATTCTAGTAGATCTATGCTGCACTCACTCCAAGGCCAATATATCCTTCCTAAGGTGTGGTACCCAGAACTGAACAAAGTACTCCAGGTGTGGTCTAACCAGGGCTTTGTATAGCTGTAGCATAACTTCTACCCCCTTGTTTCCTAGTCCTCTAGATAAAAGGCCAGCATTCTATTAGCCTTTTTGATTATTTTCTGTACCTGTCCATGACATTTTAATGATCTATGTACATGAACCCCTAAGTCGCTTTGGACCTCCACTGTTTCAAGCTTTTCAACATTTAGAAAGTACTCTGATCTATCCTTTTTAGGTCCAAAATGGATGACCTCACGCTTGTCTACATTGAAATCCATTTGCCAGTTTTGCCCTTTCACTTAATCTACTAATATTTCTCTGTAATGTTAAGCTTCTATCTACACTGCTTACAATGCTGCCTATCTTTGTGTCATCAGCAAACTTGGATGTGTGGCTCTCTCTCCCATCATCTAAGTAGTTAATAAATACAGTGAATAGTTGAGGCCCCAACACAGATCCCTGTGGGACACCACTAGTCACATCCTGCCAATTTGAGTACCTGCCCATTATCCCTACTCTCTGTCTCCTGCTGCTCAGCCAATTTCCTAACCAGGTCAATAATTTGCCCTCAATTCATGAGCTTCAACTTTAGCTAACAGCCTCTTATGAGGGACTTTATCGAATGCCTTCTGGAAGTCCATATAAACAACACCCATAGGTAGTCCCTTGCGCACTACTTTAGTCACTTCTTCAAAAAAGAGTGCATGATATGTTGGGAGTACACACACATTATGATATGGGTTATTTCATGTCAACCACTTTTAAAGGGCTGCTGGTCACCTTTAAACGGGAGCTGTCTGCAAATTACAAGTTAGAAGCAAAGAGCAGAGGTAGAACAGCACCATTCCAGCATATTGCTTTGGAGGGCATTCTGCAGGAGGTGCTAAGGAAAAAGGTGGATCTTTTTGGAGTACAGGGATACCTCCAGTCAAGAATACTGCCAAGCCTGTACTGAATGCAGGTGACAAAAAGAGACAGAGAGAGAGAGAGAGAGAGGGAGTTAGTTAACACCGTCCTACCTGTGGGCTGCTCTCAATGGTGTGCTGAACTTAGGAGCAGGTGAGGAAGAAATTTGTTGGGCTGCTCAAGGTTGCCATGGTAAAAATTTAATAATGTTGTCATACAAGGCATCTTAACAACACTTCAATGTAAATGTGGTGCAGCATCATAGAGAAACAATGTACTGCCCTTTGTCAACTGTTCATCTACTTTCCAAATGCATAAGCATGCCTATGTTTTTTTTTACCGGAGCACTTTGCATTGCTGCCATCATAAGACGTTGGCCCTGTGGCCAATGAAATGTGGCAGGTAATGAACTCCAAATGCACTGAACCACTCAAAATATGGGTATACTGCACATACGGTGGATACTGGTCTGGGCACTTAGGTCATATACATGTCTCTCATTCAAGCATCATCCCCTGTTCCATCTGCTTTCATGAAGAAGGCTGTATGTAACCAGCACCAACGAATGCAGAGAAGGGGAGCTTCACCGAAGCTGCAACTCTTGATTCCTAATGAGGTGAGGACCCTGGAGATTGTGAGCACTGAGGCAATAAAGGAACTGGGGGACTGAGAGATCAGAGACATTCCCCAAACTCCTGGCTAGTATCATCTTTATTTATCACTCTTTCTCTCCTTATTTATTCACTCACGAGTGCACTGCTTCATACAGACATATAATGTAACACTGCAGCTTAACACCCGACAATGTCTTGCCATGTAAAACTCTGTTTCTGTGCAGTGCTGCACGATCCCCTTGATGGAGCTGCAAACCACACAGGAGAACACAGCCACACCAGAGCCCTCTGCAGCAAAGGAGCCCCCCACACCTGACTTGGCTGTGGTCTGATCCTCAAGCACAGCTTCAAACATGAATACACTGACTGGGGCTCTAGAAACCTTAGGCTGCAGTCTACAGAAATCTGTTTTTTCTGGATTCACTATTTTGGGGAATCAGATTGAAACATCCATAATGCACAACTTCAACAGCCTCGTTCCTGCCCAGTGACCTACTCCAATACAGATCTCTGAGCATGCTGAGGGAGTGTCCAATGCAAGTGCAATGTCTGGAAATTATATGGATGGTGGAGATGTCTCTCAGAGTAACACCACATCTGTAACACCTAGCTGCGCTGCTCAAATGCGTACAGATGTATCACATAGCATATAGGCCCAGACAGTCCCTGTTTCACGCCCAAAAAATGGGCGCAACGAGGTCCAATTTCCCCCTAATGACTGTTCCGTAAACACTTTGAGCGATGAGGACTCAATTAAAGGGAAAAGGCATCCCAAAAAGTGCCTGTTTTATATTGGTGATGAGTATCTGTGGTGCTCAGATGCTCCATACATATTATGGGGATAGCCTGTAAATAACATAAAACTTGGGGCCTTAATGAGTTTTGCTCACCACAAGTTTGTAGGCTCTAAACGCCACAGGTGCTTCTGGATCGCATTATCATGCACACAGCACAATGATGCTTCGAAGGTCTTGGGCCTCAGCACTCCATAATATGGGGAGCCAGTGACCAATGTGCAGCAGCACTATAGGCTCTGAAGATCACATTATCACTGCCAAAATGTCCAAATTGATCAGGGTGCAGCTGACAGTATAGCCCTCAGAGTCTCAAGATATTGGTTGTTTGCTGCATGCTGAATAACCTCATTCTGCAAAGAGACTTCACCATAGAAGAAGAAGTGCAGAATCTCAAAGCCATGGCAGAGCAAGAAGATAAAAGCGACAAAAAGGAGTTAGCTGCCGAACTGTCAGTGCAGTGAGGAAGGGCGATGTGACGATTACCAATCCAAGGTACTTCCCAATAAGTGCCTGAAGCTGCCCAATTTCTTAGATCTGCAGTCTGCACAAGCAGATTAACCTTCCCCAAAATGCCTTCCCATATACTATCCTGTGCCGCTTTTCAATTACTATCAATTTCTATGTTGATCCTGGATTATTCTGAACAAAAACACGTAAATATGCAGCACAACATACAACTCAAGTGCAGTGTGTTTACTTATTGTGTGAATGTAATTGGCACGATTTGGCACAGTCCTTCCCCTTTGTGCTTCAGGTTTCTTTGCTGTGGATGATGACAAACCTACTCCTTCTCCTCAATGATTCCATGATTCTATGTTGGAAGGAATAAGTGTGGTGACTGGTTGAAGGGTTGCACTGTTACCTATTGGGATTGTGGTGGCATAGGACATTCATATAATGTGCACCCTGATCACCCGGCATCTGAGTCAGCCATGTTTGCTGCTGACCTCCCTTTCCTCTCTAAAGTCCTTGAACATGTTGTTGTCTCCCAAATCAGTGTCCATCTATCCTGCAACTCCATGTTTGAATCTCGCCAATCAGGTTTCTGCCCCTGCCATAGTATTGAAACGGCCCTTATCAAGGTCACAAATGAAATCTTATGTGACCGTCCCTCCTCAACCTGTGTGCAGCCTTTGACATGGTTGGCCACACCATCGTCCTCCAACCTCTCCTCCATCGTCCAGCTGGGTGAGACTTCACTTGCCTGGTTCCATTCGTATATATCCAGTCAAAGCCAGAGAATCACCTGTAACGGCTTCTTTCCCACTCCCATACCGTTACTTCTGGAGCCCCCAAGGATATATTCTTGGCCCCCTCCTTTATCTCATCTATATGCTGCCTCTCGGCGACATTATCCGAAAACAAATCAGGTTCTACATGTATGCTGATGACACCCAGCTCTACCTCACCATCACCTCCCTCGATCCCTCTACTGTCTATAATTTGTTGCACTGCTTGTCTGACAGCAAAAATCTCCTCCAACTAAATATTGGGAAGACTGAAGCCATTGTCTCGGTCCCTGCCACAAACTCCGTTCTCTACCCACCAACTCCATCCCTCTCTCTGGCCACTGTCTGAGCTCAACCAGAGTGTTCGCAACCTTGGCATCTTATTTGACACCAAGATGAGGTTCCGACCACATATCCGCTCCATCACCAAGACCGCCTACTTCCACCTCCATAACATCGCCTGTCTCCGCCCCTGCCTCAACTCATCTGTTGCTGAAACCTTCATCCAGGTCTTTGTTACCTCTAGATTTGACTATTCCAATGCTCCCTTGGCCGGCCTGCCATCTTCCCCCCTCCATTAACTTGAGCTCATCCAAAACTCTGCTGCCCGTATCCTAACTCGTACCAAGTGCCGTTCACCCATCACCCTGTGCTCGCTGATCTACATTGACTCCCGGTCCGGGAACGCCTTGATTTTAAAATTCTCATCCCTGTTTACAAATCCCTCCATGGCCTCGCCCCTCCTTATCTCTGTAACCTCCTCCAGCCCTACAACCCTCCGATATCTCTGCGCTCCTCCAATCCTTGCCTCTTGCGCATCCCCGATTTTCATCGCTCCACCATTCGTGACCTTGCCTTCAGCTGCATAGGCCCGAAGCTCTGGAATTCCCTCCCTAAACCTCTCCACCTCTCTCTCCTCCATTAAGACGCTCCTTAAAATCTGCCTCTTTGACCAAACTTTCGGTCCTAATATCTCCTTATGTGGCTCAGTGTTAAATTTTGTTTGAAAATTGCTCTGTGAAGTACCTTGGGACATTTTATTACATTAAAGGTGCTATAAATGCAAGTTGTTGTTGTTGTTCTAACTGCCTGGTCTTGCACACTTTCTGGTTCATCGACTGTCACTTTCACAGGGATGCTTGATGATCTGAATGTGGCATTATTCTGAGAGTCAATCAGGCAATCCGAGAATATGGAACCAACCAGGGAACAAGCTTTTTTAGATCTTGTATTGTGTAATCAGACAGGGTTAATTAGTAATCTCACGGTAAACGATCCTCTGGGGAAGAGTGATCATAATATGATAGAATTTCACATTGAATTTGAGAGTGACTTATTTAAGTCTGAAACTAAAGTCTTAAACTTAAATAAAGCCAATTATTTAGGTACGAGGGGCGAGTTGGCTAATGTAGATTGGAAAATTAACTTAAAGGGTTTAACATTTGAAAAGCAATAGCAAACATTTAAAGAAATATTTCAATATTCTCAACGAATATACATTCTATTGAGAAATAACAACTCCACAGGAAAAGTGATCCACCCATGGCTAACGTAGGGAATTCCTTATTTTGTGTGAGCTTGAACACTGGACGAATAGTCAAGCAAAGAAAATCATCCTCACTCATGATAGTTTCGTTAATCAAAAGTAATTATTTAATGATGTTATCATTCATACGAGCATTCATGAAGCAAAATCAAACCATACAAATGACTTTCCTTTATAAAATCCGACTATACACTTAATAATTCGCAACGTTATTATGTAATGACTTAACAATTTATACACACACATCAGGCAAATTAGTAATATATATACAACCTTTAAACCAAGGCTTTTGCTCATCGGGCCTGAAGATTGATCAGCTCTTCAGAACTCGAGGTCCTCTTCTTGCGTGATGTTCAACTGCAGTGTGCGTTCCTTGTGACTGCCGTGTGGTGAAAAAGGGAAGAGACTGTTCTTTTCTCAAAGCCTTCTTTTTATATTGTTTTTTAATAATAGGGCGTAGGATTGGGGAGGGTCATTCTTTTTGTCCAATCGCTCCCTGTTGCTATGCCTCAATTATTAACATACTTCAATGATTGATAGTTTAGGCTTTGATCATGTGACTGCAGACCCTTTTGATGTAGAAAAGACCATGTGCTTGAACCTTGGATTGTAAAAGGTCACTTTACTATCTCTGTTTATGGCCTTTCATATAGAGATAGCCCCTTTCATTTCTATGATGTTCTTAATGGTCCTGATGTCTCCAATTTTGATTGCTTCATTGGCTTCAAATCCATTCCTTATACCATTCCACTATATGCTGGATGCAATACTATTTGATATTTTACAAATCTCAGTTCTTTTGAACAGATTACCAGGTATGAAAAAAAGCATGGGCCTCTCATTCCTATTGTTGCTTTCCTGACCCGAAGCCTTTGATGTATGTCCTTGTTGCCTTTTCTTACATTACCCCCAGCTCTGCTGAAAAGCTTGCGGTTCTAAAAGGCTATGTGTTTTGAAAGCCTGACAATGCTTTAAGCTCAATATTATCCATCTAACTTATGTATTTAATAATCTAGATATCTATCCGCATTTCATTGTCTTCGATCCCGAAACTTATACTTCTCCAATGCCATCAGCATCAGTGAGGGAAAAACAGGATTTGTGAGAACACAATTTACCACATTACTGTTTGCAGGTTTTCAAATGTCTTTGTTTAAAAGGGGTACAGTTAACCCTTTCCTTCAGATATCTTTTGTTAAAGGGGTTTTGAATCCCACATTCCCTCCTCAAGTGGCTCTGTTAAATCTTTTGACTGATCCACTTCATACCCTGAGCATTGTCCTTGGTTATTAGGGTTTTATCATTGATTACCATTTAGGACGGGTTTGCTGTGACATATGCAAAGAGAATATTTATTTTCCATGTTTTGATTAATTTAGCATTACACATAAGCAAATCATAACAAACACTAGTATACATTGCGTACATATCAAAACCATACTAAAACCATTCCAATCCATGGGTGTTATCACACATTATACAATGGTTCCCACCACTCATGGTCTCTGAGCATTTGTACTCTTCATTCTATAAGCACATTGGCTTGTTTATTTCAACCAGGTGGTGGAGTGTGATTAACATGAATCTCCATTACATTGTGTGGTCGCAATGACATGAGAGTATTCCCCAACCTGAGTAATTTCCATGGGGGTGAGAAAGAAAGGAGAATGATGATAGGATAGATAGTGTTACTATGCCTGAATGTAACATCACTGGTGGTTATACAATACCGACCTCGGGTTTGATAGACCACATTGGTACCAACCCACCCATTGATAATTTTCACCAGGCATTCAGGGTCTTCATCCCCCTTATTCATGCCTTGTAAAATACCCTTCAGTTGTTTCCGCGTTGATCTATCGTGTTCCCACATTGATTCAATATCTAATCTATTCCATGTTGAAGTGCCTGCAGTCGCCCCAATTCCTATCCACTCAGCTACACCCCTTTTTTGTATTTTATAGCCTGGTTCATGAGGTTGTGGGGGTCACGCTTGGTTTAAATCCCGACCTGCATTTCGTTGGTGATAGTTATGTATTATCTCCTGCAGCATTGCACTATGTAATTTACCGTGGTCTTGATGTCATAGCCCTGATAAAAAGGCCTATCAACACCAGTACCAACTCCTTTCCGAGTCCGGATAATGACTATCTTACATTATATAACCAGTCACGAATTTAAAAAGTCACCAGACCGTTTCCAGGTCCAAGATTCAGGATTGGGCAGGGTGCCTCCATAGCCTTGGTCCCAATTTCATTGTTAACTCAAAAGGAACCCAACCCTGAATTTGAAAATCCAAATTTCTATATCCTCTTTTATTTTAATTCCAATCCCTCTGATAGGTACCAGTGTGTTTAACTCTATCCTGATTATTTCATTAATCAGTCCGTTTCTCTATGGAGCATGTGTTAGTGCCCTTATTAAAAGTTCTCACTCTCCTGGGCCACATTAACCATTTCATCTCCCTCTGCCTGATCCCTAGAGGAATTTTACCTTCCAATACAATATTTTCATTAACCCATAAAACGTGGATTAAATATTCGCAACCTGGTCCAAGCTATACTTAACACATTTTTGTTTATGTTTTCTAAACTCTTATTGGACCACGTTTATTCCCAAAATATTTGAGTCCATTTTATCATTTTATAATTATCCCATTTCCAGAGAGCAGTATTATTGGAGTCTGAGGACTTGAAAATGCACAATTTTATTTCCCTAAAATACTCCCTCTGATACATAAAATGGAACAGGAACCCCTTTAAAATTTAATACAAAAGGAATCTAGTCTAAGTAAATTTTCCTTCGAGTGCTTGAACAGCAATTCATGTCAATTATAATTGTCTTGCCAATTTCAATTTCATAAACAAATTAGAACCAGGCTTAGTAGTTTTACAGAAAAAAACAGAAGTGCTTGAAATTACTTTTAGTTATTCCTATATCTCCTGCTCCTCAAGCACTCTGTCTTGGAAAATAGCAAATAACCCTGAATTAGTTAAAACTGAGCCTTTGGTCCAAAGATCACCATGTTGTGACATTTGATATCTACCAATGTCTATAGATAAGGTCTTAAATTCCTAACGCCACTGGATTGCTTCCGCTCCAACACTTTTGCGATCCCGAAAACCATAGTTCCCTGTGTAAAAGAAAAATAGGAAATCCATTGTTGCTCTTCCTGAGAGCTCAAGGGGTTAAAAATAACAAACAATTCATTAAATTTCTTCTGTCACCGTTTATCCGGGGACCAGAGAGGACCCCATGCACATTGATACTAGCTCAATTGCTAAATTTAAATCTGAGATAGATAGCTTTTTGTCAATCAAAGGTATTAAGGGATATGGGCCAAAGGCGGGTATATGGAGTTAGATCACAGATCAGCCATGATCTTATCAAATGGCGGAGCAGGCTCGAGGGGCTGAATGGCCTACTCCTGTTCCTATATTCCTATGTTTCCTATGAATCTAATTACCTCGCTCCAGGAGGTATAGTCAGCAAACGGAGCATAAAAATAATGCCCAATATTTCCTTCTATCACGTGAGGAAATATCCACTTAAATTAAGAAACTTAAAAATCTTATACACTTATCTAAAGCATTACGACAATAGCACTAAATGATCTATTTTAAAGAATAATCCCTTTAAGCTGAAAAATATGTCCAGAGGAACATGAAAGATACTGGCTAGCTTTTCTGTCACTCCCAAAGTTTCTCTCTCTTGGAACTCACGGAGGGATAATAAAACTGCTTATGAGTCAGCAGGTGGACATGTCAGAAGCTCATGGGGTGGGGGAGGAGTCAATCACAATAGCAGTTTTTTTTAGCTGTAATCCCATTAAAACACATGTGCTTTAAAGAAGTTCAAATTGATCTTTTCCCAAAAACTCTTTGTGCTTTTATAAAGATGAAAACTTGCACAAAGATCCTAATACAATTAAACTTTGGATAATAAATTTCAGCCTCTCTGACTTCCAATTTTCAAAACATGAGCCATGAAGGCACAAAAGATTTAACAATTTTATCCATCCTTAGTAATTGAAAATCTGTTAAAACAGCAGAAATCAATAGTATTTCCTGCTATTAACTTTAAACATTCTTTGAGACAATTCTGCAGTACAATCTAACCACTCCTCCAGATCGTTATCACAGAGATAGCAGAGATCTTTTAACCATTCGGTTTTTCCCTTGATGGTCACTTTGTTATGACCACCATCAATCGCAAAATCAAAGGGTCATTTTGCTAACAGCTATCACATTTCATAACCAAGGTGATTAAACATACAGAGCCATTTCAAATGTCTCAATATTTTAACACATCAATTTACGCTCACCAATACTCACCACAGCTTAAACTTCAAATCATTAATTGTAAACAATTTTACAACACCAAGTTATAGTCCAGCAATTTTATTTTAAATTCACAAGCTTTCGGAGGCTTCCTCCTTCCTCAGGTAAATGTTCAGGAATAAAATTGCTGGACTTCAAATCATTAAAGCATTTAAGAAATTCAAAATGCCAATTTTCATGTGATAATCTCATGTCCAGAATTTGAGATACTCGTATTGTTTTATAAGAACCAGTATTTTATGTGGCCACAATAAAAGTCTGGTTTTCACAATTTAATGGGTTAGTTAACTGCGATAACTCCAACTTTAATTCTGCAATATCAGAATTAAACACAAGACAGAACAGATAAAGTTATCAATATATAGCATGTGCTTAAATTGCATCGTCTTTTATTTTGTTCTTTCTTCAGGCGTGCCTTTCCAAAACTGTAAAAATGCTGGAAATAACTGCGTCCACAGTCTCTGGCAAAATGTCCCTTTTTACCACAGTTGTAACATTTCTTATCAACATAGATGTTTATTCTGGGACCCTCTTTTTTCCATGCTGGAACTTGCATGGTGCATACCTTTTCCTAATTCAGCTATCCTACGTTTACAATGCGAATGAGATATTTTGGGCCTCTACAGCTTTCTTTGTGGGTGCTCATCTGTACTCGCATGGCTGCCTTTAGGTCAACCCTCTCTAACACTTTGTTCCAATACCTCACAGCTTTGACTTCTCTCTTTCAAAGCCTCCGCACAATTAACGTTATTTGTCCTAGCCAATGTAAGATACTCTAACAATTGTCCCTTCTTGGAAACATCTTTCAACCTCCTACACTTTTTCTTTAGGTTAGCTACTTCTGTTTCTAACCCTTGCTTTACCTTCTCATCACTTTTCTTTTGTTTGCTGATGGTATGTAGCCATATTTCAGTCTGTTTTGTTAGTTTCCTTGGTAACTCCATTGCTATGCATTTTTGAATTGCTGCTTCCATTGTTATATTTCACCCGTCTTTACCTATTTCTGATTCTCAAACGTTGTCCTTCAACCTTTCTATTTTACCTTTTACCTGTCCTTGCCCAGAAAACAGTGGGAGCTAAATTGAGCCGTGTAGCACCCGTTGTTTCGTCGCTGCACGGCCTCTCCGACATCCAAGAAAGGATATTATTAAACTAGAAAGAGTGCAGAAAAGATTTACTAGGATGCTACCGGGACTTGATGGTTTGACTTACAGGGAGAGGTTAGACAGACTGGGACTTTTTTCCCTGGAGAGTAGGAGGTTAAGGGGTGATCTTATAGAAGTCTATAAAATAATGAGGGGCATAGATAAGGTCGATAGTCAAAATCTTTTCCCAAAGGTAGGGGAGTCTATAACGAGGGGTCATAGATTTAAGGTGAGAGGGGAGAGATACAAAAGGGTCCAGAGGGGCAATTTTTTCACTCAAAGGGTGGTGAGTGTCTGGAACGAGCTGCCAGAGGCAGTAGTAGAGGCGGGTACAATTTTGTCTTTTAAAAAGCATTTGGACAGTTACATGGGTAAGATGGGTGTAGAGGGATATGGGCCAAGTGCAGGCAATTGGGACTAGCTTAGTGGTATAAACTGGGCGACATGGACATGTTGGGCCGAAGGGCCTGTTTCCATGTTGTAACTTCTATGATTCTATGATTCTATGGCGTCTTAGATGTGGAGATGCCGGTGATGGACTGGGGTTGACAATTGTAAACAATTTTACAACACCAAGTTATAGTCCAGCAATTTTATTTTAAATTCACAAGCTTTCGGAGGCTTCCTCCTTCCTCAGGTAAATGTTCAGGAGCTCCTTGAAGCCTACGCATTTATACATATAGAACAATACATGGTGTTTACAGACTGCCCCTGCAACTGCCCGTTGCCAAGGCAATCACCGTGTTCAGACAGAGAGGTGTCACCTGCAGAACCCCCGAATACACATTCAACAAAAAAACAAACAGGAAAAAAAAACAGATGCGCACGCACGTTTCCTGCATGATGTATGCCAGATGCCATCTTGGTATAGGAGTTAGCGCAGGTGCAGATAACGAACGCTGGAATCATGTAAAGTAGGGAGAAAATGGCTTCAATCAGTGTGGAACGCTGATTTAAAGTGACAGACAACATTTTGGGACTTAACACTCAACTTAACGCACAGTCTTCACCTCGACCATCTGAACGTGTCTGAGAGTGCCTGGAGGACCCCCCATCAGTGCTATTTAAAGGGACCATGCAGAATTTACAGGTTAGTGTCTGGATTATTGCTTCTGGCTGCCAAGACATTTGTAACTGTTTTTGGAGGTCTCCTAGACTTCAATACTAGGACGCGGGGACATAGCCTAACATTTAGAGCCAGGATGTGCAGGAGTGAAGTTAGGAAATGCTTCTACACACAAAGGGTGGGAGACGTTTGGAACGCTCTTCTGCAGACTGCAGTTGATGCCAGCTCACTTGTGAATGTTAAATCTGAGATTGATAGATTTCTGTGAACCAAGGGTATTAAGGCATATGGGGCTAATATGGGTATATGGAGTTAGGTCACAGGTCACAGGTCACGCCCCCCCCCCCCCCCACAACCCCGCGTGGATATAGGATGTCCCTCCTTCTGTCCACCCCTTGCACCAAGGCCTCTAGTGCATTAGCAGAGAACCTTGGTGCACGCACTCTCGCAGGTCTGGTACAAACACAGATCGGCAGATTGGTGAGGTCTGGTGTGCAGATTGTAGGATGTAGGATTTAGTAGTGCGCAATCTTTATTCAATGTTTTAACATAATTCATCAGTGTGTAAACATAGGGATGGGACCTGTATCTGTGTTTTACGTGTGTGATGTCTGATCGCTGTTCAGACTCCATGCAGACAGTAGACTGTTATTTTCAGCAAATACAGGTACCAGCTACCTTTAAGAGATATCTAAGAAACATCCTCCCTTTAAGAGATTGAGCTCCCTCTAGTGGTGGGCAGTGCAAATTGCATTGATTCCACATGCAAGGCCTGGAAAGGAACACTGATTGCAGGTAAGTGCTCCGGTGGGTCCAAACTTGTGTCCTGCCTGTGCAGGGGCCATTGGGCGCTGGGTAATAGTACATCACGCTACCCGCATCCTAAAACGGCCCCTATCGAATTATTCCCCCTATGTTTCTGTCTAAACGTTAGCTCCAGTATCGTTCTGTAACACCTTCCACCCGTCCTTGCCCAGAAAACTATGTTTTTTTTTAAACGTTATCTCCAGTATTGTTTTAACTCATTCTGTTATACCTTCCATCTATACGTTAGCTCCAGTATAACCCTTTCTGCTAGGACACGATATTTTCACTTTCTTTGTCTGACTATGTCTGTGTCCCATCTGGAGTGCCATTAATGTAGGGAATTCCTTATTTTGTTTGATTCTTGGATACTGGATGAATAGTCAAACAAAGAAAGTCACCCTCACTCAAGGTAGTTTCGTTAACATTATTAAATAATTAATTATGATTATCATTCATACGAGCATTCATGAAGCAAAATCAAACCACACAAAAGACTTTCCTTTATAAAATCCCGTTATACACTTAATAATTCGCAACGCTATTATGTAATGTCTTAACAATTCATACACACATCAGGCAAATCATTAATACATATAGAAACTTTAAACCAAGGCTTTTGCTCATCGGGCCTGAAGGTTGATCAGCTCTTCAGTATTCGAGAACCTCTTCTTCTTCTGGCGTGATGTTCAAATGCAGTGTGCGTTCCTTGCGACTGCCGTGTGATGAAGAAGAAGAGACTAGGGTGTGTAACTAGCAGGGTAGATAAAGGGGAACCAGCGGATGTCGTATATTTGGATTTTCAAAAGGTATTCGATAAGGTGCCATGTAAAAGGTTGTTACACAAGATAAGGACTCATGGGGTTGGAGATAACATATTAGCATGGATAGAGGATTGGTTAATGGAGAGAAAACAGAGAGTAGGGATAAACGGGTCATTTTCAGGTTGGCAGGCTGTAACTAGTGGGATACCGCATGGATCGGTGGCTGGTCCTCAGCTATTTACAATCTATATTGATGATTTGGATGAAGGGACCGAGTGTAATGTATCCAAGTTTGCTAATGATACAAAGCTAGGTGGGACACAAGAGTAAGGGAGTCTTACTACAATTGTACAGGGCTTTGGTGAGGCCAGTGTACAGTTTTGGTCTCCTTATCTAAGGAAGGATATACTTGCCATAGTGATGGTGTAACAGAGGTTTACTAGATTAATTTCTGGGATGAGATGATTGTCCTATGGGGGGAGGTTGAATAAAATGGGTCTATACTCTCTGGAGATTAGAAGAATGAGAGATGATCTCATTGAAACAGAGAAGATTCTGAGGGGGCTTGACAGGGTAGATGCTGAGAGGTTTTTTTCCCCTGGCTGGAGAGTCTAGAACTAGAGGGCATAGTTGCAGGATAGGGGGTTGGCCATTTAAGACTAAGATGAGGAGGCATTTCTTCACTCAGAGGGTTGTGAATCTTTGGAATTCTCCACCCCACAGGGCTGTGGATGCTGAGTCATTGAGTATATTCAAGGCTGAGATCGAGAGATTTTTGGACTCTGGGGAATTAAGGATATGGGGATCAGGCAGGAAAGTGGAGTTGAGGTTGAAGATCAGCCATGATCTGATTGAATGGCAGAGTAGGATCGAGGGGCCGTATGGCCTAGTCCTGCTCCTATTTCTTTTGTTCTTATGACTGTTCTTCTCTTTATATTGTTTTTTACCAAAAGGACGTATGATTGGGGAGGGCATTCTTTTTGTCCAATCGCTCCCTGTTGCTATGCCTCAATCATTAACATACTTACAGTCAGGAGGGAGTGGCCCTGACAGTCCTCAACATTGACAGTGAACCCCATGAAATCTCATGGCATCAGGTCAAACATGGGCATGGAAACCTCCTGCTGATTACCACCTACCGCCCTCCCTCAGCTGATGAATCAGTCCTCCTCCATGTTGGACACCACTTGGAGGAAGCACTGAGGGTAGCAAGGGCACAGAATGTACTCTGGGTGGGGGACTTCAATGTCCATCACCAAGAGTGGCTCGGTAGCACAATTACTGACCGAGTCCTGAAGGACATAGATGCCAGACTGGGCCTGCGGCAGGTGGTGAGCAGACCAACACGAGGGGAAAAACTTACTTTCCCTTGTCCTCACCAATCTACCTGTCGCAAATGCATCTGTCCATAACTGTATTGGTAGGAGTGACCACCGCACAGTCCTCATGGGGACGAAGTCCCATCTTTGCACTGAGGATACCATCCAACGTGTTGTGTGGCACTACCACCGTGCTAAATGGGATAGATTCAGAACAGATCTAGCAGCTCAAAACTGGGCATCCATGAGGTGCTGTGGGCCATCAACAGCAGCAGAATTGTATTCCAGCACAATCTGTAACCTCATGCCCCGGCATATTCCTTACTCTACCATTACCAACAAGCCAGAGGATCAACCCTGGTTCAATGAGGAGTGTAGAAGAGCATGCCAGGAGCAGCACCAGGCGTACCTCAAAATGAGGTGCCAATCTGGTGAAGCTACAACACTGGACTACATGCATGCTAAACAGCGGAAGCAACATGCTATAGACAGAGCTAAGCGATTCCACAACCAACGGATCAGATCAAAGCTCTGCAGTCCTGCCACATCCAGTCGTGAATGGTGGTGGACAATTAAACAACTAACGGGAGGAGGAGGCTCTGTAAACATCCCCATCCTCAATGATGGTGGAATCCAGCACGTGATTGCAAAAGACAAGGCTGAAGCGTTTGGAACCATCTTCAGCCGGAAGTGCCAAGTGGATGATCCATCTCGGCTTCCTCCCGATATCCCCACTATCACAGAAGCCAATCTTCAGCTAATTCGATTCACTCCATGATATCAAGAAACGGCTGAGTGCACAGGATACAGCAAAGTCTATGGGCCCCAACAACATCCTGGCTGTAGTGCTGAAGACTTGTGCTCCAGAACTAGCTACACCTCTAGCCAAGCTGTTCCAGTACAGCTACAACACTGGCATCCACCCAACAATGTGGAAAATTGCCCAGGTATGTCCTGTCCACAAAAAGCAGACAAATCCAATCCGGCCAATTACCGCCGCATCAGTCTACTCTCAATCATCAGCAAAGTGATGGAAGGTGTCGTCGACAGTGCTATCAAGTGGCACTTACTCACCAATAACCTGCTCACCGATGCTCAATTTGGGTTCCGCCAGGGCCACTCGGCTCCAGACCTCATTACAGTCTTGGTCCAAACATGGACTAAAGAGCTGAATTCCAGAGGTAAGGTGAGAGTGACTACCCTTGACATCAAGGCAGCATTTGACCGAGTGTGGCACCAAGGAGCCCGAGTAAAATTGAAGTCAATGGGATTCAGGGGGAAAACTCTCCAGTGGCTGGAGTCATACCTAGCACAAAGGAAGATAGTAGTGGTTGTTGGAGGCCAATCATCTCAGCCCCAGGACATTGCTGCAGGAATTCATCAGAGCAGTGTCCTAGGCCCATCCATCTTCAGCTGCTTCATCAATGACCTTCCCTCCATCATAAGTTCAGAAATGGGGATGTTCGCTGATGATTCCACAGTGTTCAGTTCCATTCACAACACCTCAAATAATGAAGCAGTCCGAGCCCGCATGCAGCAAGACCTGGACAACATCCAGGCTTGGGCTGATAAGTGGCAAGTAACATTCGTGCCAGACAAGTGCCAGGCAATGACCATCTCCAACAAGAGAGAGAGTCTAACCACCTCCCCTTGACATTCAATGGCATTACCATCGCCAAATCCCCCACCATCAACGTCCTGGGGGTCACCATTGACCAGAAACTTAACTGGTCCAGCCATATAAATACTGTGGCTACAAGGGCAGGTCAGAGGCTGGGTATTCTGCAGCGAGTGACTCACCTCCTGACTCCCCAAAGCCCTTCCACCATCTACAAGGCACAAGTCAGGAGTGTGACGGAATACTCTCCACTTGCCTGGATGAGAGCAGCTCCAACAACACTCAAGAAGCTCGACACCATCCAGGACAAAGCAGCCTGCTTGATTGGCACCCCATCCACCACCCTAAACATTCACTCCCTTCACCACCGGCGCACAGTGGCTGCAGTGTGTACCATCCACAGGATACACTGCAGCAACTCACCAAGGCTTCTTCGACAGCACCCCCCAAACCCGCGACCTCCACCACCTTGAAGGACAAGAGCAGCAGGAACATGGGAACACCACCACCTGCACATTCCCCTCCAAGTCACACACCATCCCGACTTGGAAATATATCGCTGTTCCTTCATCGTCGCTGGGTCAAAATCCTGGAACTCCCTTCCTAACAGCACTGTGGAAGAACCTTCACCACATGGACTGCAGCGGTTGAAGAAGGTGGCTCACCACCACCTTCTCAAGGGCAATTAGGGATGGGTAATAAATGCCGGCCTCGCCAGCGACACCCACATCCCATGAACGAATAAATAAAAAACTTCACTGATTGACAGTTTAGGCTTTGATGTAGAAAAGACCATGTGCTCGAACCATGGATTGTAAAAGGTCACTTTACAATCTGTTTATGGCCTTTCATGTAGAGATAGCCCCTTTCATTTCTATGCACAGATATTCGTAATGGTCCTTATGTCTCCAATTTTGATTGCTTCAGTGGCTTCAAATCAATTCTTTATACCATTTGACCATATGCTGGGTGCAATACTATTTGATGTTTTACAAATCCCAGTTCTTTTGAACAGATTACCAGATAGGAATGAAAGGCCTATTCTTTTTTTCACGCCTATCATTGCTTTCCTGATCCAAAGCTTTTGATATGTCCTTGTAGCCTTCTCTTACATTACCCCCTGCTGTTTTGAAAAGCTTGTGCTTCCAAAAGCCGATGTGTTTTCAAATCCTGACAATGCTTTAAGCTCAATATTAACCATCAAGCTTATTTAGTTGATAATCTCGATATCTATTCGCAGTACAATGTCTTCGATCCCAAAACTCATACTTCTCCAATGCCATCGGCGTCAGTGAGAGAGTAACAGGATTTGCGAGAACACAGTTTACCACATTACTGTTTGCAGGTTTTCAAATGTCTTTGTTTAAAAGGGGTACAGTTAACCCTTTCCTTCAAATGTCTTTTGTTAAAGGGGTTTTGAACCCCACACTAACTAAAGAAGTTAATGATAGTATTAGATTAATAGAAGAGGCCTCTAATGTTACCAAGAAGAGTAGTAAGCCTGAGGATTGGGAAAGTTTCAGAAACCAGCAAAGGACGACCAAAAAATTAATAAAAAGGGAAAAAATAGAATATGAATCTAAACTAGCAAGAAATATAAAAATAGATTGTAAGAGCTTCTACAAATACATAAAAAGGAAGAGAGTAGCAAAAGTAAATGTTGGTCCCCTAGGAGGCTGAGACAGGAGAAATGGGGAATCAGGAAATGGCAGATGCGTTAAACAAATATTTTGTATCTGTCTTCACAGTAGAAGAATCAAAAAGCATACCAGAAATAGTAGGGAACCAAGGAGCTAATGAAAGTGAGGAACTTAAAGTAATTAACAGTAGAGAAAAAGTACTCGAGAAACTAATGGGACTAAAAAACAATAAATCCCCTGGACCTGATAGCCTACATCCGAGGGTTCTAAAAGAGATGGCTGCAGAGATAGTGGATGCATTGGTTGTGATCTTCCAAAATTCCCTAGATTCTAGAACGCTCCCAGCGGATTGGAAGGTAGCAAATGTAACCCCGCTATTCAAGAAGGGAGGGAGAGAGAAAACAGGGAACTACAGGTCAGTTAGCCTGACATTAGTCGTTGGGAAAATGCTGGAATCCATTATTAAGAAAGTAGTAACAGGGCACTTAGAACATCATCATATGATTAGGCAGAATCAGCACGGTTTTATGAAAGGGAAATTGTGTTTGACAAATCTATTAGAGTTTTTTGAGGATGTAACCAGCAGTGTAGTTAAAGGGAACTAGTGGATGTGGTATATTTGGATTTTTTAATGGCATTCAATAAGGTGCCACATAAAAGGTTGTTACATAAGATAAGGGCTCATGGAGTTGGGGTAACATATTAGCATGGATAGAGGATTGGTTAATGGACAGAAAACAGAGGGTAGGGATAAACGGGCCATTTTCAAGTTGGCAGGCTGTAACTAGTGGGGTGCCGCAAGGATCGGTGCTTGGGCCTCAGCTATTTGCAATCTATATTAATGACTTGGATGAAGGGACCGAGTGTAATGTATCCAAGTTTGCTGACAATACAAAGCTAGGTTGGAAAGTAAGCTGTGAGGAGGACACAGAGTCTGCAAAGGGATATAGACAGATTAAGTGAGTGGGCAAGAAGGTGGCAGATGGAGTATAATGTGGGGAAATGTGAGGTTATTCACTTTGGTAGTAAGAATAGAAAAACAGAATATTTTTTAAATGATGAGAAACTATTAAATGTTGGTGTCCAGAGAGACTTGGGCGCCCTGGTACAAGAAACACAAAAAGTTAGCAGGCAGGTACAGCAAGCAATTAGGAAGGTAAATGGCATGTTGGCCTTTATTGCAAGGGGGTTGGAGTACAAGAGTAAGGACATCTTACTACAATTGTACAGTGATTTGTTGAGACCTCACCTGGAGCACTGTGTACAGTTTTGGTCTCCTTATCTAAGGAAGGATATACTTGCCTTAGAGGTGGTGCAACAAAGGGGTGAGAGGGTTGTCCTATGAGGAGATGTTGAGTAGAATGGGCCTATACTCTCTGGAGTTCAGAAGAATGAAAGGTGATCTCATTGAAACATAAGATTCTGAGGGGGCTTGACAGGGTAGATGCTGAGAGGGTGTTCCCCCTGGCTGGAGAGGCTAGAACGAGAGGGCATAGTCGCAGGATAAGGGATCGGCCATTTAAGACTGAGATGAGAAGGCATTTCTTCACTCAGCGGGTTGTGAATCTTTGGAATTCTCTACCCCAAAGGGCTGTGAATGATGAGTCGTTGAGTATATTCAAGGATGAGATAAATGTTTGGACTCTAGGGGAATCAAGGTATATGGGGATCAGGCAGGAAAGTGGAGTTGAGGTTGAAGTTCAGCCATGATCTGATTGAGCGGCAGAGTAGGCTCAATGGGCCATACGGCCTACTCCTGCTCCTATTTCTTGTGGTCTTATGTTCTAAGGGAGCAGGAGATAGGTCTCATGGGCTATACACAATCTTTTGTTGGATACTCCCTCTACATATCCAATGACCTGAGAGCAGAACATTGGGCAGATATGAGATCTATAAACCTCTCGCTTAAAGTTGTCTGTAATCCATTCTTCAAGCAGTTGAAGTTAGCAAATGGTGAATATTTACAGTTGGAGCCCAATATCTTTATTGCCATCATGTGAACATTCATTGGAGATGTCAGGCAGTGAGGTCTTGGTCTTATGCAAACGTAGTTGCACTTGCAAGCATAACACCCACATTGAGCTGGCAGCATGTGTGTGTAGCAGAAAAGGCTTCTAGCGCACAAGAGCAGCACTTGCACACAGGTGACACTCACCTGAGACAGTGATACAATCAATGACCTGATCTCCATTATACCCTGTGTCCTCACCTTGACATGGGTGGTGAATCACTGCTTGTGCTGTGTGATAGGTCACCTTTCTTCCCTCACCTGAGTTATAGTGAAGCAGGTAAATGGTAACAACTAACCCTACATTGGGAGTACTCTTGGGTTGGAAATAACCCCTCCTAATAAAGTTGCACCCCAGCTGGAAAAAAGAGACAAGGATAAGGTCAGCCTGTTACTGAATGCACTGACTCACAAGCAACAGAAGATTTTCAGATAACTGTAAGCCTTGAAACTGCTGTTTCCATAGTTTGGATGGGTTGCAGTTGCAAAGTTTTTCTGGACTCTCCAGAGGCGGGCATGGCAAAATGTTGGGTTTTATAGCAATGATCGCCAGGTGGCTGCAACTGGATCAAAGGCGAGGGATTAGATCTGTATGTTCTTGAGACACAAGGGAGACCTTGGTGCACACTCCATCATTTAATCAAGCACTGGGACCTTGAAAGGTTTGGTTTGAGATGGGATAGAAATGTGTGCTTGATGTGTTTAAGGCCATTACTCACCATTGTGGGTGGTATGTGCTTCATCTGGGTGTTGTATTGGTCAGCACCCTCAATCTGCCCCAGTGATCACTCCACCATGGAAGCGAAAGGATTCCCCTTATGAGTCTTAACTCCCTTTTGCCACCGAGAATACTAACCCTTCAGGTACTCTGAATCCAAAATCAGGCCTTTCCTTTCATGACATTGAAAGAAGCACCTCAAGTGGATAAGGGCATAAAAGAGCTGTTGGAATAATGGGTTTTATAGCAAGTGGTATAGAATATAAAGTCCAGTTGCAATGGGAATGAATTATGTGTCATTGTCCCATAGGAAATGTGTGGAATAGTCAATAACCATTGCTACGTAGTTGTAGGGTCTATAATATAATTACAAGATGGAAACAGGTTGTTTGACCTCACCAGTATGTGTTGGCTTCTATCTTCCACATGACAGTGGACCAAATTCCATGTGCCCACCATTTTCCCATATTCCTTTATCCCCCTTTCCTTCAACTACCTGTCTTACTTATTCTTAAATGTTGACATGATCTCTGCTTCAAACAATAACTCTAGTAGTTCATTTCACAGCCTCACAGCCCTCTGTGTAAAAAAAGTTTCTCCTGCTCTCTGTCCTAAATCTCTTACATTTAACCTTATATCTATCTACTCTATCCCATCCTTTCATAATTTCAAACAGCTCTGATAAATTGCCCCTAAATCGCTGTTCTAACAAGAAAAGCCCCAATTTTTCAAGTTGTTCTTCGTAGTTGTGTTTCCTTAAAATGGGCAGCATCTTAGTGAATCGACACTGCACCCATTCTATTGCCCCAACATTCTTTCTATATTGTGGAGCCCAAAACTGCACATGGTGATCTTAAGGTTTTATATAGATTTACCATTAGAGCTGGGCCTTTATATTCTATACCACTTGCTATAAAACCCATTATTCCATTAGTTCTTTTATGCCCTTATCCATTTGAGGTGCTTCTTTCAATGTCATGAACCTGAACAACAAATCACTCTGCTCTTCCACATTACCCAACCTTCCCCCATACAAAGTATATTACAATCATTTTCTAAACTAGTGTACCACTTCACATTTACTGACATTGAATTACATCTGCTGTTTTTTGCCCATTTTACGATATCAATATCCCCTTGCAGCTTTCTTTGATCCTCAAAATTACTTACTCTGCCCCTCAATTTTAGTATCATCTGCAAATATGGACACCCCTCCCTTTAATCCTATAGCCAATTCCTTGATGTAAACGGTGAACAGAAGCGGTCCCAAAACAGAACCGTGTGGGACATCGCCACCCACTTTCAACTATGATGTGGAGATGCCGGTGATGGACTGGGGTGGACAAATGTAAGGAATCTTACAACACCAGGTTATAGTCCAACAGTTTGATTTGAAAACCACAAGCTTTCGGAGGCTTTCTCCTTCGTCAGGTGAGTGTGGGATTCCTTGAAAGTTACCGCATATATAGTCAGAGAACAATGCCTGGTGATTACAGATAATCTTTCCAACTGCCCGTTATCAAGGCAATCAAAGGAATTGAATAGTGTTCAGACAGAGAGACATTAGATACAAGACTACTGAATATACAAACGGCCAGAACCAAAGACAGACAGAGAGAGAGAGAGAGAGAAACATCCTAAAGGAAGAGAAAGAGAGAGAATGACCAGTTGTATTAAAAACAGATAACTTTTTTTTCCGCTGGTGGGGTTACATGTAGCGTGACATGAACCCAAGATCCCGGTTGAGGCCGTCCTCATGGGTGCGGAACTTGGCTATCAATTTCTGCTCGACGATTTTGCGTTGTCGTGTGTCTCGAAGGCCGCCTTAGAGAACGCTTACCCGAAGATCGGTGGCTGAATGTCCTTGACTGCTGAAGTGTTCCCCGTCTGGGAGGGAACACTCCTGTCTGGTGATTGTTGCGCGGTGTCCGTTCATCCGTTGTCGCAGTGTCTGCATGGTCTTGCCAATGTACCATGCTCTGGGGCATCCTTTCCTGCAACGTATGAGGTAGACAATGTTGGCCGAGTCACAGGAGTATGAACCATGTACCTGGTGGGTGGTGTCCTCTCGTGTGATGGTGGTATCTGTGTCGATGATCTGGCATGTCTTGCAGAGGTTGCCGTGGCAGGGTTGTGTGATGTGGACGCTGTTCTCCTGAAAGCTAGGTAATTTGCTGCGAACGATGGTCTGTAAGAACGGGATATGACACTCGACTCGTCGATCGACAGTTCCGACGGGCCACAGCGAAAAATCGCATAGACCTCCTCAGAAGACAAACATGGGACGCAACCAACAGAGTACTCTTAGTCGTCCAGTACTTTCCCAGAGCGAAGAAACTGCGCCATGTTCTCTGCAGCCTTCAACATGTCATCGATGACGACAAACACCTCGCTAAGGCCATCCCCACGCCTCCACTACTCGCCTTCAAACAGCCACCCAACCTCAAACAGACCATCGTTCGCAGCAAATTACCCAGCTTTCAGGAGAACAGCGTCCACGACACCGCACAACCCTGCCACGGCAACCTCTGCAAGACATGCCAGATCATCGACACAGATACCACCATCACACGAGAGGACACCACCCACCAGGTACATGGTTCATACTCCTGTGACTCGGCCAACATTGTCTACCTCATACGTTGCAGGAAAGGATGCCCCAGAGCATGGTACATTGGCGAGACCATGCAGACACTGCGACAACGGATGAACGGACACCGCGCAACAATCGCCAGACAGGAGGGTTCCCTCCCAGACGGGGAACACTTCAGCAGTCAAGGACATTCAGCCACCGATCTTCGGGTAAGCGTTCTCTAAGGCGGCATTCGAGACACACGACAACGCAAAATCGTCGAGCAGAAATTGATAGCCAAGTTCCGCACCCATGAGGACGGCCTCAACCGGGATCTTGGGTTCATGTCACGCTACACGTAACCCCACCAGCGAAAAAAAAGTTATCTGTTTTTAATACAACGGGTCATTCTCTCTCTTTCTCTTCCTTTCGGATGTTTCTCTCTCTCTCTCTGTCTTTGGTTCTGGTCGTTTGTATATTCAGTAGTCTTGTGTATCTAATGTCTTTCTGTCTGAACACTATTCAATTCCTTTGATTGCCTTGATAACGGGCAGTTGGAAAGATTATCTGTAATCACCAGGCATTGTTCTCTGACTATATATGCAGTAACTTTCAAGGAATCCCACACTCACCTGACGAAGGAGAAAGCCTCCGAAAGCTTGTGATTTTCAAATAAAACTGTTGGACTATAGCCTGGTGTTGTAAGATTCCTTACACTTTCAACTAGTCAGAGAAACCGCCCTTAATTCCGACTCTCTATCATCCCTTCTAACCTGTTTTTAATACAATTTGCTACTCTTTCCCTAATTCCATACCTTTTAAAGTAGGAGTGACCACCGCACAGTCCTCGTGGAGACGAAGTCCCATCTTCGCATTGAGGACACCATCCAACGTGTTGTGTGGCACTATCACCGAGCTAAATGGGATATATTCAGAACAGATCTAGCAGCTCAAAACTGGGCATCCATGAGGCGCTGTGGGCCATCAGCAGCAGCAGAATTGTATTCCAGCACAATCTGTAACCTTATGGCCCGGCATATTCCTCACTCTACCATTACCAACAAGCCAGGGGATCAACCCTGGTTCAATGAGGAGTGTAGAAGAGCATGCCAGGAGCAACACCAGGCATACCTAAAAACGAGGTGCCAAATGGTGAAACTGCAATTCAGGACTACAAGCATGCTAAACAGCGGAAGCAACATGCTATAGACAGAGCTAAACGATTCCACAACCAACGGATCAGATCAAAGCTCTGCAGTCCTGCCACATCCAGTTGTGAATGGTGGTGGACAATCAAACAACTAACGGGAGGAGGAGGCTCTGTAAACATCCTCATCCTCAATGATGGCGGAGTCCAGCATGTGAGTGCAAAAGACAAGGCTGAAGTGTTTGCAACCATCTTCAGCCAAAAGTGCAGAGTGGAAGATCCATCTCGGCCTCCTCCCGATATCCCCACCATCACAGAAGCCAGTCTTCAGCCAATTCGATTCACGCCACGTGATACCAAGAAACGGCTGAGTGCACTGGATACAACAAAGGCTATGGGCCCCGACAACATCCCAGCTGTAGTGCTGAAGACTTGTGCTCCAGAACTAGCTGCGCCTCTAGCCAAGCTGTTCCAGTACAGCTACAACACTGGCATCTACCAGACAATGTGGAAAATTGCCCAGGTATATCCTGTCCACAAAAAGCAGGACAAATCCAATCCGGCCAATTACCGCCGCATAAGTCTACTCTCAATCAGCAAAGTGATGGAAGGTTTCATCGACAGTGCTATCAAGTGGCACTTACTCACCAATAACCTGCTCACCGATGCTCAATTTGGGTTCCGCCAGGGCAACTCGGCTCCAGACCTCATTACAGCCTTGGTCCAAACATGGACAAAAGAGCTGAATTCCAGAGGTGAGGTGAGAGTGACTGCCCTTGATATCAAGGCAGCATTTGACCGAGTGTGGCACCAAGGAGCCCTAGTAAAATTGAAGTCAATGGGAATCAGTGGGAAAACTCTCGAGTGGCTAGAGTCATACCTAGCACAAAAGGAAGATGGTAGTGGTTGTTGGAGGCCAATCATCTCAGCCCCAAGACATTGCTGTAGGAATTCCTCAGGGCAGTGTCCTAGGCCCTACCATCTTCAGCTGCTTCATCAATGACCTTCCCTCCATCATAAGGTCAGAAATGGGGATGTTCGCTGATGATTGCACAGTGTTCAGTTCCATTCGCAATCCCTCAGATAATGAAGCAGTCCGTGCCCACATGCAGCAAGACCTGGACAACATCCAGGCTTGGGCTGATAAGTGGCAAGTAATATTGGCACCAGACATGTGCCAGGAAATGACCATCTCCAACAAGAGAGTCTAACCACCTCCCCTTGACATTCAACGGCATTACCATCACCGAATCCCCCACCATCAACATCCTGGGGGTCACCATTGGCCAGAAACGTTACTGGACCAGCCACATAAACACCGTGGCTACAAGAGCAGGTCAGAGGCTGGGTATTCTGCAGTGAGTGACTCACCTCCTGACTCCCCAAAGCCTTTCCACCATCTACAAGACACAAGTCGGGAGTGTGATGGAATACTCTCCACTTGCCTGGATGAGTGCTGCTCCAACAACACTCAAGAATCTTGACACCATCCAGGACAATGCAGCCCACTCGATTGGCACCCCATCCACCACCCTAAATATTCACTCCCTTCACCACCGGCGCACAGTGGCTGCAGTGTGTACCATCCACAGGATGCACTGCAGCAATTCGCCAAGGCTTCTTCGACAGCACCTCCCAAACCTGTGACCTCTACCACCTAGAAAGACAAGGGCAGCAGGCACATGGGAACAACACCACCTGCACGTTCCCCTCCAAGTCACATACCATCCCGACTTGGAAATATATCGCTGTTCCTTCATCGTCGCTGGGTCAAAATCCTGGAACTCCCTTCCTAACAGCACTGTGGGAGAACCTTCACCACACGGACTGCAGCGGTTCAAGAAGGCGGCTCACCACCACCTTCTCAAGGGCAATTAGGGATGGGCAGTGAATGCTGGCCTCACCAGCGACGCCCACATCTCATGAATGAATCAAAACAAAACTTCTCCAATAGTCTATATGGTACCTCATCATGGACTTTCTGAAAGTCCATGAACACCACATCCATTGCATTTCCCTCATCCACCATTACTCTCACCTCCTCAATGAATTCTGATTAGGTTTGTAAAGCACACTCTTTGGGGGCAATTTTAACCTAACCCACCCATCAGGAAATTGACGCGATTGGATGCAACGCTGGTTTTACACCCTGCCCGATTTTACTCTCCATTGAAGGCAATGCAATGTAATATTGGATGTGGTGCAAAACCAGCGTTCCACCTGATCCCATGGGTTTCCCACTTGGTGAGTTAGATTACAATTACCCCCTTTTTTTCTGAATTAGCCAATCTCGTGTCCTCTGGCACACATCCACTCACTCAAACAATTCAGGATTTACCTCTTCCCCAATTACCTGTCGGCCCATTGTACAGCTCTCATTAACTAGGGCCTATTTGCGGTTGAAGGTGCAGTGTGCTGAGCTCATATTGTCTGGAGAAAGGCATTGGTTTGCGAGTTCCATGTACACTCTTCAGGAAATGTATGGTGCTGAGAGTTGGAGGACCGTCCAGATTACAGCTACATCTCTGGATGGCCTCAAGTTCTCTGACTATCAATTGTTCCTATGAGGGATTCGAATGGATGTAACTGGTGGTGTCCCCCAGGGATCTGTATTGGGGCTTCATCTTTTCACTATATTTATAAATGACTTGGTGAAGGAATTGAGAGCCATATATCTAAGATTGCTGTCGATAACTAAGTTAGGTGGCACAGTAAATGGTGTAGATAGGAGCAAAAAGCTGCAAAGGGAAATTGATAGATTAAATGAGTGGGCAAAACTGTGGCAGTTGGAATTCAATATGGGAAAGTGTGAGGTCATCCACTTTGGACCCAAGAAAGATAGATTAGAGTATTTTCTAAATGGTGTGAAGTTAGGAACTGTGGATGAGCAGAGAGATTTACGGGTCCAAAAATCACTAAAATCTAGTGGACAGGTATAAAAAAAAATAATTTAAAAGGCTAGTGGAATGTTGGCCTTTATCTGAAAAGGGTTGGAATACAAAAGGGGTGCAAGTTATGTTACAGCTGTACAGAGCTCTGGTTAGACTCCATCTGGAGTATTGCATTCAGTTCTGGGCACCGCACCTCAGAAAGGATATATTGGCCTTGGAGGAGGTGCAGCACAGATTCATAAGAATGATACTGGGGCGAAAGGGGTTAAATTATGAGGACAGGTTGCATAGACTAGGCTCATATTCCCTTGAGTATAGAAGATTAAGGGGTGATCTAATTGATGTGCTTAAGATGATTAATGAATTTGATAGGGTAGGTAGAGAGAAACTATTTCCTCTGATAGGAGAGCAAAAACAAGGGGGCATAACCTAAAAATGACAGCTAGGTTGTTCAGGGGTGATGACAGAAAGCACTTCTTCACACAAAGGGTAGTGGAAATCTGGAAGTCTCTCCCCAAAAAAGCTGTTGAGGTTCAGTCAATTGAAAATTTCAAAACTGAGATTGATAGATTTTTGTTAGGCAAGGGTATTAAGGGTTACGGAACCAAGGCAGACAGATGGAGTTAAGATACAGATCAACCATGACCTAGTTGAAAGGCAGAACAGGCTCGAGGGGCTGAATGGCCCACTCCTGTTCCTAGGTCAGATCTGGAACTTCAAAGATAATGCAAATCTCTCCAGCAGCAATACTCTCTGCTTTCTCTCCAAGGCTCAGCTATTACATGGAGTTCAGAGCAGCAATTGCAAATTGACTGTGCAATTGCAAATAGTTTGGCTTTTCCATCGCATTGTTCGCCCACTAGCCAGTTACTTTCTTCATGAAGAGAACGGTTCTTAGCCACCTTGGGTAAGCAGCTGGCCTCGTAACAAAGGATGACTGACAAAGTGACTGATTGCCTCTGTGCTAAAAATGATCAGTGTGCTCAGCCATAAGAAATATATTGCAAACCATGAAGCCTGTGATGGAACCTATGTAACTGGGTTATTTTCTGAATTAATGTTGCTGGCAGGCAATTTTGCCTCCCAGCAGCATATGTTGAAAATTCTTGTGCACGCAGTGTACAATTTACTGACTATTCATTTCAATTAATTTAAGAGATTTAAACTGATTTTTGAGAAAGCTATGAAAACACTACACTATTACACCCCTTCTTGTATATGTTGTTTGCTTTAGCTGGTAATATCTGTTCAAGAGAAAGCTCAGCAGGAACAGTTTGGATCCAGTTGATAAAATAGTTTGCCCTTAAGCTGCTTGTTATTAAGTGATTGTTACAACTAAATACTCCAAGAAATTGCTGGCAAATGGGATTGCTCATTATTAATAGCTCTTGTAAAAAGAGTCTTAGCGAGTTAGCAATAGAAAATGAAGACACAGGATTAAAAGACTGTGATTGATAAAATATAGTACACTTATGCCAAACCCATTTATGTCGACATTCTGCCAATGCCGACAATAAAAGTAAAGTCCCATTCCCTTCTCTGCAACATTAATACCAAAAACTATGTTGAAGTCGATATAAACTCGGCCCGCTCGAGTCGACAGACTTTAACGTCCCGAGCATTAAAGCATTATGCCACTTACTGCTTATGTTTTTTTAAAATTCATTCATGGGATGCGGGCGTCACTGGCAAGGCCAGCATTTATTGCCCATCCCTAATTGCCCTTGAGAAGGTGGTGGTGAGCTGCCTTCTTGAACCGCTGCAGTCCGTGTGGTGAAGGTTCTCCAGGATTTTGACCCAGCAACGATGAAGGAACGACAATATATTTCCAAGTCGGGATGGTGTGTGACTTGGAGGGGAACGTGCAGGTGGTGTTGTTCCCATGTGCCTGCTGGCCTTGTCCTTCTAGGTGGTAGAGATCGCAGGATTGGGAGGTGCTGTCGAAGAAGCCTTGGCGAGTTGCTGCAGTGCATGCTGTGGATGCAGTGCACCAGTGGTGAAGGGAGTGAATGTTTAGGGTGGTGGATGGGGTGCCAATCAAGCGGACTGCTTTGTCCTGGATGGTGTTGAGCTTCTTCAGTGTTGTTGGAGCTGCACTCATCCAGGCAAGTGGAGAGTATTCCATCACACTCCTGACTTGTGCCTTGTAGATGGTGCAAAGGCTTTGGGGAGTCAGGAGGTGAGTCACTTGCTGCAGAATACCTAGCCTCTGACCTGCTCTTGTAGCCACGGTATTTATATGGCTGGTCCAGTTAAGTTTCTGGTCAATAGTGACCCACAGGATGTTGATGGTGGGGAATTAGGCGATGGTAATGCTGTTGAATGTCAAGAGGAGGTGGTTAGATTCTCTCTTGTTGGAGATGGTCATTGCCTGGCTCTTGTCTGGTGTGAATGTTACTTGCCACTTATCAGCCCAAGCCTGGATGTTGTCCAGGTCTTGCTGCATGTGGGCACGGACTGCTTCATTATCTGAGGGGTTACGAATGGAACTGAACACTGTGCAATCATCAGCGAACATCCCCATTTCTGACCTTATGATGGAGGGAAGGTCATTGATGAAGCAGCTGAAGATGGTAGGGCCTAGGACACTGCCCTGAGGAACTCCTGCAGCAATGTCCTGGGGCTTCACAAAAGGGTCAGGGGTCAGGGGTCCAGAACATCCCAGGCAACAGGGGCAGGGTATTTTTTTGGTAAGGTTTGCAGCTCTACACTACAATTAGCACCTTTATAATGTAATATTTACTGTTGCTATTTGCGATAGCTGGAATTTTCCTCATTCGATAATGTTACTTTGATCCATGTGCATCACAAACACAGGAGGGAATGGGGTCTAGATCCGACAATTCAGGATGTCCTGGTCAGTTTCACATCAATTCAAAGTAAACCACTAATGTCAACAAACCACTTACGTCGACAGAATTAGAACAGTCCCGAAACATTGGCATAAGTGTGTAGGACTATACTAGAAAAGAATAACATCGTACTATTCAAAACCTCCTCTGCCTTGCTTTATATCTCTGCGGTTCCCTGTCCTCTCAACCATTTTTCATTTGTTTTCAAACACATTGGGCCAGAATTTGCTGGAACGAGGCAACTTGCAGCATGCCCCGTGATTTTGATTTTTTTTCCTCACCCTTCAGCTCAAAAAATTTTAATGCCGTAAATTGCTGGAAGGGCAATGGGACATCTGGCACCTTGGTGAACGACGGAACCAATGGTCTATCCCCTTAACCAATTAAATTTAAGGATAGAGGAAGAAACAGGAATGACGGAGAAGGAAATAGGGTGAATTGGAATCAAATTAGGTACAGAAAAGAGAGAAAAAGAAATAATGGATTAAGAGAGAGAGAATAAAAAGAGACTGAAAGGAAAATTAAGAAAAATAATTTAAAATTTTAAAATTTTAAAAACCTCTAGGAACAATTTACTACCTGCAGGAGTGAGACTCCACAGTTTCAACTGTTCTCTTTCTGGGCCTCCGAGGTTGCGTGGTATTGCAGGATCATAAATCTCATTAAAAGGGTTGTGTCGTTAAATACCAACCCTAACTTTCTGTGGGGAGTTTAATTCATTTTAACAGCACAAATGCAACAATTTCTTGAAACTCACGGTGAGGCTAATGGCGGAGCAGCTTAAATTGTCCAGCAATTTGTGGCAATTCGTAACTCACAGGGTCTTCCTTCCCACAAATTGCTGGGTTTTGTTCACACACTAATAATGGCGTGCGCATTAATCTCGCCATTATTTTCCCAGAAAATTCTGGGCCAATGAGATTAATTGTGTCAAAATGTATTAGGATAACAATGGCACACAGCTCTTCCCTCTGCTCAGATGAGATTTTCCCATGGAGATACTGCTCTTTTAGCACCTGCTGTGTGTGCTATGTTTACTATGGCTGGCACAATGTTTTATCAGCTGCTCATTTCCTCCTCAACTAACTGTCAACCTGCTTGATTCTTGTCGACTAGAATGTCAAATTTCATTTAACTATCATTACAATATTTCACCTTTAATTAATGCTACTTTTTAATTTAAGAAGGGCTGAAAAATAAATGTGCATTCTTTTAAGTCCATTCTTGAATATTTTTCTCTGGGATACTTTTGTAATTGATACAGAATCCCTCCCCCCACTACAAACCCCCCAAGCCAACTCCTGCCTACTGGACTTTCCTCAATGCTTTATTTTCCTTCATAACTTTAATTGTTACATTTACCTGAGGAAGGAGAAAATCTCCGAAAGCTTGTGAATTTAAAATAAAATTGCTGGACTATAACTTGGTGTTGTAAAATTGTTTACAATTGTCAACCCCAGTCCATCACCGGCATCTCCACATCTTAATTGTTACTAGCAGGGGGTCAGAGGATACACTGTTTTATAATGACAGAGCATTACACCATGTAAGGCACTAGATATTCTAAGTAAGTAAGGGAATGCTTATGCCTTGATAACATTTTCCTGATAGGCATGAAAGGACTGCCATGAGGAAAGCTGTCTGCGGCTAAGGTGGAGCTGAGTTAAAATGGCCTGTACCTTTAAGGTCACAAATGCAAACGGGGTGGAGCAAAATCCGGGATTTTTTTTTTAAAAATCAATTAATAAGAAATCAACATGTTTTACATCTCAAGCACCTCAACAGCCATAAATAATGAGGTTAAAGTAGTTCTGATTGTTGAAGCAGCTGTGGAGCAGAAGTTTGGAGGTCCAAATAGCAATTGAAACAAATTCCTCCAAAATGCTAGGGTAAATTTTTCAGTCAGTCATACACAAGTATGAACCAGCGGGGAGCGGACCGGAGAGGAGCACCAGAGCAGCGCCAAGTTTAAAAGCGGCCAGGCAGCGGAGAGGCCTCCAGAACCGGCGGGGAGCAGACCTACACTGAGACCCTCACTGAGACCAGCGGTGGAGTTCCAGAGGTGACGTCACCAGTGAAAAAGTGACGCAGCGCAAGGGTGCCAGCTGATTGGCAAGTAGGTTCAGGTGAGTATTTCTACTATTCTATAGTGCAGTAACTAAAGTAAAAAGAAAGGAAAGGTCTGCAGGTCTTATAGCAAGTAGTGTTTTTTTAGTGAATCAAGGTCCCTAGTGTAGTTAACATTGTCAAAATTAAGAGTAATTTAAAAGGAGTAAACTCCTTAAAGGGAGTAACTAACAAGCTTAATCTAAGGCAAGTCATGGCAGAAGAGCTCGCACCAGTGATTTGCTCCTCCTGCGCTATGTGGGAAGTCACGGACACTATAGGTGTCCCTGGCGACCATGTGTGCAGGAAGTGTGTCTGACTGCAGCTACTGGCTAACCACATTTCGGAGCTGGAGCTGCGGGTGGATTCACTGTGGAGCATCTGCGATGCAGAGACTATCGTGGATAGCACGTTCAGTAAGGTGGTCACACCGAAGGTAAAGATTACGCAGGCAGAAAGGAAATGGGTGACTGCCAGGCAGAGTAAAAGGACTAGGCAGGTCGAGCAGGAGTCCCTTGGGGCCATCTCCCTCTCAAACAAACAGATATTCCGCTTTGGATACTGTTGGTGGAGATGGCTTATCAGGGGAAAGCAGCAAGAGCCATGACCGTGGCACCACGAGTGACTCAATTGCACAGGAGGGGAGGAAAAAGAATGGGAGAGCAATAGTGATAGGGGATTCCATCGTAAGGGGAACAGATAGGCGTTTCTGCGGCCGCAGACGTGACTCCAGGATGGTATGTTGTCTCCCTGATGCTAGGGTCAAGAATGTCACGGAGCGGCTGCAGGACATTATGAAGGGGAAGGGTGAACAGCCAGAGGTCGTGGTCCATATCGGTACCAACGATATTGGTAAAAAAAGGGATGAGGTCCTGCAAGCAGAATATAGGGAGTTAGGAAATAAATTAAAAAGCAGGACCTCTAAGGTAGTAATCTCAGGATTACTCCCAATGCCACGTGCTGGTGAGAGCAGAAATAGGAGAATAGATCAGATGAATGCCTGGCTTGAGAGATAGTGTAGGAGGGAGGGGTTTAAATTCCTGAGGCATTGGGACCGATTCTGGGAAAGGCGGGACCTGTACAAGTTGGACGGGTTGCATCCAAGCAGAACCGGGACCAATATCCTCGCGGGGGCATTTGCTAGTTCGCTGGGGAGAGTTTAAACTAGTATGGCAGGGGGATGGGAACCAAAGGGCAGGTACAAATAGGACAAATTCAGACCAGGAAACGGGAAGTAGAAAAGCAGTTGGTGACGTAGTTAGCAATTCGAAAAGGCAAAAGAAGCAAAGGTTAAATAGTGTTCAGCACAGGAATTTGACGGGGTTAAAGGGTATATACTTCAATGCAAGGAGTATTACAAACAAAGCAGATGAGCTAAGAGCACAGATAGACACATGGCAGCAGGATATCATTGCTATAATGGAAACCTAGCTTAAAGAGGGGGATAATTGGCAGCTCAATATCCCTGGATATAGAGTTTTCAGGTAGGATAGAGTGGGTGATAAAAAAAGGAAGGGGGTGCGGGTAGCATTATTGGTTAAAGAATCAACTACAGTTGTGAGAAGGGATGATATGCTAAATGGATCATTAATCGAGGCCATATGGGTTGAGCTAAGAAATAAAAAAGGGGCAGTCACACTACTTGGAGTGTACTAAAAACCCCCGAATAGCGAAAGGGAGATAGAAGAACAAATATGTAGGCAAATTTCTGAGTGCAAAATTAAGAGGGCAATAATAGTAGGGGACTTCAACTACCCTAACATCAACTGGGATTCAAACAGAGGGCACAAAATTCTTGATCGGTGTCCAGGAGAACTTTTTTAGCCAGTACGTGACAAGCCCAACAAGAGGGGATGCAATTCTAGTTTTAATCCTGGGAAATGAAGATGGGCAAGTGGGGATAGTGACCACAATTCAGTTAGTTTTAGCATTATTATGGAAAAGGACAGAGTTAAATCAGGAGTAAACATTTTAAATTGGGGGAAGGCAAATTTTACAGAACTAAGAGGTGATTTGGCAGAAGTGGACTGGACACAACTACTTGAGGAGAAATCAGTGGCAAACCAGTGGGAGGCACTAAAAAGTGAAATTCTACGGGTACAATGCAGACACGTCCCCTCAAAGAAAAAGAGTGGCACTGCCAAATTTAGAGTCCCCTGGTTGTCTAGAAGTGTACGGGGCAAGATAAAGCAGAAAAGGAAAGCTTATGACTGTCACAGAGGACTAAATACTGATAGTGAAGAGGATAGCTGTGGACTTCAAGAAGATATCAATGGGCTGGTGGAGTGGGTGAAATAGTGGCACATGGAGTTCAACCCGGAGAAGTGTGAGGTAATGCACTTAGGGAGGGCAAACAGCAAAAGGGAATACGCAGTAAACAGGAATATATTGAGAGGGGTAGAGGAAGTGAGAGACCTTGGAGTGCACATGCACAGGTCCCTGAAGGTGGCAGTACAGGTAGATAAGATTGTGAAGAAGGCATACGAATGCTCTCCTTTATTAGCCAAGGTATAGAATAGAAAAGCAAGGATATAATGATGGAACTGTATAAATTGCTGGTAAGGCCAGAGCTGGATTATTGTGCGCAGTTCTGGTCACCACATCACAGGAAGGACGTAATTGCTCTGGAGAGAGTGCAGAGAAGATTTACAAGAATGTTGCCAGGGCTTGAAAATTGCAACTACGAGGAGAGATTGGATAGTCTGGGGTTGTTTTCCTTGGAGCAGAGGAGGCTGAGGGGTGACTTGATTGAGGTGTACAAAATTATGAGGGGCCCCAGATAGAGTAGACAGGAAATATCTGTTTCCCCTAGCGGAGATTTCAAGAACTAAAGGATATAGATTTATGCTGATTGGCGGAAGGATTAGAGGGGACATAAGGAAAAACTTTTTTACCCAGGCTGTGGTGGGCATATGGAACTCGCTGCCCGAATTGGTGGTAGAGGCAGAGACCCTCAACTCTTTAAAAAGTACCTGGACCTGCACCTAAAGTGCTGTAAGCTGCAGGGCTACAGACCTGGTGCTGGAAGGTGAGATTAGAATGGGCACCTGTTTGTTCTTTGAGCCGGCGCGGACACGATGGGCCGAATGGCCCCCTTCTGTGCTGTATCTTTTCTATGGTTCTAAGTAATGGGTGTAACATGGGAACAACCAATTGGAAAAATGGGCAGAGATTCATTACAACAGATTTACGCCCATTTCGTGCCCCACCCAATATTGTGATCCGATTTTGTATTTATTCCAGAAAGATCTGCCAATTTGCAGTTAATTACATTAAAATTGAGCCCCAATTTCATCATTTAGACATCCATACAATTTCCTGGTGTTTATTCCAATATAGCGCCATCATTTAATGGGTGTCTAAGATGTGCTGCTTATAGAAGTTTGTAGCAGCATTTTAAGGCCATTTCTGAACATATTTGAATAACCTGTCAGCATTCAGTGTCAGGAATTATACATGAGTTACCGGCAAATGGGAAAGGGACTGGAGGGCAATCAGCATGTATGAAATCATATGCCAGTAAGGGGGCAACACTTACTCAACAAAGGAGGGGAAGTAAATAAATAAATAAATAAAGAAGGATAAAAAAACATGAAAATAAGAGAGAGAGAGAAGAGGGGGACAAACCTGACATTGAGGAAAAAGAAAATGAACAAAGACTAAAAAATAAAATGACAAATGAAAGACAGAATAAGACGAAAACGGAGAGAGAAAAAGATAAAATAAACAAGAGAATAGAAGCAAAGGATAAGAGGAAGAAGGTGACATGGATACATTAATATTCCATTTATCCTATACTCTGGAATAGATTTTATGAATACAAACTTTTGGCACAGAGCTCCAAGCAATAGGAATACATAGGGGGAATTTGGGCACAGAGGCCAGTGGGCTCTACAGGATTTTCAATCTATTAATTTTAATGGAAGGTAAATCCAGCAGGCACGCTAACCTCCTCATTCAAATTCCCCACATGGGCTCTGGGAGCAGAAATCCGTAAAATGTAACTTTCTATTTTCACAGCACTGCAAATAGGATCCACGCGTTCACTGTCTGCTCACTTGATTGTAACGTCGGGGAAGACAGGGCTCTACACATTCACTCAAACGCACTGATCACCCATCTCCCATTGTGAGCGCACTTTTTAATGATCAAAAATAGCTGATAGTGGTCATCCTTTCAATGATATAAATAATGCTACAGGATTAACTGAGGGAAAAAACCTCACCTTCATTGGTGGGGCCTTGCGTGAGCTGCTTTGTACTACAGCCAATACCATTCACTTCTCAGTGTGAGACCACTTCTTCCAGGTGATTTGATGCATAATTGGCTGAAAGTCCTGCTTCATGTAATTACCAGGAAGCTGATTTGGTTGCTCTGTTAACTACTGAAGAATATCAGTGATGTACTGTTTGAAGCCAGATGAGGATTATTTGAAAGACAGACAGCAAAAAAATGAAAATTCTTCATTTTTGAAAAGGACTTGTGTGCAACACCAAGCAGTGGCATGCAATGGTGGACAACACCCACGGTCACATGTCAATCAAAATCCTATTGTCAACTAGTGGCCCTTGAGCAAGTCACTGCTTGGGATTGTGGCCCTTGAGCAAAAACTAGTGAGTACCCCTGATCTATCCCATTATTCTCAGTTACAGCAAGTTCCACTTCTTGCCTAGTGTTAAGTTCTCCAAAAGAAAAAGACAATAGTAAGAGCAGGATGCAAAGCAGAAAAGTTATCCATCAGCATCTTTTGCTGTTGATTTCCCAAGTTCTAAAAGCTCCTCCAGCTTAGTGGACAGATTCATCAGTCAGGATAATATTAAGCCATGTAGACCAGGAAGGTCCAAGGCTCATTCTAGTCTGTACTAAGTTAGCTGATCTCAGCCAGACAACAGTAAAGATGCTACAACTGGAAATAGAATAGGTCAGAGTTCCTGTGTATAGACGCCATGCAAGGACAGGACCGAGTTTGGCTGTGGTGATTTCATGGTCAAACAACCTGCCCACGCTCATGTTTAGGCTCACACATGAAGAATGGCCACTTGGGTGAGGCAGTAAAAGGCCTCTTTATCTGCATTACTAGTGCTAATATATGTCCAACACAAACATCTCTCTCCAACTCAAGCCACTTCTGCTACAAATCCGAAGTTCTTTGGATGGAGTTCTCCACTCCTTCACCATCTATTCCAGCCATAGTAATGTCTAGTATTGAGAAGTACCATTAATCCTGTCTGACTGAGAATGTGTGGATCAGCTTTGAAAAACCAACTGAAAACAGAATGGGCGAATTCTCGGAGTAATTCGATAGTCTGTAAACAGTCATCAGTAACAAGGTCAATAAGTGACAGAGATTACAACCACATGATCTGTTTTTTTTGCCCTGCCTAAATCTGGTAGTACATATCTCCCTCAACAAACATTATGCAGTCTGTGTGTGTCAAGGACCTTGCTAGAAATGTCTGATCACCCTTTAACCACTCTGTCAAAATGCCCTAAACAACTCACTGGAAGACATTTTCCAGTTGCCATTGTTGGTGTGGAATGGGTGTTAGGGAGATGGAAAAACTGGGCGGTGATCCATCGTTCCAGATCTTCACCCATTCTGTGTTGTGTGCAAACTTCTGGTCACGCCTCAGAAGGTCACACCAAAAACATACGAGAACTTAATTTTAATATATTGTAATAAGATGTTTATGACCACACGCACAATTTGTCATGAATCTAACTAGCAATATACTGTGCATTGAGTTTCCACCTATAAAACAGGCCTTAAGTCTAGGCATGTCTGGCCTGACAGGAAATCCATGTTAGTCTCAGACTTGGGTCACTGGTGACAACCTTCCCTCGGAGTCAAAAGATTGTGAGTTCAAGCCCCACTCCAGGATTTGAACATGTAATCTAGGCTGACACTTCAATGCAGTACTGATGGACCATTGTATTATTGGAGGTGCTGACTTTCGGATGAAATGTTAAATCACCCTCCCTGGTGAACAGACAAGATTCCATGGCATTGTTTGAAGAGATGCAGGGGACTGCTCCTGGTGTCCAGGCCGATATTTATCCCTCAACCAACCAAAACACTATCTAGTAATTCATCTCATTACCATTTGTGGTGCCTTGCCGTGTGAAAATTGACCACAGAACCTTGCTATGTGAAAATTGGCTGTTTGTCTCTACAACAGTGACTTCATTTCAAAAGTAATGAATTGGCTGTAAGGCACTTTGGGATGCCCGGAGGATATTAAGGGTACTTCAATGTATGTAAGCGAGTAAGGGGAGAAAGAACAACATGAAATGGATGAACCTCAGGGAATCCTCCAACTTCACCACAGCCCACTTTCTCAATGATCTTAGACTATCATAGCCTGCTCGTGTTGACCGACAGGTCTAAAATTATGGGGCCTTCTTCTGGTTCGGATGTGATCCCCTTTCTTGTTTGTTGCTTTGTCCTGTAAGCCGAGTAGGGCTGAGACTTTGGAAGTTTGAAGAGCACATAGACAAGTGACAACCAAGTGGCCATCTTGCACTTTTACAAAATTGTCAAGTGATAACAGCTGCAGTTTGAAGCAGTAATCAAGTGTGCCCTATTATGGTATGGGCGTGCATGTAACATGGTGATAGGAAACGATTAATGGCCTGCATGCTTTGCCTCATCTATTTGATATAGTGCAATGGTAGCTAGCCTTACTTTGGAAGGCTTCCCAAGACAATTTTCCTCCAGATGCTCTGGATGTCAGACTGCATTTACCTGGACAGCCACCTGCTGACAAACAGCCAGCATTTCTTCCTAGAGGAAGATGCCCAGGGATCTCAATGAGTGCAACCCTCTTTCTGCATTTCTAAGAGGATAAGCTGATCTGCTCCTTCCTGTAGTCATTTCTCCATCTCTGTCCGGCAACAATTATCTGCCCTTCAAATAGCAACTACTCACTATTTCTGTTCCCAGTCACAGTGAGCTCCTGCAGGCAAGACCAATCTGATGCAAGAGCTCTCTATGAATATGTAATGAGGCCAATCTCAGGAAATCCTGCAAGATTGGCCGAGTGCATTTTCAGTGAGTGTTATGCTCACCACTCTATGGTTCTGCTGCTTTAGCACTAGGCAACAGAAAATTTCCCCTACTCAATTCCAGCAACAGCAAGGAATATTTATAGTGGCATCTGAATAAGGACATGACAATCTCTCAGAACCATTCCTTCCAGGTAGAATGCTGGATCAAATAGCAAAACTGCACATCGTGACCTTAATGACTGGCCAGATGTTCCTGGGGACTTGTTTCAAAGATGTAGGGACCATTGAATGGCACAAAATAAAGAAAAAATTATGGAGTAAAGGACTTATGCCAATACTTATACCACACCATATTTTCCTGGGACTTTTGTGCTGCTCGCTGTTACCCTCGCCAAAATAGTTAGAAGGTAATTATCATAGCTCCACTCCCCATTAAAATTAATGGCGATCGCAAATTTCTTGGATGAATGCCAGTTTTCACGGTACTTAGATTTAAAAATAATTGAGCTGGTGGCCAGGCAACAGCGTGATTTTTTTTATTGACTTTAAATAAAATTTGAATTTAAATTGAATTTAAATGAGGTGCTAATGTGTTTGGTGATTGGGACTTGATGAAAAACAAGTTTTTAGATCATTGCATTGTCATGTCAATAAAAACAAATTATTAACAATTCTTTTCTTTTAATTATATTTTTCAACTATATTTATTTTTTAAGCATTGATTGTTGCTAAGAATATAATGGTTTTGAAACAGTGGCAGAAGCACTTGCACAAATGAAGTGGGCTGGAAGATGCATCAAAAGCGGTTACAAAAAATATGGGTCCCTGAAGTCACAAAGTTGAAGGGCATTGAGATGGCACTGGAACCAGCTCTTCCCTCATATTTAGATTAAAATATTCTGTATCTGTATGAAATGCTAGTTTTATGGATCTGTTAATCTAATGAAATTTGCTTCACTTTGCTCAACATTAGAAAAGGCCTGGAATTAATTTGGAGCCTCAACTTGCTTCAATCCAAGATCTTTGTTTCTTGCTCTGGGAGATTCCTGTTGCTATTTCTGGCAGCTAATCCCTGCACCCCATAATACTTTGCATCAAATGGATTTGTCAAATTGACGGAAAAAAATGGCCACACCACTTCTGATTCTCTGCGATGTTCGCTGCGGCATACTTTAGTTAGAAAAGCAGGAAAATACGGAGGAACTTATTGACTGCGAGATTGGCGCATTAGACGGCTAAATTTACAAAATTCATCGCCGATCGCGCCATCACAGGGAAACCTGGGCCACTGTGGGAGAAGGCAACTTGTTAAGCATGTACTGGTCAGGGATTGAGATGCTGGTGAGTATAATGAACCCATTCAAATCTCCAATTGGTAGCTAAGTTCCAAATATGCCCCATTGTGTTGTCCTTGGATTATATTAGACTGGAAATTATGGTTGCCAATAATAGCTGAGCTCTTAATGCATTAGTAAATGATATTTCTTCCTCTTCTATTTTAGCACAAGTTTAAATGTTATCACCAACAGTAATTTCAAGTCTATTGTTTTTAATGTTCCTAAAAATCTAGCATTGATGATAAAGAAACAATAAGTAGATTTATTATGGTTGAAAACAGTTTTATAGCCAGCTTACAAATCTATCTTGCAGACTGACTGACTTACATTGAATTTACAGCACAGAAACAGGCCATTCATAATAGGTACAGCACAGGAGGCGGCCATTCGGCCCATCATGCCTGTGCTGGCTCTTTGAAAGATTATCCAAATTGACTCATACCCCTGCTCTTTTCCTATAGTCCTGTAAATAGAAATCTTTTTCCCTTCAAGTATTTATCTAATTCCCTTTTGAAAGTTATTATTGAATCTGTTTCCACAGCCCCTTCAGGCAGTGCATTCCAGATCATTACAACTTGCTGCGTAAAAAATGTTTCCTCATGTTGCCTCTGGCTCTTTTGCCGATCACCTGAAATCTATGTCCTCTGGTTCCCCACCCTTCTGCCACTGGAAACAGCTACTCCTTATTTATTCTATTAAAACTGTTCATGATTTTGAACACCTCTATCAAATCTCCCCTTAACCTTCTCTGCTTCTGTTTATAAAGCCAAGGATCGCATATGCCTTTTTAACAGCCTTCTCAACTTGTCCTGCAAACCTTCAAAGATTTGTGTACATACACCCCCAGGTCTCTCTGTTCCTGCACTTCCTTTAAAGTTGTACCCTTTAGTTTATATTGCTTCTCCTCATTCTAACCCTAACCCTAACCCTACCAAAATGTCACACTTCCCTGCATTAAATTTCATCTGCCATATGTCTGCCCATTTCACCAGTCTGTCTACGTCCTTCTGAAATCTGTTATTATCCTACATATGTTTACTACATTTCCGAGTTTCATGTCAACTGCAAACTTTGAAATTATGCCCTGTATACCCAAGTCCAGGTCATTAATATATATCAAAAAGAGCAGTGGTTCTAATACCGACTCCTGGGGAACACCACTGTATACTCCCCTCCAGTCTGAAAAACAAACGCTGACCACTACTCTGCTTTCTGTTCCTTAGCCAATTTTTGTATCCATATCTAAGGAGGATTGGAAGAATGTGGTCAGAGCTTCTGCAATTTCCACCCTTACTTCCTTCAGTAACCTAGGATGCAACCCATCTGGACCATGTGACTTTTCTACTTTGAGTAGATTTTCATTATTGCCTCTATTAGGACCTCTAGTCATCGGCACAATTGTCATGTCTCTCAACCTATGATCGAATAAGGAAAATAATAAGACTTCAGAAGTTAAAAATAAAGTTGTTGTTACGGAGTTAAAATACCCTGGGCCTGCCCCTCCCCCACCCAAGCCTGCTAAGGTTAAAATCAACCCCAGTGAGTAAGACTGTCTCTCAGCTGCATCATCAATAAGTGATTCAGTCCACTTCACATTTGTTTTTCAACAATTATATTTAATTAATGAACCCTTGTTGGTTTGTTTTATGTTTGAAACAGGATCAGCAGGTTTCTACTGTGTGAGCAATTTTCTAACGGATATCTTGCAAATCTATGGCTAAGCTTTGAATGGACAGTAAATCATGGGGGGGTGCAAAGCCACAAATTACCCGTATTCACTCGCACACAGGGAAGGTCTGCACTGCAAATTTGTAAAATTACCTCTATTGTCTTCGTGATGTGGAGATGCCGGTGATGGACTGGGGTTAACAATTGTAAACAATTTTACAACACCAAATTATAGTCCAACGATTTTATTGTCTTCAGCAGAGAAGCAGAAAAAATTGCAAACAATAACAGAGAATATTAAGTATTATACATAACTACCAAGTTCTTTAAAGTTTACTCACACAAAAAGTAGCCGTGTCACTAATTTCACTGTTTATCACAAGACAGTGTTATACTAATGCATCTAATCCATATTTATTTAAAATGAAAGAGTGGGCTGGAAAACCCACTGAAGTATAACCACTGAATGATTTAAAACCCAGATGATACATTTGTTGACCTGCACCATGAATGTTTATTATTACTACTGCCAGTAATCCAGTAGTGACATGATTTTAATGAAATATTCATGGAAGAATAAGACCCATTTTCTGTATGTCAGATCTTAAAAGCTGTCAGAGTAAGATGAGACTTGCTTTTTAACAGTACTTTAAAAAGAACAATATTCCCTTTGTTGGCCTACACCACCTGAATTTTTATTGCATCAACGTCAGACATATTCAGTGTCCTTTTACTTAGGAGAATTCTTTCCCACCCCCAGTTCTCTCATCTCATCGCTCCTTAAGTCACTGAATCATGATGGAGAATGGTACCACAATCCAGTGCAAGCAGCCATCCCAACTGATCAAGACAAAGGAAAGCAAACAGCATTGCTTTCTGCAAGTCTTTTAATTTTTTCTTGGTTAGCCAGTAATCTGCCATTATCATGTTTAAAAGTTTTCAAGCCAAGCTATTGAGAAACCTGGGCTCATAGCTTTCTGTTTGACCATTACAGGACTCACATTCCTTGTAGGGATGTAACTCACTTACTTAAATTCAGAGAGCTCAGGCACAGTTTGGCAGAGCCAGGACTTAAAGACCAAATGTACACACAGGTTTAGCTGGGGTTTAACCAGCTAAAATTGTGCAGTCTACCAGCACAGGGTACTAGTAAGTTTGTCCAGTCAAAAACCACTTTACCAATTGGAGTATTGGCTTGTAGGATTATCTGGAGCAAAGTTGGAAGAGTCCCAGTCCCTAGGGACAAATTTTATATGAATGATCTTTAGTCCTATTCATCTCAACTAACCTATCTGACTAGTCCAATCATTCTGCTCTTTAAAAACCTGTTATGTCCTCTCTAAGCCTTTGTTTCTCTAAAGTAAGTGGCTCTAATTCTTGGAGACTATAGTCATAGCTAAGAACCCTTAGGCTAGGTATCATTCTATATAGTCACGCTTCTCTGCACCTTCTTCAGAGCCCCAAATAGCTTTCCATCATGTACGGGGATCAAAACTGGAGACAAAACTCAAGTGCTAAGGTATCAAAACCTTATATAGATTAATTAAAGTGCTCTTGGTTTTATGCTCAAAATCCTAATTGTATGTTAAAACTCCATTTGCATTTGATCTTGCCAACTCATATTGCTTGTGCACCTTTAATAAGTGGTTAATAATTATCCACAGATGTTGTTCTTAATTCATTACCCTTAGCAGGTACCTGTGCATGGTATAAACATGCCTGGAGTTTCCTTAACTCCAAATGAATGACACTGCACCTGTCCATATTAAAAAGGACCACTCTAGACAAGTTAGATGAATGGGCCCATGTGTAGCAGATCGGTCTGCGACCAACTGTCTAACTTATTTCACCCAATACATATTTTTGTTCCATTGGTAAATTTAAGAAAGGTTTAACTTATGCCTTCATCTAACTTTAAAAAAAAATTTGTTCATGGGATGTGGGCGTCGCTGGCAAGGCCAGCATTTATTGCCCATCCCTAATTGCCCTTGAGAAGGTGGTGGTGAGCTGCCTTCTTGAACCACTGCAGTCCGTGTGGTGAAGGTTCTCCCACACTGCTGTTAGGTAGGGAGTTCCAGGATTTTGACCCAGCGACGATGAAGGAACGGCGATATGTTTCCAAGTCGGGATGCTGCGTGACTTGGAGGGGAACGTGCAGGTGGTGTTGTTCCCATGTGCCTGTTGCCCTTGTCCTTCTAGGTGGTAGAGGTCGCGGGTTTGGAAGATGCTGTCGAAGAAGCCTTGGCGAGTTGCTGCAGTGCATCCTGTGGATGGTACACACTGCAGCCACTGTGCGCCAGTGGTGAAGGGAGTGAATGTTTAGGATGGTGGATGGGGTGCCAATCAAGTGGGCTGCATTGTCCTGGATGGTGTCGAGCTTCTTGAGTGTTGTTGGAGCTGCACTCATCCAGGCAAGTGGAGAGTATTTCATCACACTCCTGACTTGTGCCTTGTAGATGGTGGAAAAGCGTTGGGGAGTCAGGAGGTGAGTCACTCGCCGCAGAATACCCAGCCTCTGACCTGCTCTTGTAGCCGCAGTATTTATGTGGCTGGTCCAGTTAAGTTTCTGGTCAATGGTGACCCCCCAGGATGCTAATGGTGGGGGATTTGGCGATGGTAATGCTGTTGAAAGTCAAGGGGAGGGGGTTAGATTCTCTCTTGTTGGAGATGGTCATTGCCTGGCACTTGTCTGTCACGAATGTTACTTGCCACTTATCAGCCCAAGCCTGGATGTTGTCCAGGTCTTGCTGCATGCGGGCACGGACTGCTTCATTATCTGAGGGGTTGCGAATGGAACTGAACACTGTGCAATCATCAGCGAACATCCCCATTTCTGACCTTATGATGGAGGGAAGGTCATTGATAAAGCAGCTTAAGGTGGTTGGGCCTAAGACACTGCCCTGAGCAACTCCTGCAGCAATGTCTTGGGGCTGAGATGATTGGCCTCCAACAAACACTACCATCTTCCTTTGTGCTAGGTGTGACTCCAGCCACTGGAGAGTTTTCCCCCTGATTCCCATTGACTTCAATTTTACTAGGGCTTCTCTGTGCCACACTCGGTCAAATGCTGCCTTGCTGTCAAGGGCAGTCACTCTCACCCCACCTCTGGAATTCAGCTCTTTTGTCTACGTTTGGACCAAGGCTGTAATGAGGTCTGGAGCCGAGTGGTCCTGGCGAAACCCAAACTGAGCATCGGTGAGTCGGTTATTGGTGAGTAAGTGCCACTTGATAGCACTGTCGACGACACCTTCAATCACTTTGCTGATGAATGAGAGTAGACTGATGGGGCGGTAATTGGTTGGATTGGATTTGTCCTGCTTTTTGTGGACAGGACATACTTGGGCAATTTTCCACATTGTCGGGTAGATGCCAGTGTTGTAGCTGTACTGGAACAGTTTGGCTAGAGGCACGGCTAGTTCTGGAGCACAAGGCTTCAGCACTACAGCCGGGATGTTGTTACAGCCTTCATTGTATCCTGTGCACTCAGCAGTTTCTTGATATCACATGGAGTGAATCAAATTGGCTGAAGACTGGCTTCTGTGATGGTGGGGATATCGGAAGGAGGCCAAGATGGATCATCTACTTGGCACTTCTGGCTGAAGATGGTTGCAAACGCTTCAGCCTTGTCTTTTGCACTCACGTGCTGGACTCTGCCATCATTGAGGATGGGGATGTTTACAGACCTTCCTCCTTCTGTTAGTTGTTTAATTGTCCACCACCATTCACAACTGGATGTGGCAGGACTGCAGAGCTTTGATCGGATCCGTTGGTTGTGGAATCGCTTAGCTGTATCTATAGCATTTGCTTCCGCTGTTTAGCATGCATGTAGTCCTATGTTGTAGCTTCACCAGGTTGGCACCTCATTTTTAGGTATGCCTGGTGGTGCTCCTGGCATGCTCTTCTGCACTCCTCATTGAACCAGGGTTGATCCTCTGGCTTGTTAGTGATGGTAGAGTGAGGAACATGCCGGGCCATGAGGTTATAGATTGTGCTGGAATACAAATCTGCTGCTGCTGATGGCCCACAGCACCTCATGGATGCCCGTGTTGAGCTGCTAGATCTGTTCTGAATCTATCCCATTTATCACGATGGTAGTGCCACACAACATGTTGGATGGTGTCCTCAGTGCGAAGATGGGACTTCGTCTCCACGAGGACTGTGCGGTGGTCACTCCTACCAATACGGTCGTGGACAGATGCATCTGCAACAGGTAGATTGGTGAGGACGAGGTCAAGTAGATTTTTCCCTCGTGTTGGTTCGCTCACTACCTGCCGCAGGCCCAGTCTGGCAGCTATGTCCTTCAGGACTCGGCCAGCTCGGTCAGTAGTGGTGCTACTGAGCCACTCTTGGTGATGGACATTGAAGTCCCCCACCCAGAGTACATTCTGTGCCCTTGCTACCCTCAGTGCTTCCTCCAGGTGGTGCTCAACATGGAGGAGGACTGATTAATCATCTGAGGGAGGGCAGTAGGTGGCAGTCAGCAGGAGGTTTCCTTGCCCATGTTTGACCTGATGCCATGAGATTTCATGGGGTCCTGAATCAATGTTGAGGACTCCCAGGGCCACTCATAATGCAAATGATGAATAGCAATGTTCCCAACACAGAGGCCTGGAGAACTCCTCATGACCAGGCTACATTCAGATTCAAACTCATTAATGACAACCCTCTGCCTGCAAGATTGCGGCCAATTACCCATCCAGTATAATATCTTTCCAATAATCTAAATGTTATCCAATCGTCTTCTCTGCCATACTTTATCAAACACTTTGTGGAATCAAAATACAAAAACATAAACTATGCTATTCCCTTTCTCAAAGAACTCAATCAGGTAGTGAGCAGGACCTATGTTTCCTGAAGCCATACAGACAAACCATAATAGCCACCCAACTTCCTAAGTGATCAGAAATCATCCCGAATAGTTCTTTCCAACAATTGACATCAAAGTCATGTCTATAATTGGTCCAATTTATTTCCCTTCTTAAATAATGGGGCCATTCAAGCCTCTCACCAATCCATGGAACCAATTTAGATCTCAGTGAGCTATTAAACACGTGAAGCAGTGGTTCACATATGATATCCATTATTTCCTTTGGCACTATGGGGTAGTAACTTTTATTGAAGCAATTTGCTACCAGGACTGTAGCAGCATCCTCAGTAGTGAAAACTGATGCTAAGTATCTATTTAGTTCATCAGCCGTATGTTTATCCTCGTGCCTAACCTGCCCTGATAAATCTCTCAAAAAGGACCAATGTGGTCTTTAATTGATTTTTAACTTAGATCTAAAAAAAACCTTGACATCCCTACCATAGTGATGCATTAGCCCAGTCTTTCCCCACATGCCTTTTTAGCATTCTAGGTATTGACCTTAGTTATCCTCAATTGTTCTTTGTACCAGTCTCTGCTCTCTTCACAATCATATACCTATCATACATAATAAAGTTATTTTCCAGGTTAATTTCCCCTATGTAGTCCTTTAAGCTTTACTATGAACCCTCCTTTTTATTTTAGGGCTATACAAGGTTCCTTTGTTCATCCACATATAGATTTAAATGTGCTCTATTCTTCTTCTGCACTGAAGTTATTCTTACCTAATAGCACAAAGTGCTTTTGCCAGACATTCACAATGTGTGAAAGCTTGGCCATCCTGAAATCAGGTGCTAGATATCAGCAGCATTAATTTGCCTCACCAACTGAAATCTAATGATGCAATGCTGGCTATTGCTAAGATGCTGCCCACATGGAGACTGGATATTATCTCAGGATCAATACTGTTGACCGGAGGTCACCGGTTACGGTTATTGACTTAGTACAAAGAGGAGAAGAGTCAATCCTCTCTTAACTCTCAATTCACTTTATTCACGCCGTTAGATCATATACAATTAGCTTATACGTCTGGTTAGATATAGACATGCAGTTTGCACCAGGTTATACAGTTTTATACCCAAACTAGGATCTAAACGCACACCCACTAGGTTTCTCTGACTCTCCCTGAGTGGTCACAGAATATAAAGGATAATACCCGAAAAGGAGAGCTGACGTTGGCCAGGCGTTCCGTTCTCTCTCTCCCTTGATGTTGTCTCTACGTCCCTGACGTAGGTTCTTCCACTTCCGCGATGGTTGGTCTCCGGAGTCTTTGCTCTAGCTCCACGCCCCAAATTCTTTATTCTTATTCCGAATCTTATCTCTTCAAGCTGTGCTGCCTCTCTTTCCCGTTGGTTTAGACTTTCTCGCCTAGCCTGTGTCTTCTCCTCATTGGCTCTGTCCCAAGGACTTAGGTAGCATTACCTCATTACTCCTTTTCTAAATAAGGACTTGCCTTATTACATCTCCTTTGTCTTTCACAAAACTTAGCTAATTCAAACCGGTTCCAGCCAGCTCAGGCCAGCGACTGAACTCAGGTTACTTCAGTTCAAAAGTTGCTTTTGCCTGTGTGTCAGCAGCTCAGAATCTCAGGTTACTTCTGCAGCCCCTGGCCAACAATTTTGAGCAGTAAATGAAATACATGTCCTTGTCAAACTTTCACTAACATGTAGAGTAAGAAAGCAATCATTAACAGTATCAAACAATTCATTTTCCTCCCTCTGAACTTAGCTGCTTAATGGATGGATAATTAAAATCCTCCATGACAATAACACTATCAGTTCTTTTGCTCTTATCTGATCACAAAGTTTTCCATCTCACTTTACTTTGTTCTCTAAAGGCCTGTAAATAGTTACCTTTGGACCAACTCCATGATCCAGCTGTACCCAAAACAGTTGCAGTTATATTCACTTTCACAAATAAAGTTATTCTACACTCCCTCCTTTCTGACACAATCTATCTTTTTGGAATCCCTTGTATCCTTCCAGCAGCCTTTCTGAGCCACTCTATTAACCAACTAATCAAGTTCCAGAGATTCCTAGATCTAAATTCTCCACAGCTATATTACAAGCCTGTAATTCCAAATATGACACTATTTGTATAAACCATTTCAAAACATTCCATGCTGATTTTTCATGATTCCCCTTTAAGTATACTACCTTACACCTTGTAATTAAAATTTAATGATTTTAATTACTACCAGCTGCCATTTGTTCTCCAGTCCCCGAGAAACTACACACAGTATGAGCTATATTAACACCTACCCCAACTAGTTTAAATAACTCTCAATAACCCTTTCAACATTCAGGGACAACCTTCAGCTCTCAATTGGTTCAAATGAAGCCATTCCCCCTTGGAAACTTGCCTTCCCACCAAAGATCCTCCAGTTGTCCACAAACGCCAGTATCTTCTTTTTGCTGAATGGTACCAACTGATCACTGAAGCCAATCATCCTGCTGCTCCTTTCTGGTGACCCTGCAGTGAAAAACAACAAATCAGAAACCACGATCCAGGCTCCTTTGTCTTTAAATTTACTGACCATTTGGTGATAACTGTCTGTAAGAGGACAGACTTTAATACTTGTGTGTAGAGTAAATCCCTTTAACTGCCCCCTTCATTATCCATCCACCTTGCTATCTAAATTCTTAACCTAACCACCTAGTAAGCAAATAACAGCTCTGCAGAATGTTTTCTCTCTGTACAACACACAATTAGCATCTCTGACAATAATTCTCCAATTAACCAAACTCAATTACTTATCTTTCTCAACTTTGGTCTTCCTTTGCTGCTTTGGAGCTCCCATCTGCTGTGACCCTGATTCTCTGCCCACCCCCATTTCATTTTTGGGGTGGTTTGATCTAGTCAAAGTCATATTTTGATACAGTCAAAGTGGATAGTGAAGGGGGAAGTTAAGGGGACTGCATTTGCTCTACTCATAGCTTTGATATAGTCAAAGTGGATACTTCACTCTTAAATTCCCAAATCTCTGCCTCTGGCCCCAACCCCTCCACTACTGTCGACTTGGAAATTGTGCCAAGCACACTCTCCATGATAGCAGAGAGGATGGAAGAGTCCAACTCCAAGAGGGGAGAGATACAAAAGGGTCCAGAGGGGCAATTTTTTCACTCAAAGGGTGGTGAGTGTCTGGAACGAGCTGCCAGAGGCAGTAGTAGAGGCGGGTACAATTTTGTCTTTTAAAAAGCATTTGGACAGTTACATGGGTAAGATGGGTATAGAGGGATATGGGCCAAGTGCAGGCTACTGGGACTAGCTTAGTGGTATAAACTGGGCGACATGGACATGTTGGGCCGAAGGGCCTGTTTCCATGTTGTAAACTTCTATGATTCTATGATTAGTGGATTGATGTCGTAGGTAATTGCTGGAATGGAGAGAGTGGCTGCCTCCATGAAGCTTCAAGCACAGCTCTCAAATGAGTCTACGCAGGCCATGACCGTGGCCAAACTTACTTTGGAAGCCAGCATGTCTTAAACAGGATGACAGATACCTTATCCATGGCTTTACAACGCGGCAGAATGGTGGGTGTGAAGTGGAGCTGGCCCAGGAGAGGGATGAAGGTGAAAGGAGACGTGGAAGTGGGAATTCCACTCAAAGTGCTCCCACGTCTCACTCGTTGCCCCCCCCCAGCTCAACCAGTAGCTGAAATGCTGCTTCTTCTCCTGATGACCAAGTCTGCCCCTGCACAGGTGCAGGTTGGGCATTCTTTGGAGGGGCCCAAAACCCAGAGGTTGTAGGCCAAAAGCATTTCAGCAGTCAGGGCATGGATCATGAGCAGCCTGACACTATCTCTGCTGAAGCCACGGGATGCACAGCATAGAAGCGGTAGGAAGCGTAAGTTTAAGCAATTGTTGTTTATCAAGGGTATGCACGAGGGGGTTTGAAGAAATGTTACGTTGTTAAATCTCCTTTTTTTATATTGGCACATGAAATTTATTGATTATCATCATTTCCACGTCTTGGCCATTATTGCGTCCCGAGTGTTAAGTCGCCCTTTCATTTGCTTCATGCTGAATGTCGATACATGTTGGCATGGATTGGGCGGATGTGCAATGGGTGTATGCGTGGTTGAAGGACTGTTCTGTGGAAAGGTTGGGGGTTGGGATTCGTGATGGTGGTGGTGCTAGGCGGCCTGAGTGTCTCAATGTTTTTATTTTGCCACTTTTATAATGAGAACCTGAGAGATGAGGGCATCCCGGGCAGCAATTTGCATGGATGGGTGCCCCATCTTCATCCTCCTCCTCCGCATCCTCTTCTTCAATGTTGTCGCCAACAGTGGATGATTGATGAGCACCTTCATCCTCCTCCACCTGTTAACCACTCTGCAGCACTATGTTGTGCAGGACTCAACACACCACAATTATCTGGAGAGCCTTGCTGGTGAGTACTGAAGGGCATCTCCAGACCTATCCAGGCATCTGAAGTGCATCTTCAACATGCAATTGGCTTGCTCAATGGCACACCTGGTGGTCATGTGGTTCTGGTTGTATCACTCTTGTACCTCATAGGTGTCATGAGCCATGTTCACAGTGGGTATCCCTCGTCTCCAAAGAGTCAGCCCTTAAGTCTCTCTCCTGTTTGCAAGCGGTCTGGAATTTTAGACTGGCACAAATTGAACGCATCATGACAGCTGCCAGGGAATCTGGTGCACATCTGTAGAAATCTCTTCTGTGGTCACCCACCAGCTGTGTATTGATGGAGTGATAGCCCTTTCGGTTTATAAAGATTCCTGGCTCATGTGGTGGTCCTCAGATTGCCACGTGTGTGCAGTCGATTGCGCCCTGCGCTTGAGGGAAGCCAGCCAGTGAGGCAAAACCCACTACCCTCTCATTCTGGTCATTGTCGTTGCGGAGGAAGTTCACGTTAATGGATGCCCTGGCAAACAACCCATCCATCACCTGCCTTCTACACTTGTACTGAGGATTGAGAGACCCTGCAGATGTCACTGGTGGCGCCCTGGAAGGACCCAGAGGCAAAAAAATTGAGAGCCATGGTTACTTTTACTGCAATGGGCAATGCGTGGCCACCAGGTCCAGGGGATCAGTTCTTCCTCGAGGAGGCTGCAGATGTCTCCGACCACCTGCTGACCTAATCTGAGCCTGCGCAAGCACTGCTCCCGAGAGAGTTCCAGGAAGCTCAGCCTCTACCTGTATACCCTCTCACATGGGTGGTGCTCCTTGCGACCTTGACCCTTCTGAAACATAGAAACATAGAAAATAGGAGCAAGAGTAGGCCATTCGGCCCTTCGGGCCTGCTCCGCCATTCAAAATGATCATGGCTAATAGTCTAACTCAGTACCCTGTTCCCACTTTTTCCCCATATCCCTTGATCCCTTTAGCATTAAGAAATATATCTATCTCTTTCTGGAATATATTTAATGACTCGGCTTCCACTGCTGTCTGTGGTAGAGAATTCCACAGGTCCACCACCCTCTGAGTGAAGAAATTTCTCCTCATCTCGGTTCTAAATGGCATTCCCCGTATCCCGAGACTGTGACCCCTGGTTCTGGACTCCCCAGCCATTGGGAACATCCTCCCTGCATCTAGTCTGTCTAGTCCTGTTAGAATGTTATGTGTTTTGATGAGATCACCTCTCATTCTTCTAAACTCTAGTGGATATAGGCCTAGTCGACCCAATCTCTCCTCATACATCAGTCCTGCCATCCCAGAAATCAGTCTGGTAAACCTTCGCTGCACGCTCTCCATAGCAAGGGTATCCTTCCTCAGATAAGGAGATCAAAACTGCACATAATACTCCAGATGTGGTCTCACCAAGGCCCCGTACAACTGCAGTAAGATATCCCTGCTCCTGTACTCAAATCCTCTTGCAATGAAGGCCAATATACCATTCGCCTTCCTAACTGCTTGCTGCACTTGAATGCTCGCTTTCAGCAACTGTTGTACAAGGACACCCAGGTCTCGTTGCCCCTCCCCTTTTCCCAATCTATCACCATTCAGATAATAATCTGCCTTTCTGTTTTTACAACCAAAGTGGATAACCTCACATTTATCCACGTTATACTGCATCTGCCATGTTCTTGCCCACTCACCCAACTTGTCTAAATCACATTGGAGCCTCTTTGCATCCTCCTCACAGCTCACATTCCACCCCAGCTTTGTGTTATCTGCAAACTTGGAAATGTTACATTTAGTTCCCTCATTCAAGTCATTGATATATATTGTGAATAGCTGGGGCCCAAGCACTGATCCCTGCGGTACCCCACTAGTCACTGCCTGCCACCTGGAAAAAGACCCGTTTATTCCTACTCTCTGTTTCCTGTCTGTCAACCAATTCTCAGTCCATGCCAGTATATTCCCCCACCCGCCGAATCCCATGTGCTTTAATTTTGCACACTAACCTCTTGTGTGGGACCTTATCAAAAGCCTTCTGAAAATCCAAATACACCACATCCACTGGTTCTCCCCTATCTATTCTACTAGTTACCTCCTCAAAAAACTCCAATAGATTTGTTAAGCGTGATTTCCCTTTCATAAACCCATGCTGACTTTGTCCAATCCCGTTAATGCCTTCCAAGTGTTCTGTTATCACATCTTTTGTAATAGACTCTAGCATTTTCCCCATTACTGATGTTAGGCTAACTGGTCTGTAATTCCCTGTTTTTTCTCTCCCTCCTTTTTTAAATAGTCGGGTTACATTTGCCACCCTCCAATCTGTAGCAACTGTTCCAGAGTCTATAGAATTTTGGAAGATGATCACCAATGCATCCACTATTTCCAGGGCCACTTCCTTTAGTATTCTGGGATGTAGATTATCAGGCCCTGGGGATTTTTCAGCCTTTAGCCCCATTAATTTCCCTAGCACTTTTTTTTACTAATACTGGGTTTCCTTCAGTTCCTCCATCTCACTAGACCCTTGGTTCCCTAACATTTCTGGGAGGTTATTTGTGTCCTTCATTGTGAAGATAGAACCAAAGTATGTGTTTAATTGTTCTGCCATTTCTGTTCCCCATTATAATTTCCCCCATTTCTGACTGTAAGGGACTTACATTTTTCTTCACTAATCTTTTTCTCTTGACATATTTATAGAAGCTTTTACAGTCAGTTTTTATGTTCCCTGCTAGTTTACTCTCATACTCTATTTTTCCCCTCTTAATCAATCTCTTTGTCCTCCTTTGCTGAATTCTAAACTGCTCCCAATCCTCAGGCTTGCCGCTTTTTCTGGCAATTTTATATGTCTCCTCTTTGGATTTAATACTATCCCTAATTTCTTTTGTAAGCCACGGTTGAGCCACCTTTCCTGTTTTATTTTTGCGCCAGACAGGAATGAATAATTGTTGTAATTCCTGCACACGTTCTTTAAATATTAGCCATTGCCTATCCACCGTCATCCCTTTTAGTAAAGTTCCCCAATCTATCATAGCCAACTCGCACCTTATACTTTTGTAATTTCCTTTATTTAGATTCAGGACCCGAGTTTCGGATTCAACTACTTCACTCTCCATCTTAATGAGGAATTCTATCATGTTATGGTTGCTCTTCCCTAAGGGACCCTGCAAAACAAGATTGTTAATTAATCCTTTCTCATTGCACAATACCCAGTATAGGATCGCCTGTTCTCTGGTTGGTTCCTTAACGTATTGGTCTAGAAAACCAATGATTCAGCAGTAAATATGCTGCATATCTCACTGGCTGTCATGGATGGTCATTTTCCTCCTCCTCATTTGTCTTCTGGAATACATTCATTGTGCCCCCATCCTGATCTTGTCAGTTTGAGAAGCTCCAAAGTTTTGCTAAAGATGTCTCAACATAAGAACCTCTCAGCCAAATGTTTTCCTGAGAGAATTGAGAGATCAACTGCAATACCTGAGCTTTTATTGAAATGTGTCAATCACAGGTTTAAAAGGCCAATTGAACTTTGGCATGAATCTTGTTTCTGTTTCATGGCTGAGATTCAGAAGCCATGGGAAACCAGTGCAGGAGAAGTAACATTTGTTTCTGTTTCAGAATCAATTAAAAAATATCTATCTCGTGTATCTCAAGCAGGTAAATTGCCCCTTTAATGATCCGCCCACTGGCAGTAATTGGGGATGCGACTTCTGGGTTTCGGCTGCAGGTGTGCATTCAAACGTGCCAACGTTTAGTTCGGAAGTGGGCACGTGGAGCCGGATTGTGGTCGCAATTTAAGAAGCTGCAATTTTGTCCTCCCACCCGCCCGCCAACCCACCTGTTCTTGAGGGTTAAAATTCCCCCAGGTGCGAGCAACTCATGGATTTCTGTCACCAAGATCCTTGCAGCTGCCTTCACTTATTCCTCCACTTTCCCTTGCCCCCAGGTCCTAGAGCCCCCTTCCAGGTTTTTCCAACCACGCTAGCTCTGAACCCTCTATCTCTCTACATCTTCCACCTGCGCTCTCCAAGCTCTTCTCATGTACGAGGCCCACCACCTGCTCCTTGGATCGCCTTTCCTCTCAATTCCTGACCAACAGCTCTCCTCTGATCCCCATGCTGGCAGACATTATTAATGGTTTCCTCTCCTCAAGAAAATCCTCAGCACCTTCTGTTCTTGACAATTATCACCCCATGTCCAATCTCCCTTTCCTCTCTAAGGACCTTGAACATGTCATTATCTCCCAACTCCATGTCCATCTCTCCTGTAATTTCCTTTTTGAATTCCTCCAGTTCAGGTTCTGCCCTTCTCACAGCACTGAAATGCAATGTCACAAACTACACCTTTTTTTGACTTGACTGCTGCAATCTGTCATGTTGTTTTTATATCTTCATACTCTTCCCTTACAGAATAGTGTGAAGTAGTGGAAGGATTCACAGTCTGACAGGCTACAACATGGATACTCCTACCGTGGCTGTAACCATTTTTATACCAGCCTATAGTTTGGTTAGTTCTATTTGGCAGGAGCATTTTATGGGCTTCCCCAATCCATATGATGAGGGGCGGTGGGGGGGCGGGTACCCACACCCACCAAAGTACCCGCTGGATTTCAACCCAGAGTTCAGAGCTGGAGCTCCGGTCTCTGCAACTACCTGGAGTAGGGTTTGAAACCCTGCAACTTTTTGCCTGTGGTGGATAGGCTACCACTGAGCCAAAAGCTCATTCCTATCAATCATTTTATTTTAACACTTTGTTGACTGCAATCACTGCATAGACATTGATTTTTTTCAATATTTTAATATAATAATAGTACTAATTTTACATTGATTTGCATTAATGTATAATGACTATGTAATTTTATGGCAATCTAATTCAGATTATACATTTTAAACTTGCACTGATTATACCAGTAGTTAAATGTATTATTATTTCAAGGTGCAATTTGTGGAAATTGTTTCCTATGACGACTGTAGAGAATGTTTGCAGGAAGAGACTGTCTGGATACAGGAATTAATAATGCAAAACAAATGTTTGAGCTACCACTGATCTGAGACTGTGTAGCACTGTGTAGTAGGTTTATCTAACTGTATGCATTGTATATGCACAATATAAAGTGTACCATAAAACAATATTATCCAGCTTCATTAATAATAATAAAAGTTTTCATGTAAGGGTTGGTTTTATGAATTTATGTTTTTGGGTCAGAGCTTTGTGTGCTGGGAGTGGATATCAGGAATTTAAACATGTGTCCCCCACAATTTTTATTTTATGAATTAATACCCGATAAGGAATCTCTTTGTTTTGTTTTCTAACTGCCAACACAGATGTTGTCTATTTAAGCTGTTCATAATAGAAGATATGGGGTTTATCTTACTGATGGAAAGGGTGCAGTGGGATTCAGCCCATCCCAGAAATATCCCCCTAACCCTGGCTGTCAATTGTACATGGGTGATGGGCTGCTTGGTCTCCACTGGGGAGTCATGCCAAACTTGGACCGCAAAGTTACTGTGGCGGGCCTCAGGGACTTACTGCTTGGGAAGAAGAGGCCGCCTCAGAGCTTACAGGCTTCACTGGTGCTTATGTACAGCAATGCTCCGAGAGTGAGTGCACAGGCACCTCTGCAGGATAAATCCCGAGTCTCCTTTAACTGACATTCGAATGCTGGATGGTGGGGCCTAACACTCAAATCAGGCCATCTGAATCAAATATGTGTACTTCTGCCCAGATATGGGTGGGCGTACTCTGGTTTGACAATACCCCAGCCCCTGGAAAATGGTGGGAAGGCAGGAACATGGTGGAGCTATCTGGCTCTACCCGTCCCAAATCCACCAAAAAAATCGGTGGGGGACAGGGTCAGAAAACCTAGGCCAGCATTTGTCAATAATGTCAGGCCGGCCTGAAATAAATCTTTCAGAATTGAATCTTCATTTTCCTTTTGGAAAAAAGCAGAGAAGCTTTCAAATCTTCACAAGATGAGGGGATATGCCCTTCTGCACACAAGTTGCATGCAAGGAATTTCTGAAAATTGCACACGCTCAGAATGCAGAGATGTGGTTGAAAGCTCTTTCAAATTGTAGTGTGGTAAAAATATCCAGTTGAACAGGCAGATAGCAGTTAGGCAGTCAGACAACGTAGGCTGTGGAATCAAGGGTGGTGGATAGGTAAAGTTGAGTACCTTCAGTAGTCATATGAAATGCAAATAGTAAAAGCAAATTAGAAAACACAGAAGGTAAAAGCAACAAGTGTAAAGGAATGAATTGCAGAAATTTTGCAAAATCTGTTGTCTGAAAGGAAAAAATGATTGACTGACAAGACTATTCACATTAAAAGGTTCTTGGTTTGAAATTTGTTGGATGACATGTGAAGAGAGAAAAAACAATATCTAAAGAAGATAACACAGCCAAGAAAAGCAAAAACCTGAAGTACAACACATCATTTGTGGAATCAACTTCAGGGCCACCCTGTAAATGGATGAGATTGTCCATGAAAAAGAAAGGACACATCAGCCATAGCAGCTAGGGGTTCCCCAGCTCCACCTTGTGACAAGAGTAGATTGTAATCTACTGAAGGCACAGGACAGTGAAAATCTTTCTAATGTTGTGTGCTGGCATCATTACAAAGAATGTACAGCACAGAAACAGGCCATACGGCCCAACAGATCCACGCTGGTGTTTATGCTCCACGTGACCCTCCTCCCACCCTTCCTCATCTAACCCTATCACCATATCCTTCTATTCCTTTCTCCCTCATGTGTTTATCTACCTTCCTCTTAAATGCATCTATGCGAGTCACCTCAACTACTTCTTGTGGTAGCGAGTTCCACATTCTTACCACTCTCTGGATGAAGAAGTTTCTCCTGAATTCCCTATTGGATTTGTTAGTGACTATCTTATATTTATGACCCCTAGTTCTGGTCTCCCCCGCAAGTGGAAGCATTTTCTCTTCGTCTACCCTATCAAGCCCTTTCATTATCTTAAAGACCTCTATCAGGTCATCCCATCAGTCTTCTCGTTTCTAGAGAAAAGAGACCCAGTCTATTCAATCTTTCTTGTTAGGTATAACCTCTCATTTCTGGTATCATCCTAGTAAATATTTTTTGCACCTTCTCCAGTGCCTGTATATCCTTTTTATGGTGTGGGGACCAGAACTGTTCACAGTACTCCAAGTGTGGTCTAACCAAGGTTCTGTGCAAGTTCAGCATAACTTCTCTGCTTTTCAATTCTATCCCTCTAGAAATGAACCCCAGTGCTTGGTTTGCTTTTTTTAAATGATCTTATTAACCTGCATTGCTACTTTTAGTGATATGTGTATCCGTACCCCTAGATCCCTTTGCTCTTCTACCCCAATTAAACTCTTGTTTTCCAAGCAGTATGTGGCCTCCTTAATATTCCTTTCAAAATGTACCATTTCACATTTATCTATACTTAAATTCATTTGCCAATTACACACCCATTCTGCAAGTCTTCCTGTATTTTGTTGCAGTCCTCCTCAGTATTAACTATACCCCCCCAATTTGGTGTCAGCCACAAATTTTGAAACTGTACTTCCGATTCCCGAGTCCAAATCGTTTATGTAAATGGTGAACAACAGCAGTCTCAGCACCGATCCTTGTGGAACACCACTTACCACCTTTTGCCAGTTTGAGTAACTACCTTTAATCCCGACTCTCTCTTTTCTGTTTTGTAGCCAGCTTGCTATTGATTCTGCTACTTGTCCCCTGACTCCACATGCCAGCATCACCTCCAAGTCACACACCATCCTGACTTGGACATATATCGCCATTCCTTCATCAACACTAGATTAAAATCCTGGAACTTTCTACCTAACAGGATTGTGGGAGTACCTTCACCACACGGATTCCAGCGGTTCAAGAAGAAGACCCTCCACCACCCTCTCAGGGCAACTAAGGATGGGTAATAAATGCCAGCCTTGCCAGCGATGCCCACATCCCAGGAATTAATTTTTAAGAATCATTGGGAACATCCACAAGTTAATACTGGGATAGCAATGAACTCCCGATCTGAGAGAAGCTGGACCCAGCCAACAGTATCCTTCATCTCCAAGAGGCAACAAAGTCAAGACCTGGAGAACAGTGGTGTTGAAGAAAGCAGGACTGATAGGGATTGCTTTGCACACATGACTTGTTTGCAACATTACCTCTCTGCCAATGTGGTCCAACCCATCCCATCAGCTTCTGAAAATGAATGAAGCAAGAAATATTTATTCATCCCTCTAAAAGTAATTCTTTGCTGTCAATGTGTACAGAGATTTATGGTTAGGACCATTTGTCCCTAAATCTTTAGACTTAGTGTAATAGTATCACATTTATATGTGTTTAGACCTTTTCATTACGCTTGATTATGTTGTTATTTTGAAGAAGACCCACCACCATCTTCTCAGGGCAACTAGGGATGGGTAATAAATGCGGGTTTAAGGTTGTTTTGTTTAAAATGATGGGTCGTGACAGACACTGCCATAAACTTCCATTTATTTTTCCACACTTCACTTACTGATAATCACAAGAGACTGCTGTTAATTGCAAAATAAAAGGTCAGTAGCTCATTAAATATTAGAGATTCAGATTTGAAACAGAGGACTTATAACAGGAAAAGACTGTAGAATTGTGCTGTGCTTTTACTGCAGATAGTGTGCAAACTTTTGGACTTCTGTTCACTGTCACTGTCCACATTTAGAGAGTGATTCAGCCATCCAAATCCTTTTCTGCATAGGGTTGTAGTGCGCTCACGTTAAATTTATTGGATTCAAATTTCATGCACTCCGGGGAGCAGCAGAGATTGATGGGGTGGCTCGCTGGACCACAGGAAATTTGAATTCGTTGATTTAACTATAAGAAACATGGGCTCCTAGATCCATTTGTAATTCTGAATGGTCTGATTACTTTCTGTGCAGTGGGACTTTGTAAAGGTTTTTGAGACTGAGTAGTTCAGGGACGTGTGCTCTGAGGGCTGAGGCCATGCTCCGTGTGCAGGCACTATCATAATTCACTGACTGATTTTCTTCCTATTCCAGGCTGGTGTATACCAACTCCTCCTCTCAGTGCAAGTGCAGTCAGCCAGTGTGGGTTACCACAACTAGGGGTGAAATTCGTCTTGGGCGGCAGCGCAAAACAGGCTCGAGGGAATCAGCCGCCCGTTTTACACTCTGCCCGATTTTCTTTTCCATTGAAGTCAAATTAACATTCATAAGAAGTATTCTGACTAAACCTAGAACCTGTTCCAGTGAAGAGAAAGAAAATGAAAGACTTGCATTTATATAGTGCCTCTCACAACCTCAGAAAGTCCCAAATCGCTTTACAGCCAATGAAGTACTTTTCAAAGTGTAGTCACTGTTGTAATGTAGGAAACTCAGCAGCCAATTTGTGCACCGAAAGATCCCATAAACAACATTGTGATAATGGCCAGGTAATCTGTTTTTAGTGATATCAGTTGAGGGATAAATATTGTCCAATATACCAGGAAGAACTCCCTTGCTCTTCTTCAAAATAGTGCCGTGGGATCTTTTACATCCACCTGAGAGGTCAAATGGGGCCTCAGTTAAATATCTCATCCAAAAGATGGCACCTCCAACAATGCAGCATTCCCTTAGTACTCCATTGGAGTGTCAGCCTAGATTTTGTGCTCAAGTCCCTGGAGTGGGACTTGAACCCACAATCTTCTGACTCAGGGTCAAGAGTGCTACCACTGAGCCATGGCTAACAACAGACGCCCCTGGAGTTGCCATGCACTTCGTTGTAGGCTGCAATGCAGACAACCTTTCATCCATACCCGCACAGATGCAAATATTGGGCTCTTCCATTATCTTAGTCAGACCTTGCAAGGTATTTGATATAAGAAGTCCTAGCCACTGTAGCTGAGGAAGGAACCTTGCTGGCCATACAGGGAGCAAAGTGCCCACTCTTTCTCTGCCGCCACCACTTGCCCTTCCTCACCAATGCACTGTGCTAGTGGGTGCTAGCCTCCTCAGGGACACTGGTTGTACTCACACTCTGTATTTCCAGCCTAAAAACATAGAGGAGGAGCTTCTGTCAAAATGCTGGATCCAAAAAACACCTTCAAATAGTGCTGGCATTGCAATACACTGTGGTTGTAATTTTAACCTGACCCACCCAGCGGGAAACTGATGGGATCAGATCAGCCACCCGTTTTACACCCCATGAAGTCAATTAGAAAAGAAAATTGGGCGGGTTGTAAAATGGGCTGCTTGTACACTATTGCCCAATTTGCACTACTTCCCAGGACCAATTTCACCCCCCTGTGTCTTTTTACTCAACCCATCGTGTCAATGAGGGAGTTACCGTAAACTCAATCTAGCCTATCTCCCTAGCTAGCCATCACAACATACTTAAAACACTAAATGGAATCAGGTGGGTTGTAAAATGAACAGCCAATCCGATCCCATCAGTTTCCCACTGAGCGAGTTCAGTTAAAATTACTCTCCAATGTGCATAATATTTTGTGGTTAAGTGTATGTCTGCGTGTCAGTGAGCGAGTAACAGGGCCAGATATGACAAGAGCAGAATAGGACAAGCCCTAAACTTGAGGGACATCTCCATCTTCACTCTCCTCTACTCTCTTGATACTCTCATGTCCAATGATATGGCCTTCTCAAATAAAATCATGGACATGAAATTCCTGGGGCCCCCTCTGGTTTTACTCTGTTCCTTTTTCTTATGTGCTAACTTGTCTTGAAAATAGAGAAGTAGTCTTGAGATTTTGTAATTCTAGGGAACACATCTAAAGGATAATTCCACAATCTTTCGCTCCCACTGTGGAAGTCGGATTTGCAGGAATTATGGGTTGTTGCTCGGGTTACAATATTGTGGCCCTAATTCTCTGACCCGTGTTTCCCGTGAGTACAGATTCCAGCTGGGAATGTGGGATCACTGAATCATCCCTATGGTGACACACAACTTCCCATCCTCTGACATATTCAATTTGACGGTAAATGAACATGCATCATTCAAGTAGGTTATCTTACAAGGATTTCCTGTGTCAAGCCCCTTTACCATTTCTGTCTGATACAGTTTCAATTATGTTACTGCTTGCATGATCAGCATTCAGTGGCTGTTTCTCTCCTGCAAAGACTGCATTGGATGAGGCAGCACAGGTTAGGAGGGTACACTTTGTGGCATGCATACTTAGGCCATTTAAAATAAAAAAGTTAACAACAAAGCATTTTACGAAAATATGTTAAATGATGCACTACCGAAGCCAACTAAAACCCCTGGTTTTAGGATTAAACCCAATATTAGCCGAAAAGATGAATTCCAAAATTAGGGGAAGACTTAATTAAACTAGAAATTTCAATGTCATCGTACTGCAGTCCTGGTGTGATACAAACATACACTTTCCCTGTTTGGCACAATGAGCACTTCATCTTCTCTCCATTCTAATGGACAATATCAATGTGGAGCACACCTTGAATCACCCATATCATGCAGAGGGAGCTGAATGAAGTTCTATGGAGAAGTAGGTATTGAGGGTACAGCCAATAATGCATGCCAATTGCTTTTAGCATCATGCTTTGCAAAGACAGTTTTAAGCATTTATTATTTATTTAAAGTATACTACTTGTTCCTTCCAAAGTTGTTTTTGATGATCGAAACCTGTTTGAAACTGAACTTTTTCCAATTATAAACATAACTTCACAAATATGTATTTGGCTGGAAAATTCAGCGGGTTCCCTTGCAGGCATGTGCTCCAACTCAACAACAACAACTTGCATTTATATAGCACCTTTAATGTAGCAAAACGGCCCAAGGTGCTTCACAAGAGCGTTATCAACCAACATTTGACACCGAGCCACATAAGGAGATATTAGGTCAGGTGATCAAAAGCTTGGAAAAAGAGTTAGGTTTTAAGGAGCTTCTCAAAGGAGCAGAGAGAGGTAGAGAGGTGGAGCAGTTTAGGGAGGGAATTCCAGAGCTTAGGGCACAGGCAGCTGAAGGCACGACCACCAATAATGGAGCGATTAAAATTGTGGATGTGCAAGAGGTAAGAATTGGAGGAGCGTGGAGATATTGGAGGGTTGTAGGGCTGGAGGAGGTTACAGAGATAGGGAGAGGTGAGGTCATGGAGGGATTTGAAAACATGGATAAGAATTATAAAATCAATGTGTTCCCGAACCAGGAGCCAATGTAGGTCAGTGAGCACAGGGGTGATGGAAGAACGGGACTTGATGCGAGTTAGGATACGGGCAGCAGAGTTTTGGATGAGCTGAAGTTTACAAAGGGTGGAAGATGGGAGGCCGGCCAGAAGAGCATTGGAACAGTCTTGTCTAGAGGTAACAAAGGCATGGATGAGGTTTTCAGCAGCAGATGAGATGAGGCAGAGGCGGAGATGGGCGATATTATGGAGGTAGAAGGAGGCGGTCTTGGTGATGGAGCAGATATGTGATCAGAAACTCTTCTCATGGACAAATAGCATGCCGAGGTTGCAAACACTTTGGTTCAGCCTCAGACAGTGACCAGGGAGAGGGATGGAGATGGTGGCTAGGGAACGGAGTTTGCGGCAGAGACCAAAGACAATGGCTTCAGAGTTCCCAATATTTAATTGGAGGAAATTTTTGCACATCCAGTCGGACAAGCAGTGTGACCAAATGAGAGACATTGGAGGGGTCGAGAGATGTGGTGGTGAGGTACCTTCAGCGTACCCGTGGAATGTGATCTGAAAATTCACCTGGTTTTCCTGTATTTGATGGAACCTCGGCAATCCAGTGTACCCGGCACCGGACCAGGATCAGGAAGACCTCCCCCAGTAGTGAGCAAGTCATGCCCTAGACAGTATCCAACTCCATCCACCACCTTAACCATCCACTCCCTCTACCACCACTGATGCACCATGGCTGCAGTGTGTTCTTTCTACAGGATGCACTACAGCAACTCGCCAAGGTTTCTTCGATAGCATCTCTCAAACCCACGATCTCCACCACCTCGAAGGACAAGAGCAGCATGTGCGTGGGAACAACACCACCTCCAAGTTGCCCTCCAAGTCACACACCATCTCGATTTGGGTATATATTGCCATTCCTTCATCATCACTGGTTCAAAATCTTGGAACTCCCTACCAAACAGCGTTGTGGAAGTACTTTCAACACATGGATTACAGCAATTCAAGAAGGTGGCTCAGCACCACCCTCTCAAGGGCAACTAGGGATGGGCAATACATGTTGGCCTTGCTAGTGACACCCATTTCCCAAGAACAAATTTTTAAAAAAAGTATGGGACAGCAATTAAAATGCTAGCAAAATGTTGTAATTATAATGTTAGGACAGTGGAAGTCTACTGAAGTTATACCAAGGCTTTGCAATGCATTGGTCAGGCCACTCTTTGGAATACTCTGCACAGTTCTGGTCACCATGCTACAAAAGAGATTTGCAAACAGGTGCAGAGTAGAGCAACAAAATGATTTCAAGTGTAAGGGAGATGTCCCAGGAAGAAAGATTAAAAGAGTTCAATCTGTACAGCTGTCTGAGAAAGCAATTAAGGGGACCTGATTGAAGTGTAGAAAATATTAAATAACTTAGATAAGACAAAAACTGAATATTACTTTAAAATAAGAGGATTGTTTGGACCAGAGGTCATAAATATAAACTAATGAAAAACAAACCTGTGATCAGATACCAGAAGAAATATCTTCATATAAAAAGTGATAAATATCTGGAATAATTTGCCAGGCTGAGTAGTAGAGACACAGTTGGATTTCTGCTTTAAAGTCAACCCCTTTAAGGCCTTTAAAATATAGTTGAATACTAGGCTGGAACAGTTGGAATACTAGACGGGCAAGCTTCAATGGGCCTAATGGATTTTTCTCATCTTTTAACTGTTCTAATGTTCTAATTGCCACTTGAAGTAAATGAGCCTTGACAGGCTTGTGTATTCAGTGATTGGTCAATAATCAAGGCAATCTTTTTTCTTTTCCACCTTTGCCAATGGCCACCCATTGACTATGGTCCCTATACTGATATAGGTTACTTTACATTAGTATGGTATGTTCCTATACTAATATACATTATATTTTTCTCTGTCAAATTCAATCTGCCATTCCTTAGTCCACTATTTAATTTTGTTATATTCTCAAAGAATTCCACTAGATTGTTGAGGCTCGACTTATTGGTTGTAAAACCATGAAAATCGAATGCCCCTTATAATATCTATGCTCATCTGTGAACATTAACTGCAGCTGGTAAAATGCCTTAGAGTGGTTTCCCCACTATTGACATTGTGCTAAATGTGCATAATTCTCGAATTCATCTCTCTCCTTTTTCGAATATCTGGATCACATGAGCCACCTTCCACTCCAGTTGTAGTCCTTGCATTTATGGAGTTTCTAAAAATATTACCTGGAGCCTGGCCTACTTCCTGATTCATTACCTTGAAGTTTCAAACAGGCTATGTTAGACCTGTCATTTCTTGCCACATTTGTTGCAAGTATGCATTTCAATTTTTGATTCATCATTTCCGGCATCACATTTATCTTTCTGCCTGACATTTTTGGTACTAAATATATAAAAATATGCTACTGACAAGATCATTGTCATTGAGTGAAAAGAACACTGTGCTGATCAATTGTTTTTATAATGGTTCTTTTACTTGAGGTGTAGAATTACTGATCTGTTATTTTACTATATATTCCAAGATCAGTGTTAGTACAAAAAGTAATAATTAACTGAATGTGATTGTAATATAATGATCTAATCAAGTTATAGTTGATTATACATAAAATTGCCAATTATAATCATGGTGTACTAATTATAGTCGAAGTATTAAGTATATCTGCAGTCATGATCCCGATCTTTTGTTCTCATCTCCCTTATGGGCTTTGGTCAAATGGACTTCTCCCGCTTGACCTTAACAATCCCACCAGTGTCCCCATGTTAACATAGAATGGTTCATTTGCTTCACCTAGCGTTAAAGCCTCCATAACCATTACAAGAGGACAGCTATCTCTCTCTTTCAGATGCTCATTCACCTGCTGTGCATTTCCAGCACTTTCTGTTTTTATTACTGTGGAGTGGAACCCGCTTATCAAGAACTTTGATAGTGGAACTCCATGCTGGGGTGAGAACAAGGGGTTGGGTTGTGGTCTGTGAGGAATGGGGGTATGTGGGGCTTAGGAATTGGATTCTGGAAGCACTAGAGAGGAAGATGGGTTCTGGGAGCATTAAGGGGGCACTTAAATAATTAAAAAGGGTACCGGGGACTGGGAGCCCCATGTTGGGGCTGGAAGCATTGAGGGAGAAATGGGAGGCACTGGGGGGTGAGCCTGGAAGCATTCCAGGAAACAGGTTTCCGACTCGAGTCTAGGCCGAAATCCAGGATTGACTAAGCCTGGGAATGGAGTATAGGCATCAGCTGGAAGTCTAATAGAGGTGCTGCGCTGGAGCCCAGCAGTGTTGGTGGCAACAAGAAGTGGGTGAAATTCCACAGAGAAGACACAGTTGAGGAGGCTGTGAATATATTTTTCAATGGGGAGCAAGTCATAGTCAAGGAGAGCAGGCACAATTTAAGTGTGGCCACTACATCTCTTGGTAGGAGAGGAAGGCGACTGACCTTGTGCATGTGTGATGGCCCAAAACAAATCAGGAGGAATGGGTTAGATGCACAAAGCAATCTATTGGAAGCGACCAAACCTCGAGCTCCTGAGAGAGGGTAGTACTTTGGCCACAAAGTGATTTGTTTGGTTGGTTTTGTGCAAGTTGCTGTGTTCGTGATTGAAAGTTTATCCTACCTGCCTATAATTGAGCAAATCAGCATGACTAACTAAACAGCTAATGATTGATTTGACCCAATCAGATGATGTGCAATTTGCATAGGTGACACTTTGAAATATGATGAGCAGGCGTAAGGGGGCTGATTTTCCTTTCCCCGTGTACACCAGTTCCTAGGGTGTTCAGAGGCGAGGAAGTGAGAGTGCTTAACTCCTATTTAAATGATGCAGAAGTGAGTCACAGTGCTTACCACATCATTTTCTGGGTTTACTGATGGGTGGATGCATCGCCTGAAGACCAGCCATGGAAAGTGGGCAGTAGGAGTGCTTTCAGGTCAGAAGATGTGTACAGGGACAGCCAGCAACTTCTACAGACCTCAGGTGGGGCCGTTTTTACAATTCTGCAACAAAGCTGCACTGCGGGGTTGAAGACACAGACAGCAACAACTAGGCCAAAATTGTGCTGGCAATTTACATTACTACAGGTATTTAAAGCCTACATTCCACCCTCTAGTTTTAACAGAAACCGATTTTGTGGCCGCAATCCAGCCTGATGCTCACCCAACGATTGCAAATCAGCTGAATCTGGAAATACATCTAGGTTCTGCTGAGGTCTTGTTGGGCATTTGCGCAAAGCACAATACCTGACTTACCAAGGGCAGGGTGGGGGACCTGGCCTGAAGAAGTTTGAATTATATAGTATAAATAACCAGTGATGTCATTGGGTAGACTTTACAAATTCATGTTCCTGCTGCTTGAAGATCACCATCACCTTCTCAAGGGCAATTAGGGATGGGCAATAAATGCTGGCCTTGCCAGAGACGCCCACATCCCATGAACGAATAAAAAAAAATAAAGTCTATCCTATATCGCATTGGAGCTTCTGATTCCATCTGCAAAATTCTATCTGAAGCAATGCACAGTGTTCTTTTGTTTATAGAAGAAGGCAGCCTTCAACAGGCACTACCTTGCCAGGACTGTTGGTGGCACCCAGTAAATCAAACCTCTTACCTTTTATGAGAAGGCCATTATGGATGTCATAAGCTGCTGAATGCCAAAGTTTGTGGAAGCAATGATGATCCTGGCTTGCGCAATGATATTTGCAGACATTCACTATGGCAAGCATTTTCAAATTCATCAGGTTCAAAACAATATCTGTTGTCCTTTGGCCAGAGAATAAAGCACAGAAGGTGACGTTCTGAGTCACAGTAAACACTCATACTGAAATATGCAGATCTCCCTATAGGATGAACTGTGGCCTCTTTAAACATAGCTCCAGAGATCTATTCAAATAAGATCCCTGGGTCTACACCCACTGGGGGCGGGGTGGGGGGGGGGAGGAAGGATCTCCTGCAGGGCTGCCATGCAAGCCTGGTCTCCTCGGTTCTCTGCTGTTCCTCCTCTCGCAATGAAGACCAGTTTCTACGCGCTTGGAAACACAATCAAGGCAGCTATCAGAGAAGGATTCAGTCACCTCGCAGCAATGTAACAGTCTCTGCACACAAAATAAGTGGCTACAGCGTAGATTTGACCTCCAGCAGCAGTATGTGTGCAGAGGAACAGGAATGTACCAAAAAATGTTAAAAGAACAATCCTGCCCATGATTGCTATCCAGTAATCTCTGCCAAAAGATGTTCATGTGGGCATTAATTGAGGACAGGATTGAGCTGGCCGTGATGCCCTCACAGTTGAATAGTGCCTGGGCCAATTAACTAATTATGATTCAATCTGAACAGTGACATATTTTCTGTTTGTGAGGGAAAATATCGGAAATATTTTAAAAGACAACAGGTCTCCTTTATTATATTTCTGCTTTGTGAATGTGTATTACTGTAGCAATTGGGGTTTCTACAGAGGTTTTAACTTATGCCTTCCGGCATCCAATCTTGCATTCTGTCTTCCCTCTTGAACCATTTTGTGAACCCTTGATTCCCTCAAGATGTAAATCTTCAGCACTTCCTGGAAAATGAATAGTAGCTCATATAATTTTTTTTGCCAGTGATTACATGCCATCTGAGTGTTCAGGAAGCAGTAATCTTTTCTGTTGATAGAAGGGAGGGCACAAATGACGATGTCAGTGCAATCAATGGCACTCGGGACTCAGGGAATGCCACATAACTAGAAAAATTGAGTCTGCCTTTCTTATAATGCATTCATACTCCATCATGGAACTCAGGAGTGAATCATTTCTGTGTTTGAATTGGGTTTGGAGGTCCCAGTTACCTCCAAAATCGAATCTGAGCTCTGGGGGTTCCACTGGTGGCGATATCATGACATCGAGACGCATGCCTCACAAAATAGTTTAGTTGATTTTTTTTAACTTTTAAAATTATTTCAAACTTCATATCCAGGGACAACTCAGTAGGGAATGATTGTTTTTTTAAAACATTTCTTATTGCCGAAAGCAAACTTTGCCCTTTGGGACCCAAACAGCATTTGCACTGCAGTCTGTGATCTGCAATTTGGGTCCGAAACCACAAGGTGCTGGGGTTAGACAGTCAGGTCTGGAGACAGATTCAATCTGCCATTAACATTGTTTACACATTCAGTAGATCTGCAAACAAGGACAGTGCATGAATGCACCCTAACTGGTGTTGCTTATCAGTGTATCACTTGACATATGCGAACATAACAACTTGCATTTATATAATGCCTTTAACATAGTAAAACATCCCAAGGCGCTTCACAGCAGTGTTAACAAACAAAATTTGACGCCGAGCCTCATAAGAAGATAACGGGACAGGTGTTACATCAAGTTACATCGAGGCTACAGCACAGAAACAGGCCATTCGGCCCAACTGATCTACGCTGGCGTTTATATTCCACACGAGCCTCTTTCCACCCCACTTCATCTAACCCTATGAGCATACCCTTCTATTCTTTTCTCCCTCGTGTGCTTATCCAGCTTTCCCTTAAATGTATCTAGGCTATATGTCTCAACTATCTCTTGTGGTAGTGATTTCCACATTCTTACCATTCTTTGAATAAAGACTTTTCTCCTGAATTCCCTATTGGATTTATTAGTGACTATCTTATATTGATGATCTCTAGTTTTGGACTCCCCCACAGTGGAAACATTTTCTCTATGTCTACCCTATCAAACTCTTCCATAATCTTAAAGACCTCTATCAGGTCACCCCTCAGCCTTCTCTTTTCTAGAGAAAACAGCCCCAGGCTGTTCAGCCTTTCCTGATAAGGATATCCACAATGGTATTGTGAATCTTCTTTGCACCCTCTCCAAAGCCTGTATATCCTTTTTATGATGTGGAGATGCCGGTGATGGACTGGGGTTGACAATTGTAAACAATTTTACAACACCAAGTTATAGTCCAGCAATTTTATTTTAAATTCACAAGCTTTCGGAGACTTCCTCCTTCCTCAGGTAAATGTTCAGGAGCTCCTCGAAGCCTACGCATTTATACATATAGAACAATACATGGTGTTTACAGAATGCCCCTGCAACTGCCCGTTGCCAAGGCAATCACCGTGTTCAGACAGAGAGGTGTCACCTGCAGAACCCCCGAATACACATTCAACAAAAAAACAAACAGGAAAAAAAACAGAGAGAGGCAGAAACATCCGGAAGGCAGAGAAAGCCAGCAAATGACCCATTATATTAAAAACAGATAACATTTGTTCGCTGGTGGGGTAACGTGTAGCGTGACATGAACCCAAGATCCCGGTTGAGGCCGTCCTCATGGGTGCGGAACTTGGCTATCAATTTCTGCTCGACGATTTTGCGTTGTCGTGTGTCTCGAAGGCCGCCTTGGAGTACGCTTACCCGAAGGTCGGTGGATGAATGTCCATGACTGCTGAAGTGTTCCCCGACTGGGAGGGAACCCTCCTGTTTGGCGATTGTTGCGCGGTGTCCGTTCATCCGTTGTCGCAGCGTCTGCATGGTCTCGCCAATGTACCATGCTCTGGGGCATCCTTTCCTGCAACGTATGAGGTAGACAACGTTGGCCGAGTCACAGGAGTATGAACCATGCACCTGGTGGGTGGTGTCCTCTCGTGTGATGGTGGTATCTGTGTCGATGATCTGGCATGTCTTGCAGAGGTTACCGTGGCAGGGTTGTGTGGTGTCGTGGACGCTGTTCTCTTGAAAGCTAGGTAATTTGCTGCGAACGATGGTCTGTTTGAGGTTGGGTGGCTGTTTAAAGGCGAGTAGTGGAGGTGTGGGGATGGCCATAGCTATTAACTGCACCCCCCAGTTTGGTGTCGTCCGCAAATTTTGAAATTGTACTTCAGATTCCCGAGTCCAAATCGTGAATGTAAATTGTGAACAACAGTGGTCCCAGCACCGATCCGTGTGGAACACCACTTCCCATCTTTTGGCAGTCTGAGTAGCTACCCTTAACCCATACTTCTGTTTTCTGTTTTGTAGCCAGCTTGCTATCCATAGGTGACCAAAAGCTTCATCAAAGATGTGGATTTTAAGGAGCATCTTAAAGGAGGAGAGAGAGATAGAGAGGCAGAGAGGTTTAGGGAGGGAATTCCAGAGTTTAGGGCCAAGGCAGCTGGAGGCACGGCCGCCAATGGTGGATTGATGAAAATCGGGGATCTGCAAAAGGCAGAAGGAGAGCAGAGATCTCAGAGGGTTGTAGGGCTGGAGGAGGTTACAGAGATGGGAGGGACGAGACCATAGAGGGATTTGAAGACAAGGATGAGAATTTTAAAATCGAGGCATTGCTGGACCAGGAGCCAATGTAAGTCGGCGAGCACAGGGGTGATGGGTGAATGGGTCTTGGTGTAAGTTAGGATACAGGCAGCAAAGTTTTGGATGAGCTCAAGTTTACAAAAGGTGCAAGGTGGGAGCCCGGCCAGGAGAGCATTGGAATAGTCGAATTTAGAGGTAATAAAGGCATGGATGAGGGTTTCAGCAGCAGATGAGCTGAGGCAGGGGTGGAGACGGACGATGTTACAAAAGTGGAAGTAGGCGGTCTTGGGGATGGAGCGGATATGGGGTTGGAAGCTCAGTCATTTGTTCCCTGAGTGATGCAGCAAACTACGTACTGGCTGACCTGAGTAATGTTTTCTTTGGTTCCTGGGACCAGCCAATGGTGTGAAAGTTTAGAGTGGTGTTCACTTTCACTTCTATTGAGAGTGCCATTTGATCGTTGTTCCTTGGCTGAGGCTCTCATTCCAGGAGCTGACATAAGGTCTGAGGTTGCATCCTTGTTGTGGTGCAGCCTTCTTACACACTATTCCTTATAAAGATCCAAGTTGGTGGCAAGTCAGCGCCATTTATGTTGCATTAGGTAGTAATGAGTCCTAAGAATCTGCCTCTTGTGTCCTCAAACCTCCCAGGTCACAGACTCCTTCCTTTCCTCCTGTAAAATATCTAACTTCGAAATGTTAGTCTCACTCTTGATAGGTTTCCACTGATACAGTTGAAATACATGTGTCTGGGCATCACATGAGACAGGATCGGGCTTGACTGTGATGCCTTCCATGTTCGAATTACCTGCCGACACAGACTATCTAGATTCAAACCTGAAGAATAGAAACTTGGGTGAGGTACTGGAGGACTGCTGGCAACCTTAAAATCAGAGCCCAGGAAGGAGACAGGGCTTTCAGAAAAAGAGGGGAAAAAACTCGAGGAAGAAATTATTATCTCAATAATCCAAATGGGACCTAAAATATGTTTATTTTTTTGAATAAGTCATATGAGTCTTTATAGCACCAGAGGCAGACCCTGTAAAAATATTTCATATCTTATAGGTTTTGCTTCTTTTTATGTTTATGTTCTGGCAAAACATACTTTATATTTTAGTCTTGAATATACTTATTGCTAAAATAATAAATCAGTGTTTAACTTGTAAGATGCTTTCAATGTTATACTATTGAACATACAGTTAATAAATAAATATAGACTAAGCAAACTGGAGAGATTTTTCTACATTTTAGGAACGATCCTTGGTTGATTAAACTCTGTTTAGAAATTCCGTGTTATGGCGATTTCTGCTTGCAGCCATAATAATCATTTGAGACATGAATAAAAATGTACATCTTTAATAAGCCTATTTTACGACTTCTATGAACAGTCCCTGCAACATTTCCCTTTTTTCTGTTTTGTTATTATTTAAATTTCAAGCAAGAGGTTTTGAGGTTATGTGTATGTTCAATGTACTTGATGAGGTTCACTATTCAAATATTACTGTATAAGACCACATACGTCTACCGCATGTCGTCCAAGGTAATCAACTCACTACAACTGTGATAATGTTCCCTAGTCCCAGCTCACTCAGTAGGTTCTTTACTGCTCGTTGTCTCTTTAGTTCTGATGGCCACTTACAAAACACATAAGGGTTGAATTTCTAAATAGCGCAGTTCACGAACAAATACTTAATGCACATATACGACATTCTTGCATTCACTAATTTTATACAGGTGTTCACCCATTTATTTTAAATAGGTTACCCCTGAGTACAAAAAGCACACAAAGAAATGTAATACAAGCGCATTAAGTGTTTGTACCTCAACTACACTAATCGGAAGTTCGACTCTATAAACTCAACTCTTTAAGACTACAAGGGAAATATTAAGGTCAATTTTCCTCTCCATGTTCCCCCTGGGCACCCAAAAGACACAGAGTACAAGAGATGAGGGGAGAAGTCAACTGATTTCTTGACTGAGCCATTTGCATGGCCCTAGAGTCCTGCTGGGCCAAAGCTCCTGAGGCCCAAAGATCATCCTGGCAGGGAATACTTTAAATATCTTTATTGATCTAGTGCCACCGTGTTTTTTTGTGATGCTCCTGGTCTGTGGAGGGTCCTGACACAAGCCATACTGAAGTGGTTTCTGGGAACTCTCTTCCATTCTGGCATCCAATAGGAATGGTTAGAGGAAAGTGAGGCAGGAGGTTCGAGAATTTCCCTCCCATCTCATTTACATTATTAAGTGGGCCTGCACCTACTGCAGATGCACACACAGTTACATTGAATTGGAGAAGCCCTTAAAATCCCAGGGCAGCATTCTGAGGGCGGACACCTAATGCCATGGGTTTCCACTCCATTTCCTCTTCACTGCGCCTGGGAACCGAGTTTCCCCGGCACAACAAAGAGGAAAATCTACTCCATTTCCTTTAGCCAACTGAGAGTATGTTAAATCAGATTTTTTCCCCTCCCATTTGTTTTAACACATTGTCAGTAAAGCATATTATTCATAGAAACATAGAAAATAGGAGCAGGAGTAGGCCATTCGGCCCTTCGACCCTGCATCGCCATTCAATATGATCGAGGCTGATCCTCTATCTCAATACCATATTCCCGCTCTCTCCCCATACCCCTTGATGCCTTTTGTGTCTAGAAATCTACATATTCAGTGACTTGGCCTCCACAGCTTTCTGTGCTAGAGAATTCCACAGGTTCACCACCCTCTGAGTGAAGAAATTTCTCCTCATCTAAGTCCTAAAAACCCTACCCCTTATCCTGAGACTGTGACCCCTCGTTCTGGACCCCACAGCCAGGGGTAACATCCTCCCTGCATCCAGTCTGTCTAGCCCTGTCAGAATTTTATATGTTTCAATGAGATCCCCTCTCATTCTTCTAAACTCGAGTGAATACAGGCCGAGTCAACACAATCTCTCCTCATACGACAGTCCTGCCATCCCAGGAATCAGTCTGGTGAACCTGAGTTGCACTCCCTCTATGGCAAGTATATCCTTTCTTAGGTAAGGAGAACAAAACTGCACACAGTACTCCAGGTGTGGTCTCACCAAGGCCCCTTATAACTGCAGTAAGACATCCTTGCTCCTGTACTCAAATCCTTTTGCAATGAAGGCCAACATACCATTTGCCTTCCTAATTGCTTGCTGCACCTGCATGTTTGCTTTCAGTGACTGGTGTGCAAGGACACCCAGGTCCCTTTGTACATCAACATTTCCCAATCTATCACCATTTAAATAATACTCAGCCTTTCTGTTTTTCCTTCCGAAGTGGATAACTTCACATTTATCCACATTATACTGCATCTGCCATGTATTTGCCCACTCACTCAAGTTGTCTAAATCACCTTGAAGCCTCTTTGCATCCTCCTCACAACTCACGATCCCACCGAGTTTTGTATCATCAGGAAGCTTGGAAATATTACATTTGGTTCCCTCATCCAAATCATTGACGTGTTTTGTGAATAGCTGGGGCCCAAGCACTGATCCCTGTGGTGCCCCACGAGTCACTGCATGCCACCCCGAAAAAGACCCATTTTTTGGACAGTCTTCAGCCAATTCGATTCACTCCACATGATATCAAGAAATGGCTGAGTACAGCAAAGGCTATGGGCCCCGACAACATCCCGGCTGTAGTGCGGAAGACCTGTGCTCCAGAACTAGCTGCACCTCCAGCCAAGCTGTTCCAGTACAGCGACAACACTGGCATCTATCTGACAATGTGGAAAATTGCCCAGATATGTCCTGTCCACAAAAAGCAGGACAAATCCAATCCAGCCAATTACCGCCCCATCAGACTACTCTCAATCATCAGCAAAGTGATGGAAGGTGTCATCGACAGTGCTGTCAAGCAGCACTTACTCACCAATAACCTGCTCACTGATGCTCAATTTGGGTTCCGCCAGGACCACTCAGCTCCACACCTCATTACAGCCTTTGTCCAAACATGGACAAAAGAGCTAAATTCCAGAGGTGAGATGAGAGTGACTGCCCTTGACATCAAGGCAGCATTTGACCGAGTGTGGCACCAAGGAGCCCTAGTAAAATTGAAGTCAATGGGAATCAGGGGGAAAACTCTCCAGTGGCTGGAGTCATACCGAGCACAAAGGAAGATAGTAGTGGTTGTTGGAGGCCAATCATCTCAGCCCCAGGACATTGCTGCAGGAGTTCCTCAGGGCAGTGTCCTAGGCCCAACCATCTTCAGATGCTTCGTCAATGACCTGCCCTCCATCATAAGGTCAGAAATGGGGATATTCGCTGATGATTGCACAGTGGTCAGTTCCATTTGCAACCCCTCAGATAATGAAGCAGTCCGTGCCCGCATGCAGCAAGACCTGGACAACATCCAGGCTTGGGCTGATAAGTGGCAAGTAACATTCGCACCAGACAAGTGCCAGGCAATGATCATCTCCAAAAGGAGAGAGTCTAACCATCTCCCCTTGACATTCAACGGTATTACCATCGCCAAATCCCCCACCATCAACATCCTGGGGTCACCATTGACCAGAAATTTAACTGGACCAGCCATATAAATACTGTGGCTACAAGAGCAGGTCAGAGGCTGGGTATTCTGCGGTGAGTGACTCACCTCCTAACTCCCCAAATCCTTTCCACCATCTACAAGGCACAAGTCAGGAGTGTGATGGAATGCTCTCCACTTGGCTGGATGAGTGCAGCTCCAACAACACTCAAGAAGCTCAACACCATCCAGGACAAAGCAGCCCGCTTGATTGGCACCCCATCCACCACCCTAAACATTCACTCCCTTCACCACCGGTGCAATGTGGCTGCAGTGCGTACCATCCACAGGATGCACTGCAGCAACTCGCCAAGGCTTCTTCGACAGCACCTCCGAAACCCACGATCTCTACCACCTAGAAGGACAAGAGCAGCAGGCACATGGGAACAACACCACCTGCACGTTCCCCTCCAAGTCACACACCATTCCGACTTGGAAATATATCGCTGTTCCTTCATCATCACTGGGTCAAAATCCTGGAACTTCCTTCTTAACAGCACTGTGGGGGAACCTTCACCAAACGGACTGCAGCGGTTTGAAAAGGCGGCTCACCACCACCTTCTCAAGGACAATTAGGGATGGGCAATAAATGCTGGCCTTGCCAGCGACGCCCACATCCTATGAACGAATAATTTAAAAAAATTCCTACTCTCTATTTCCTGTCTGTTAACCAATTTTCAATCCATGCCAGTATATTCCCACCAATCCCTTGTGCTTTAATTTTGCACACTAACCTCTTATGTGGGACTTTATCAAAGGCCTTCTGAAAATCCAAATAAACCACATCCACTGGTTCTCCCTTATCTATTCTACCAGTCACATCCTCAAAAAACTCCAGTGGGTTTGTCAAACATGATTTCCCTTTCATAAATCCATGTTGACTTTGTCTAATCACATTGATATTTTCTAAGTGTCCTGTTATCACATCCTTTATAATGGACTCTAGCATTTTCCCTACTACTGATGTTAGACTAACCGATCTATAGTTCCCTGTTTTCTCTCTCCCTCCTTTTTTACATAGTGGGGTTATAATTGCCACCCTCCAATCTGCAGGAACTGTTCTATAATCTATAGAATTTTGGAAGATGACAACTAATGTATCCACTATTTCCATGGCTACCTCTTTTAGTACTCTGGGATGCAGATTATCAGGCCCTGGGGATTTAACGGCTTTCAGTCCCATTAATTTCTCCAGCACAATTTTTTTTATTAATATTAATTTCCTTTAATTCTTCCTTCTCACTGGTCCCTTGGTTCCCTAGCATTTCTGGCAAGTTATTTGAGTCCTCTTCTGTGAAGACAGAACCAAAGTATTTGTTTAATTGCTCTGCCATTTCCTTGTTCCACATTATAAATTCTCCCGTTTCTGACTGTAAGGGACCTACATTTGTCTTCACTAATCTTTTTCTTTTTACATACTTGTCGAAGCTTTTACAGTCCACTTTTATGTTCCTTGCACTTTTTCTCATTTCAAATCCTTTACAAGTAACACGAGTAAACACTAAATCAAAAATAACTAATAAAATGCTGCCATCAACCATTAAGCAGCTAAATAATGAATTAACCACAATAAATAGGATACAGTGCACCAATCTAGTATCAGTGCATAACCTCTAATTCATCTGGGAGGCAACATAAAGACTTGAAATGTTAGGTGCACTGATGAAGCCTGGACATTATTGTAGAAGAGGTAACAATCAAGATCATTCTGAAATACACCAATTATAAACTGAAATTATAAACATAATTTAATAGGACAAAGTCAGCATGGCTTTATGAAGGGGAAGTCATGTCTGACAAATTTGCTTGAGTTCTTTGAGGGCATGACGTACAGGGTGGATAAAGGGGAACCAGTGGACGTAGTGTATTTAGACTTCCAGAAGGCATTCGACAAGGTGCCACATAAAAGATTATTGCTCAAGATAAAGAATCACTGGATTGGGGGTAATATTCTGGCATGGGTGGAGGATTGGTTATCTAACAGGAAGCAGAGAGTTGGGATAAATGGTACATTCTCGGACTGGCAACCAGTAGCCAGTGATGTTCTGCAGGGGTCGGTGCTGGGTCCCCAACTCTTTACAATCTATATTAACGATTTGGAGGAGGGGACCGAGTGTAACATATCAAAGTTTGCAGATGATACAAAGATGGGAGGGAAAGTAGAGAGTGAGGAGGACATTAAAAACCTACAAAGGGATATAAACAGGCTGGGTGAGTGGGCGGAGATTTGGCAGATGCAATACAATATTGGAAAATGTGAGGTTAGAGTCATAGAGTCATAGAGTTATACAGCACGGATAGAGGCCCTTCGACCCATCGTGTCCACACCGGCCATCAAGCCCTGTCTACTCTAATCCCATATTCCAGCATTTGGTCCGTAGCCTTGTATGCTATGGCATTTCAAGTGCTCATCCAAATGCTTCTTGAATGTTGTGAGGGTTCCTGCCTCCACAACCCTCTCAGGCAGTGAGTTCCAGACTCCAACCACCCTCTGGGTGAAAAAGTTCTTTCTCAAATCCCCTCTAAACCTCCCGCCTTTTACCTTGAATCTATGTCCCCTTGTTAGAGAACCCTCAACGAAGGGAAAAAGCTCCTTAGTATCCATCCTATCTGTGCCCCTCATAATTTTGTACACCTCAATCATGTCCCCCCTCAGCCTCCTCTGCTCCAAGGAAAACAAACCCAATCTTCCCAGTCTCTCTTCATAGCTGAAGCGCTCCAGCCCTGGTAACATCCTGGTGAATCTCCTCTGCACCCTCTCCAAAGCGATCACATCCTTCCTGTAGTGTGGCGACCAGAACTGCACACAGTACTCCAGCTGTGGCCTAACCAGTGTTTTATACAGCTCCATCATAACCTCCTTGCTCTTATATTCTATGCCTCGGCTAATAAAGGCAAGTATCCCATATGCCTTCTTTACCACCTTATCTACCTGTTCCGCCGCCTTCAGGGATCTGTGAACTTGCACACCAAGATCCCTCTGACCCTCTGTCTTGCCTAGGGTCCTCCCATTCATTGTGTATTCCCTTGCCTTGTTAGTCCCTCCAAAGTGCATCACCTCGCACTTTTCCGGGTTAAATTCCATTTGCCACTGTTCCGCCCATCTGACCAACCCATCTATATCGTCCTGCAGACTGAGGCTATCCTCCTCGCTATTTACCACCCTACCAATTTTTGTATCATCAGCGAACTTACTGATCATACCTTTTACATTCATATCCAAGTCGTTAATGTAGACCACAAACAGCAAGGGACCCAGCACCGATCCCTGTGGTACCCCACTGGCCACAGGCTTCCAGTCACAAAAACAACCTTCGACCATCACCCTCTGCCTTCTGCCACTAAGCCAGTTTTGTATCCAAAGTGCCAAGGCACCCTGGATTCCATGGGCTCGTACCTTCTTGACCAGTCTCCTGTGGGGGACTTTATCGAAGGCCTTACTGAAATCCATGTATACCACATCCACTGCGTTACCCTCATCCACACGCCTAGTCACCCCCTCAAAAAATTCAATCAAATTAGTCAGACATGATCTTCCCTTGACAAAGCCATGTTGACTATCCCTGATTAATCCTTGCTTCTCCAAGTGGAGACTAATTTTGTCCTTCAGAATTTTTTCCAATAATTTTCCTACCACTGATGTTAGGCTCACTGGCCTGTAGTTCCCCGGTTTTTCCCTACTCCCCTTCTTGAATAATGGTATTACATTAGCGGTTCTCCAGTCCTCTGGCACATCCCCTGTGGCCAGAGAGGTTCTGAATATATGTGTCAGAGCCCCCGCAATCTCCTCCTTTGCCTCACACAGTAGCCTGGGATACATTTCGTCCGGGCCTGGGGATTTATCCATTTTTAGGCCTGCTAAAACCGCCAATACCTCCTCCCGCTCGATGTTAATATGTTCGAGTATATCACAGTCCCCCTGCCGTATTTCTATGTCTACATCGTCCTTCTCCATAGTGAAAACAGATGCAAAAAATTCATTTAGAACCCCTCCTACATCTGCCGGCTCCACACACACATTGCCATTTTTGTCCCTAATGGGCCCTATTTTTTCCCTAGTCATCCTCTTACCCTTAATATACTTATAAAACATCTTAGGATTTTCCTTTATTTTGCTCGCCAGTGTTATTTCATGGCCCCTCCTTGATCTCCTAATTTCTTTTTTAAGTATCCCCCTGCACTTTTTGTACTCCTCTAGGGCTTCCTCCGTCTTTAGCCTTTTGTATCTGCCAAAAGCCCTCCTTTTTTTCCTAATCCATTCTCGTATATCCCCTGACATCCAAGGTTCCCTGGAGTTCTTGGAACCACCCTTGACCTTTACGGGAACATGTTGCCATTGTATGGTCTCAATCTCCCTTCTGAAAGACTCCCATTGCTCCGATGCGGATTTTCCTACAAGCAGCTGATCCCAGTCCATTTTGGCCAGATCCTGCCTTATCCTATTAAAATCGGCCTTCCCCCAATTTAGAATCTTTATTTCCGGCCCCTCCCTGTCCTTTTCCATGACCACCTTAAATCTCACCGAATTATGGTCACTCTCACCAAAGTGCTCACCTACTAGCACTTCTTCCACTTGGCCGGCCACATTCCCTAGAATTAGGTCCAGTACCGCCCCCTCTCTTGTAGGACTTTCTACATGCTGGCTCAAAAAGCTCTCCTGGATGCACGTTAAGAATTTTGTACCCTCTAAGCCTTTTACACTCTGAGTATCCCAGTTAATATTGGGGAAGTTGAAATCCCCCACTATTATTACCCTATTATTTGCACAATTTTCTGAGATTTGCCTACATATCTGTTCCTCTATCTCCCCCTGACTGTTTGGGGGCCTATAGTACACTCCCATCAAAGTGCTTGCCCCCTTTTTGTTTTTAAGCTCCACCCATATGGCCTCATTAGAGGAACCTGCTAATATATCATCCCTCCTTATGGCAGTAATTGATTCTTTAATTAATATTGCGACCCCCCCTCCTCTTATACCTCCCCCTCTGTCTCGCCTGAAGATTCTGTACCCCGGAATATTGAGCTGCCAGTCTTGCCCCTCCCTCAACCATGTCTCTGTGACAGCAACAATATCATACTCCCATGTGTTTATCAACACCTTCAGTTCATCCACCTTATTCGCAAGACTCCTTGCATTAAAATAGATGCCATCCAGCCTTGCCCTCACATATTTGCCCTGTCTTCCAAGCTGACTTGTTTTGCACGTTGGCAGGAAAAATCAGACAGCAAGTTATTATCTTAATGGCGAGAAACTGGAAAGTACTGCAGTGCAAAGGGATCTGGGGGTCCTAGTGCAAGAAAATCAAAAAGTTAGTATGCAGGTGCAGCAGGTGATCAAGAAGGCCAATGGAATGTTGGCTTTTATTGCTAGGGGGATAGAATATAAAAACAGGGAGGTATTGCTGCAGTTATATAAGGTATTGGTGAGACCGCACCTGGAATACTGCATACAGTTTTGGTGTCCATACTTAAGAAAAGACATACTTGCTCTCGAGGCAGTACAAAGAAGGTTCACTCGGTTAATCCCGGGGATGAGGGGGCGGACTTATGAAGAGAGGTTGAGTAGATTGGGACTCTACTCATTGGAGTTCAGAAGAATGAGAGGCGATCTTATTGAAACATATAAGATTGTGAAGGGGCTTAATTGGGTGGATGCGGTAAGGATGTTCCCAAGGATGGGTGAAACTAGAACTAGGGGGCATAATCTTAGAATAAGGGGCTGCTCTTTCAAAACTGAGATGAGGAGAAACTTCTTCACTCAGAGGGTAGTAGAAGTAAAGGGAATTAGGGGTTACGGGGAGCGGGCAGGAAATTGGACATGAATTTAGATTTGAGGTTAGGATCAGATCAGCCATGATCTTATTGAATGGCGGAGCAGGCTCGAGGGGCCGATTGGCCTACTCCTGCTCCTATTTCTTATGTTCTTATGTTCTTATGAAATCGTGAAAACAGCCAGAATAATTGGGGTATGAAGGGATTAGAAGTGTCAGTCATGTCTCAATGACTATCCTGATAATGAGTACTTTAAATTACATTTGTGGTGGAATTGCAGTGACTAATTCAAATTGTTGAGATGTATTATAAGTTATCATAGATGATACACATATCAGATTTGTAGCTGGAAACAGATTACATTTTTTATATTCGTTGTTCTCAGTGTTTTAAATTGGATAGCCATGTCGTGAAAAATAGAATACTGGAGCCTGGTCTTCAGTTGCTTCCAAGCCTTTATTCACACAGCGATTCCCCCTTACACACACACCAAACCCTAGATAGGCTCTCATATAAAAAGGATACAAGCGAGTCCCCAAGTGACACTCACCACCTGAATACAATTAACACTAATTAATATAAATCATATGATACAATTAACACTCAGGATGTGGGCAACACTGGCAAGGCTGTATTTATTGCACATCCCTTGTTGCTCTGACAACTGAGTGATGCACATAGTGTGGACTAGTCATGTAAAGGCCAGAACAGGTAAGGGTGGCAGGGTCCCTTCAGTGAACCAGTTGGGTTTTTATGACAATACACCAGCTTAAACAATTTTTTTTCTGGTGCCAGCCTGCAAATTATCAGATTTATTAAATTCAATTTCACAACTTCCCATGGTGAGATGTGAACATCACAAACATCTGGGCTGCTAGTCCAGTACCATAACCACCGTACTGTTCTTCCCAACTTTACATAAAATTACCTACAAATTACAACATGTAAACAGGCCATTTGGCCCAACCAGTCTGTGGCATTTATCCTTCACGTGAATTTAAGTTGACATTATTTACTCAAAGCACTGAGAATATAAATTTATGAAGTCAGGTTATCTATGAAGGTTATTCAAACTGTACTATATTATTTATGATAAGAGATAGCATATTCTTGAGGTTTGTTTTTTCATTTCTCAATGGAACTAAATGCAATGAATACTGCAACCTTTCCTTGTAAAAGAAGGTCCCGTTCAACAGGTAGAAGAATCAGAGGACTAATGATGGCACACAACAACTGCAACCCCTCACAGAATCATAGAAATTTACAACACAGAAGGAAGCCATTCAGCCCATCGTGTCTGTGCCAGCCGAAAAAGAGCTATCCAGCCTCATCCTACTTTCCAGCTCTTGGTCTGTAGCCTTGTAGGTTACGGCACTTCAGGTGCACATCCAAGTCCCCTTTTAATGCGATGAGGGTTTCTGCCTCTACCACCCTTTCAGGCGGTGAGTTCCAGACCTCCACCACCCTCTGGGTGAAAACATTTCTCCTCAACTGCCGTCTAATCCTTCTACCAATCACTAAAATTCTTCAGTCCTGGTAACATCCTCGTAAATCTCCTCTGTACCCTCTCTAGTTCAATCACATCTTTCCCGTAATGTGGTGACCAGAACTGTACACAGTACTCAAACTGTGACCTAACTAGTGTTTTATACAGTTCCAGCATATCCTCCCTGCTCTTATATTCTATGCCTTGGCTAATAAAGGAAAGTATCCCTTATACCTTCTTAATCGCCTTATCTATCTGTCCTGCTACCTTCAGGGATCTGAGGACATGCACTCTAAGGTCACTCTGTTCCTCTACAGTTCTCAGTATCCTACCATTTATTGTGTACTCCCTTGCCTTGTTTGCCCTCCCCAAATGCATTACCTCACACTTCTCTGGATTGAATTCCATTGGCCATTTTTCTGCCAACCTGACCAGTCCATTGATATCTTCCTGCAGTCTACAGCTTCCTTCCTCACTATCAACCACACGGCCAATTTTTGTATCATCGGCAAACTTCTTAATCATGCCGATACATTTAAGTCTAAATCATTGCTATAAACCACAAAAAGCAAGGGACCTAGTACTGAGCTCTGCAGATCACCACTGGAAACAGCCTTCCAGTCACAAAAACACCCGTCGACCATTACCCTTTGCTTCCTGCCACTGAGCCAAATTTGGATCCAACTTGCCACTTTCCTTTGGATCCCATGGGCTTTTACTTTTCTGACCAGTCTGCCATGTGGGACCTTGTCAAAAGCCTTGATAAAATCCACGTAGACTACAGCAAACACACTAACCTCATCGACCCTCCTTGTTACCTCCTCAAAAAATTCAATCAAGTTAGTCAGACGCGACATTCCCTTAACAAATCCATGCTGACTGTCCTTGATTAATTTGTGCCTTTCTAAATGATGATTAATACAGTCCTTCAGAATTGTTTCCAATAATTTGCCCACCGCCAAGGTTAGGCTGACTGGCCTGTAATTACTCTGTCTATCCCTGTCTCCCTTCTTAAACAGTGGTACAACGTTAGCAGCTCTCCAATCATCTGGCACCACGCCTGTATCATCTATGTTGAAAACACACAGAGTGCTGTGATGTGCACTGCAGGATGGACTTCAATCTCCATGGTTTTCTGTGAAAAGAAGATGTAGCACATGAGAAATAATTTTCCAATTTCACATTCCCGCATGGGTTTTGGGTTCATGCTGCGCATCATCTTCCAGCCATTTAAATTAATAGTTGTAAAATCATGTGCAATGTACAGCCAGATTTCCAATATTTGCGACAGGCAGGTGAGGCTCCCCACCAGGAGCACAAAACCAGAAAATTACCTCTAGAATCAATAAATTGCCATTGTGTGGCATATTGATGGAACACTGTATGTGCATGTTAAATATTACAATTCTGGTGCATCAGTATTTCAAAGTTGCTGAATGTTGCAATTTTTAGCCTTGCTCACAGTATGACTGTGACATTCATCTGTGTTTGAGAATACCATCATAGAGATTCTAGAAAGGGAAACAATAGAGGGTCCGTGTAATACAGAAATTGCAAATTGATAATACTCCTGTTTTTTTATGCATTCTCGGGATGTGAACGTCGCTGGCAAGGCCGGAGTTTATTGCCCATCCCTGGTTGCCCTTGAGAAGGTAGTGGTGAGCCTTCTTCTTGAACCGCTGCAGTTCATGTGATGAAGGTTCTCCCACAGTGCTATTAGGTAGGGAGTTCCAGGATTTTGACCCAGCGATGATGAAGGAATGGCGATAGATATCTAACTTGGGATAATGTGTGACTTTGAGGGGAACTTGGAGTTGATGTTGTTCCCATGCACCTGCTGACTCTGTCCTTCTAGGTGGTGGAGGTCGTGGGTTTGGGACGTGTTGTCAAAGAAGCCTTGGCAAGTTGCTGCAGTGTATCCAGTGGATAGTACACATTGCAGCCACTGTGCACCGGTGGTGGAGGGAATGGATGTTTAGGTTGGTGCAGAATTGTAATATTTAACATGCACATACAGTGTTCCATCAATATGCCACACAATGGCCATTTATTGATTCGAGGGGTAATTTTCTAGTTTTGTGCTCCTGGTGGGGAGCCTCACCTGCCTGTCGCAAGTATTGGAAATCTGGCTGAACACTGCACATGATTTTACAACTATTAATTTAAATGGCTGGAAGATGATACGCAGCATGAACCCAAAACCCATGCGGGAATGTGAAATTGGAAAATTATTTCTCATGTGCTACTTCTTCTTTTCACAGAAAACCATGGAGACGGAAGTCCATCCTGCAATGCACATCACAGCACTCTGTGTCTCATACATGACTTGTACTAAACACCAGCTCAGTGACACTCACTTCAGATGATCTTAATGATTTGGAGAAAGCAGGCTGAGGCATACAAAATGGAAGAGCCAAAGCTGGTGGCTGATGAAGGCCAGTCCACTGCTGTCACAGGTGACGTTTCTTTTTATTCGTTCATGGGATGTGGGCGTCGCTGGTAAGGCCAGCATTTATTGCCCATCCCTAATTGCCCTTGAGAAGGTGGTGGTGAGCCGCCTTCTTGAACCGCTGCTGTCCATGTGGTGAAGGTTCTCCCACAGTGCTGTTAGGTAGGGAGTTCCAGGATTTTGACCCAGTGACGATGAAGGAATGGTGATATATTTCCAAGTCGGCATGGTGTGAGACTTGGAGGGGAATGTGCTGGTGGTGTTGTTTCCATGTGCCTGCTGCCCTTGTTTTTCTAGGTGATAGAGGTCGCGGGTTTGGGAGGTGCTGTCGCAGAAGCCTTGGCGAGTTGCTGCAGTGCATCCTGTGGATGGTACACACTGCAGCCACATTGCACCGATGGTGAAGGGAGTGAATGTTTAGGGTGGTGGATGGGGTGCCAATCAAGCGAGCTGCTTTGTCCTGGATGGTGTCGAGCTTCTTGAGTGTTGTTGGAGCTAAACTCATCCAGGCAAGTGGAGAGTATTCCATCACACTCCTGACTTGTGCCTTGTAAATGGTGGAAAGGCTTTGGGGAGTCAGGAGGTGAGTCACTCGCCACAGAATACCCAGCCTCTGACCTGCTCTTGTAGCCACAGTGTTTATGTGGCTGGTCCAGTTAAGTTTCTGGTCAATGGTGACCCCCAGGATGTTGATGGTGGTGGATTCGGCGATGGTAATGCCGTTGAATGTCAAGGGGAGGTGGTTAGACTCTCTCTTGTTGGAGATGGTCATTGCCTACCACTTGTCTGGCGTGAATGTTACTTGCCACTTATCAGCCCAAGCCTGGATGTTGTCCAGGTCTTGCTGCATGCGGGCACGGACTGCTTCATTATCTGAGGGGTTGTGAATGGAACTGAACACTGTGCAGTCATCAGCGAACATCCCCATTTCTGACCTTATGATGGAGGGAATGTCAATGATGAAGATGTTTGGGCCTAGGACGCTGCCCTGAGGACAGTGAGATGATTGGCTTCCAACAACCGCCACCATCTTCCCTTGTGCTCGGTATGCTCTCCAGCCACTGGAGAGTTTTCCCTCTGATTCCCATTGACTTCAATTTTACTAGGGCTCCTTGGTGCCACACTCGGTCAAATGCTGCCTTGATGTCAAGGGCAGTCACTCTCATCTCACCTTTGGAATTCAGCTCTTTTGTCCATGTTTGGACCAAGGCTGTAATGAGGTCTGCAGCCGAGTGGACCTGGCGGAACCCAAACTGAGCATCTGTGAGCAGGTTATTGGAGTGTAAGTGCTGCTTGATAGCACTGTCGATGACACCTTCCATCACTTTGCTGATGATTGAGAGTAGACTGATGGGGCGGTGATTGGCCGGATTGGATTTGTCCTGCTTTTTGTGGACAGGACATACCTGGGCAATTTTCCACATTGTTGGGTTGATGCCAGTGTTGTAGCTGTACTGGAATAGTTTGGCTGGAGGCACATCTAGTTCTGGAGCACAATTCTTCAGCACTACAGCCGGGATGTTGTCGGGGCCCATAGCCTTTGCTGTATCCAGTGCACTCAGACATTTCTTGATATCAAGTGGAATGAATCAAACTGGCTCAAGACTTTTTTTCATTCGTTCACAGGATGTGGGCATCGCTGGCAAGGCCAGCATTTATTGCCCATCCCTAATTGCCCTTGAGAAGCCACAATACTTCAGCACTACAGCCGGGATGTTGTTGGGGCATTCGCCTTTGCTGTACCCAGTGCACCCAGCAGTTTCTTGATATCATGTGGAGTGATGGTGGGGATATCGGAAGGAGGCCGAGATGAATCATCTACTTGGCACTTCTGGCTGAAGATGGTTTCAAATGCTTCAGCCTTGTCTTTTGCACTCACGTGCTGGACTCTGCCATCATTGAGGATGGGGATGTTTACAGAGCCTCCTCCTCCCGTTAGTTGTTTAATTGTCCACCGCCATTCACGACTGGATGTGGCAGGACTGCAGAGCTTTGATTTGATCCACTGGTTGTCGAATCACTTAGCTCTGTCTATAGCATGTTGCTTCTGCTGTTTAGCATGCATGTAGTCTTGTGTTTTAGTTTCACCAGGTTTAATGCTAACCAACTTTACGCTGAATTTTTTTGGGATTCAAGTGCAAGATGATGCACTAGCAGGTTGTACCTGTGTTGGAGCCTTACGTCCAAAATATGATCAAAGACAGCTTCAACACAATTAGAGACAGAATTGAGCGATGCAGGGTCTTTGTAAAATTGCACTGGTCTATGCTCGCACAGATCAGTGACCAATTTGACAACTTAACTCCCAACAGTGACATGTATTCAGTAGCACATCAACTGCCAACAGCTTCTCAAGTTAGGACCACTGCCTTGCCATCTATTGCCTCTGGCCAAGTGACAGAACAAGGCATTAAAAACATGGATACCACCAGAGCCAAAAGAACTCATGACGTTCTCCTAGCACCATCTGCTGCATAATTGGAGTACTTGGTACATGCGGGCAGCCAGCTGTCAGACCGGAAGTAGTCCCAAGGGGGACTTTGCAGGAAGCCCGCGAACCTGCTCAACAGTCACCAAAAGGAACTGCACCAGTCACAGAATGTTGGAATGATACTTGAAACGGAAGGAGGCAGAGGATCAAGGTCAATACATTCATTACTTGGTTGACAGAAAATGAACAAAATTACTCTGTAAAAACTGAAAACTTCTTATATTTTTATAGAATTGTAGAACTTTCGGCACAATAGGAGGTTATTCAGACCACTGTCCCTTTGCTAGCTCTACACTGGAGCTATTTACTCTAATCCCATTTCCCTGTAGCCTTTAATATTTTCTCTCTGTGCTTGCTTGAATGCAGCCAACAATAAACAAAAAAAACTAGAGATAACGCAGTAAATAAAATGAGCTGTAAGAACAAATGTCCTTAGGCAATCTTTACATTTAGTAACTGAAGTTCCTAAGTGTAGGACTCAGGACAAGAATTGGTCAATTAAACCCTGATGTACCATTCTCACTTCATGATAGGATTCCCTGCCTCAGCTGGCTAAGAGTCATCATCTTCCTTCACCATCCGTATAAGTAGTTGGTCTTCTTCATCAAACTGCTTGGTGATGGCTCTGTCCACTGCTATGCTGTGGAAATTACAAGGATTCTGCCCAATTTCTACAGAGTATATTGCATGACATACCCCATCCCTGAGCAGTTTAAATCTTAGAATCTTAGGGGATTTGTGGGGGGGGGGGTGGGTGGTGAGGAGGCCCTGATGATAAAGGATGAGATATGGACAGTAGTGAGAAAAGATCTAAGCTCAGAAAATCAGGATGTAGAATCAGTATGGGTGGAGCTAAGAAATAACAAGGGGCAGAAAACACTGGTGGGAGTAGTTTACAGGCCCCCTATCAGTAGTTATAGTGTTGGATAGAATATAAATCAGGAAATTAGAGGAGCATGTAACAAGGGTAATGCAATAATCATGAGGGACTTTAATCTTCATATAGTGTGGGCAAACCAAATTGGCAAAAGTAGTTTGGAGGATGACAGTTTTCTAGAACAATATGTCGAGGAACCAACTAGAGAACTATTTTAGATCTAGTATTGTGTAATGAGACAGGGTTAATTAGTAATCTTATAGTTAAGGATCCTCTGGGGCAGAGTGATCATAATATGATAGAATTTCATATTGAGTTTGAGAGTGATGTAGTTAAGTCCAAAATTAGGGTCTTACATTTAAACAAAGCCAATTACGTAGATATGAGGGGCGAGTTGGCTAAGATAGATTGGGAAATTAGATTAAAAGATATGACGGGAGATAAGCAAACATTTAAAGTAATAATTCATAATTCTCAACGAGTATAGATTCCCTCAAGGAATAAAATCTCCATGGGAAAAGTGATCCAACCGTGGCTAACTAAAGAAGTTAAGGATAGTATTGGATTAAAAGATGCTTATAATGCTGGAAAAAAGAGTAGTAAGCCTGAGGATTGGGAGGGTTTTAGAAATCAGCAAATGATGACCAAGAAATTGATAAAGAGGGAGAAAATTGAATATGAGAGTAAACTAGTAAGAAATATAAAAACAGATTATAAGAGCTTCTACAATTATGCAAAAAGGAAGAGATTAGTGAAAGTAAATGTGGGTCCCTTGGAGGCAAAGATAGGAGAAATTATAATGAGGAATAAGGAAATGGCAGAGATGTTAAACAAATATTTTGTATCTGTCTTCACAGTAGAAGACACAAAAAACATATCGGAAATAATGGAGAACCAAGGGTCAAATGAGAGTGAGGAACTTAAAGTAATTAAGATTAGTAAAGAAAAAGTACTGGATCCCCTGGGCCTGATGGCCTACATCCGAGGGTTTTAAAAGAGGTGGCTGCAGAGATAATGGATGCATTGGTTTTGATCTTCCAGAATTCCCTAGATTCTAGAACGGTCCCATTGGATTGGAAGGTAGCAAATGTAACCCTACTATTCAAGAAAGGAGGGAGAGAGAAAACAGGGAACTGTAAGCCATTTAGCCTGTCATCAGTAGTGGGGAAAATGCTAGAATTTATTATTAAGGACGTAGTAACAGGGCACTTAGAAAATCATAATATGATTAGGCAGAGTCAACATGGTTTTATGAAAGGGAAATTGTGTTTGACAAATCTATTAGAGTTTTTTGAGGGTGTAACTAGCAGGGTAGATAAGGGGGAACCAGTGGATGTAGAATATTTGAATTTTCAAAAGGCATTTGATAAGGTGCCACACAAGAGGTTGTTGCACAAGATTAGGGCTGATGGGATTGGGGTGATAAATTAGCATGGATTGAGGATTGGTTAACGGACAGAAAACAGAGAGTAGGAATAAACAGGTCATTTTCGAGTTGGCAGGTTGTAACTCATGGGGTGCTGTAAGGATCAGTGCTTGGGCCTCAGCTGTTTACAATGTAAATCAATAACTTAGATGAAGGGACTGAGTGTAATGCATCCAAGTTTGCTGACGATACAAAGGTAGGTGGGAAAGTTAGCTGTGAGGAGGACGCAAAGAGTCTGCAAAGGGATATAGACAGGTTAAGTGAGTGATTCCTGGGATGAAAGGGTTGTACAATGAGGAGACATTGACTAAAATGGGCCTATATGCTCTGAAGTTTAGAAGAATGAGAGGTGATCTCATTGAAACGGATAAAATTCTTAGAGGGCTTGACAGGGTAGATGCTGAAAGGCTGTTTCCCCTGGCTGGAGATTCTAGAACTAGGAGTCATAGTTTCAAGGTCAGAGGTCGGCCATTTAGGACCGAGATGAGGAAAGATTTCCTCACTCAGAGGGTCGTGAATCTTTGGAATTCTCTACCCCAGAGGGCTGTGGGTGCTCAGTGTTGAGTATATTCAAGATTGAGATCGATAGATTTTTGGACTCTCAGGGAATCAAAGGGATATGGGGATCGAGCGGGAAAGTGGAGTTGAGGTAGAAGATCAGCCATGATCTTATTGAATGGCGGAGCAGGCTCAAGGGATCGTATGACGGACTCCTGCTCTTATTTCTTATGTTCTTATATTCTTAACAGCTGCTTGTGGACCCCAAAGGTTTGTATTAAAATGTTCATATTACTCACTAAATGCTGCCTCCTCCAGGGTATGAGGATTGAGTACCAGTGTCAACTATCGTAGTTCCAACAGATCACCCCTAACTTGTAGGAGCCAACCAGCCAATCAATCTTCATCTTCAAATATTGGGTGACAACACACAATTGCTGTAGGATGAAGGCATTGTGCATACTGGAAATTGAGTGTTAATACGCACTACTCTTTGTCTGTGGTTCCAGATCATTTTAATGTTAACCAAGCAATCTCTATTCCTATTGACAATGCATTTTGCACAAGACCACAAATTGCCACGTGGACAGCTCGATGAGGCCCTATCCTCTGGGGATGGCGCATCTGTTGAAAAATCCTGTTTGCCTCTCCTGCTCTTGCTGCTGCCCTGTGCTGACAAGAATGAGCTTTGATGTGCCAAAATGGAGCATCCGTGACTTGTGCAATGTCACATGACTTGTGCCAGTGTGCAGAAAACTGACTGATTCCCGGGGAGTCTCTTGACAGCCACTGGAAGGGGCTTGTGGCTTAAGAATTTAAAGCAGCTGTGGCCTTAAATGATGCTGGCACCGACACTGTGGGCTGCGGCTACTCCTGGGCTGCAGCCCTCTTAGCAGATGGCACAGTTCGAGGGTGGCTCCCCTACTGAAGCTTAGCCCCCTCAAACAGCTGTCCTGCATGAGTTATAAGAAGCTGATTCAAACCTATGCTCCACTGGGTAGTGGAATCCCTTCTGGGCCCTCCAGCTTCCTGGGTTCTCCTTGCCTACATAACTTGCTCCACCTCTTCCAAGTTCCCAGAAGCTGCATTCCTCATGCTACTTTCCAACTGAAACAGTGCTCCAAAATAAGCTCGGCAAGAGCTTTCTGTAGTGATGAACTCTCTGAAGTAATCCTGACACCTTCCTGCACTATTTTAGTTTAATTTTCCAGCATTTAATGCAGAAAGCATCTAGCATGAAGGATGAGTGATTTTGTATCAAACTATTCAAGTGTTCCTTAACAAACATTTAACAAACAAAACTCTGCTAATGTCATCGCATTAATATGCTATGCACCCTTTCCCTGCCCGGGAGCAGTTTCAGCATCGTGAACAGAATTTATCAACCGCTGCGTTACCATGAATGCATGAGATTGTGATACCCTAACACATTCATCATTTGTACATCATGTGACACACAGAGTAATTTTAACCATCATCTGGTTGATTTTCAACTTTATCGACTGTGTCAAGTATCACCTGGTTGGAGGGCAAAGAGGAAATTCTTTCAGGGAGGATCACACACCTGATTTTCCCTCCATTTAAATCAAGGAAAGGAAAATCCGTCTGGTTCTGTAAGGGTCCTGCAATCCTCCCCACCAGATTTCCTCTCTGTGCTCCAACCAGGCATGCTTAACGCCCAGACGAAAATCTACCTCCATGTGTGTCAGCACTGGTTCTGTATTTAAAGCATGTGGCTGACTTTCTTACATTGCAGTTACTTAACTCCTGCAGCTACTGAACAATACACAATGATCTCCAGCTGCTGCCTATCTGCTAATTATACCAATATCATTACAGATGCTGTCCTCTGGTGGCAGAAGAGCATGCAACAAATCAATCTATATTTAGTACATGATGTGGAGATGCCGGTGATGGACTGGGGTTGACAATTGTAAACAATTTTACAACACCAAGTTATAGTCCAGCAATTTTATTTTAAATTCACAAGCTTTCGGAGGCTTCCTCCTTCCTCAGGTGAACGAAATGAAAGAATTTCATTTCGTTCACCTGAGGAAGGAGGAAGCCTCCGAAAGCTTGTGAATTTAAAATAAAATTGCTGGACTATAACTTGGTGTTGTAAAATTGTTTACAATTATATTTAGTACATCACTAATAAAGAAGGCCCTGCAATTACTCCACGGGATACTTTAGCATAAAAGTTTCATGAGTCATCTGAAATTCTTTTCTCAGCTATTTTAGCGGAGCATTAATCCACTTATTTTAAACTTTATACCTCTACTGAAATAGCTGAGAGAGAGGAGTTTCAGATGAACATGTTAAACATTCATGTCAGGAGTAAAAAAAAACTTGCATTTATATGGCACCATATCACATCACTCAGAAATGACTCAAGTAACTTTATATACAATGAATGACCTTGAAATGCAGTGACTGTTGTTCTGTAGGCAATGATTTGCTTCCTTGTATTGTATTTAAAAGGTTGATGACATAAGAATGTTATGCTTATTTGGACATTTTTAAATAAAGGTCTCAGAATGGTGCAAAAATGATTTTTTTTTAAAATGCTTCTTCTAATCCCATGTCTGAAGCAGATTCTTTCAAACACAGCTGAACTTTGGTTGGGAATTTCCTCGGAGTTGCTCCAGGTCTGTTGCCATCACTTTGGTGGAAACGTGACGGAAAGATGAAATTGCATTTATATAGTGCCTTTCACAACCTCAGGACATCCCAATGCACTTTACAGCCAATGAAGTACATTTTGAAGTGTAGTCACTGTTGTAATGTAGGAAATACAGCAGCTAATTTGCACACATCAAACTTCCACTGATAATCACCAGACGATCTGTTTTAATGACATTGGTTGAGGGATAAATATTGGCCAGGAAACTGGGAGAACTCCCCTGCTTTTCTTCAAATAGTGCCAGGGGATCTTTTATATCCACTTCAGAGGACAGACAGGTCCTCAGTTTAATGTCTCATTCAAAAGTCGGCACCTCCAACTTTGCAGCACTTCCTCAGTACTGCATGGAAATGTTAGCCTAGATTTTGTGCTCAAGTGGTGGGGGTGGGACTTGAACCCACAACCTTCTGACTCAGTCAGAGGTGAGAATGCTACCACAGAGCCACCGCCCGGCACTTCTGACTCAGTCAGAGGCGAGAATGCTACCACTGAGCCACAGCCCGGCACTTCTGTCGAAGTTACGATGACAGAAGCTCTGAATAAATTGACTGCAGTTGATTTTTGCCTAATAACATTAAGGACCACAATTTCTGCTGATTGTGCACTGCTTAAAACATTCACATAAAATTGCAATGTACATTATTTTAATAGTAAAATTAAAATTTAAGATAAAAGGGCCAATGACTGCATTTAAATAGCATAAGAACATAAGAAATAGGTGCAGGAGTAGGCCATACGGCCCCTCGAGATTGCTCCGCCATTCAATAAGATCATGGCTGATCTTCAACCTCAACTCCACTTTCCCTCCCGATCATTGTTCTAAACTCCAGAGAGTATAGGCCCATTCTATTCAACCTCTCTTCATAGGACAACCCTCTCATCCCAGGAATTAATCTAGTGAACCTTCATTGTACCGCCTCTAAGGCAAGTATATTCTTCCTTAGATAAGGAGACCAAAACTGTACGCGGTACTCCAGGTGAGGTCTCACTAAAGCCCTGTACAACTGTAGTAAGACTTCTCTATTCTTGTACTCCAACTCCCTTGCAATAAAGGCCAACATGCCATTTGCTTTCCTAGTTTCCTGCTGTACCTGCATACTAACTTCTTGTGTTTCTTGTACGAGGACACCCAAGTCTCTCTGAACACCAACATTTAATAGTTTCTCACCATTCAAAAAATATTCTGTTTTTCTATTCTTCCTATCAAAGTGAATAACCTCACATTTCCCCACATTATACTCCATCTGCCACCTTCTTGTCCACTCACTTAACCTGTCTACATCCCTTTATAGACTCTTTGTGTCCTCCTCACAGCTTACTTTCCCACCTAGCTTTGTATCGTCTGCAAACTTGGTTACATTACACTCGGTCCCTTCATCTAAGTCATTAATATAGATTGTAAATAGCTGAGGCCCAAGCACTGATCCTTGCGGCACCCCACTAGTTACAGCCTGCCAAACTGAGAATGACCCTACTCTCTGTTTTCTGTCCGTTAACCAATCCTCTATCCATGCTAATATATTACCCCCAACCCCATGTGCTCTTACTTTGTGTAACAACCTTTTACGTGGCACCTTGTCGAATGCCTTTTGAAAATCCAAATATACTGCATACAAAGGAATTTTATATAAATACATCAAACAGGGTATTATCAAAGGAAATTAAAGCCCCAGGTGATTTGTTCAGTCTGTTAATGTGATTCAACAGTAAATAAGAAATTAAAATCAAAATAAACTGTCCTAAAACACCGCCTGCTAAGCTTCCTTCCACACTTTTTCAACTATTACCAATGCCCAGACCTCAAGCAGAGAACGCAGCAGATTTTCTGGGAACAGTAAAGGTCATAGGAAATAATAATAAAGTACTTGTTAAAAATAAAGCAGAAGTGATAAAATAAAAGAAACGCATTAATTTGCATGTGTAGCGATGTACAGAGCATCAACCAAAAGTGTGATAATTCAAAAAGTGTGAGAAATACACCATTTAAGCAAATGGGCAGAGTGGGGATAGTTACACGAGTAAGAGTTATGTACAACAATGCATGTAGATTAAGAAATAAAAAGAATGAGTAAGAAGCACAAATTCAGCTTAAAGGGAATGATGTAGTAACCATTCCAGAGACCTGACTATGATTGAAAGCTAAATATTCCAGGCTATAGGATCTTTAGAAAGGATAGGGAATTTGGGAAAGGAGGAGGAGTAGCAATATTGATAATTAAAAATTACAGCAGTGACAAGAAAGGACTTCAGTAAGGGTGAACAGACAGTACAAGAGTAGGGGTAGAACTAAGAAACAGTAAAGGATGCAAGACTCTGGTGGGAGTTGTCTACAGACCTCCTGACAGATATAATGTGGGGGAATGTATAAATATGGCGATCAGGAAAGCATGTTGCAGAAACAATCTAGTCATAATGGGAGATTTTAATCTCAACACAGACTGGGAAAAACAGAACTGCTCAAATAGTAAAGGGAATGAATTCCTAGAATGTATTCGGGACAGTTTTCTGGAACAATGGCCTCGATTCTAACTCCCCCGCCTGACAGAAACCAGTTAAAATGGAACGGGGTACTTACCCATTCCTTTTTTTTCAAAGAAAACCAAAACCAAGTGTCAAATCATAATTTTATTATTCTTGTCCAGGATGCACTCCAGCCCCTGCGCTGCCGACCGGTCGCGGAAAGCCTCAAGCGTTCCGGTAGACACCGCGTGCTCCATCTCCAGGGCCACCCGGGCGCGGAGAATTCCACGGAAGACTTACCCGTCCCTTTCCCGCTTCAATCTAACTGATTGCAATTTTAAATTGCAGGCGGTAAGGACCTCAGTCCCAAATCGGCGGGGTCCTCTTTAAATATGCAGGTCAGGCTCTGATGATGTCATAGGTGCCCATTCTGTGATTTCAACCTGAGGCCTGAGGGGGGGGAAGCAGTGGTGGCTTCCCTGCTGGGCCAAACCTGTCGAGGTCTGGATCGAGGGCCAGAAGAGGCCCAGCAAGGTAAGTTTCAAGTTTTTATTTAAGTTTACTTGTGGACCAGAAGTGCTCCTCTGGCCCCCACAAGGAAACCTTGAGCCTCACTTGCCCCAGTCTTTTCTCCCTCCCCCGATCGCCATCATTTCTGGACCCCACCCCCCTCCGCACTTATCTGACTGCCGGCGACCGTTCCCGCAGGTTTCCGCTGGCCAGGCAGTGATTCCTGCTGGGTTCACGTGGGGGCCCAAGCCTGAATATTTAAATAAGACCCAGAGTCAAAATCTCTCAAAGTATTCAAAGAAGTTTTTGGTACATACCCATAAAAGGCAAAAGCTCCACTTGTGGAACTAAGCAACCATGGTCAACAAATGAGGTAAGAGACAGTATCAGGATAAAAGAAAAGGCTTTCACAAATGCAAGGAAAAGTGGAGAGAGCAACAAAGGGATGCAAGGGAAGTAATGAGAGTAATAAAAAGGGACTATGAAAAAAACTTACAAGGGATATCAAAGCTAACAGAAAAAGGTTTTCTAAATATATTAAGAGAAAGAGAGTGATAAGGAGAAATGTGAGCCAATTAAAGACACAAGCAGGTGATACTATAATGGGGAATAAGGAAATGGCAGACTTGTTAAATGAATGATTTGGCCCTGATATTTACGGGGAGGTGAGGCCAAAAACAGCCAAAGAACCCCATGAGGCCGGGGACGTGGCAGTCCTGTGAACTTAACGGTAGGACCTCATTCACAATTTTTAACTCCGTTTCTCGCCTGGCAAACGGCCAAATGGACAGCCTGGTCGGCGGGCGGGAGAGAACACCAGCAGCAGGAGACCGCAACTGGGGACCCTTGGGGACGGTCCTGGCAATCGGGAGTGGGGACAGAGCCCAAGTTCGGGAGGTCTGGGTTGGATGGCTAGTGATGGGGGCTGGGGGAGGCCAAATGCTTCCATGAGGGGCTGGGGGGAGCCATTCCTGCTCCTCCTGGCCCATAAGGAATGCTGAAAGAGGCACTTATCTTGTGGAGCCGACAGCTCCTGCTTCCCTTTTCCTGCCGGGGTTCCCAACCCCTGGAAAATCCGTGCAACAACAATTAATTTTAAATCGGGCTCCCAATTGCAATGTAGGAGCCCGATTTAAATACCTCTCCACGGCGGGACACTTGGATGCCCCAATATCTGCTGCTGTAAAAAAGGTGGTGGCATGTGTGTGACATGTTGGGGTCACATCCCACATAATTAACTCTTTAACCCCCCAAACCCTCTTCCTCCCATCGTGGGGGGGTTAATATTGAGGCCTTTGTACCTGTTTTCACAGTAGAGGAAAAGGACATAATACCTGCAGTACAAGGGAACGGAAAATAAGTCAAGGGGAGAAAATTACTGGATTTAGTATAAGTAAAAAAAAGGTAATGCAGAAAATAATGGGACTTAAGATATAAAAAAAATTAAGACTTGATGGTTTCTATTCCAGCGTATTTTTTAAAAAGTGAAGAAATTGTAGGTGTATTAGTCATAATTTTGCAAAGCTGTCTAGATTCAGGAATTGTGGTTTTTGATTGGAAAATTGTAAACATCACTCCATTATCTAAAAAGGGAGGGAGGGAGAAATCTAGTAATTACAGACCTGTCAGTTATGGAGAAGTTACTGGAATCTATCATTAGGGACAGAGTGAGCACTTAGACAAGTATGAGCTTATCAAAGTCAGCATGAATTTGTAAAGGGTAGGTCATATTTGACTAATCTAGTTGAATTTTTTGAGGAGGCCACTACCATAGTGGACAGTGGAATGTCTATTGATGTTGTTTATATGGACTTCCAGAAGGCATTTAATAAGTTTCTGCACAAGAGATTATTAGCAAAAATAAAAGTGCACGGAATTGAAGGTAACCTTGTGACATGTGTTGGTAATTGATTGGGAAGTAGGAGACTGCGTGTAGGGATAAAGGGAATGTACTCTGATTGGTAGGATGTGACAAGTAGTTTTCCCCATGCATCTCGATGACTTGGATGAAGGAATAGAGAGTTGTATATCCAAGTTTGCAGCTGACACTAAGTTCGGAGTCACAGTAAGTTATGAGGACAGGTTGCATAAACTTGACTTTTATTCCCTTAAGTGTAGAAGGTTGAGGGATGATCTAATCTAATCGAGGTGTTTAAAATGATAAAGGGATTCGATGGGGTAGAAACAGCGAAGCTATTTCCTCTGGTGGGGGAATCCAGAACAAGGGGGCACAATCTTACAATTAGAACTAGGCCATTCAGTTGTGAAATTGGAAAGCACTTTTTGACATAAAGGATAGAGGAGGTCAGGAACTCTCTCCCCCAGAAGGCTGTGGATGGTTGGTCAATTGAAATTTTCAAGGCTGAGTTGATAGATTTTTATTAGGTAAGGATATCAAGCAATATGGATCAAAGGCAGGTAAATGGAGTTAAGGTACAGATCAGCCATGATCTATTTGATTGGTGGAGCAGGTTCAAGGGGCTAAATTGCCTTTTCCTGTTCCTATGTTCCCATATTTTGCTGCGGCCCTGCATTTTTCAAAACAATGACAAATAAATACTCAACACAATGTACAAATTAAGTGCAGTGTATTTATTTGTGTGGTGTGAATGCTGTCAGCATTTGTCACAATGCTTCCTCTTGGTACTTGTGCTTTGCTTTCGATGGGTCACACCTAACTTATTACTTCTTCTAAGAGGTTGGTGTGCTGGCATCAGAGTTTGATTAACAGTCTGCTTGGATTCCAGTGGTCCGAAACTCCATTATGGCCTGTTTTGTGATGGCTCTACATTTCAGTGAACCATGTCCAGTGCTGCTGTGGCTTGTTGATCCTGCTTACTTTATGGCACATCTGCTGACAATTGCACAGGGTTGCTTGATGGGCTAGACAGGGCACTGCCTTGAGAGAATCGCTTGTTCCATTTCTATTGCAGACATACTCCTGCTGTTGGGCACTCCCTCAGCATGCTTATGGATGTATGCGAGAACAGAACTTTGGTCAGCCATGCGGTCTGTGATTCCCTGCCTTACGTCTCTACGCAAAGCTGGCCAAAATAACATTGTTAATACTTGAGCCCAAGGCAGCACTGTAAGGGTTCACGAAAAAAGTTCGCAGTCTACCTATGACCTGTGCCATTGAGGGGTCTGTTGAAAATGCCACAAGAGTTACTATTTGCTCCAGTTACTATTTGCTCCAAAATTGGACAGATCCAGGTAGTGGATTCTTCCTTAGTCCTCACCAGATCATACAGTGCATTCTGCACAGACACATGGCTCATATGGAGAATCCTGTTTGTACAGCAATCTCAATTTTGAATCAAACTCTGTGAGGTTTAAAACCCAAGATGTTGGAGGGGAGGCAGGATCTCTGCTGGATCTCCAGTAGCTCATGCCTGCCCTTCAGCAGCCATTATGACTTACTGCTCATTCTCCGTGCACTGTAGCTCATCCTCACAATCTACATCCCTAGGGCATCTATATCTGTACTGGTGTTTGGCAGAGATGTTGATGGTGATTTATGATTCTGTGGTGTACTAGATTACTATCAACTTGTGTGGCAGGAGACTGCTCTGCCAAACATAAGAAAACAGAACAAAATGTCAAAATGCTGCCTTATATAAACCCCTTCAACCACTATTTCCATTGAATGATACTCTCAATGATGTTACTGAATTGTGTAACAGTCTTTCAGTGATATCTTCCTATAGAACAACTTTACACAACATGAACATTATAATAATAGCCAATAGCTCAGGGATGCCTGTGGTTTCACTATCCCAACTCCCTCAATGCTCTCCCAGTTCACGATGTCCAGGGTGGGCCTTATCAAAAGGGCTCAAGGGTTTGAAATGTTTGCAGCCTACACCTGTGGAAATTTGCTCCCAGTTATTTTGCTCCATCTTGTTCTATATAGAGAAGAATAGTGACAATGTCCATATAGTTGCACAGCTTCAGGGACATAGTGTATGAGCAGTGTCATCATTATGCAATGCATTCCTTGGGCTGCTTCTATTATGGCAGGACTGAGTCTGGATAACCTATTACACTTAGTATCTTACAGCATAAAAGGATGAAATAATTCACAGAGCATGCTTGTCATTCATAGGAATATTCTAAGCTTATATTCAGCAGATGGCACCTCATCCACCACCCTAAACATTCACTCCCTTCACCACCAGCGCACCATGGCTGCAGTGTGTACCATCCACAGGATGCACTGCAGCAACTCGCCAAGGCTTCTTCGACAGCACCTCCCATACCCACGACCTCTACCACCTAGAAGGACAAGGGCAGCAGGCACATGGGAACAACACCACCTGCACGTTCCCCTCCAAGTCACACACCATCCTGACTTGGAAATATATCACCGTTCTTTCATCATCGCTGGGTCAAAATCCTGTAACTCCCTTCCTAACAGCACTGTGGGAGAACCTTCACCTCCACCTTCTCAGGGGCAATTAGGGATGGGCAATAAACGCTGGCCTTGCCAGCGACGCCCACATTCCATGAATGAATAAAACAAAAAGATTTTTTTCAAGCCTAATATCTTCCTGATAACCTTCCATGTCCTACATTGATTATTTCAGTGATTTCCTCCCACACCAAGCACTTCTGGAGGCAAAGGTGTCTCTCCGCCCCCCGCCCCCATCTTCAAGCAGGTCTTTTTTAATCATTCTTCGGGATGTGGGCATCACTGGCAAGGCTGGCCCATACCGCCCATCTCTAGTTACCCTTGGGAAGATGGCGGTGGCCTTCTGAAGGTGCATCTGTAAACTTGGCTTTCCTCTGTCTTGAATGGCTGCGTTTTTCTGCAAAATCGCTTCAGTAACAGCTGGCATTGGCTCCCCTGCACTATTTATAGGATTTAAATGGCTTGTCATTACATTAAGAAATTCTACTCTCCGCTAATTAATGTGGCTGCCCATTGGATGGCCTACTGCACATTTTAGCACATCTGCTCTAATCAGTAAAACCAGGTGTTCAGCAGTTGTCTTTATACTGCTCAAAAACCCTAAAGTAATGTTCAGTTAACCCCTGATTAGCACACCAACAGCAATTTCTAGGTGACACTTATAACTCTCTGAGTGATAAATCAGATCCTCCCTATAGACTGTTGCTGTGGGAAGAAATGGGAACCAATGCTGGGCAATAATTTGGAAGTTTCCTGAAGTTTCTTGTGGATGAAACACATAGCTGACTAAAAGCTCGCAAATCAATTGGGTCAGCAGTCGGAGCAAAGAAGCCAGTCTACAAAGTTGGATCTGGGCAGCCTCTTCAGAGTAGAATTCATGATAGAAATGGCGCTGTGTTACAGTGTTGTTTTTAGTTTTTGAAAAGCAGAAAGAAAGCTTGTATATTTATAAATTTATGCCTTCAACTGCCTAGGCCCTAAGCTCTCCCTCCTTAGGGAATTCCCTCCCTAAACCTCTCTGTCTCTCTACCGCTCTCTCCTCCTTTAAGACGTTTCTTAAAACCTACCTCTTTGACTAAGCTTTTGGTCACCTGCCCTAATATCTCCTTATGTGGCTCGGTTTGAAATTTAGTTTGATAACATTCCTGTAAAGGGCCTTGGAATGTTTTACTACTTTAAAGGCATTATATAAATGCAAGTTGTTGCTGTCGTATGCGCTGTGCCAGCTCTGACCAGTTCCACAGGTGATTGAACCGAAGCGGCCGCCAAAGGTAAGTGTCGAATTAATCTTTTGGACTCCAGAGCAGCAGGAATGCTCCGGGACCCACAAAAAGAATCTGGACCACTGTCACCCAATGAGCCCCACTCTCCGTGATTGCAGCACCCCCCCCTCCCCCCCCCACCCCACCCCACAACTTACGTTGCTGGCGGCTGTGGCTGCTCCTGCCCAATCTCAAGGCCAGAATCCTGTGAGCTGTTTGGTGCCCCACAGCTCTCCTGCCAAATTTAAATGAGGCCGGGCCCTCAAAATTGGGGGTTCCTCTTCACCGCCAGACCGGGCAGCTGACCAGTGCGCTCTGCCCGTCGGTAGCCCAATAATCAAAATCGATCCCCACAGCATTTGTTTCATGAGATTTGAAGTATGAAACTACTGTTCCAGTGTTTCATTGGTTTATAAAGAAGCAAATGATATTTAGGTCTAGAAATGTGATCGTGTGTGCCCGTTTTACAGGTGTAACGCTGGCGCCTAAGGTCCCAATGCGGTGGGTGGCGCTTGCGTGCTCCTTCCCTGCTGGAAGTGGGCCGCCCACCATATTGGATCAGGCTCCTACGTAGGCGTCCGGCACATGCATCTGAAGTATTAAAAAAGCACGTTAAAATATTTAAATAAGGGCCCTATACTTGTTGAAGGAACCTTTTGTGAAATTGATCTGCCCCAGCGTTTGACTCGCCACGTGATAAACTTGATCAGAAACCTGTGGCGCTAACAGGCAGCAAGGACCCTTCAGTGGCGCTACTTAAAGGGCTCATCCACTACATTCACTTTTAAGATAATTGGCAAAAATTCCAGGGGGGAAATTAGGAGAATTTTTTTTACGCAGCGAGTTGTTACGATCTGGAATGCACAGTCTGAAAGGGTGGTAGAAGCAGATTCAATAGTAACTTTCAAAAGGGAATTGGATATTTATTTGGAAAGGAGAAATTTGCAGGGCTATAGGCAAAGAGGAGGGGAATGGGGCTAATTGGATAGCTCTCTCAAAGAGCTGGCACAGATACGATCGGCTGAATGGCCTCCTTCTGTGCTGTATGATTCTTACATAGAATGTACAGCACCAAAACAGGGGCATCGGCCCAACAGGTCTGTGCCGGTGTTTATGCTCCACAGGAGACTCCTCCTTCTCTATTTCATCTAACCCTATCAGCATATCCTTCTATTTCTTTACCCCTCATGTGTTTATCTAACTTCCACTTAAATGCATCTATGCTGGTCGCCTCAACTGATCCTTGTGGTAGCAAGTTCCACATTCTAACCACTCTCTAGGTAAAGAAGTTTCACCTGAATTACCTATTGCATTTATTAGTGATTATCTCATATTTATGGCCCCTAGTTCTGGTCTTCCTCTTAAGTGGAAATATCTTCTCAATGTCTACCCTATCAAACCCTTTCATAATCTTAAAGATCTCTATCAGGTCACCTCTTAGTCTTCTCTTTTCTAAAGAAAAGAGCCCGAGCCTGTTCAATCTTTCCTGATAGGTATAACCTCTCAGTTCTGGTATCATCCTAGTAAATCTTTTTTGCACCTTTTCCAGTGCCTCTATTTCCTTTTTATAATATGGAGACCATAGAACAGCAGTGGGAAACATTTAAAACGGTGATCAGTAGAGTCCAGGCGAAATATATCCAACAAAAGCAAGAACAAACTGGACAGTAAGGGCTATATACTGAGGCAAAGTAATGATTTAATATTTATGCCATTTTGCTATCATTACCTGTGAGTTTATCATGTGTATCCCTTAGTGGCCCTGAACCTATCCTGATTTTTCTTTTGTTATTTATATGTCTGTAGAATACTTTACTATTTCTTTTTATATTCCTTAATAATTTAATTTCATAATTTCTGTTTGCTTTCCTAATTTTTTTTTGATTTCTTTCCTAACCTTTCCATATTCCCTTTTGTCATGCTTTCCTTTATTGTCTGTACTTAGTGTATGTCTTTTTCTTTAGCTTCAATTTTGCCCTTATTTCTTTATTCATCCATGGTGTATCATTACTGTCTAGTTTGTTCTTGCTTTTTGTGGGATATATTTCTCCTGGACTCTACTGATCACCGTTTTAAATGTTTCCCACTGCTGTTCTATTACTTTGCTTGTCAGTAAATTTTCTAGTTTATTTTCCCTAGTTCCATTCTCATCCCCTTAAAATCAGCTTTTTCTCCAGTTTATTACTTTGATCTTTGTTTTACTTATGTCCTTCTCAATCTTTATAATGTGACCATTATGTTGTGACCAATATTGCCTAGATGTTCCCCTAGGCTTGCCTCTTTTATCTGTTCTGGTTCATTTCCCATTACTAGATCCAGCAGTGCTTCCTCTCTTGTTACATACTGGGTAAGAAAGGAATTCTGCACACATTGTTAACACACTCCTTCTGTGCTGTATGATTCTATGATGCTTCGATACAGATTAATTGCTGGTTTGTCCTTTTAGGCTGCTAGTTAGCATTTGGGCATTTGTTGGTCTACTTTCTGCCTTCTACAACTGATTTCTGACTTCTGCTAACAACAACTTTTTGCTGTTGCTGGACTGCTTTTGTCTGCCTTCCAAACAGTTTCACTGTAGTCATGGGTGGGCTGGTTGTTCTGCCTTTGGGCCTGGAGGACAAGGGGGAGCAGCCAAGAAGACAGGAGAGGGCAGGAGCAACTGGGAGAAGAAAGAAGAGGAGGGCATGGCGCAGGAGGCCAAACCCACTGGAGTCTTCAGGGAGCACTTCTTCTACCTTAACTTCACTGAGGAACAATGTGTCCGGTGTCTTTGCTTCACCAAGGAGGCTATCACTGAGCTATGTCACCTGCTGCAGCCACAACTCAAGCTTCAAACCAGGGCATGGACAGTACTGCCTGTGGCTATCAAGAGCACCATGGCTCTTAACTTTTATGCAACAGGTTCCTTCCAGGCTGCAGCAGGTAATATCAACAACAACTTGCATTTATATGGCGCCTTTAACGTAGTAAAATGTCCCAAGGTGCTTCACAAGAGCGTTATCAAACAAAATTTGATACCAAGCCACATAAGGAGATATTAGGACAGGTGACCAAAAGCTTGGTCAAAGAGGTAGGATTTAAGGAGCGTCTTAAAGGAGGAGAGAGAGGTAGAGAGGCAAAGAGGTTTAGGGAGGGAATTCCAGAGCTAAGGGCACGGCCGCCAATGCTGGAGCGACTAAAATCAGTGACATCAGTGACATCTCCCACTTTGCTGTTCACCGTTGTATCAGGTAGGTCACCAAGGCTCTCTACACCAGGAGGAACACCTACGTCTAGAAAAAGGGTCCATAATTGTAAAATTAGAGCTAAACTGTTTAGGTGTGAAATCAGGAAGCATTTTTTCACACAAAGGGTAGTGGAAATCTGGAACTCTTTCTCCAAAGCGACAGCAACAATTTGTATTTAACGTAGTAAAAAACATCCCGAGGTGCTTCACATGAGCATTATCACCGAGCCACATAAAGAGGTATTAGGACAGGTAACCAAAAGCTTGGTCAAAGAGGTAGGTTTTAAGGAACGACTTAAAAGAGGGAAGAGAGGCAGAGAGGCGGAGAGGATTAGAGAGGCAATTCCTGAGCTGTGGATGCAAGGTCAATTTAAATTTTCATAACTGAGATAGATAGATTTTTATTTGGTAAGGGATGTGGATCAAAGGCGGGTAAATGGAGTTGAGGTACAGATCAGCCATGATCTAATTGAATGGCTCTATCATTTTGACGCAGACGAGCAGCTAGCGCTACTGCTCTATCATAGGAAAACAGCAACAGGAGGTGGTCATTCAGCCCCCCGATCCCAGGATCGGGGGGCTGAATGACCACCTCCTGTTGCTGTTTTCCTATGATAGAGCAGTAGCGCTAGCTGCTCGTCTGCGTCAAAATGATGAGCTGCCAGCACCAATTTCATGTGGTCCCTGCGACCATACGAACAGGCACCTGCAGCGCATGCGTCCCCGCCTCCTGCTCGACCTTCGGGCACGATCAAATTTCTAGGCTATTGTTTGTGCAGAAATAGATGAGCTCAGCTGTGGTGTTGGTGCCACAACAATTGGCTTGACTATCCCTATGCTCGAGAAGTGACCCCTGTAGGCCTGTGATGGCTTGGTGGGTGAATACATGGTGCAATACTAAGGCACTGCCTGGCGCAGCACTAAGCCATGCAGACTGAAAGATTCCAGCTTAAATTCCTGATCTATGCTGAGTTAGTTGATCTAAACCAGGAGTGCAATTGGAGTGCTGCAATTGGCCTCACTGCCTCTGGACTATGCGGAGGGAAATCCGTCAGGGCTACTGTCCTGATGGAAAGTGCACATGTATAGATATCAAGTGAAATTGGCCTTGGTCTTGGTGCCTTTCTTGGTAGAATACTTTTCCAACAGTCACTATCTGAGCTCATGAAGGGCAGGCTACATGAGCATTGCCAACATCCATGAAACTGTGCCCCAGCATAAGTCGCTGCCTTCAGAAGAGGAGGGGAAGGGATGGAAGGGGATAAATTACAAGAAAAATAAATGCAGGTAGGTTGAGGCTCAGCTGTGATACCCCCACATAGAATCATAGAATTATCGAAAGGTTACAGCATGGAAGGAGGCCATTCGGCCCATCAAGCCCGTGCCGGCTCTATGCAAGAGTAATTCAACTAGTCCCACTCCCCCGCCCTATCCCTATAGCCCTGCAAATGTTTTCCTTTCGAGTACTTATCCAGTTCCCTTTTGAAGGCCATGATTGAATCTGCCTCCACCGCCTCCTATGGTTTTTTTGCCAATCACCTTAAATCTATGTCCTCTGGTTCTTGACCTTTCTGCCAATGGGAACAGTTTCTCTCTATCTACTCTGTCTGGACCCTTCATGATTTTGAACACCTCTATCAAATCTCCTCTCAACTTTCTCTGTTCCAAGGAAAACAACTCCAGCCTCTCCAATCTATCCACGTAACTGAAGTCCCTCATGCCTAGAATCATTCTCTTAAATCTCTTCCGCACCCTCTCTAAGGCCATCACATCTTTCCTGAAGTGCAGTGCCCAGAACTGGACACAAACTCCAGTTGTGGCTGAACCAGTGTTTTATAAAGGTTCATCATGACTTCCTTCCTTTTGTACTCTATGCCTCTATTTATAAAGCCTAGGATCCCGTATGCTTTTCACAACTCAAGCTTCAAACCAGGGCATGGACAGTACTGCCTGCCCTGCCACCTTCAACGATTTGTGCACATATACCCCAGATCTCTCTGTTCCTGTACCCCTTTTAGAGTTGTGCCCTCTAGTTTATATTGCCTCTCCTCATTCTTCCTACCGAAATGTATCACCTTGCATCTTTCTGCGTTAAATTTAATCTGCCACATGTCCACCCATGCCATCAGCCTGTCTATATCCTCTTGAAGTCTATCACTATCCTTCTCACTGTTCACTACACTTCCAAGTTTTGTGTCATCAGCAAATTTGGAAATTGTGCCCTGTACACCCAAGTCCAAGAAAACCAGTGGTCCTAGTACTGACCCCTGGGGAACACCATTGTACACCTCCCGCCAGTCCGAAAAACAACTGTTCACCACTACGCTCTGTTTCCTGTTACTTAGCCATTCCGTATCCATGCTGCTACTGCCCCTTTTATTCCATGGGTTTCAATCTTGATGATAAGCCTGTTATGCGGCACTTTATCAAACGCCTTTTGAAAGTCCATATACACCACATCAACTGCATTGCCCTCATTTACCCTCTGTTGCCTCATCAAAAAACTCTATCAAGTTAGTTAAACATGATTTGCCTTTAACAAATCCGTGCTGGCTTTCCCTAGTCAATCCAAACTTGTCCAAGTGACTGCTAATTCTGTCCCAGATTATCGTTTCTAAAAGTTTCCCCACCACTGAGGTTAAACTGACTGGCCTATAGTTGCTGGGTTTATCCTTACACCCTTTTTTGAACAAGGGTGTAAAATTTGCAATTCTCGGTCCTCTGGCACCACCCCCATATCTAAGGATGATTGGAAGATTATGGCCTGTACCTCCTCAATTTCCACCCTTACTTCCCTCAGCAATCTAGGGCGTATCCCATCCGGACTGGGTGACTTGTCTACTTTAAGTACAGCTAGTCTTTCTAGTACCTCCTCTTTATCAATTTTTAGTCCATCCATTATCCCAATTACATCTTCCTTTACTGAGAGCTTTACATATTCAAATAACCTGCCAGTATTCCCTGTCCTGGCCCAGGCTTTAAGAATAACTGCTTGCATGAGGTTTGGAGGGCCTGGCATCTGTGCATTCATGCCCCAGCATAAGTCACTGCTTTCAGGAGAGTTATTATCCACTTAGTGTGAAGAAGTTGAATTAACATGCATAGTTGAAATCATACAAACAGCGAAGCACTCTAGGTTAATGACTGTGCCCCCCATTGACGTTGTGATCCAGCTCCCTCAGCCTGTCAGACTTAAGTTCCAACTGCTCTATCCCAGTTGCTTCAATGTCATCATCTGCACTCAATGTTTAAACAAAAATGTTAAGAAAATCAACATACATAGTGATAAAAAGAGTTCTTATCTATTCTTTTTTGGTTAAATTCCTCTGATATTTCCTCAGCTGGTCCCCGTTCAGTGACCGAGTAAGGTAGGACGAACTGGTTATAGGTGGTCAGAGTCGTTCATTAGATTTCCTCAACTGCTGGCTTATGAAACCGGCCCTAGAAGTGGGCAGAGACACAAACATTGCAATCACCATGAGTCTGATGTCTGTTTCCATTCTAAACAGGTGCTATGTGTGCATTGTTCGTCTAGATATTGCATGTAATTGTTAATAACATCGAAGATTTGTTGAATGTTTTGCCTTCTCTCCATCATTTCTATATAAACTTAAAGAAAAACTGACACCTTTCTCTGGTGCCACAGGGCAAACTAAAACAGCTGTTACAAAGATTGTAATGAACTCCTGAATTCCTGCACTCACCCAATCACTTCAAGCATTGAATTACCTCGGTTCAAACTGAAAAAATTCCAAACTGCTTAAAACATAGGTTAAAAAAAACTATATTAGTTCTAAATAGACTCTGGCCTAAACGCAACAAACTTGTCTGCTTGCAGATTAGTTTTAAAGAGTAACTTACTCAATCCTGTTCCCACAGAGACAAACACCTTTTGGGGTGATTTGCAGTTGCTCTGTGAACTTAATGTCCTATTTGTGCCAGCCCTTGGGTGGAACTGGCCACAGATCACTTTCCACTGGCCACCCATTGGGGTAGAAATTCATTTTCTGTGCTACTGGCCAAAGACGAATGTCTACCCCGTTGAGTTTAACGCCCCTGTGGGTTTTCATGTAAATCAGGGGAGCAGTGACAGTAGTTGCCATCTGCTCCCAATTTTCCGCATTATGTCACGCATGATTGATAAAGCTGATTAAGTATGTTTTAATTCTGCTTCAAGTACATGAAATAGCTCATTTATTTTTCAAAAGGAAAAGGCTAAAGTCTCCTCCCAAGGGAGTTAGAACCCCAGCTGTGTGTTTTCACTACAATCAGGGATAAGACTTTGTTTGTTTTTAACCTGCTGCAAATTTGATGGCTTGCCTCAATGAGTGTACTCATCTTCTTTTGCAGTGACCTTACATTCATCTGCATTATTGGACAGCACCAGGAATCTGTTAGTTAATGTAATGCCTTGAGCAGCTTCACAAGCTTCCTTACTTTTTTTGCTACATTTACCAACCTTAATCCATCCAGTATCCCCATTACTTTGGTTTCCCTCAATACTTGCCTCCATTTGGTGCCAACTCTGTCCCTGGTTCTACCATTTTTCACCTTCAATCCCTGATGGTTCAACCTCAAGGTACGATCCAATTCCAACTGTGTCACTGAGCTGTGATGATACACTTATCTTTTATTCTTTCCAAACTCCATGATATCTCCATTGGATTCTACATGGGAAAAAAACTCCATATTACTGCCAAGAAAGCAAGGACTAAATCTAAACCTTGATTTCTCCCCCAGCATCTTTCGATATCATGACTAAGATGAACTTGTGCTTTTGGCAAAAGATAAAATTCTTCAAAATTTTAGAAGAACATAGCCCCACATCAAATCTATAAAAAAGTCAAATATTGTAAAAAGCTTCTTACATTTGCACAAAGTAATGTCCAGGATCTGACAGTGTAACACCAGAATTCTATAGGGTAATTTGGAAAGTGATATTGGATTACCTTACAGAATCTTCTAATTATTGTTTTTCATCAAGGGAACTGTCAGTCTCTTGGTGTCATGCAATTATTTCTCTTGTGCACAAAGTGTGAATCATTGCACTCAAATTAGCAACTGCTGTCCTGTGTCATTACTCAATAATGATTAGAAACGTCTGTCAAAAACGATTGCACTCTGAATTCAGAAATTGATTCCAGTAATTATTTCCCCAGTCTAGATAGATTTCATTAAAAACAGGCCTACCATACGATAATATGAAAAAAAACTCTGAGGAATTACTGATCCTATTGAGAATAACGGCACACCTAGAAATAGTTTACAATTAGTTTAAAAGAATGCCTTTGACGGTTTAAAATTTTCCAAGAAGTATTTTCAAGAATTGTTCATTGGAGAAACTTTCATTCACTGAAACCAAGCAACCTCCAACATGGTGCATGTTCAGTTACAAATAATGTCTTCATTATTTCCCAGTTCACACCAGGCAGAGGAGTCAAGTCAGAGTTCTCATTTCACTAGATCTATTTATTCTATCATTTTTTAGAGATTTCAAGAGTATTGATTGGAAGATCCAAAGGGCAACTGTCCTAATTGTTGATTCATATTGGTACCTTGGGGCCTTGGTGAATGCTAACTTCAGTCTGGACACAATTCTTCAGGTGGCTGTTCTGCATAGATGCTTCCATGATACTGAAATATATGTTGGTCATATAGCTGATGAGGAAACTTTGAGTCTTGGGACAATAGCTCCTGAAAGGCATTACCTGGAGCCGGGTGGGAGCTCATATATCTAAAGAAGAAGAAAGAAAGCACTTGGAATTATATAGAGCCTTTTATAACCTCAGGATGTCACTTTTGAAGTGTGGTCACTGTTGTAATATGGGGAAACGTGGCAGCCAATTTGCAGCAAGGTCCCACAAACAGCAATGAGATAAATGACTAATTAAACTGTTTTAGTGGTGTTGATTGAGGGATAAATGTTGGCCAGGACATTGGAAGAACTCCCCAGCTCTTCTTCGAATAGTGCCATAGGATCTGTTACGACCACCTGAGAGGGCTGATGGGACTTCAGTTCATACTGCACTGGAGTGTCAGCCGAAATTATGTGTTCACGTCCTGGATTGGAACCCATGACTTCGAGGCGAGAGTGCTACCACCGAGTTCTGTGCCTTCATGATTAGGACTGCAGAGTGGAAAGCAGTTGCTGAAGTTCTGTAACTCCAAACTGGTGGAACTACTGTTTGACATAGTGGTCAGGAGGATTCAGTTATAAATAATGGCTTCATTATTTCCCACTTCACACCAGGCAGAGGAGTCAAGTCAGGGTTCTCCGAACACATCTTTTGGTGAGTTGTTCTATTTATGAGGAGTGCCTTGTACCTGCTCTCGCTTAGCAAGGGCTAAATCTGCGCTTGTCAGTTGTCTAATGATCAAATAATGTCTATCCTCAGGGGAAGGTAAGCAGGGTCTCTTTAGGCTTAAGATGACTGCAAGCTGACATGCCTCGTGGTGGAAGATGGAATGTGAGTCAACCCTATCTCTGTAACCTCCTCCAGCCCTACAACCCTCCGAGATCTCTGCACTCCTCCAATTCTGGCCTCTTGCGCATCCCTGATTTTCACCACTCCACCATTGGCGTCCGTGCCTTCAGCTGCCTAAGCCGTAAGCTCGAGCATTCCCTCCCTAAACAACTCCAGCTCTCTACCTCTCTCTCCTCCTTTAAGACACTCCTTAAACCGTATCTCTTTGACCAAGCTTTTGGTCACCTGTCCTAATATCTCCTTATGTGGCTTGGTGTCAAATTTTGTTTGATAATCGCTTCTGTGAAGCACCTTGGGATGTTTTACTACATTAAAGGCGCTATATAAATGCAAGTTGATGTTGGTCATGGAAGGCTTGGCAATCCAATACCTGAGCCCGCTCCCAGCACTCCCGGTCTTCGGCCAGTGGGAACGTCAGGTGAACTGGCTGCCCGTCCTCTGGCTGAGGGTTCCTGGAAGCAACTTTCTGTGGAACCCAAAAGAATAGATTATTTTAACATAATGACTGCAAATAGTCCACAGGAAAGCCATCCATTGTCTAGAGTTGAAGTGGGTCAGCATTTCCTGAACAGGTTCACCTGACTCCACTACATATCTCCTAGTATTCCTGTTAAATTTATCTCTCCAGGGATGAATTAACTTGATAATAGCATTTTAATATAAACCATGCCAAGGTCATTCTTGGGCAAAATAGTTAAAAATCCCAAAACGTGACAAGATTGTTTAAGTAACAGGGGCAGGCGCCTGGGCTGGTAGTGGAATATTGGAGCAGCACCACATCACTCCAATGGGAGAAACAAATGGCAAGTTGGGCCAAAGATCTTGAAGAAGTCAAATTGTTCACTTTGCCTCCCAGGTAAGGTAAGAGGTCTCATCCAACACAAGCACATCCTTACTTCATTCCTGGTGGAGGCCATTTTTTTTGTGCTCATTGAGGGAAACTACTGCTGGGGAATGGAATACGGTTTCAGGAATCCGGTGTCAGCAATATGAACTCACTCATATGTGCCAAACTACGAGACTTGGAAATGCTGACCAATAGCTTCAAGAAGGCTGTCAACTCAAAAAACAATGTGCAACTGAAAAGCAGCCCTAAATAAAGGCCTATGAATAAGACCACTGCTTTAAGGCAACTGAATAAATCAAATTATTTTTATAACATTATTTTCAGGACTTTTGTTCGTGTTTTAGGATCACATTCTGCAATTCAGGTTGGTTATCTGTGGAATGTTGCTTTCCATTCACTGTCACCCTGCATTATTTCTCACTCTTCCCATCATTACTCAGTATCAGCTACATCCTTCACCTGGAATTGGATAGATAATGATGTTAAGCTGATTGGCAGTGGAGAGATGCGAGTAGCTGCCTTTGATATCAAGACAGTACCGCACCAAGGAGCCTGAGTAAAACTGAGGATCAGAGGGAAAGCACTCCAGCGGCTGGAGTAAAACCTGGAACACAGGAAGATGATTATGCTATTCGGAAGGCTAATCGTCAAAGGCCCAGGACATCGCTGCAGGGGTTCCTTGGGGCAGTATTCTTAGCCCAACCATCTTCAGCTGCTTCATTAATCAAGTGACCCCGATCATGAAGTCGGGACTGAGACCATTCGCTAACAGTTCCACGGTGTTGGGCTCCATACACAACTTTTTTGATAATGAAGCAGCCCATGTCAGCCTACAGCAGGACCTGGACAATGTCCAGGCTTACACTGATAAATGGCAAGTAGCATTTGTGCCACATAAGTGGCAGGCAATGAACTTTTCCAACAAGATAAAGATCAATCACCTCCCCTTCACCTTCAATAGTAACACCAATACCACGTTCCCCACCATAAACATCTTGGGGTCAACAATGATCAGAAGCTTAACTGAACCAGCGATATTCACCCTGTAGCTACTAGAGCAGGGCAGAAACTGGATGCGATACCATTCACTGTTTAATGATGTTCATAGTTTTTAATATATTAACCAAACTCAAAACTATGTACAAACTAAACAAAGAGATGGGAGCAAAATTTATGCTCCTTGGAGCTAGTACTGTTTCCATGACACCACTGAGCTGAAGTGCGAGAGATGTTCTCTACTTCCCTGCAGCCATTTTCTTTATCTCCAGATAATCTCTATCACTGAGGATGGACCTGTCACCAAAAATGCAGCAGGAGGACTAAATGATTCAATCCAAGCCCTTGTGTGCTCTGCCAGCACTGGCCTAGGAAATGATTGACGGCTTTGGATTTACAGCTAAGAATAAAAAAGGCCTTGGATCCAAGCAGCCACTAGCTGTCTTGATGGTCTGCATGGTATGCCTGGGATTACAACCCAGCCTCAGCTTTAAATCTTCAATTTCTACCATATGAGAGGGAATTACAGAATATTCTGTTTCCATTGACCAGTAGTTGCTATCATTGGAATATAGGAACATAAGAACTGGAATAGGCCATTCAGCCCCTCGAGCCTGTTCCTCCATTCAATGAGATTATGGCTGATCTGTATCCTAACACCATCCACCTGCCTTGGCTCCATATTCTTTAATACCCTTGGCTAGCAAAAATCTATCGATCTCAGATTTAAATTAATTAATTAGATTATACTGCCTATCCATGTTGTTCCTCCCAAAGTGCATCATTTCACACTTATCCGCATTAAATTGCATTTGCCATGTGTTTTGTATAATCCGCAAACTTCGAAATGATACTCCCTATACCCACGTCTGGGTCATTTATATATAACAAGAAAAATAATGGCCCTAATATGGGGGACCCCATTACATACTTCTGTCCAGTCAGAACAACATCCGTTCACCACTACTCTCTGCCTCCTATCCCTTAGCCAATTACATACCCAAGTTACCACCATCTTTTTAATCCCATGTGTTTCTATTTTTCGAATGAGTCGGTTATGTGGTACTTTATCAAATGCCTTTTGAAAGCCCAGTAATACAACATATACTGCACTACCTTCATCAACCCCCTCTGATACTTCATCAAAGAACTCAATTAGGTTAGTCAGGCACGATTTGCCTTTAACAAATCTGTGCTGACTGTCCCTTATTAACCCAAATTTCTCCAAGTGAGGATTAATTGATTAATTTTGTCCTTGACAATGGTCTCTAGTAGTTTTCCTACCACTGACATTAGACTGATTGGCCTGTAGTTACAAGGTTTGTCCCTCTCCCCTTTTTTGAATAGGGGTATAATATTTGCAATCCTCCAGTCCTCTGGCACCACTCCCATACCCAAGGAGAATTGAAAGATTATAATCAGAGCTTCTGCTATCTCCATCCATGTGGGACACCTTCCAACTCGAATACATACCCATTATCTGTCTTCTAACGCCTAACCAATCTCCTAACCAAGTCAACAATTTGCCTTCAATTCCACAAGCTTTACTTTTAGCTAACAGTCTCTTAAGTGGAACCTTATCGAATGCCTTCTGGAAGTCCATATAAACCACATCCATAGAGATTCCCCTGTCTACTACTTTAGAGTTACTTCCTCAAAAAATTCAATTAGGTTTGTTAGATGTGACCTATCCTTTCCAAATCCATGTTGGCTCTCTCTAATCAGCTCAAATTTTTCTACGTGTTCAGTCACACTGTCCTGAATTATAGATTCTAATAACTTCCCCACAACAGATGTTAGACTAACAGGTCTATAATTTCTTGGTTTCTCTCTGTCACCTTTCTTAAATAATGGAGTTACATTTGCAATTTTTCAATCTAAAGAGACAATTCCTGAATCATAGAATCATAGAATCATAGAAAGTTATGGCACAGAAGGAGGCCATTTGGCCCATCATGTCTGCACTGGCCGTTAAAGAGCTGTCCAGCCTAATCCCACTTTCTAGCTCTTGGTCCGTAGTCTTGTAGGTTATGACACTTCAAGTGTACATCCAAGCACTTTTAAATGCAGTGAGGCAGTGAGTTCCAGACCCCTACCAACCTCTGGGTGAAAAAAAATTTCCTCAGATCCCTTCTAATCCTTCTACCAATTACTTTAAATCTATGCTACCTGGTTATTGACCCCTCTGCTAAGGAAAATAGATCCTTCTTAACCACTCTATGTTGGCCCCTCATAATTTTGTACACCTCAATTAAATCTCCCCTCAGCCTCCTCTGTTCCAAAGAAAATAACCCCAGCCTATCCAATCTTTCCTCATCGCTAAAATTCTCCAGTCCTGGCAACATCCTCGTAAATCTCGTCTGTACCCTCTCTAATGCAATCACATCTTTCCTGTAATGTGATGACCAGAACTGTATGCAGTACTCGAGCTGTGGCCTGACTAGAGTTTTATACAGTTCAAGCATAACCTCCGTGCTCTTATATTCTATGCCTCAGCTAATGAAGGCAAATATCCCGTATGCCTTCTTAACCACCTTATCTACCTGGCCTGCTACCTTCAGGGATCTGTGGACATGCACTCCAAGGTCCCTCTCTTCCTCTACATCTCTCAGTACCCTCCCATTTATTGTGTATTCCCCTGCCTTCTTTGCCCTCCCCAAATGCATTACCTCACACTTCTCCAGATTGAATTCCATTTACCACCTTTCTGCCCACCTGACCAGTCCATTGATAATTTCCTGCCATCTACAGCTTTCCTCCTCACACAGCCAATTTTAGAATCATCTACAAACTTCATAATCATGCCCCTACATTTAAGTCTAAATCATTGATGTATACCATTAAAAGCAAAGGACCTAACACTGAGCCCTGCGGAACCCCACTGGAAACAGCTTTCCAGTCACAAAAACACCCGTCGACCATTACCCTTTGCTTCCTGCCACTGAGCCAGTTTTGGATGCAACTGTCCACTTTCCCTTGGATCCCATGGGCTTTTACTTTTCTGACCAGTCTGCTATGTGTAACCTTTTCAAAAGCCTTGCTAAAATCCATGTAGACTACATCAAACGCACTACCCTCATCAGCCCTCCTCGTTACCTCCTCAAAGAATTCAATCAAGTTAGTCAGACACGACCTTCCCTTAACAAATCCGTGCTGTCTGTCGTTGATTAATCCATGCCTTTCTAAATGACGATTAATACTGTCCCTCAGAATTATTTCCAATAATTTGCCCACCACTGAGGTTAGGCTGACTGGTCTGTAATTACTCGATCTATCCCTTTCTCCCTTTTTAAACAACAGTAAAATGTTAGCAGTCCTCCAGTCCTCTGGCAACACGCTTGTAGCCAGAGAGGATTGGAAAATGACGGTCGAGAGAGCTTTGGAAGATAATGGCTAAAGCATCTGCAATTTCCTTACCTACTCCCTTTAAAACCCTGGGGTGGAAATCATCAGTGCCATTATTTTTTCTAATACTGTTGTCTTGGTTACGTTAATTTTAGTGAGTTCCATTCCTTGATTCATTATTGGTTTCCCTGGAATGTCATGTACATTATCCTTGTATTCTACTGTGAAGACTGACACAAAGTAATTATTCAACAAGTCTGCCATTTCCTTATTTTAATTTGTAATATTACCTGCATTTGTTTTTAAAGGGCCCCATTTTACCCTTGACTGTCCTTTTTCTTCTAATATAATTGTAAAAACATTTTGTGTAATTCTTGATATCCCTTGCAAGTTTCTTTTCGTATTCACTTTTTGCAGCTCTATCTTTTTGTCTTCCTTTGCTGTTCTTTGTTTCTCTCCAAGTACCCTGGATCAACACTATTCTTTGCACTTTTGTATGATCTTTCCTTTAGTTTTAGGTTATCTCTCACTTCTTTTGTCTACCATGACTATTTTATTTGGTAAGACGAGCTCTTGCTCCTTACGGGTATATATTGGTCCGGTATTAAGCTAAATTATTTTTTAAACACCTCCCACTGTTCATCTCTAGTTTTACCCGATAACAGTTTTGACCAATTTGCTGTCGTCAGTCTCTGTCTCATCCCATTAAAGTTAGCCTGACCAAAATCTAGAATCTGAGTAACTGCGTTAGGTTTCTCCTTTTCAAACCTAACATTGAATTCGATCATATTATGATCACTGTTAGACAAATGTCCCTTTACTGTTAGATTATTAACTAAGTCTGGCTCTTTACTCATTACTAAATCTAGTATGGCCTAACCTCTTGTTGGTTCGAGAACATATTGCTCCAGAAAATTATCTTGAATGCACAGAAGAAATTCACTACTATCATCACCTCTGAACTGCATTCAAAGTCCAACCAATATGTGCATGAGCCATCGATGCAGCTCCACAAGGCCAGAGGATGTGTATTATGGGGTGGTCCAGGCGCAGCGTGGGGAAGTTGTACCCTACAGATTTTTAGATGCAAAAGTGGATACCTGAGCACTTTGCCTGAAATGTTTATTGTCCATGTAAACTGCAGGGGCTCGATTTTAGGATCGTGTTTCCGGCGGGTTCCCAGCGGGGTGGCCCCGAAAATCCCGATATCCAGTCACGTGACCGGATCGCGACGAAATCCCGGCCACTTCCGGGTACCGCGCTGACGTGCGGGGCTGCGCGCGCAAGCCCCGCTGGTGGGAATCCCGCAGGCAATTAAAGCCAGCGGGGTTCCACTTGAGAGTACTTACCTTGCTCGTTGTGGTCAGTTAATGAGCTGAAGCAGCTGTCAAAAGAGGAAGCGTGGGATTTTCGGTTCAAGGCAGTGAGTTTCCCACACTGGGGGAAACAGTTTCCCTCCAACCAGGCGTGTTGCAGCCAGCAGCCTGTGGCAGGTGCCAAGGTGCGCTCCACGGGGGAGAGCCGTCACCCACGCAGGAGGCCACCGCGTCACATAGGGCAACCCCTGCCCTCCACCACCCCCCGCCAAGCCAGAGGACAGACCGACACGAAACCACAGCCCCAGTCCGAGGAACCACACACCTACCCTGCACAACCCCTCAGACCAACACCTGCCAGTTGGGTGGTGTGTGGAGACCCTCGGAGGACGAAGAGCATGACCAGCACCAGCAGCCTCGCAGTCCACGCCGTCCGCCGCAGAGACGTGGATCCCCCCAACACGGTGTTGTTGGACGCCCACCTGCACAGCAGGAGGGAGGGCTACCGCAGAGAGAGACGCGTCGCAGAGGACACTACCCTCGCCACAGGGTCCACAGACCGAGGCGCAGCTCCCCGGACCTCTCCGAGCAGCAGTGCACAGGGAGGCGCAGATTCGCTCGACATGTAGTCGTGGAGATCTGCAGCGTCTTTCATGCCGAGCTGCTCCTGGCTGGCCCCAGCACCAACTGCTTACCTGTCGCTGGCAAAGTCACCACTGCCCTCCACACCTTCTCCTCCGCATCCTTCCAGGGTGCAGCCGGCTACACCGCCGATGTCTCTCAGTCGTCTGCGCGGACGAGCCCTGCAAATACACCTGCACCTACTCTGCAGTAACACGATGGGTGGCATCAGTGGTGGGTCCTCATAGTGATACCCAGGAGCGGGCATTATTGGACACAACGGACAGGATTCGCGGAGACATGGCAGTGGTGGTGTCAATATAATGTGTGCTGTTTGTTGCTCTGAAATTCAATATGGGTAACACCCATGACAAACCCTCAGACACCCTTGTGCACCCCCTTCATGCTGACGAGACATTTGCCTTACGCTGCCTACTGCACATATGTGATGCATGCCCTGTGGCTGCAGCACAGGTGGTGGCAGGTTGAGTGAGGCTGGCCGTGAGGGAGATGCACGAGAGGGTGAGTATGGGATGGAGCAATGAGATTGTATGAGGATTGGGTTGCGTGTTAGTGGCAGGGTGAGTACTGGCGAGGTGAGTAGGTGGAGGTAAGATGAGGATGGGGTGTGAGTGGGTATGAAGGGTGATGTGACAGAATAGTGTTGGCGGTGCCGAAGGAGATGTGGGGTGGGGGCAGTGTTGTGGCAGACAGAGTGTAGGGGAAAGACTTTGTGTTCTCACTGCGGCTGACCTACTTAGGTCATTGCAGCGCCGCCTGCACTGTATGCAGGTGGGTGATATGTTGGTGGCGCAGGTGACCCCCTCTGCCACCTCGAGCCAGGCCTTCTTGGTGGCAGAGGCAGACCGCTTCCTCCCGCCCGCCGGGGGGAAGATCTGTGTCCTCCCCCTCCTCCTCACCCCATCTGATGATAGCTGGGGTGAGGCATCATTAAACTGGGAGCAGCCTTCCCCCTGGGCTGGTCCATGCTGCAATTTGTCCCATTGGTTGCAGCATCTGTCAGTGGAGGACTGCCCCTTTAATTAGAGAGCCTCCAGCTGACAGATCGTACTGCGCATGCGCAGCCCGACCGATGCGCAGGCCAGCGCCGTGGACCCCGGAGGAGCAGGTAATTGATTCCTATTAGTGGGTTGCCTGCTACGATCGCGCGGGCAACCCACTAATTTCGCCGAGCGTGTTGGCCACGCTCCCGGAGGACCACCCGCTGGGAACCCGCAGGCCTGCTAAATTCGGGCCCCAGATGTTTGGCATCTATACACTCCCAGGTAGGACTGTCAACTTTAATTGGATGTATTCCTGGAGGTTTCATCAGATGACCTCCCACCTCCAGCATCCCACCCAGTCAAACAAACTTTTTGCCCATCTCCAATATTTTTATAATTAATAAATGGAAGTGTTCAAGGACAACTTAAAAAACACACAATTGCTTTTAATGTCCCAGTTATTTTTCTCCTGGGTTGCTCGCACCACTGTCCGGGAGATTCATTTTTAATTCCTGGTGATATTAGCAGCAGATAAAAGGAGGTATACTAAGTGAACCCTTTTGTTTCCTGCTACTATCATTTCTGCCATTTAACCATCTCCCATTCTCCACCCAAGCAGTTCTCATATCATTCTATTTCTTTTCCTGTGTGTTTCTTTACCCCTTCTGCCTTTCTCCTGTTGTGTTCCTTTTTAAATGCTGTTCATCTGTAATATCTCCTAGTCTTGAGGAACAGTCTTAAGGGCTAAAATGTTGACTGACCCCTATTTTTCCACAAATGCTGCCTGATCCGCTGGGTATTTTCAGCTTCTGACTTAGTTTCCCAGAGGACTGTGTCTAACCCATTCCTCCACCAAATGAATTACTTTTGAAGTATCATCACTGTTGTTATGTGGACAAATATGGTAGCCAATTTGCATACTGCAAGATATATTTGGAAATTGGATTCCTATGGTAGCTTAGTTGGTAACTGCACTGCCTAGAGTGGATCTCTGCATATACAGACCAGGAAGGTCCCAAGTTCAATCCCCATCTATGCTCAGTTAGCTGGTCTTAGTTTAGGCAAAAACTGTGATGTTATAATTGGTCCCAGTGCCTCTTGGTATGGAGACAAAATTCAGTCATAGTTACTGTTTCAAATTGCTTTCCAGTGGCTCTAACACAGCTTGGTGATTGAGCAACAATCACTTCCAAGGTCAAGCAGCCTATAAACACATGTACTCACATGTAGGCCCCCCACATTGTTCCAATAAAATGCAATGCAAGCTCGAGGAACAGCACCACATATTTTGATTAGGCACTTTACATCCTTCCAGCCTCAACATTGAGTTTAACAACTTTAGATCATAACCATATACTATCATATAGGCCATCAAATAGTGCAAAGGAGATAGAGGAGAAAACTTGCAGGCAAATTGTAGAAAGATACAAGAACTTTAGAGTAGTGATAATAGCGGGGGGCTTCAATTATCCTAATATAGACTTGGAAAATAAAAGTGTTAAGGGCAAAGAGGGGGAGGAATTCTTGAAATGTGTACAAGAAGCAGTGCTGGATCTAGTTCTGGGGAATGAGGTGGGCAAAAGGAGCTTTTTTCGGGGGTTGGGAGGTGGTTGCATTTGGGAAACAGTGATCACAGTCTCATTAGGTGTAGAGTAGTTATGGAAAAGGACAAGGAAAAATAAAATGTGAAAATACTCAACTGGAGGAAAGCTAATTTCAGCGAATTGAAAAGGAATCTGGCCCAGGTGGATTGAAATCAAAGATTGGCAGTAAATGAGCAATGGGAGGCCTTCATGGAGGAGATAGTTCGAGTACAGACTCGGCACTTTCCCATGAGGGGCAAAGGAAGGGCTCCCTGGATGACTAAAGATACAGAGATGAAAATGACAGAAAAAGGAAACTTATGATAAATGTTGGGTACAGAATCAAGCTGAATACAAAAAGTACAGAGGAGAACTGAAAAAGGGAATGAGAGGGGCAAAAAGATTATATTAGAATAGATTAGTGGCTGACATAAAAGGGAACCCAAAGGTCTTATATAAACATATAAATAGTAAAAGGGTAGTCAAAGGAAGGGTGGGGCCAATTAGTGACCAAAAAAGAAATCTTCTTGTGGAGGCAGAGGGAGGGTTGAGGTACTAAATGAGTACTTTGCATCTGTCTTCACTAAAGAGAATTTGGATATGATAAAAATAAAGAGGAGGTACTTAAAAGGTTGACAGCACTCAAAGTAGAAAAGTCACCTGATCCAGATGGGATGCATCCGAGGATGCTGAGGGAAGTAAGTGTGGAAATTGCGGAGGCTCTGGCCACAACCTTCCAATCCTCCTTAGAAATGGGAGTGGTGCCAGAGGACTGGAGGATTACAAATGTTACATCCCTATTCAAAAAAGGGGAGAGGGATAAACCCGGTAACTAGAGGCCAGTCAGCCTAATGTTGGTAGTGGAGAAACTTTTAGAGATTATGGGATGGATTTTGCTCTAAAAATAACAGCGAGGCTAACAGGGTTCATCGTTATTTCAGTGTAAATGGCAGAGCAGCTTCCAGCGACCGCATAGGCACAGTTAAACGCAGAAATCTAGAAGTTCCTCTACCAGATGCCTTGTTCCACCATAAGCTTCACGGAAAGGACATCTCATCAGCCTGTGGCAGCTGCAAAGGTCCATTTGACAGGTGGGGGCGGGGGGAGACCCTCACTCATTGCAGGAGGCCACTCTGTCACTTGGGACAAAGTCTGGCCTCCACCACCCTCCTCCTGACAATCAAAGTCACCAACTTGCACACTTACCCCGGGGTCCGGAGACATGTACCTACCTTGCGGACACCCTCAGATGTACATCTTCTGGATGGGGGCCGCCGTAGCTGCAGTCATGACCTCCTCGGAGGGCGAACAGCATCACCAGCCTCACCAGCCTCGCCATCCACATCTGACACGTGGAGCTCCACAACACAGTGCTGTGACACATCCACCTGCACAGCAGGAGGGAGGGCTACCGTAGAGAGAGATGTGTCGCAGAGGGCACTACCCTCGCCACAGGGTCCACAGACCGAGGCTCAGCTTCCTGGACCTCTCTGAGCAGCAGTGCACACGGAGGCTCAGAGTCACTCGACATGTAGTCGTGGACATCTGCAGCCTCCTTCATGCCAAGCTGCTCCTAGCTGGCCCGAGCACCATCTTCTTACCTGTCGCTGTCAAAGTCACCACTGCCCTCAACAACCTCTCCTCCGCATCCTTCCAGGGTGCCACCGGGGACATCGCCGATGTCTCTCAGCTGTCTGCACAAAAGAGCCCTGCAAATACACCTACACCCACTCTGCAGTGACACAATGGGTGGCATCAGTTGTGGGTCTTCATAGTGATCCTCAGGAAAGGGCATTATTGCACAGACCAGACAAGATTCGCAAAGACGTGGCAGTAGTGGTGCCAATATAATATGTAATGTGCGTTGGTCAGAAATTCAATATAAGTAAAAACCATGACAAACCCTCAGCACCCTTGTGTATCCCCTTCATGTTCACGACACGTTTGCCTTACGCTGCCTACTGCATATGTGATGCATGCCCTGTGGCTGCAGCACAGGTAGTGGCAGGTTGAGTGAGGCTGGCCGTGAAAGAGATGCACGAGAGGGTGAGTATGAGATAGAGCCATGAGATTGTATGAGGATTGGGTTGAGTGGTAGTGGCGGGATGAGTACTGGCGAGGTGAGTAGGTGGAGGTAAGATGAGGATGAGGTTTGAGTGGGGATGAGGGGTGATGTGACAGAGTAGTGTTGGCAGTGCAGAAGAAGATGTGGGGTGGGGGCGGTGATGTGGCAGATGGAGTGTAGGGGAATGAGTAAGTGTACTCACTTTGGCTGACCTACTGAGGTCATTGGAGCGCCTCCTGCACTGTATGCAGGTGGGCGATATGTTATAGAATCATAGAATCATAGAAGTTCCAACATGGAAACAGGCCCTTCGGCCCAACATGTCCATGTCGCCCAGTTTATACCACTAAGCTAGTTCGAGTACAGACTCGGCACTTTCCCATGAGGGGCAAAGGAAGGGCTCCCTGGATGACTAAAGATACAGAGATGAAAATGACAGAAAAAGGAAACTTATGATAAATGTTGGGTACAGAATCAAGCTGAATACAAAAAGTACAGAGGAGAACTGAAAAAGGGAATGAGAGGGGCAAAAAGATTATATTAGAATAGATTAGTGGCTGACATAAAAGGGAACCCAAAGGTCTTATATAAACATATAAATAGTAAAAGGGTAGTCAAAGGAAGGGTGGGGCCAATTAGTGACCAAAAAAGAAATCTTCTTGTGGAGGCAGAGGGAGGGTTGAGGTACTAAATGAGTACTTTGCATCTGTCTTCACTAAAGAGAATTTGGATATGATAAAAATAAAGAGGAGGTACTTAAAAGGTTGACAGCACTCAAAGTAGAAAAGTCACCTGATCCAGATGGGATGCATCCGAGGATGCTGAGGGAAGTAAGTGTGGAAATTGCGGAGGCTCTGGCCACAACCTTCCAATCCTCCTTAGAAATGGGAGTGGTGCCAGAGGACTGGAGGATTACAAATGTTACATCCCTATTCAAAAAAGGGGAGAGGGATAAACCCGGTAACTAGAGGCCAGTCAGCCTAATGTTGGTAGTGGAGAAACTTTTAGAGATTATGGGATGGATTTTGCTCTAAAAATAACAGCGAGGCTAACAGGGTTCATCGTTATTTCAGTGTAAATGGCAGAGCAGCTTCCAGCGACCGCATAGGCACAGTTAAACGCAGAAATCTAGAAGTTCCTCTACCAGATGCCTTGTTCCACCATAAGCTTCACGGAAAGGACATCTCATCAGCCTGTGGCAGCTGCAAAGGTCCATTTGACAGGTGGGGGCGGGGGGAGACCCTCACTCATTGCAGGAGGCCACTCTGTCACTTGGGACAAAGTCTGGCCTCCACCACCCTCCTCCTGACAATCAAAGTCACCAACTTGCACACTTACCCCGGGGTCCGGAGACATGTACCTACCTTGCGGACACCCTCAGATGTACATCTTCTGGATGGGGGCCGCCGTAGCTGCAGTCATGACCTCCTCGGAGGGCGAACAGCATCACCAGCCTCACCAGCCTCGCCATCCACATCTGACACGTGGAGCTCCACAACACAGTGCTGTGACACATCCACCTGCACAGCAGGAGGGAGGGCTACCGTAGAGAGAGATGTGTCGCAGAGGGCACTACCCTCGCCACAGGGTCCACAGACCGAGGCTCAGCTTCCTGGACCTCTCTGAGCAGCAGTGCACACGGAGGCTCAGAGTCACTCGACATGTAGTCGTGGACATCTGCAGCCTCCTTCATGCCAAGCTGCTCCTAGCTGGCCCGAGCACCATCTTCTTACCTGTCGCTGTCAAAGTCACCACTGCCCTCAACAACCTCTCCTCCGCATCCTTCCAGGGTGCCACCGGGGACATCGCCGATGTCTCTCAGCTGTCTGCACAAAAGAGCCCTGCAAATACACCTACACCCACTCTGCAGTGACACAATGGGTGGCATCAGTTGTGGGTCTTCATAGTGATCCTCAGGAAAGGGCATTATTGCACAGACCAGACAAGATTCGCAAAGACGTGGCAGTAGTGGTGCCAATATAATATGTAATGTGCGTTGGTCAGAAATTCAATATAAGTAAAAACCATGACAAACCCTCAGCACCCTTGTGTATCCCCTTCATGTTCACGACACGTTTGCCTTACGCTGCCTACTGCATATGTGATGCATGCCCTGTGGCTGCAGCACAGGTAGTGGCAGGTTGAGTGAGGCTGGCCGTGAAAGAGATGCACGAGAGGGTGAGTATGAGATAGAGCCATGAGATTGTATGAGGATTGGGTTGAGTGGTAGTGGCGGGATGAGTACTGGCGAGGTGAGTAGGTGGAGGTAAGATGAGGATGAGGTTTGAGTGGGGATGAGGGGTGATGTGACAGAGTAGTGTTGGCAGTGCAGAAGAAGATGTGGGGTGGGGGCGGTGATGTGGCAGATGGAGTGTAGGGGAATGAGTAAGTGTACTCACTTTGGCTGACCTACTGAGGTCATTGGAGCGCCTCCTGCACTGTATGCAGGTGGGCGATATGTTATAGAATCATAGAATCATAGAAGTTCCAACATGGAAACAGGCCCTTCGGCCCAACATGTCCATGTCGCCCAGTTTATACCACTAAGCTAGTTCGAGTACAGACTCGGCACTTTCCCATGAGGGGCAAAGGAAGGGCTCCCTGGATGACTAAAGATACAGAGATGAAAATGACAGAAAAAGGAAACTTATGATAAATGTTGGGTACAGAATCAAGCTGAATACAAAAAGTACAGAGGAGAACTGAAAAAGGGAATGAGAGGGGCAAAAAGATTATATTAGAATAGATTAGTGGCTGACATAAAAGGGAACCCAAAGGTCTTATATAAACATATAAATAGTAAAAGGGTAGTCAAAGGAAGGGTGGGGCCAATTAGTGACCAAAAAGGAAATCTTCTTGTGGAGGCAGAGGGAGGGTTGAGGTACTAAATGAGTACTTTGCATCTGTCTTCACTAAAGAGAATTTGGATATGATAAAAATAAAGAGGAGGTACTTAAAAGGTTGACAGCACTCAAAGTAGAAAAGTCACCTGATCCAGATGGGATGCATCCGAGGATGCTGAGGGAAGTAAGTGTGGAAATTGCGGAGGCTCTGGCCACAACCTTCCAATCCTCCTTAGAAATGGGAGTGGTGCCAGAGGACTGGAGGATTACAAATGTTACATCCCTATTCAAAAAAGGGGAGAGGGATAAACCCGGTAACTAGAGGCCAGTCAGCCTAATGTTGGTAGTGGAGAAACTTTTAGAGATTATGGGATGGATTTTGCTCTAAAAATAACAGCGAGGCTAACAGGGTTCATCGTTATTTCAGTGTAAATGGCAGAGCAGCTTCCAGCGACCGCATAGGCACAGTTAAACGCAGAAATCTAGAAGTTCCTCTACCAGATGCCTTGTTCCACCATAAGCTTCACGGAAAGGACATCTCATCAGCCTGTGGCAGCTGCAAAGGTCCATTTGACAGGTGGGGGCGGGGGGAGACCCTCACTCATTGCAGGAGGCCACTCTGTCACTTGGGACAAAGTCTGGCCTCCACCACCCTCCTCCTGACAATCAAAGTCACCAACTTGCACACTTACCCCGGGGTCCGGAGACATGTACCTACCTTGCGGACACCCTCAGATGTACATCTTCTGGATGGGGGCCGCCGTAGCTGCAGTCATGACCTCCTCGGAGGGCGAACAGCATCACCAGCCTCACCAGCCTCGCCATCCACATCTGACACGTGGAGCTCCACAACACAGTGCTGTGACACATCCACCTGCACAGCAGGAGGGAGGGCTACCGTAGAGAGAGATGCGTCGCAGAGGGCACTACCCTCGCCACAGGGTCCACAGACCGAGGCTCAGCTTCCTGGACCTCTCTGAGCAGCAGTGCACACGGAGGCTCAGAGTCACTCGACATGTAGTCGTGGACATCTGCAGCCTCCTTCATGCCAAGCTGCTCCTAGCTGGCCCGAGCACCATCTTCTTACCTGTCGCTGTCAAAGTCACCACTGCCCTCAACAACCTCTCCTCCGCATCCTTCCAGGGTGCAACCGGGGACATCGCCGATGTCTCTCAGCTGTCTGCACAAAAGAGCCCTGCAAATACACCTACACCCACTCTGCAGTGACACAATGGGTGGCATCAGTTGTGGGTCTTCATATGATCCTCAGGAAAGGGCATTATTGCACAGACCAGACAAGATTCGCGAAGACATGGCAGTAGTGGTGCCAATATAATATGTAATGTGAGTTGGTCAGAAATTCAATATAAGTAACAACCATGACAAACCCTCAAACACCTTTGTGCATCCCCTTCATGTTCACGACACGTTTGCCTTACGCTGCCTACTGCATATGTGATGCATGCCCTGTGGCTGCAGCACAGGTAGTGGCAGGTTGAGTGAGGCTGGCCGTGAAAGAGATGCATGAGAGGGTGAGTATGAGATCGAGCCATGAGATTGTATGAGGATTGGGTTGAGTGGTAGTGGCGGGATGAGTACTGGCGAGGTGAGTAAGTGCAGGTAAGATGAGGATGAGGTTTGAGTGGGGATGAGGGGTGATGTGACAGAGTAGTGTTGGCAGTGCAGAAGAAGATGTGGGGTGGGGGCGGTGATGTGGCAGATGGAGTGTAGGGGAATGAGTAAGTGTACTCACTTTGGCTGACCTACTGAGGTCATTGGAGCGCCTCCTGCACTGTATGCAGGTGGGCGATATGTTATAGAATCATAGAATCATAGAAGTTGCAACATGGAAACAGGCCCTTCAGCCCAACATGTCCATGTCGCCCAGTTTATACCACTAAGCTAGTCCCAATTGCCTGCACTTGGCCCATATCCCTCTATACCCATCTTACCCATGTAACTGTCCAAATGCTTTTTCAAAGACAAAATTGTACCCGCCTCTACTACTGCCTCTGGCAGCTCGTTCCAGACACTCACCACCCTTTGAGTGAAAAAATTGCCCCTCTGGACCCTTTTGTATCTCTCCCCTCTCACCTTAAATCTATGCCCCCTCGTTATAGACTCCCCTACCTTTGGGAAAAGATTTTGACTATCGACCTTATCTATGCCCCTCATTATTTTATAGACTTCTATAAGATCACCCCTTAACCTCCTACTCTCCAGGGAAAAAAGTCCCAGTCTATCTAACCTCTCCCTATAAGTCAAACCATCAAGTCCCGGTAGCATCCTAGTAAATCTTTTCTGCACTCTTTCTAGTTTAATAATATCCTTTCTATTATAGGGTGACCAGAACTGTACACAGTATTCCAAGTGTGGTGGTGCTGGTGACCTCCTCTGCCACCTCGAGCCAGGCCTTCCTGGTGGCAGAGGCAGGTCGCTTCCTCCCGCCCGCCGGGGGGAAGATCTCTGTCCTCCCCCTCCTCCTCACCCCATGTATTGATACCTGGAGTGAGGTATCATTAAACTGGGAGCAGCCTTCCCCCTGGGCTGCTCCATGCTGTGATTTTTTCTGTTTGTTGCAGCATCTGTCAGTGGAGGACTGCCCCTTTAAATAGAGCTCCTCCAGCTGACAGATCTCACTGCACATGCGCAGCCCGCCCGACGCGCAGATCAGCAGTGGGGAACCCGGAGGAGCAGGTAAGTGGATCCAATTAGGCTACGATCGCGGGGGTGGCAGACTCATTTCACCGGGCGTGTTACCCACGCGCCCGATAGCCCGCCCGCCGAGAACCCACAGCCCTTGTAACATCGGGCCCATAGAGTACACAAGCTAAACCTTTACAAAACACTGATTAGGCCCCGACTGGAGTATTGTGGCCAATTCTCGGCACCTCACTTTAGGAAGGATGTCAAGGCCTTCGAATGATTGCAGAAGAGATTTATTAGAATGGTACCAGGGATGAAGGACTTCAGTTATGTGCAGGGACTAGAGAAATTGGGGTTTTTCTCTTTAGAGCAGAGAAGGTTAAGGGGAGATTTGATAGAGGTGTTCAAAATCATGAAAGGTTTTGATAGAGTAAATAAGGAGAAACTGTTTCCAATAGCAGAAGGGTCAGTAACCAGAGGACACAGATTTAAGGTAATTGGCAAAAGAACCAGTGGAAAAAAAAATTTATACAGCAAGTTGTTATTATCTGGAATGCACTGCCTGAAAGGGCGATGGAAGCAGATTCAATAGTAACTTTCAAAAGGGAATTGGATAAATACTTGAAGGGAAAAATTTGCAGGGCTATGTGGAAAGAGCAGGGAAGTGAGACTAATTGGATAGCTCTACCAAATAGCCAGCACAAGCACGATGGGCTGAATGGCCTCCTTTGTTGCTGTATCCGACTATGATACTATGATACTATGGAGATCAGTGGCATATCAGCATCCCTGACACTGGAGATGGAGAGATTGGGAATTCGCAGCTGCCAGGTGACAGCATTAAATATCTCCCACCTACATCTCAAACAAGACTTAAACATGTTGACTTGATTTCAGTACCGAGTGAAATATGGGGCGGAATTTTAACCGACCACGATGGGCGGGTTATTGGCGGGTGGGTACATTAAAATTTCAAAATGGGAAACCCGACCCAAACCAGCCTCCAACACACCCACTTCTGGCTTTAACGGAGGCAGGTTTGGGTGCGGCCAAGTAACCCTCTCTCAAGAGGCGGGTCCATCATTATAATATGCTAATGAAGGTACTTTCATGAGATTTTAGCAACAATTTGAAATTAACGCCTCCAGCAAGGGCTTCCTGGGACTCGGGAAACTCAGCAGTTAGACGGAGGCGAGATTGAGCAACACTTCCTGGGGATGGTTAAAGGTCAGGTGTCTCGATATGAATAAAGGCTCAGTGCTCACAGCTACTTTCTCAGTTCCCTCTGGGAAACAGTTTGCTGAGAGTTCTTGTGGTAGCAGATGTATTGGAAAATTCTGGACGTGTTCACAGGAGGCACTATCCACCTAACAGGGTCTACAGACAGAGGCTTAGCTTCTTTGACCGCTCTGGAGAGGAGTGCTTCCGGAGGATCAGTTTGATATATCAGGTGGTTGGAGACATCTACAGCCTCCTAGAAGAAGAGCTGCTCCCTGCTGGATCTGGTGGCCACGCATTACCAGTCTCTGTGAAAGTTACCACCGCCTTCAATTTATTTGCCTCTGGCTTCTTCCAGGGTGCCATCGGAGACATAACGAGGGTTTCCAGTCAGCTGCACATAAATGTATAAGGCAGGTGATCGATGGGTTTTTTCCTAGGGCTGCGAATTATGTCAACTTCCCCTACGACAACAATAGCTAATGAGCGGGCACTCTGATACTCAGATTCGCATCTCTGACTTCCCACAGGATGCCATTGACTGCACACACGTGGCAATCTGAGGACCACCAGATCAACCAGGAGTATTCGTCAACCGCAAGGGATTTTACTCCATCAATGTGCAGCTGGTGAGCAACCACAAGAAAAGGTTCATGCAGGTCTGCGCCAGATTCCCTGGGAGTTGCCATGATGCTTTCATACTGCAGCAGTCCAATATTCCCGACCTGTTCGTACCTGCAAGCAGATTTAAGGGTGGCTGCTAGGAGACAAAGGTTACCCCCTTAAAACTTGGCTGATGACACCTGTGAGGAACCCCACCAATGAACACCAAGAGCGCTACAACGACAGTCATATGACAACTAGATGTGTCATCGAGCAAGCCATCAGCATGCTCAATTTACGCTTCAGGTACCTGGACAGGCCTGGGGGCTCCCTCAGTACTTGCGTGTAAGGGTCTCTACAATGTTCGTGGTATACTGCGTTCTGCACAATATTGTGCTGCAGCGAGCACTAGAGGTGCAGGAGGAACAAGGTGCTCATCATTCATCATCTGATGATGATTCCAATGAAGAAGAGGAGAACATGGAGGAGGAGGTCGAGGAGGATGAGGAGGAGTTAGATGAAGATGGGGCCCCCAACGAGAGACCAGCTGCTCTGGATGCCAGGAATGCCCTAATAACTCGAAGATTTAGTTAGTCACTCACACTGGACCAAAGTAACTATCACATCCTCTGGCCCCTCCCACCCCGCTGACACAAAGCAATCCTGTAACCAGCCATCAACCCATTGCACATCCTCCAATTGGTCCCGTCAATTCATGTCTTCACATTCATCACCAACCAACTGAAAAGGCGAGTTGCCACTCGGCAGGCAAAAATGGGTAACACGAGAAAGTGGTGCAAATTAATCAATTTTATGTGAGGTGATAACAAAATGAAACTTACTAACATTTTCACAAACACCCATCTGCATATCCTCGGTGAATTACAAAGTTTTTCTTTTCCTTTGCCTACTGCTCCTATTTGGTGCGACACCTGTGGCTTCAGCAGAGGTAGAGGCAGGCTGCTCTGATCCCTGCTCTGATCTTTGAGATGCTCTTGGCTGATGACCTCTCAGTGTTGGAGCCTGTGAGGGCCCCACCAAAGATTGCTCCACCTGCACCAAGCATTTTTGGATTCATTTGAGGCCATTCCTAGGATGACTTCCATGGATAGAGTGGCCTCCTCCATGGAAATTCAATCGCGGCAATCTAATCAGTCCTCGTAGGCCCTGAACAAGGCCGTGCAGACTTGGATGCCAACATGTCTGCCGCCTTAAACAGGATGTCAGATACCATTTCCGTGGCTTTACAAGGCGTCCCTGATATGAAGCAAGCTGCTCCCCGACAGAGAGGTAGGAGTGATGTGCTGCTGACCCAGGAGAGGGATGATGGCAAAAATGGACATGGAAGTGGGAACTCCACTCAAAGTGCTCCCACGACTCATCCATTGCCCGCCTCCAGCCTCAATTAGTACCAGATGGAGCAATCTTTGGCGGAGCCCTCACGGGCTCCAACGCCCAGAGGTCATTGGCCAAGAGCATTTCAAAGGTCAGAACAGGGATCTGAGCAGCCTGCATCTACCTCTGCTGAAGCCATAGGAGTTGCACCACGTAGAAGCAGCATGGAAAGGAAAAGAAAAGCTTTGTAGTTCACCGAGGGTATTCACATGGGTGTTTGTGAATACCTCCCAGCCCTGGCAAACAATCCATCTGTCACCTGCCATATGCATTTATGTGCAGCCTACTGGGAGACCCTCAATATGTCTTTGGTAGCACCCTGGACTTTCACAGCTGTTGGTAATATGTGGCCACCAGGTCCAGTAGGCAGCATGTCTTCTTCTAGGAGGCTGCAGATCACCCGACATGTCAATCTGAGCCTCCGGAAGCACTGCTCTTCAGAGAGGTCAAGGAAGCTGAGCCTCTGTGTATAGACACTGTTCAGTGGGCAGTGCCTCCTGGGAACTCGACCCCTCTGTGCTCCCCTCTCTGCTGCCCACCTGCAGTTCCCACCACAGCATGTCCTTGCTGCTGCTGACGCTGGTTGTCTTCCTCATCCGAAGTCCAATCTAAAGCAGCCATGGCGCCAACCATCCTGATGTTCTCTGTGTGAACACCTCCAAACTGTACAAATAACTCTCACAAGAAGTACCCTCATCAAACCATTTTCCAGAGGGAACTGAGAAAGCTGCTGTGAGCACTGAGCCGTTATTCATATCGGGACACCTGACCTTTAACCAGCCCCATGAAGTGCCGTTTAATCTCATCTCCGTTTTACTGCCAAGGCCCGGGAAACCCGTGCAGGATGTGTTAATGAGTTGATTCCTGATCGCCCTCTGAAATGGCCCAGCAAGCCACTCAGTTGTACAATCTCGCTACAAAAAGTCATAATAAGAATAAAACCGGACGGTCCACCCGGCATCGGACCACTAGGCATCGGACAAGACAAAGGCAAACCAAGCCCAGCCGACCCTGCAAAGTCCTCCTCACTAACATCTGGGGACTTGTGCCAAAATTGGGAGAGCTGTCCCACAGACTAGTCAAGCAACAGCCTGACATAGCCATACTCACAGAATCATACTTTTCAGCCAACGTTCCAGATACTTCCATCACCATCCCTGGGTATGTCCTGTCCCACCGGCAGGACAGACCCACCAGAGGTGGCGGTACAGTGATATACAGTTAGGAGGGAGTGGCCCTGGGAGTCCTCAACATTGACTCCGGACCCCATGAAATCTCATAGCATCAGGTCAAACATGGGCAAGGAAACCTCCTGCTGATTACCACCTACCGACCTCCTGATGAATCAGTCCTCCTCCATGTTGAGCACCACTTGGAGGAAGCACTGAGGGTAGCAAGGGCACAGAATGCACTCTGGGTGGGGGACTTCAATGTCCATCACTGAGTGGCTCGGTAGCACCACTACTGACTGAGCTGGCCGAGTCCTGAAGAACATAGCTGCTAGACTGGGCCTGCGGCAGGTGGTGAGCGAACCAACACGAGGGAAAAACTTACTTTACCTCATCCTCACCAATGTACCTAACGCAGATGCATCTGTCCATGACAGTATTGGTAGGAGTGACGGCCGCACAGTCCTCGTGGAGACAAAGTCCCGTCTTCGCACTGAGGACACCATCCAAATGGGATAGATTCAGAACAGATCTAGCAGCTCAAAACTGGGCATCCATGAGGCGCTGTGGGCCATCAGCAGCAGCAGAATTGTGTTCCAGCACAATCTGTAAACTCATGGCCCGGCATATTCCTCACTCTACCATTACCAACAAGCCAGGGGATCAACCCTGGTTCAATGAGGAGTGTAGAAGAACATGCCAGGAGCAGCACCAGGCATGCCTAAAAATGAGGTGCCAACCTGGTGAAGCTACAACTCAGGACTACATGCATGCTAAACAGCGGAAGCAACATGCTATAGACAGAGCGAAGCGATTCCACAACCAACTGATCAGATCAACGCTCTGCAGTCCTGCCACATCCAGTCATGAATGGTGGTGGACAATTAAACGACTAAAGGGAGGCGGATTCTCTGTAAACATCCACATCCTCAATGATTGCGGAATCCAGCATGTGAGTGCAAAAGACAAGGCTGAAGCGTTTGCAAACATCTTCAGCCAGAAGTGCCGAGTGGATGATCCATCTCGGCCTCCTCCTGATATCCCCACCATCACAGAAGCCAGTCTTCAGCCAATTCGATTCACCCCACGTGATATCAAGAAACGGCTGAGTGCACTGGATACAGCAAAGGCTACGGGCCCCGACAACACCCCGGCTGTAGTGCTGAAGACTTGTGCTCCAGAACTAGCTGTGCCTCTAGCCAAACTGTTCCAGTACAGCTACAACACTGGCATCTACCCAACAATGTGGAAAATTGCCCAGGTATGTCCTGTCCACAAAAAGCAGGATAAATCCAATCCGGCCAATTACCACCCCATCAATCTACACTCAATCATCAGCAAAGTGATGGAAGGTGTCGTCGAAAGTGCTATCAAGTGGCAGTTACTCACCAATAACCTGATCACCGATGCTCAGTTTGGGTTCCGCCAGGACCACTCGGCTCCAGACATCATTATAGCCTTGGTCCAAACATGGACAAAAGAGCTGAATTCCAGAGGTGAGGCGAGAGTGACTGCCCTTGACATCAAGGCAGCATTTGACCGAGTGTGGCACCAAGGAGCCCTAGTAAAATTGAAGTCAATGGGAATCAGGGGGAAAACTCTCCAGTGGCTGGAGTCATAACGAACACAAAGGAAGATGGTAGTGGTTGTTGGAGGCCAATCATCTCGGCCACAAGACATTGCTGCAGGAGTTCCTCAAGGCAGTGTCCTAGGCCCAACCATCTTCAGCTGCTTCATCAATGACCTTCCCTCCATCATAAGGTCAGAAATGGGGATGTTCGCTGATAATTGCACAGTGTTCAGTTCCATTCGCAACCCCTCAAATAATGAAGCAGTCCGTGCCCGCATGCAGCAAGACCTGGACAACATCCAGGCTTGGGCTGATAAGTGGCAAGTAACATTCGCGCCAGATAAGTGCCAGGCAATGACCATCTCCAACAAGAGAGAGTCTAACCACCTCCCCTTGACATTCAACGGCATTACCATCGCCGAATCCCCCACCATCAACAACCTGGGGGTCACCATTGACCAGAAACTTAACTGGACCAGCCATATAAATACTGTGGCTACAAGAGCAGGTCAGAGGCTGGGTATTCTGTGGCGAGTGACTCACCTCCTGACTTCCCAAAGCCTTTGCACCATCTACAAGGCACAAGTCAGGAGTGTGATGGAATACTCTCCACTTGCCTGGATGAGTACAGCTCCAACAACACTCAAGAAGCTCAACACCATCCAGGGCAAATCTGCCCATTTGATTGGCACCCCATCCACCACAGTAATCATTCACTCCCTTCACCACCAGCGCACAGTTTGCTGCAGTGTGTACCATCTACAGGATGCACTGCAGCAATCGCCAAGGCTTCTTCAACAGCACCTCCCAAACCCGCGACCTCTACCACCTCGAAGGACAAGGGCAGCAGGTACATGGGAACAACACCACCTGCATGTTCCCCTCCAAGCCACACACCATCCCGACTTGGACATGTATCGCCGTTCCTTCATCGTCACTGGGTCAAAATCCTGGAACTCCCTACCTAACAGCACTGTGGGAGAACCTTCACCACATGGACTGCAGCGGTTCAAGAAGGCGGCTCACCACCACCTTCTCAAGGGCAGTTAGGGATGGGCAATAAATGCTGACCTTGCCAGCGATGCCCACATCCCATGAACGAATAAAAGTTAAAATTGCTGCCAAAATCTCATGAAAGTACCCTCATTAACATATTATAATTACTGACCCGCCTCTCCAGAGTACGTTACTCGACCGCATCCAAACCCACCTCGGTTAAACCGGAAGTCGGCGCATTAGCGGCGGGTTAGTGTCGGGTTTCAGATTTTTGCAATTTTAACCCCCCACCCGGCCCTCTCCTGCCTATTGTCGGGGGGGTGGGGGGGGGAGTTTTAAAATTGATTCTAACTGCAGCTTCCATTCTCTCAAACAGCAGGTGCTGCTAAATGGTTCTGCTGTAACTATTTACACCTCCTCTGGACCAACTTTTGTTTCTTTACTTGACCCATTACCACCCACTTTTGCCTTGCACCATCATCCCTTTTGTCATTTAATCATTCCTGCCCTTTACTCTATTCACAGACCCTTCCCTTTGTTTTTTCCCCCAACTCCCTTTTTCCCTGGCTCTGCACTTGCTTAAAAACTGTTAAATCTTTAACATCTTCCAGTTCGGATACAAGGCCAACAACCTAAATTGTAAACTTTGTTTCTCTCTCCACAGATGCTGCCTGACCAGCTGAGTGTTTCCAGCACTTTCTGTTTTTATTTCAGATTTCCAGCATCCGCTGTATTTTGCTTTTGTTCTACTCACATGCGAAGCATAGTCTCTTACGTGAGGTACAGGAGGGTTATTACCACCTATGGAACTGTATCCCATTATGACCGTGCATCCTTAGGCAAGCAGGGGAAAAAGTTGGAGAATTAGTTTGAGCACTTTTTAAACATATACAACTTGAATTAATATATTTTCAAAAAAGTTATTTGGCTCAAATCTTAATCTTCAACAAAATATACTGGTTTGAATTAGTTCCTTCGGGAACTGTGAATATCATTCACTCCAGAACCTATAAATAAATGCTTCCCTAGTGCTTTTTTAAATATCATACTGAAACTGAATTTGTCAGAACATTTGAAAATCAATTTTACAGACAGAATTACATTGCTCAGTGTCCAGCTGCAGCTACTGGCTAACCGCATTTCGGAGCTGGAGCTGCGGGTGGATTCACTGTGGAGCATCCGCGATGCTGAGATTATCGTGGATAGCACGTTCAGTGAGGTGGTCACACCGCAGGTGAAGATTACGCAGGCAGAAAGGAAATGGGTGACCGCCAGGTAGAGTAAAAGGACTAGGCAGGTAAAGCAGGAGTCCCCTGGGGCCATCTCCCTCTCAAACAGATATTCCGCTTTGGATACTGTTGGGGGAGATGGCTTATCAGGGGAAAGCAGCAAGAGCCAAGTTTGTGGCATCATGGGTGGCTGTGCTGCACATGAGGGGAGGAAGAAGAGTGGCAGGGCTATAGTGATAGGGGATTCAATTGTAAGGGGAATAGATAGGCGTTTCTGCAGCCGTAAACATGACTTCAGGATGGTATGTTGCCTCCCCGGTGCTAGGGTCAAGGATGTCACGGAGCGGCTGCAGGGCATTCTGGAGGGGGAGGGTGAACAGCCAGTAGTCGTGGTCCATATCGGTACCAATGACATAGGTAAAAAAAGGGATGATGTCCTGCAAGGTGAATTCAAAGAGTTAGGAGATAAATTAAAAAGCAGGACCTCAAAGGTAGTGATCTCAGGATTACTACCGGTGCCACGTGCTAGTGAGTATAGGAACAGGAGAATAGACCGGATGAATGCGTGGCTGCAGGGATGGTGTAGAAGGGAGGGATTTAGATTCCTGGGACATTGGGACCGGTTCTGGGGAAGGTGGGACCTGTACAAGCGAGACGGGTTACACCCGAGCAGGACCGGGACCAATGTCCTCGCGGGGGTGTTTGCAAGTGCTGTTGGGGAAGGTTTAAACTAGAGTGGCAGGGGGATGGGAACCTGAGCGGGGAGTCAGAAGGGAGTAAAGTTGAGAGCAGCAAGAGAGGGGAAGACCCAGGGGAAATTTACAATACAAATAGTACAAACAGTTGTTCAAGAACAAGTGAAAGGGAAAAGCGTAGAGCAGCAGAAAGAAAGTGTACTTTAGACACTACAGATAAAGTGAAAACTAGAAGGCGTAAGGCGATTATCCCAGCATCAAAGCTGAAGGTCAGGCTAGGGTGTGTGGCCCAACTAAGAGTTCTATATACAAATGCACGGAGTATGAGGAATAAATTAAATGAACTACAGGTACAAATTCAAATTGGAGTGTATGACATGATAGCTATTACTGAGACATGGCTGCAGGATGGTCAGGATTGGGAACTAAATATATCGGGTTATAAGGTCTACAGGAGAGATAGGGAAAATGGAAGAGGGGGAGGAGTAGCCTTAATGATTAGAGATGAAATCACTTCAATGATAAAGGAGGATATAACGAGAGGTGAGCAGCCAACAGAGACCTCATGGGTTGAATTGAGAAATAGGAAAGGATCTAAGACTATAGTGGGAGTTGTGTATAGGACCCCTGGCAACAGCTCTGAAGTGCTAGATTGTATAAATGCAGAGATTAGACAAGCGTGTAAGAAAGGCATAGTGGTCTTAATGGTGGACTTTAACCTTCACATAGATTGGGGAAAGCAGACTAGCAACTGTCAGAAAGGTAGCGAATTTCTTGAGTGTGTCCGGGATAGTTTTCTACAGCAGTATGTCCTAGAGTCAACAAGGGGGCAAGCCATACTAGATTTAGTAATGAGTAATGAACCAGATTTAGTTAACAGCTTAACTGTGCGTGAACATCTATCCAATAGCGATCATAACATGATCGAGTTCAATGTAGTGTTTGAAAGGGAAAAAAGTGAATCAGCTGCTAAGATTCTAGACTTGGGTAAGGCCGACTTCAATGGGATGAGACAGAGACTGTCCACAGTAAACTGGGCAAATCTGTTAATGGGTAAAATGACTGATGATCAGTGGGAAATGTTTAAAGAAACATTTAACGAGATACAGAACCGGTTTATACCCCTGAGGGGCAAGAACTCTACTTGCCATAAACAACTAAAGAGGTAAGGGACAGTATAAGACATAAGGAAATAGCATACAAAAAGACAAAAAATGGCACAGATTCTGGCGAATGGGAAAGATACAAAGATCAACAAAGGGTCACAAAACAGATAGTAAGAGCTACAAAAAGAGAGTATGAAACGAAACTTGCAAGGGATATCTAAACCAATATGAAGAACTTTTATAGTTATACTAGGAAAAAGAGGGTGGTCAGGAGCAGTGTTGGCCCCTTAAAAACTGAAAGTGGGGATATTGTCATTGACAATGGGGAGATGGCGGACATGTTGAATGATTACTTTGCGTCAGTATTTACAGTAGAAAAAGAGGATAGCATGCCGGAAATCCCAAGAAAACTAATATTGATTCGGGGACAGGGCCTCGATAAAATTAACATAAGTACGGCAACAGTAATGAAGAAAATAATAGCACTAAAGAGTGACAAATCCCCAGGACCAGATGGTTTCCATCCTCGGGTTTTAAAGGAAGTAGGTGAGCAGATTGCAGATGCCCTAACTATAATCTTTCAAAGTTTTCTAGATTCAGAAACTGTCCCTCTGGATTGGAAAATTGCACATGTCACTCCGCTTTTTAAGAAAGGAGAGAGAGGGAAACCAGGGAATCATAGACCAGTTAGCCTAACATCTGTTGTGGGGAAAATGCTGGAGTCTATAATTAAAGATAGAGTGACTGAACACCTCGAGAATTTTCAGTTAATCAGAGAGAGCCAGCATGGATTTGTGAAAGGTAGGTCGTGCCTGACAAACCTGATTGAATTTTTTGAAGAGGTGACTAAAATATTGGACAGGGGAATGTCAATGGATGTTATTTATATGGACATCCAGAAGGCGTTTGATAAGGTCCCACATAAGAGCCTGTAAGCTAAGATAGAAGCCCATGGAATCGAGGGAAAAGTACGGACTTGGTTAGGAAATTGGCTGAGCGAAAGGCGACAGAGAGTAGGGATAATGGGTAAGTATTCACATTGGCAGGATGTGACTAGTGGAGTCCCGCAGGGATCTGTCTTGGGGCCTCAATTTTTCACAATACTTATTAACGACTTAGATGAAGGCATGGAAAGTCTCATATCTAAGTTTGCCAATGACACAAAGATTGGTAATTTTATTTTAAATTCACAAGCTTTCGGAGGCTACCTCCTTCCTCAGGTGAACGATGTGGAAATTAAATCCTCGAAATGAAGTCGCATTTATAATTCACAGAACAATGCTTGGTGATAACAGACAGTTTTTTCAACTGCCAGGTCTCAGAATATACAAATCACCAAAAAAAACAACAAACAAAAAAAAACAGAGATAGAGAGGTAGAAACATAGAAAAGACAGCAACTGACCCGTTATATTAAAAACAGATAACATTTGTTCGCTGGTGGGGTAACGTGTAGCGTGACATGAACCCAAGATCCCGGTTGAGGCCGTCCTCATGGGTGCGGAACTTGGCAATCAATTTCCAAAATCATCGAGCAGAAATTGATTGCCAAGTTCCGCACCCATGAGGACGGCCTCAACCGGGATCTTGGGTTCATGTCACGCTACACGTTACCCCACCAGCGAACAAATGTTATCTGTTTTTAATATAACGGGTCAGTTGCTGTCTTTTCTATGTTTCTACCTCTCTATCTCTGTTTTTTTTTGTTTGTTGTTTTTTTTGGTGATTTGTATATTCTGAGACCTGGCAGGTAACACCTGTCTGTCTGCACACTGATTGCCTTGGCAACAGGCAGTTGAAAAAACTGTCTGTTATCACCAAGCATTGTTCTGTGAATTATAAATGCGACTTCATTTCGAGGATTTCATTTCCACATCGTTCACCTGAGGAAGGAGGTAGCCTCCGAAAGCTTGTGAATTTAAAATAAAATTGCTGGACTATAACTTGGTGTTGTAAAATTGTTTACAATTGTCAACCCCAGTCCATCACCGGCATCTCCACATCATGACAAAGATTGGTGGCATTGTAAGCAGTGTAGATGAAAATATAAAATTACAAAGCGATATTGATAGATTAGGTGAATGGGCAAAACTGTGGCAAATGGAATTCAATGTCGACAAATGTGAGGTCATCCATTTTGGATCAAAAAAGGATGGAACAGGGTACTTTCTAAATGGTAAAAAGTTAAAAACAGTGGATGTCCAGAGGGACTTAGGGGTTCAGGTACATAGATCATTGAAGTGTCATGAACAGGTGTAGAAAATAATCAAGAAGGCTAATGGAATGCTGGCCTTTATATCTAGAGGACTAGAGTACAAGGAGGCAGAAGTTATGCTGCAGCTATACAAAACCCTGGTTAGACCGCACCTGGAGTACTGTGAGCAATTCTGGGCACCGCACCTTCGGAAGGACATATTGGCCTTGGAGGGAGTGCAGCGTAGGTTTACTAGAATGGTACCCGGACTTCAAGGGTTAAGTTACGAGGAGAGATTACACAAATTGGGGTTGTATTCTCTAGAGTTTCGAAGGTTAAGGGGTGATCTGATCGAAGTTTATAAGATATTAAGGGGAACAGATAGGGTGGATAGAGAGAAACTACTTCCGCTGGTTGGGGATTCTAGGAGTAGGGGGCACAGTCTAAAAATTAGAGCCAGACCTTTCAGGAGTGAGATTAGAAAACATTTCAACACACAAAGGGTGGTAGAAGTTTGGAACTCTCTTCCGCAAATGGCAATTGATGCTAGCTCAATTGCTAAATTTAAACCTGAGATAGATAGCTTTTTGGCAACCAAAGGTATTAAGGGATATGGGCCAAAGGCAGGTATATGGAGCTAGATCACAGATCAACCATGATCTTATCAAATAGCAGAGCAGGCACGAGGGGCTGAATGGCCTACTCCTGTTCCTATGTTCCTATGAAATTCCAGATATGTGGAAAATAAAAAAATTCTCACTTGACGGTAGTTTCTGCAGTTAAGTCAACAGCACTGCCATCTTAAATATGTGCGGTGTCAATCATATATGCAAGTTTACCCTCACCCTTCTCGAAATCTGATGACATTAATAATCTACTTTATTGATTATGGTGACACTAATGGAGTTAGAAGAATTAGCTCTTTAATTTAAGGCCAAACCGTTGAAATTAATAAATGTAGAATATTGCATAATCTCCAAACGGGATTCACTTGTTTCAATAAACTTGTCGATCCTTCTTGCTTTGTCATGAGGAAAATCATCAAATTCTGTGAAATTAGCAAATCTGCTCATCTAAAATAGAAGATATATCCTCAAATCTTCATAAATCCTATATACTCCTTATCAACAGACTTCACCAAATTTATTTAATCTCCAGAGAGAAGGTTTTGCAATTTCTGCCTGGTTCCCACGATTGTGTAGGACCCCAAAGTATCCATACTCTTAACCAAAATTCTTTACAATAATCAGTACTTCTTCAAAACATCCACAGATGCAGCATTTTGATGACAGTATGTGGTACAACAGAAAGTTCAGTGGAAAAGCAAACAACTTTTTCTGTGACAGATACATATATTGCCAAGGTTTTTAATGATTCTCCTCATATCTGATTCAAAATAATGGACATGCATTTAGATGACGGGAAATATAGATTTCAACATGCCTAGTTTATATCTGTAACACCAGGCCATTCTAATATTACAATAATTCAAAGACCTCTCCTTAATGGGTATGTATAATTGATGATTTAATCACTTGTCAAAAAGCAACTAAATGTCACTCCAATTTATTGCTGCAGTAATGTCACCCTGCAACTGCTGCCCCAGGCTGATTACAGAGGGCACAACAGATAGAACTCATTTATGGCTGTATTAATGGGCCCGATTCAATGGAAATTAATCTCTATTCAACGACTGTAAAAAACGTTTCAGAGCTTTTCCAATTAAAGAATGAATCTTGTCACAAGGACCTAAATTAAAATCAAATATTTATAAAGAACTATAATTAACATTAACATCATTTTGTTGTGTCCATTTCATTCAATTTTCAAATATTTTTTCTTTAAGAGTTATCAGCTAAAACAAGTTACTGATTGCAATGTATTCATCCAGGCACCAAAGGAAAATTTGGAATTTTCTGTTGGAACAAGATCACAAGGTAGTCAAGGATGAGGACATTCATTCAGTCTATTTTAATTCATCCATTCAGAGAGATCCTAACATCTCTCATTATAGCATCCAATTGTTTACTAAATGGGAACACTGGATAGGTGGGCTAGATGGACTAAAGGTTTTCTCCTACCTGAAACTGTTACTATGTTACTATGATTCCAGGGTTTTTGCCTCCATTACTCTATCTGGAAGTAACAATCTACCATACTAACCCTTATGACTCAGAGCTATGTATCAAGATGGTTGCTTGATCAGGGCTATCCCCTGCAGTTGTGGCTAATGACTCCAGTAAGGCTTCCACAGAGGGGAAACAACAGATATGATTGATATGATGAGGTCCATGCAACTACAAGCAGTGGCATTGAGCAGAATATTGGAATTCTCAAGTCTTGTTTTAGGTTCTTAATTTGGCCACAAAAACAGCCATTGCAAAAACTAACAACTAAAGATAGCATTTCAAAGGATAGACAAGCATGGTCAAGCCCGACTTCAGATCAAGCAATCACTATCTAGTCATACAATGATGGAGGCCAAAGGAGATCTATGCCAATCTGATGGGCTTCGAAGTCAACCTTTTTCAAAATAAGATGGTTAGTGTAACTAGGCATATTGGGGTGTATTACTGTGTTTACCACCTGGGCATAAAGTATAATCTGGGCGGAGTGCAGAGAAAAAAATTGGGTGAGGAAGGTTGCATGCTTGTAACGGAGCAAGCCCGTTTTTCCTTCTGTTAATTTAAATAGAAGAAAAATCAGGCAGACTCTGTTGTGGACATGCAATCTTCCCTGCCTGATTTTTCTCTCTGCACTCCACCCAGGCAATGCTTTACATCCAGGTGATAAAGACGAAAATGTATCCCATCATCTATGTCAGTCTCAAATCCCCCACAGACAATAAGGTAAAAGGAGCTATTAAAAGATGTCTGGAGCTGTCTGACGACTAGTATTGAACACGTTATAGCACCAATTACTATGTAAGATCTATTGGATTATCCATGGAAGAGTTGTTAGTGTTGATTTTTGAGGATCTTTACTGTCGGAAGATTATCTCCTAGTAGTGGTCAATGATTTCTTCCTGTTTCCAGCAGTTGAAATAACCAAATTTACAGTAGTTGAAGTCACCACTGCATAAGAAGATTTCTCAGTGCACAGAATTCCAAAGATGTTAAAGTCAAAAAAAAGATCAGTATTCCAGGATTCAGAATTCCAGCAGTTTGCAGAACATCTTGAATTTTCCCACCTTTGAATAGTCAGCCACAAACACTGAGGCTGAAAAGATTTCTGAGAACTATCAAGAAGTATGTCCAGACTGCTCAGTTAGATGATTTTTTGAGAGCAAAAACTTTGGTCATTCCTGCATAACTATTGGGTTACACTTGACTCCACCACAGGTGAAGCATCTGCAAAAGCTTTGTTCCATCATAAATTGCCAAACATGATCACTTACAAGTGGAAGAAAGATCATCATGCTAGGTGAAGAGTATGGTGACTGAAGACACCACACACAACCTATTACATAGAATTACGGAGAATTTACAGCACAGAATCAGGCCAATTCGGCTCAACTGGTCTATGCCGGTGTTTATGCATCACACAAGCTTCCTCCCACTCTACTCATCTAAGCCTATCAACATATCCTTCTATTCCTTTCTCCCTCATGTACTTCTTCTTAAATGCATCAATTATGCTGTCAACCTAGTGAAATCAAAGTTGATAAACATGTCCCAGTGAGAAAAGGAAAGAAAGGAAAACTAATATCCTGATAAAAAACGCACATCGACACTGGGATTCTCAGATTTGTTTCCACTATAACTGCTCAAAGAAAATCCAATCAAATCACCAGAAATGTATCTTACCTCAGAAAGTAATAGCATTGCCAGAATCTCATCATACCATGAAGACCAACCATGATATTGATTCTAAATCAGATGTTGCAACCATCAATTTCCAAAATCAAGCATCACCTACTCACGTTCTCCTTTCCAGGAACAGGAGATCTTGTTGTACTTGAAGGACTACGTTGTTTAAAAATTTACGTTATGTTTCAGAAGGTCGAGTCAGTTGTTTTAAAAAAGATACTCTCAGTTTATCTTAAAAGGGAGGAACATATTTTACTGGCCACTAGAGGGCATCTGGGAGTTTCTGTTGGTATCAATGCTGTGACTGTATAGCTTATAACAGCCAAAGCTTTTCCTGTCAATAAATAATGAGACTCCAAAAATCCACGATGGGGCGTATCTTGGCGAAAGTGCTGAGATAGTAAGTGGGAACCACCGCAATTGATCCGAGCAGATTTTCCAGGGTTAGGGAGAGGTTTACTAATTTGCCAGCCACAGTCGGGCGTCTGTACCACTTGAGACGCATCTGGTGAGCAGGCTGTAGGAAACATGACAGAAAATCCGACTGGGGTGGCTGGCCTGTGGGAGTGGGGGGAGGTTGTGTTGGGTTCCTCTCCCCCACAAACAATAGTTACAAAGAATTACATAGAAATTGCAACAAAGAAACAGGCGATTTTGTCCAACCAGTTTGTGTTGGTCTTTAGCCTCTAATCGAGCCGTAGTCCTAATCCCGTGCCCGCCCTGTTCGAAGGGAGATGGCCAGAACCCCTATAGAAATGGCCGTTTGCAGATGTCTACACTGTTTCGCCAGGGCGTACTGCCCATCCCCAGCCAAAGTGACAGCAAGAGATTGGAACAACTCATGCGGAAATTCAGGGCATAGGTGTTAAATGGCATCCACCCTTCCCCTCCCCCCCCTCCCATTCCCAATACCAACAGCAAAAAAAAATTCCCATGAAAATAACGAAGACGCCTGAAAGTTCTGGAATGGCAAGGGTTAAAGTTAACTGACCAATGAGATTTTGGTGTCTTCTCATTGAATCAAAAGCAGGACCATTAGTAAAAAAATTAGTGAAATACAATTTAATTAGGTCTTAAAAGAAATAGGACAGGAAGGAGGGGAATAAATGCAGCCAAGGAACAATGTGCATGCATTTCCATATAAACCTGTAAACGGTCCAGGAAAAGAGATAATTTAACTTAAAAAATAATTATTCCTCAATATGGTAAACGGGACTATTTATGAGAGGATAATCATTACCCCATTTTTGTTGCCGTAGTCATCTTTAGTGAACTCAGGAAAACCCCAGCTGATGCTTACTGCAATTAAATTATTATAACTTGAGGGAATTATTCTTCATGCACTGGGAACAGAGGTGCTGAGGGTAGCAGTTCAATTCCTTCTAGTGCGCTGAAACAAATCTTGATTTGCGGGAATAGTTAAAGGTCTTGAGTTGAGTTTTCCTGGTTTATTTTTCTCTCTTAGTTGAAATGAATTACAATTATATAGAGAGCTATGGCCATCTGGAGTGATTACAAAGCACTAATCCAATCAAAAGCATTGAGACGCCGTCAAAAAATCAGAGACTGTAAAACTGTCACCTGAACCCTAAGATTAGATTACTGTTGGAAAATCATGCCTTGGTATCCATGTGGTTTATATATTAATGTATACTGTTAATTTGCTGACTGGGTTTTATTCAGTTTCAATTCCATTTTTGTGCTAACAACAGCTTTTTAAGTGTACACGCTAATTGCTAGCGTCTTCCATGACACCAGTGTTAACCGTTGTACTACCATTACTCCAGGTATATCAGTAAATAATTTACAGACTATTATAAATTCTGTTCTGCTCTCAGACTCCCATCTGAAACATTAACTTGTCTTTTTCTATCAGGTGCTGACAGACCAACATTTTCTGTTTTGGTTTCAGATTTCCAGCATTCAGGAATTATGTGATTGGAAGTCATGGGGCGGGGGGTAGGGGTGAGTGGTAGGGGGGGTGGGGAGATCTCCAGAAGAGACGAGGTCAGCAATGATCCAGGAAATGATGGCTTGGTATTCAGTCGTGAGGTTGTGGTCCAGGGGAGATAGAAGGAGTTGTTTGGGAGTTGGCTTTCTGCTCAGTGAGGTAGAAATCCTTCCGTCATACAATACTTGTCAGTGGGTTTGATAAAGATGTCAGGATTGGACAATCAGGAGAGAACGGTGTGTTGCAAGTTCAGAGAGAGCTAGATTAGAATGGGGAGAGGGGAGAAACTGACACATTTGATATCACACTGGCAGTTCTCAATAAAAAGATCAAGAGAGGAAGTAGGAGGCCAGAAGGAGAGGTCCAGGTGGACTGATGAGGCTGAATACAGCAGAAAGGGTCAGATGTGTGGGAGGATAGTGAAAATATGACAAGGGGTGAGATTGGAAGGAGAGATGGGGGCAGAAGAAAGTGATGGGGAAGAGGGATCAGGAGATAGGCTTGAATCGAAAAGCTGTTGAAGCTTGCTGCCCTTGTTACCAACAAGGAAGAACAAATGTTTTCTTAAAGTATTGGATGAGACAAAGGAGAACATGGAATTAAGGAACAGGAGCAGGGCAGCTCTTAAATAAAGGGAGTTGATGCTACTGATGAGTGAGATCAAGACTATGCATGGTGGAGAGGGTGGATTTCATAAAGCAGCAAGTGCAGTGCTTAGAGGAACATTGAATATCACAGAGAGATCGACGATCAAGAGTGGAATTTGAATCGGGAATCCTACTTGCTTAGCTAAACAGATAATGCAATTGTGGAATGTACAATTTCTGGGAAAATGGAGGGACAGCAGAAGCCACAATTCACAGACAAATATCTGGAGTTTATGGTCCGCGATGTGAGCACAGTACAGTGCGAAGAGGCAAATCACTATTAAACACAGCATCAAGCAAGCATAGAAGGTCATCACCCTGTTCGTGAAGCTGGGGAAATATCTGCCAGAAGGTGTCTGAATTAGAGGTGTGCCGAGGTAAAACATTAGGATAACTGTGAAAAAACACAGGTGGGCATATATTTACAAAGTCACTGATGCATTCAAAATAAGCTACAGGTGCCAGATGATTTTACTTGAGTACTTTTGTGCATTTAAACCAAAACTGATCCAGCAACCTACTGTAATTGCAACACAAAAGATAGTAATGAGGTTGTGCAGCACAAACGCTCTGACTCTTGCTAAGTTTCCTGCCGCTACATCGAAGGACACTGTGGCAAAAAGAAGTTGAGTGCTTTCATCACTTTTATCACTAATGTCAGTGCGATGCTGGTGTTCCCTACTTGACTACAGGTCTGATTCTAGGAGTTGGCACAATTTATCTCATGGCTTCATTGATGTGGCATGGCCTTCTCACACCATGCAGCTGGGTGCATTAAACCCCATTATTCCATGGAGCAATTACTGCACATTATCTTAGACTTAATACATGTTAGCTCTAAAGCAGGGTGGAATTTCAGCCCATTAGCTCTTTTGCTGGTTAAATTAAACATTTCTATTTGTGTTTAGATCAATAACTATAGTGAATTGTACAGCGTTTACAATTTACAGTGAAAGTAAGCTGCCTTTTTGTTTATCAACTACTATTCCTCACAATCAATGGTTTGAAGGATGCACTTTTTGTGTCTGTCCCCTCATGAAAATTGTATCTTCTTGTTGACTGCAGGGTGCCTGTAAAAGGCGGGCAAACTTATGCCAAGCATTCTGTGGTCACAGGACTAATGACATAGTTCACGACATTGTCATATTCTACATGTGTCAAATTTCAGGCTGCGTATATATGAAATCTTAATATAATTGAGAGTTTTATGTTTGCCATGTGTCCGACATATCCACAGGGCATGGAAAAGCGTCTGAGTCTGTACGGTGTGGGAAGGCCCTGGGTATGTTTGTTGGGTGTGAACCTTGCCGGTTAGCTGCTTTTTAAGGAAATTGGAACTAAACTAAAGGCACTTGAACATTCACAAACACATGTATTATAAATCACTTTCTCTCAAAAAATTCACACCAACAACAGGAATCCAACACATTCCAGAAAAAAACATGTGAGAAACCCTTTGAATGCTCGGACTGTTTTCCCATTTCACCCTCATTTTCTCCTTTTTTAATTCTCCCTTCCCCATCATTTTAGGGACTCCTGGCACAGAAATATTGTTTTCCCAACCTACTCTATCCCTTATTTTCTTCTGTTGGCACATTTTTTCACAAGCGTTGCCTGGTCCTCCTAACCCCATTATGGGCCTCCCCTCTCTTTCCAGCTTTGGCTTTGTATTTTGCTTCATTCCTGGAGTTCCTGCTTTATGCTCCTTTGGCAATGTTTGTGGTGGCACTACATAAGTACAGTCTTTTTGCACTGAGTCCGTGCCATATGGAGTTGGGGAGGGAGGCCTGCCTCAAGAATTCTAGGGCCTCAGAATGGAACCTCCATAAAACTCAGCAACCTTGCTGCAGTTCCCGTGGGCAACATCCTGGGTGACCTACTAGAAAATGAGTCCTCCCAACATTTAGAGGCTATCCTAGGAAACTATTCTCCAGTTATCAGTAAATCCTGCCTGATTGTTATCAGTTGGAATATTGGATTTTGGGCAGACGTGTGTTTTTTGACCCATTTTTCACCAGTCTGAATCTTACAGCCTAAGTTTATTTGACACAGGATCTGTCTTTTCACAATGCTGAAAATAGACAATTTATCCAATTATTAGGGGGCTTATCTATTCTACTGAAGGCTCATTGCACTCGTCCACCATGACTACAGCCTTCACCATGTGCAAAATTTAAACCTACATATCCAGGTACAAAAATTTATAGGAAATGGTTGAATTACTTGGGTTTATCTGAAGAGTAGCCTGTGAGAAGTTTCAGCTTAAGCAGAGAGGTCGTCAGAGATATGTCACTTCATAGCTGTAGATCTGGATGCTATTTGATTTTGATAAAGCACCACATAATTGACTTGTTAGCAAAATTAAAGTCCATGCAACTAAAGCAACGAGGATACGAAATTGACTAAGTGACAGAAAGCAGAAGTAGTGATGAACAGTTGTATTTCAGGCTGGAGGAAAGTGTCCGGTGGTGTCCCCCAGGGGTCGGTATTAGGACCACTGCTTTTTAAAAAATATATTAATGACCTGGACTTGGCTATACAGGGCACAATTTCAAAACTTGCAGATGACACAAAACTCGGAAATGTAGTAAACAATGTGGAGTATAGTAACGGACTTCAGGAGGACAGAGACAGACTGGTGAAATGGGCAGACACATGGAAGATGAAATTTAATGCAGAGAAGTGTGAAGTGATACATTTTGGTAGGAAGAATGAGGAGAGGCAATATAAACTAAATGGTATAATTTTAAAGGGGGTGCAGGGACAGAGAGACCTGGGGGTCTATGTACACAAATCTTTGAAGGTGGCAGGACAAATTGAGAAGGCTGTCAAAAAAGCATATGGGATCCTGGGCTTTATAAATAGAGGCATAGAGTACAAAAGAAAGGAAATTATGCTAAACCTTTATAAAACACTGGTTAGGCTTCAGCTGGAGTATTGTGCTCAATTCTGGACACCGCACTTTAGGAAGGGTGTCAAGGCCTTAGAGAGGGTGCAGAAGAGATTTACTAGAATGGTACTAGGGATGAGGGACTTCAGTTGTGGGGAGAGAATGGAGAAGCTGGGGTTGTTCTCCTTAGAGCAGAGAAGGTTAAGAGGAGATTTGATAGAGGTGTTCAAAATCATGAATGGTTTTGATAAATACGGAGAGTAAATAAGGAGAAACTGTTTCCAGTGGCAGCAGGTTCGGGAACCAAAGGACAAAGATTTACAGTAATTGGCAAAAGAACCAGAGGCGACATGAGGGAAAAGTTTTTTACACAGTGAGTTGTTATGATCTGGAATGCAATGCCTGAAAGGGTGCAGGAAGCAGATTCAATAGTAATTTCCAAAAGGGAATTGGATAAATATTTGAAGGGAAAACAATTGCAGGGCAATGGGGAAAGTGCAGGGGAATGGGACTAATTGGAAAGCTCTACCAAAGAGCCAGCACAGGCACAATGGGCCAAATGGCCTCCTTCTGTGCTGTGTCATTCTATGATTCTATTTCATCAATTCCGTTTCTCTACCCTGAAAGTTACAGCTACCTACATTTTATAGCTCAGGATCATTCTAAAGTCCTGGGGGAGGTTATGTTGGCATTGCTCAAGCACAGTGGTGACAAATTTATTAAAGGGAATTGAAGCCTTTTGTGCTTCTTTAATTGTTTGCACAAAGAGAATCAACAGTTGTCAAGACGACAGAAATTCTGTACGGTATCAGGATTTCCAAATGATCAAGCAGTTCTTGCACAAAGAAGTAGGGCACGCTCTATAAATCATCTGGTCTACATCAATCGTAATGATTTCAATCTCTCACTCTGCAGATAATCTATAATGCAAAGAATGTTCTAATAATCATTCATGGTAAATTTCATAAAGCAGAATCCTCCATAAAATTAAATTGGGAAAGGAATTTTCCCTTCCCTCTATATACATTCTTCTCTATTGCTCATGTCAGAATGGCAGTTTCATTAGCTAGCCACATTAACATGTCATTCATACCCTCAAAGAACATCTACTCCATCTGTGTGATACTTTTATTTCCTGTACAAGTTTATCCTTTGGTCCTCTTGACTGAGATTGTCAGCTTAATACAAATTTATGTTCAATTATCATAACTTTTGTGCTGTTCTCTTGGCAAGTGCTCAAGAACATTGCAACCAGTCTGGATTGGACTTGAACCTAAGTCCCAGAGATGAAAGGATATACCATGTGCCATCCAGGATTCTGTAGAGGGTTTTTATCACTGTCCCATGCCCTGAGAAATATTGTGCTTTTGATGATTTAATATTCAGCTGCATCAGTGGGATGTGATGTCCATTCAAGTGTCATCCAACAAGTTGTAGCTTAGTGAGTGTTACTAAGTCACCAAACTTCCTTTTAAAATACTTTTCATAATATTTGGATCTTTCATATAATATGTGTATTTCAAAATATGAAATGTCAAATAGTTCAGGCCCTTCCAGTGAATAGGGGAGACATGTAGACCAGGAAAAGCATCCTATTTGATTCCTGGTCTTGCTGTTAGCTGATCTGAGCCGGGTTAACAGTAGGGATCAGTGAATTTACCCCATTCTTCCCCTACCTCAGCTTCCAGCTGCCTTTTCCTGCAATTTTCCAATGCAATCGCAGCAGATACAAAACCTGCTCATTCACCTTTCCCCGCGCCATCATCCAGAACCCCAAATACTCCTCCTGTATGAGTACAGCTGGATTAGGGAGGGAAAAATCAACCAGAGGTCCTGCTCCTGCTCACTAAGTGAGGACAAGATCGTGTTCAGCTGTGTTTCCCTCACCTTTCTTATAGCCCATCAACATTTAGTGCCATGGCTCCCACATGAGTAATGGCCACTTGGGCAATGTGTCGCAGGGGGACAATGTCTGTGGTACTGGACCCTAGCAAGGAGTCAGCACCTTTAGAAAAGGAGAGTGTGGGGTGGGGGGGAAATTGGTAAACAGAGAGAAAAAAAGAACTGCCTGTGCTATGGGGATCGTTACTCATTGAAACTCAACAGGAGCATGAGAGGAGACTGTGCAGAAGCAGAGATAAAAGTAAAAATGTACAATCAGTAACACATTCATACAGCACCACAAAGTAAATAAGGCAGCACAAAGACATATAGAATAACAAACTGACTTCCCCAATGGCATAGTGGGTGTATTGAATCAATAACTGCATCCACAGCACATGAGCTGCAGCTGGGCCTTCAAGATTAAGAGCAGTGAATTTATTGTAATAATGCAACCTATGAAAGCTTAGTGATTTACTGTAAAGCAGACAGGAATAATGGTCAGAAACATTTGTACCCATGCCAAGCTCCTTTCCTTACAACTCTTTATTTCTATTTTTTTTTTCCTGGGCTCTGATCTGGTTTTAGGCACAGTTTTGCTGCCATTGATTTATGTGCAGACCTCTTCCAGATGAGCTCATTCATTTACGCTATACTGTGTATGTCTCGCTCAGAGTAAAACCAGCTTCCATTTTACACAGCAAATGTCATCTATTCTTTTTCAGTTCAGGTAATGTTTGTTTTCTTTATAAACAACTACAAATATAAAATATTTTGCTTGCATATTTATCCATGTTTCAAAGGCTTATTAAAACTTGTATCACTTATGTTTTTATATATTTATGTCTATTATAAAAAACAAGATTCACACTCCCCCTCTGAAATCAATAAGAGTGTGAGTCAGCAAACAGTGAATAGATCAGACAATTTCACTCCATGCAAGTGTACAGACAGGGCATGTGATTCAAACCAAAGGTTCTATAAAAACATTGTAAGTAACTTTTTGGCTTCAAACTCAATTATTGCCCCCCGCCCCCCACCCCGAGGGTACAGTTACTCCTGGCCACAGAGATCTGGCAGTAGTCCATATGGCAATGGGCACAAGGTTCTTATCCCAATTCTGATTTATGAGAACTCCCATAGGAGCCACACTGCTCCCACACTGAGCTCCAGCCCCAGAAACCAGGTTCTCTTGGCCCCTAGAGCTACATTCCTTCCTCATAAAAACAATACTGTAGAGGCCGGTATCAGAGTACAGCACACAATAAAAAGGGAAGGAAAAAAATCCCCTGCAAATGCTGGAAATCCAATACAAAAACAGGAAATGCGAGAAATATACAACAGGTGAGTCAGCATCGGTAAAGTGCAAAGACGGATTATCATTTCAGATATAACCCTTTGTCAGAACTGAAAGCTGCAAGGTAAACAATCATTTTAGTGGGGTTACACATAAAAAGGGAGAATGATGTGGGGGAAGAAATAACAGATACACCAATCATAGAGGGGAAGTTAATGCTTTGAATGTCCTGCAAATTATTTAACAGAAAAGCAGGAAATGGTTAAATGATAATTTCGGTCCGACAATGAAGAGATCATGCGAATAGCTGACATTGAAAGGAAACAAAAGAAAGAATTTACATTTATATAGCATTTACATAGACCCCAGGGATTCCCAAACTGCTTCACAGCCAATTAAATATTTTTGAAGTGTCATCACTGTTGTAATGTAGGCAAACACGGCAGCAAGTTTGTGCACAGCAAGGTCCCAGAAACAGCAATAAAATAAGTGTCCAAATAATCTTTTTCTGGTGGTCCAGGTTGAGGGTTAAATGTTGGCCAGGACACTAAGAGAACTCCCCCTGCTCTTCTTCAGAAAGTGCCAAGGGATCTTTTACATCCACCTGAGAGGGCAGACATCTCATCCAAAAGACAACATCTCCGACAGTGCAGCATTTCATCAGTACTGCACTGAACTGTCGGCCTAGATTATGTGCTCAAGTCTCTGGAGTGGGGCTTGACCCCACAATCTTCTGACCCAGAGGCCTAGAAAAAGCCTCATCAAGGACAAAAGCAAGAAAAAGTGGCAAAGTAGAAAAAAATTTCACGTATAGGAGGTCTGAAATTAAAATAGAAAATGCTGGAAACACAGTGGCCTCAATATTAACCCCCCATGACAGGCGGCAGAGGGTCGGGTCGGGGGATTAATAATGATAAAATGAAATGGGGAACAAGTCCCCAACCCTCTGAGCACACAAACGTTGTTGGTTTTCTGTCGGTGGGTTTCGAGGCGTCCGAGTGTCCCACCGTGAAGAGGTAAGACTCTTCATTAACATATTTAAATCGGGCTCCCACAGTGCAATTGGGAGCCCAATTTAAATTTTACAGTTGCTGCGCGGAGAAACCTGGCAGTGAAAGAGAGGTGGGAGCTGCCAGTTCCACAAGGTAAGTGCCTTTTACAGCACTCCTTGTGGAGCCAGGAAGAGCAGGAACGCTCCCCTGGCCGCTCAAGAAAGCCTTCGGCCTCCCCTCTCCCGATCACAGCTGCTCTCTGCCCCCTGCTGCGATCATGCACTACCCCCAAGCCCCGAACGCTGATCCTTCCCCCTCCTGATAGCTGGGGACCATCCCCAAGTTGTCCCTGGCTGCGGCCTCCTGCCAATGGTTTTCCCACCTGGCAGCCAGCCAGGCTGTCAATTTGGCCAGTTGCCGGGTGGGAAACGGAAGAAAAAAATGTTAATGAGGTCCTGCCGTAAAGTTTGGCAGGAGCTTTGCGTCCCCGGCTTTTCCGGGTTCTTTGGACATTTCTGTCTTCCTTCGCACCCTCTCCACCTCCCCGTAAATATCCGGGCCAGAAGGTCTGCCTGTCCCAAAAAGAGAAAAATACAGGATAACACCCCTAGTGCAGAGCCTCCTGCCCCCGCCAAAACTGTGTTCTGTGGAAGTCTCTACACTCAAAGCGTCATTCCATCTATTTTCTGCATAGATGCCAACAGAAACATCCCATACCCATAGCATTCTCTCCTGTAAAGATAATACAGAAGAAAGAAAGAAGTTGCATTTAAAATTTGCCTTTCACAACCTCAGGATGTCCCAATGCGCTTCACAAACAATGAAGTACTTTTGAAGTGTAGTCACTGTTGTAATGTAGGAAATGCGACAATCAATTTGACTGAGGCTGTGACCTGAAACTGGATCGTCATATGGAGACCCTCAGGAAAATGGCAGCGGACACCAGCTTCAATACTCAACTGCCTGTCACTCCCATCGTCACTGGCCTACTCCCTTTTCCTTATATTTATCCTGATCCTCAAATCCCCCCATGACCCTCCATAATAAAACTTGTCCATTTTGACCAAAACTGTTAAAAGTTTTTTCAACTGAATGCTTAAAACGGATTTATCTAAATCAGCTTCTTCCAGAGATTAAAAATAACTTATTTAAACCTCTGCTGCAGTGAATGTTTTCTAAGTGGATGAGTTGTGGTTGCTTTTCTCATCTATAGTTATCCTGTGACTCATATATAAGTTATGTGTTATGTCTATGCAAGAGCTAATTCATTAGGTCCAATTGAATCGTTTCCTGTAGAGACCCTCCACCCCCAAAACATGTACTATTTTTGCACCTGAAATCTAAAAATAGTGGGTACCAGCAGATGACTACCTTGTACATCATGTACTAGTCTGAACTCACATTGAATTATCTTATAGGTGTCTCTTGACATACAATAGTAATAAACAAAGTTGAAAAAAATCCACTAACAATCAATTAAGGCTCAAAATGTAGTAATAACTCAAGGTAATGGTAATTGCTGTGCAAATATTGACAGGGAAATGCATGCATTTTTCCACAGTGAGCCTGTATTGAGCAGCATTGATTTGCATTCCTCTGCTGACGCTTTCTAGACTGCAGTACTCAGACTTACCCCAAACTAAGTATTGTTGTACACACTCTTTGAATATTTGTGTTACATGGTTGTATCTGTTGTTGGGAAAGAAGAGAATAATTAAAAATGTTACTTTTCAATGTTTAATTTTTGATCAAATTTTGTGCTTATTGAAATAGGGGATTGCTTTGGTGAGGAATTTTTCTATCTTTTGTTTCTAGTGCCAGATTTATGCACTCCCAAGTATAGCATGGGTTGATGGTAGGTAAAGCTTTCTCTAATCTGCTTGAACCCTAAACTTGGAAGAGGACTCCTTACTGTACTGTTCCTAAGTTCTGGAATTCCCTCCGCTCTCCGCTCTCTGCATCGCTCTCCTCCTTTAAGTGCTCCTTAAAACTTATCCCTTTGCCCAAGTTTTTGGTCATCTGTCCTAAAATCTCCTTATGTGGCTCGGTATCAAATTTTGTTTGATAACAGTCCTGTGAAGCGCCTTGGGACGTTTTACAATGTTAAAGGCATTATATAAATGCAAGTTGTTGTTGTTGTTATGTCCATGCGATCATTATTCCCACACCTCATGGCCTCTTTGAATGAATTTAACTTGTGCTGGACCACAGGTAGCTTTGCACTGTGGCAATGAGTGTGCCCAGTTGTATAGCTAGAGGAGACAGAAGAAAGGGGCTTTCATCCCATATGTCTGGCCTGAATTTAAAACTGTGGAGCAAGGAATTTTCCTGATCGCTAATTGTAGCAAAATTGTAAACACGCGTATAAGGAAAAGGTTCAAGATTTCACTACCGGAAATCTCCCCCCTTGTTTCAAAGGTAAAAGGACCTTTTGGCAATACCCGAGCTGCAGCATGGGTTCTTTTTACAGATTTATTTCCTCTTCTACATGCTAATCAACTCACATTGAATGATTAATATTTTGTTATTAACATTATATGAAATTATGGAGTGTTGCTAAATGGTAAATAATCACAATAGTTACACTTGGTCGAGACAGGTTTATCTCATTCACTCAACGACTCTATTACCAGAATGGCCCCATGCATTGAAATTGCCTGATTATCTTCTCATGGAGGTTTCACAGCCTTGTAGTGTCTTCAGTTTCAAGATCATTACAACATTTTTCTTTTGTTTGTTTTAACTGAAAGAACTAGACGATGGGCCAAACCCAATGTGAATGACATCACCAAAGTTGAAAAGAACTCCACCACCCTAATGATCTGGTAAGTAAGGCAGCACCATGTGTAGCATTGAGCCGTAAAGACCAGGAGGATCCCAGATTCAGTCACTGCTCTGTGATTAGGGGCTGATCTTAGCGAGGGCAGCAATTGGGTGTGCTACGATTAGCCCCAGTGCCCCTGGGCAAGGAAGGGGAAAAATCAGCCAGGTTTGCTACTCCCGATCGCTTTCCACTATGTCCTGCTGGAAAGTCTGTATATGTTGAGTGAGACCAAGATCAGCCACAATACCTCCTATCGTCAAGGGAATATCGTGCCTACACTGCCTAGGCTCACACATGGATGAAGTCTCAGAGGGCTAATCGCCAGACCCTGTAAGAGTCAGCAGCTTTAGAAGAGGAAAGGAAGGAAGAAAATTAGCAAAAAAGGTTAAAAGAAGTACAAGAAAAGATGAACTAAACCAAAAAGCAGTGGTTTAGGAACAACAAGCCTGCATTATAATAGCCTTAGATTGTAGGAAAGAAGAGGGACTGCAGGAGATAAGGAGCTTGACAATTTTGTGTCCATGGGAAAGACTAAGCTAGGAACAGACTTGCATTTATATAGCACATTATCTCTTCCCTCACAAATATCATGAAGCACCTCACATACAATGGCCTAGAGATTGATTTGCGCCAGCAAGCCTGTGAAAACTGAGCATATGGAATGATCCCTGCACCGGAATGGGTAGGCCCAAGGCCCACTCGATATTGGGCTTCAGGCCTCAGTTAAATGAGACAGGCGAGCAGCAGACAGCTGCTGGGCATCCCCAGGGGGAGGAGGATGGTGATCGGGAGAGGAAGGGGGAGATGAGGAGGGGGCTGAGTGGGGGCTGGCAATAATCCTCAACACTGCAGTGGAGCCACAAAGAGCAGTCCTGCTCCTCCTGGCTCCACATTCAGATATATATTTTGTTAAAACTTGCCTTTTTGTTGGTATCCTCCAGTGAACCCTCTAAGGGCCACTGGTAATGCCAAATGTCACATTTTCCTGAATGCCGCCTGCCTGGGCCCTGGATGCCTCTTTTTCTGTCTTTACCAGTGCTCTCCTGGCCGGCCTCCCACCTTGCACCCTCTGTAAACTTGATCTCATCCAAAACTCTGCTGCCCGTATCCTAACTTGCACCAAGTCCTGTTCACCAATCACCCCTGTGCTCACTGACCTACATTGGCTCCTGGTCTGGCAACGCCTCGATTTTGAAATTCTCATCCTTGGTTTCAAATCCCTCCATGGTCTCGCCCCTTCCTACCTCTGTAACCTCCTCCAGCCCTACAACCCTCTGAGATCTCTGCGCTCCTCCAATTCTGGACACTTGCGCATCCCCAATTTTCATCGCTCCACCATTGGCAGCCATGCCATCACCTGCCTAGGCCCTAAGCTCTAAAATTCCCTCCCTAAACCTCTTAGCCTCTCTATCTCTCGTTCCTCTTTTAAGACGGTCCTTAAAACCTACCTCTTTGACCAAGCTTTTTGTCACTTGTCCTAATATCTCCTTATGTAGCTCAGTCTCAAATTTTGTTTGATAACGCTCTTGTGAAGCACCTTGGGAAGTTTCACTATATTAAAGGTGTTATATAAATGCAAGTTGTTGTTGTTGTTTTATCAATATGGCAGGTGGCACACTTCTGGTGTATAAGTTGCATGCCTTACCCACTATATTGGATGCTTAGGCATCTGTTTTGCTCCTAAAAAACTGGCATGCGCATTGAATTTCTAGGCCAATAAATTATTTTTAAGTGCAGCCATTGTTCTTATGCAGGGCAAGTGCCAGAGCAGGAGACGGCGCAATGGGAGTAATTTTAACTTTTGGCGATAGTGTATAAAGGGCGATATCAGATCGGTCGCCCGTCATATATCTATTCCGACTTTCCTTTCCATTAACTTCAATATTGCCCATTTTAAACTATCGGCAAAAGTTATAACTATCCCCAGTGAATCTTGATATCGCCAGAGTGGCGATGCATTGAGGAGGAATAGCATATGGGATGACAGAGGCTAAAATGGGCCGTGTAGTGCCCGTTTTGTAGGTGCTACATGGACATCAAGCCCCAAAAATAGCGTCCGAGGTGCACGCGCACACACTTCCAGCGGGCCATGTGCAGGCTGCCATCTTGGTAAAGGCTTTTGCGCTGATTTGAAGCAGCCAGCAGCATTTTTGAAGTCCCTCCTCCAGCCAACGCACTGTCCTAACCTTGCACAGCTGACCAGGAGTTAAAGGGCATGAAGGAACCCCCCCCCTCCCCCCGGCTCCCCCCCACCAGCACTATTTAAAGGGAACATGCAGGAGGTATAGGTTAGTTGCTGGATTAGTTATTCTGGCTGCTGGTACAATTGTGGGTGTTTGTGGAAGTTTCCTATACTTGAAGAAAGTTGCAGTATTCTATAGAGAGTAGTCTGGCTGGTCGTACAGTACTGTTAGTGGCATTTAAAATATTGTGCTGAACAAGGTTGCTGTCAGACATGGATGGCCTGCTAGGGCTTCCTCTGGGAATTGAACAGGATTGGGAGCATGAAGAGGCCACGCAGAGCAGGCAAGCTGCGAGAAGAGGGAGGAGGAGGAGGAACTGCAGCAGAAAGTGGAGGAAGAGGCAGGGAGGCAACAAGTTGACAGGCCTTGTCTGTCAGGGCTCTGCGTGATCAGATTATTAATGATAGATACCAGTAACCTCAACAGCACTTCCCCATTCACCAACAGTCCCACACTCCTTACTTTTCCTCTCTCACATGGCCATCAAATCGTCCTCCTTATGATTACATATTGCTTCCTCCCTCTGCTCATCGCAGAAATTGAAACCAACACCAAATACAAATTCAAATCCAAATTTATAAATTAACATATGCAATAATTCAAATAAACTGATACTATTCACCCTTATGCATTCCCTTAGTGCCTGTTGTTTGTGTGCCTTAACCTCTCCTAGTGCTCCTACCTGGTACATCCCCAGTGGTTGGAGCATGGGTGGTGGAAGGCTGCTGAACTTCAATGGAGGAGAGTGTAGATGGTCTTGGAGGACGACCTCGAGCAAGTCTGAGCCAGGAGGACCCGTCTACAGATTGCATTATCTCGGCCTGGGCTGCAGCAGTCTGGACTGGCTGGCTGACGGGCAACAGCAAGGGCACTGGTGAAGTGGTAGGGGTGGCAGCCGGAATGCTGTCATCCTGAGAGAGGACAGCAGGTTTGCTTTCCATGGCGCCGCTGCCACTCTCCCGGGGCAGCACCTCAGCAATCCTGGTGATCTGCTGGAGATTGTTGGACTGCTGTGACACCCTGGAACCCCTGCTCCACAGTGGAACCCAGAGCCACGATAGCAGCAGTCTGAGCTTTGATGGCAAATGTTTGTGTTTCAATGGAAGTTGTGACATCGGTCATCAGAAGCTGTATCATGGTGGATTCCATAGGTGTGCTGATGGAGGTGACCACCCGTTCCATGAGGGAAAGGATGGGCTCCAAGCTTTGCACAAAGCCCTGTGCCAAGTTGGATTTGGACTCCTCCATGCCCCTTGACATTTTGCGCAGGCTTTCTGGCACGTTTTCCAGTGTACCAAACATTTGGTTGTGCGCGCCCATCAGCCTTCTTCTGTAGACTGGCCCATTGAAGTCATCATCTGACTTCTCTGCAGCAGAACTAGTGTGTGACTTTGCCCTCTGGCCAGCTGGCACCTGCGGTATCCGTTCCCACTGCCCTGGTTCCTGTACAGTCATGCCTGGTGTCTCACCACGTGCAGATCCCTCCTCTATCCTAGCCTCTAAAGTACGCACAGTGTCTGTATTTGAGCTGGTGGCTGTGAGTGTAAGATCGAATCACAGTGTGTCTTCATCATCTCTGTCATCTTCCTCTGACTGGGCAGGTCCCAGTTCTTGGGTATCTGAAATTACAAAGGGACATGGGTTGAGTTGTGGTGAGGGGAGAGGAGAAAGTAAAACGTGCATGCTTACACCATCTGCAGCACGTGAGTCAGAAAAGATTGTGGGATGAGGGAGAAGTGGGAAGTGAGAAGGAGGATTAGGTGTGCATCATCGATACCTCCAGCACCGCCAGTGGCCACGGCCCACCCAATGATGGACAGCACTGTCTCCTCCATGGGGTGAGGACGTGTAGGCACACCTGTCCTCCCCCAGGTCTTTCCTGCTGCCTGTTATAGGAACATAGGAACAGGAGTAGGCCATTCAGCCCCTCGAGTATGCTCCGCCATTTGATAAGATCATGGCTGATCTGTGTTCTAACTCCATATACCTGCCTTTTGCCCATATCCCTTAATACCTTTGGTTGCCAAAAAGCTATCTATCTCAGATTTAAATTTAGCAATTGAGCTGGCATCAATTGGCATTTGCGGAAGAGAGTTCCAAACTTCTACCACCCTTTGTGTGTTGAAATGTTTTCTAATCTCACTCCTGAAAGATCTGGCTCTAATTTTTAGACTGTGCCCCCTACTCCTAGAATCCCCAACCAGCGGAAATAGTTTCTCTCTATCCACCCTATCTGTTCCCCTTAATATCTTATAAACTTCGATCAGATTACCCCTTAACCTTTGAAACTGCAGTGAATACAACCCCAATTTGTGTAACCTCTCCTCGTAACTTAACCCTTGAAGTCCAGGTATCATTCTAGTAAACCTACGCTGCACTCCCTCCAAGGCCAATATGTCCTTCCGAAGGTGCGGTGCCCAGAACTGCTCACAGTACTCCAGGTGCAGTCTAACCAGGGTTTTGTATAGCTGCAGCATAACTTCTGCCCCCTTGTACTCTAGTCCTCTAGATATAAAGGCCAGCATTCCATTAGCCTTCTTGATTATTTTCTGCACCTGTTCATGACACTTCAATGATCTATGTACCTGAACCCTTAAGTCCCTTTGGACATCCACTGTTTTTAACCTTTTACCATTTAGAAAGTACCCTGTTCTATCCTTTTTTGATCCAAAGTGGATGACCTCACATTTGCCTACATTGAATTCCATTTGCCACAGTTTTGCCCATTCACCTAATCTATCAATATCCCTTTGTAATTTTGTTTTCATCTCCACTGCTTACAATGCCACCAATCTTTGTGTCATCATCTCCTGCAAGAAAGAGGGAAGAGTGACAGTGAGTGTCCTGCAAGATGTCTGGGTGATGTGGATGTCATGTTTGAATAGTTGCCAGTGTGTGTGACCTGTGAGTTGTGGGTGTGTGGCTTGTAAGAGTGTTAACGTGTGAGGGTAAGATGCAGCATCTGATTTGAAGAGTTGCGTACTAATTGAAAGAGTTTGTTGGTAGGTGGGTGACGGGGGATGTTGTGCATAGAGCAGTGGATGAGGCTGGTGGTGCAGTTGGTGGGAGATGCCATGTGACATTTGACCTCACTCACCTTGACCACTCATGTCAAATCATTGAACTTCTTCCTGCACTGCATCAGTGTGCGTGGTGCAATGCTTCTGGCATTCACCTCCTACGCGGCTTTCTCCCACTGCCTCTTGCCCCACTGCGGTTAAAGGATGCCCCTCCATGCGTCCACCTCCTGCACCAAGGCCTCTAGTGCAACGTCCGAGAACCTTGGTGCACGCTCTCTCGCAGGCCCAGCCATTCTTCAGTATAATCCACCACAGAGTTAGTTGCCGCATCAATTCCAGGTCTCCCTGCAGCCACAGTGCATTTCCCTTTTAAGAGGTGCAGGCTGACTTTAAGTAGTGCCAGCCACCCCCGATATTGGGGCCCCCTGCTGGTGCCTGCAGTCACTGCATGCTGCCTGCATCTCAATGGCCGAGTTAATCGCGCGCTCGTTTTCGGGGGTTAACCAATTTAATCCCTGGTATATCTGGAGCTTCAGAGGAAAATTAAGAGGACATTGGGGCTGATTTTCCCAAGTGAAATTGGCATTAACGGGGTGGTATAGGCCTAAAAATGGTAGCCTTACCGTCCTGATAACTCTGACGATTAGGAGGCCTTTTGTTGCACTTGGGGCCTTCCACGTGCAGACCTCCATGATGATATTTCTTAGCAGCACAAAGTTGTGCAGCAAGCAGTAGACTACTCTCATCCTTGAAACCTTAGCCAGTGTGTATTGCAGAAGTACCCCAGCTTTGTTTAGACACAACATACACTATCACCAAGGGGAAACATTGGGACAAAAAACCCTAACTTATTTACACATACCACAAATAGATAAAATAATTGGTTGCAATTTATTTCAACTTCATTCAGAGAATTTCTTTGTGATGGTGCAAAAATAAAGTAACCGTACAGCAAAGGGTGGACATCCATGGTAATTGAAATAGTGCAGAGGACAAGGTGGGGTGACTGTTTTGGATATAAGGGTTAGCTGAAGGGGTGGCTCAGACGCTTAGCTGAAGGCTACTTTGTTAAGATTGTGGCACACCAGTCACTCGTGATTTTACAATCACATTCTCTTTGTCAGTGTTGGCATCCTGCTCTGGCCTTGGTTGTGAGATGGCTTTTCTCAGGGCCTTTTTACACAGGGAAGTTGCTCAACAGGTGATGTTCTATAAGGTGCCCAAATCTGTTGAGGCATCACAAACATATGAAACATACTAACATACGAAATTGACGGGCAGGAACATACCAGCTGGTCCATCAAGCCTGCCCCACAGCATGATGGGCGGAGCATCATGACTAAACACTTCCTCCCTTCCCCCAAACCCCCCCTCTACCCACCCCCACCCCCACTTCATGCCCCACTCCACAGCCATGTAATCTCCTAGGAGAGGCAAAACAAAGCAGAGAAAAAACGCAGGGTCTATAAGGGAAAAAGTATTCTGGAAAATTCCTCTCCGAACCCCTCAAGTGATCGAAACCAGTCCAAGAGATCACATGGACCAAGTGTTATTTATAAAGACACTTACCTTCTAAATGATGCCATCTCTGCCAGAGGTGTGTTCTACAGTGATCATCGCAGCTTAAAAGGCTTAATTTGCGTTTGTCTTCAAAATAAAAATGGCACAGATGATTGCCTTATAATGAAAGCATCATGACTAGTGCCCAGCAAACAGCCATTGTCCCGCATAATGTAGTGCATCTGATCACGATCAGCTGCACATTACCAGAGTGGAATTGCTTTCTGGCTGTAAAGACCATTGCATTGTATCCAATGGCCACATGGGTGCCATCCATGATCCCTTGGGTTTTGGGGAAACAAGTAATGCAGTATAATTGGACTCTTAAGCCGTGGAACCTGTTACTATTCAGTGGGAAAGGAGATGAAGGTGCTGCCCTTGATGAACAATGCATCGATCATTGGCTGATACTGCAGATGATTTGTATGCTAGCCTGTAAGGAACTAGAAGCAGAAAAGTTGACAGAGAAGCTGTCCTTGATTATTGTTAGCAGAAAGGAAGTTGGCTGCTGGTCCACTTGGAGTAGATGGCACAGCTGTGCTACTGCCTCCATGCTGATTCAGATTCTGCAGAGGATGCTGCCCCCTCTTGCCAGATAGGTGTGCCAGGGCCTGCAGATATGGTTGATGGCATAATTTTAAGCATGGGCAATCTAGCTCTGGTGCCAGCTAATATAATTGGCATGTCTTCTTTCACCTTGTACCACTTCAAGCATTACTCGTTGTGATTGGAATGTTGTTAAAGCAAGCCCCATCATTAAGGAAATATTGACTTGCCACTGGCGTGTTCCACTTCCCAGGCCCATAAAGAACATGGCATAACACTGGGAGCCAATATGCCCAGTGAGGTCTGGCCTCCAGAAGGGTGGAAATATACCCTGAAGATGGTGAGTTTTTAAAAAATTTTATGGATTAGCCCTCTTACATAAAGGGCTGAGGAAGGGAAATTCATAGGATCTTAGGCGGAGGTTGGTGAACCCCCACAGATGGTAGCTACGTGCTGGAGTTTCCGGCAGCATGACGCAGATGGATGCCCAGGATGTGCCTGTAGAAGCATGGGTACCCACCATCATGCAAATGAAGTACCCTTTCACTGACCCCGTAAGCTCCATTGGGAGCAAGGCTGAAGGGCACCAGCGGGCGCATTCCCAACATTACTGCTGGGATCAGAGCCCCACACATTTTTTGAGGCCATTCTTTTTTGAAAACTTGTTAGTTAGCTAATAATCAGATACCAGGACATGCAATCACTCTTATCCAAATAGCTAATGGGTCTTTCTGGTTTTCCTTCCCATACTTTATGCAGGTTAACTTTCGGTAAAGTAAAGGAATTCCCATAGATTTAGATGCACTGGCTCCAAAATTCCAGTAGGACTCCTCCGCCAGTGGAAGACCACCAGAGCGGAAAGGCCCAGACCACATTCTAAAGTCCAGGGACAGGGCTATTTGCATGTTTGGGATGGTAAAATAAATGGGATAGATTCAGAACAGACCTAGCAGCTCAAAACTGGGCACCCATGAGGCGCTGTGGGTCATCAGCAGCAGCAGAATTGTATTCCAGCACAATCTGTAACCTCATGGCCCGGCATATTCCTCACTCTACCATTACCAACAAGCCTGGGGATCAACCCTGGTTCAATGAGGAGTGTAGAAGAGCATGCCAGGAGCAGCACCAGGTGTACCGAAAAATGAGGTGCCAACCTGGTGAAGCTACAACACAGGACTACATGCACGCTATAGACAGAGTTAAGCGATCCCAAAACCAACGGATCAAATCAAAGCTCTGCAGTCCTGCCACAGCCAGTCGTGGATGGTGGTGGACAATTAAACAACTAACGGGAGGAGGAGGTTTCATGAACATCTCCATCCTCAATGATAGCAGAGCCCAGCACGTGAGTGTAAAAGACAAGGCTGAAGCGTTTACAACCATCTTCAGCCAGAAATGCCGAGTAGATGATCCACCTCGGCCTCCTCCTGAGATCCCCACCATCACAGAAGCCAGTCTTCAGCCAATTCGATTCACTCCACGTGATATCAAGAAACGGCTGAGTGCACTGGATGCAGCAAAGACTATGGGCCCCGACAACATCCCGGCTGTAGTGCTGAAGAATTGTGCTCTAGAACTAGCCGTGCCTCTAGCCAAGCTGTTCCAGTACAGCTACAACACTGGCATCTACCCGACAAAGTGGAAAATTGCCCAGGTATGTCCTGTCACAAAAAGCAAGACAAATCCAATCCAGCCAATTACCGCCCCATCAGTCTACTCTCAATCATCAGCAAAGTGATGGAAGGTGTCATCGACAGTGCTATCAAGCGGCACTTACTCACCAATAACCTGCTCACCGATGCTCAGTTTGGGTTCCGCTAGGACCACTCGGCTCCAGACCTGATTACAGCCTTGGTCAAAACATGGACAAAAGAGCGGAATTCCAGAGGTGAGGTGAGAGTGACTGCCCTTGACATTAAGGCAGCATTTGACCAAGTGTGGCCTCAAGGAGTCCTAGTAAAATTGAAGTCAATGGGAATCAGGGGGAAAACTCTCCAGTGGCAGGAGTCATACCTAGCACAAAGAAAGATGGTAGTGGTTGTTGGAGGCCAATCACCTACACCCCAGGACATTGCTGCAGGAGTTCCTCAGGGTAGTGTCCTAGGCCCAACCATCTTCAGCTGCTTCATCAATGACCTTCCCTCCATCATAAGGTCAGAAGTGGGGATGTTCGCTGATGATTGCACAGTGTTCAGTTCCATTCGCAGCCCCTCAGATAATGAAGCAGTCTGTGCCCGCATGCAACAAGACCTGGACAACATCCAGGCTTTGGCCTCATCCTAACCGGACAGGGTTAGGGCAGTGCTGAGCCTGAGAGTCTCAGCTGGTAAGTGCTGGGGGGCGGTGGGGTTTGGGGGAGTGGGGCTGGGCAAAATGGAGGGAGCGAAGTGTTGAGTTCATAGGATATTTATTTATTCTTACCCTTAATACAAGTTCGAGGACTAGGAAATACTGAAACATCTACTTAATATTTTATTCATCAAATCAATCCATTACATGCAGTCCCCATGAAACTGGTACAAAAAGTAACGCATGTGCAATGGACTCATCGGGCATCATATGCATGTCATCTTGACTGCTCACAATAGCCTTAAATAAGACCAGGTAAAAGTCCCTGAGGGGCACTGGTGCGTTGTATCTTTATAAGGTTAATTACGTCTTCCTAACATAATGCTATTACATCAGCATATTCATCCTACATCTAATTAATACATGAGTACTGAAGGGATTCGCAAAATTTCACGTGTTCCCCCCACCCCGAAGATTTATTGGAGTTATTAAAGAAACCCTGGTGTGACTGTTTTAAAAAATCCAAGGTCTCTCAAAATGGCTGCAGTCAGACACATGGCCAAGGACCGGCAGATTTGAAATTGCATTTTTCAACAACTTGGCAGGTTTTCGTGTCTAGACAGGTTTCTTTAAACAATGCAGCTGCATTCTAGCCCTGAGGCAAGCTATCAACATGGCCGGCCAACACATCAAAATTCGAGCAGGAAGTGATCGCAGGACAAAAGGTGAACCATCAAGGTACATTCGGAACAATGGTAAAGCAGTTAGCATACAGATCGATACAGGATACGGCCATAATGTAAATGGGCCAGAGATGGGGTCCTTTGTCTTACGTTTCGTGCTTAAATCAAACAATGAAGCAAGCTGATAAGGTATGAAAAAACCTGTTACCAAGAGGGTATAACTGAAGCTGCCCAGTATATTTCTGGGAAGTAGGAGTAGCTGTTCTCTTCGCCTCTTGGCCCTATCCTGTCTGTCTGCTAGCAACTAAGAAGGAAGCCATCCAGTAAACCTCGCAACCACATGTCGACGGCAGCAGCAGGCACAGGGGCCAGGCCTTTTTCATCTGTTTTCACCGGTGAGCATTAATTTTCTGGCCGCCACAAGACAACCTAGCATAAGTGTAAGGTTGGGGGTTAAGGGATATTGCTAAACTTGTGATTTTAGAATTTTCCCTCGATGTGTCTGTTTCTTTCAACCCGATAAGTGTAAGACTGTATTACATCCATAGCGATTTCTTTATCTTCTGTATTATACTGTTTACCTTGTAGTTTTAGTTTTCTTATTAATAAACATTGGTTTTCCTTGTACCAATCCACTGGTCTGTTTGTCTGTCTTTGTTACCACTCGATAAGTCCTCAGCTCAGAATCAGGAAGGGGTAAGCGATTCGCAACCGCACTGCGGGCAGGGCAGCTCAGGAAAACATAACTGGCTGACCTATTATAAGCCCGAGATACAGTAAAAAAAAGAAACCCCTTACAGAAATGGCGAGTCAGGCAGGAGCTGAGGCAAAAGTGTGTAACAAGGCAGACAGTGGTGCGGAGGAGGAATCCGCAATGGAGATAAGGTTGTCTGCCTATGTGTGCGGCAAGGTAAATATCGCGAAAAAGTGGGTGGGCGATATGTTAAAGGCCGAGCGTCCCATAGATGCAGCCGTCCAGTGGACAGCAAGTAAACAGTATAAGAAAAGTATTGAGAAGGCGGTCTGGCTCTTGTGTTTTAAAAAGCAGGTCTTAGTTCTAGACCGTGCTGTAGCAGCGCGAGCAGCCAAGATTAAACAGTTGACCCTAGAGCTGCAGGAAAAGACAGCAGCCGAAGAGAAAGGGGTAGCGGCGCTCCAGGCAATAAGCCAAGAAAGGGCGCAGATGGCAAGGGACCACCAGGCAAAGGTAGAGCGCCTGGAATACCAGATCGCTGAGCTCAAAAGTAGCGCTAGAGGTAGAATGGAACACCTGGAATACCAGGTCAGAGAGGCGAGAGGCAGTGAGGCTAGGTTAATGGATAAGATCCACAGCCTCACGCAAGAATTAAAAGAGCAGGAGGAGAAAGTAGGCGAGGTAAAGGCAGCATATAAGCTGGCCTGCGCCCAGGGGTTTGAGGACGCAGATCATCGCCCCTGCAGGCAAGAAATAGAACGTTTGGGCATGGCCTTAGCGAGGGCGAAGGGCATGGTATGCCTCCTTAGCCCGAGGGCGGGCCAGTCGGATTTTACCGGCAACCCAAACAGGGAAGTCCCACAGGCAGCTCCCAGAACGACACTGGTTAGGGAACCAGAGGCTTCACGGCCACCACCCATAGCCCCGAGTTTTCAGGAGGTCTGGCAGCAAGGGGGAGTGGAGGATGAAGCATTAGGGGAGTCCCAGCAAGCCCTGGTAGATAGACCAGGACCGGGACCAGTGTACCCCCCCCGACAACGGAGGTACGGCCCGCCCGCCGATGGCGAGGACCTAGGGGCCATCCAGAACCAGTTTGTAGTGCCGCATGGCACCCCACAGCTCAGGGCCATGGTTAGCCATATCCCTAAGCTTACAGTGAGGGGAGACCCCTCTTTACACTTCCGTGAGATAGAGCAAGCAGCGTGCGTTAATGACTGCGATGAAGCAGAACAAGCAAAAATGCTGCTGTTTTCTGTGGGGGGTGACCTCCTCCAAACCTTATCAGATGAGTGCAAAAGGGGGCAGAAAGATTACGAGGAGTTAAGGGAAGAGATATTGGAGGTCATGGGACTAAATGATGGGAGTCCGTTCGCCCGGGTGGGAAAAACGGTACAGCTCCCTGGGGAGTCCCCACAGGCTTTCGCAGACAGGCTGTGGCCAGTCTACCGGAGCGCATGCCCGGGAATGCCAGGGCGGACACTCCTGAACAGAGATCAATTAGCCCACTGGCTCCGCTGTCTCATGACAAACTGCCTGCCCCAAATTCGAACTCGAGCTGCGGCTTGGTTTGACCCCCGTAGCCCCCAGACCACCGAGGAAACGGTGATCCGCCAGCTCATGATAGCATTTAAAAATATCAGGGGTATCGAGACACCCCAACCCAAGGGGAAAGTCCACGAGGTTAAACCAGGGGCCCAGCATAAAAGGGAATGGCACCAGGAAGGGAATCGTCCCGCCCAGGCTAAGTTAAACTGCTTTGGGTGCGGGAAGGATGGCCACTTGCGCAAAGATTGTAAAAACCCCTGGAAGGATACTAAGGGAAAGAATCCCACTGCCCCAGCCCAAAAGGCAGCGACGGGGGAGGCAGAGGCAGGAATTGCCACCGCTGCCATGGAGTCATTTTTTGAGGCCATGCGATCTTTTATGGCCAGCCAGGGAAGAATAGCAGCCACTACCGGTGTGGTAGCTCCCTCAGCCCCCCCTGACGATGCCCCGCTATGACTAGAGAAGAAAGCGCAGATCGGTCAGCAGGAGGTGAAATTCCTGGGCCTGACCGTCCGCGCAGGGGAAAGAGCCATAGACAAGGCTAGGAGGGAAGCGGTCCAAGAGCTATCGGTCCCCAGTACTGTGGAGGCGAAAAAGCAGGCAGCTGGGATCCAACCCGAGGTTAGAAATCCCCAGCTCCCAGCAGGTCACAGCTCACAGGCAGCACCTGCAGGGGCAGTCAGGGGAGGAGTCACCCAGACCCCTGTCCAAACCACTCCCCCTCTCTTCTGGGACTCAGGTGGGGAGGAGGAGGAGCTCGAGGCAGGTAGTCCCGCCCCCGACCTAGGTTTTGAACCTGGAGAGGAAGACTCTCAGCCTCCGGCAGCAGGCAGCGAAGGGTTGCCTGTCCCCAGCTCAGACTTGGGAAGGGAGGAGCCACAGGGGAAAAGCCCCCAGCCAGCGAGGACTGTGACCCACAGCAAGGGTCCGCTCGCCAGGGTAGCCCCACCAACAGCACTTCCTAGGAGGTCCCCTCAGACACCCCAGCCTAGGAAGGCATGGTCGCCGGCTCCCCAGTTTAAAAGGGCTACCTCCCGCATTAAAGTTAAGTCGAAAGACAAAGGTCCTCAGCCAGCAGTCACGGGCTGTGAGGGACCGGAAGTAAAGCTCAGTACAGCCAAGCCGCAGGAAGCAGCCTGCAGCAGTCCTGACAGAATTTGAGCTGGCCGCTCGGAGACGGGCGGCGGATGTATATAACTTTAGCAGTTAAGTTTGTAGTTTTAAGTTAAGATGTATAGGTTTATTATAAGGTGTGGAACCGTAATGTAATTTTAAGATGGAACCGTTCCAGTGTTGTCAACGTGAGCCGAGGTCCAGGGACCCGCTCACACTTCACCCAAGCCAGGCAGCCTATATGGAGCCCGGCCAGATGTTTTTATCTCTTACAGGGAATGTTCGGAGGCGTGATCCTGCTCGCCCTGTCTGGGCTGAGCCTCGCGAGAAGGGGCGACACCAAGGACCACCACATCTTCGGATGAGCCCTCTTAAAGGAGATGTTAAATTTTATCAGTTTGATTTTTCAGACGGTGACAGAACCAGACTAAACACCCACGAGCTTTTGGACGGGATTGGGAGATAAAGAAGGGGTGTTTTTAACGATGTCTTAACTGGTTTTAACACGGGGTCTCCTGTCATCAACAGCTGAGATGACATCGAGCTGCGGACCCAGATTAATGGTTTAAAAATGCAATTAAAGACAGGGTGGAGAACATTGGTGTCATTCAGGGGGGTGCACACGTTCGTTTCACAGCGGTCCCGCCCCACGTCATAAAGTGGGAGCACGCTATGACGGGTACTGACCTCTCGGGGTGCCAGAGCCGGGGATCACACATAATCCTGTGTCCCCAGCACTTGAACGCCTATTCAAAACCGCAGTGCAGGTTCAGAGCTGCTGACGCGAAGCCTATAAACTGCACCATGGAAGCCATGGCACAAGGCCATGTTCCCTCACAGGTGGCGTATATAGGAGGTGGGACATATTGCATCACCACAGCAGCGTCTCACTACCAGCATGGTCAGCACAGCTGGTGTGCGGTGAGTGACAGCAGTTTCTGCTTTAAACCCCAGGCAGAAGTTCAAGTGGCACAGACACGAATTGTCCCCATCCCTGAACCATCCACTGTTCACCTCACTGTGAAAGAGAATTTCACCAACCTCCAAAAGTATGTAGCCCACTTTGGCTACCAGATCCCCGCTCTCCCAGAACACCTCGTTAAATTATTAAAAGCAGTAGGGGTGTCCCAAAAACACTTTTACATGCTGGAACAGAAGACTGTCCAGATAGGGGCCGATATTCTGAGTATTACGACCCCACCCTGGTGGGACATCTTTGAGAATATCGAGGTCCCCTCCTGGATTCGTCTGGCATCACACGTGCTCGTAATCTGTCAACTCGGGATCGTCCTCTACCTGGTTTGCGTCCAGTGTAGGAATAGGGGTCTCGAGGTAGTAGTTAGAACACAAAGGGTATGGAAGGACCAGTATGCTCGGGTAGACGAAACACCCGTGTGAGTTCGGGGACGCATCCCTTGCGAGCGATGGCAGCCTGCTTCATTATTTTAATAAAGATGGTCCCTTCCGTTTGTTGTTTTCAATAAAGTAATGTTTACGTTTTGATGTTATTTTGAATAAAGATTGTTCATTGTTGTATTGTATAGTATGCGAAATACTGTTTCATCCCAAGTGGTGCAGGGGTATTTGGACCCCTCCGTGCTGGGATTGTTGTAATTCAACCTTGTTTTCTATCCGAATGCCTGCCATACACTGGGGTTCTCTCCAAGTAAGGGAATGTATGTGTCGAGGGATTAGGGATAGGTAAATAAAGGGGAAGGTTGTTTGCGACAGTCAGAAATCTTTGCTCACCTTGCATGGACACTTCAAGCAAGTTTAAGTATCCACAGGGGGGAGTGAAGGGATTCGCAAAATTTCACGTGTTCCCCCCACCCCGAAGATTTATTGGAGTTATTAAAGAAACCCTGGTGTGACTGTTTTAAAAAATCCAAGGTCTCTCAAAATGGCTGCAGTCAGACACATGGCCAAGGACCGGCAGATTTGAAATTGCATTTTTCAACAACTTGGCAGGTTTTCGTGTCTAGACAGGTTTCTTTAAACAATGCAGCTGCATTCTAGCCCTGAGGCAAGCTATCAACATGGCCGGCCAACACATCAAAATTCGAGCAGGAAGTGATCGCAGGACAAAAGGTGAACCATCAAGGTACATTCGGAACAATGGTAAAGCAGTTAGCATACAGATCGATACAGGAAACGGCCATAATGTAAATGGGCCAGAGATGGGGTCCTTTGTCTTACGTTTCGTGCTTAAATCAAACAATGAAGCAAGCTGATAAGGTATGAAAAAACCTGTTACCAGGAGGGTATAACTGAAGCTGCCCAGTATATTTCTGGCTAGGAGTAGCTGCTCTCTTCGCCTCTTGGCCCTATCCTGTCTGTCTGCTAGCAACTAAGAAGGAAGCCATCCAGTAAACCTCGCAACCACATGTCGACGGCAGCAGCAGGCACAGGGGCCAGGCCTTTTCATCTGTTTTCACCGGTGAGCATTAATTTTCTGGCTGCCACAAGACAACCTAGCATAAGTGTAAGGTTGGGGGTTAAGGGATATTGCTAAACTTGTGATTTTAGAATTTTCCCTCGATGTGTCTGTTTCTTTCAACCCGATAAGTGTAAGACTGTATTACATCCATAGCGATTTCTTTATCTTCTGTATTATACTGTTTACCTTGTAGTTTTAGTTTTCTTATTAATAAACATTGGTTTTCCTTGTACCAATCCACTGGTCTGTTTGTCTGTCTTTGTTACCACTCGATAAGTCCTCAGCTCAGAATCAGGAAGGGGTAAGCGATTCGCAACCGCACTGCGGGCAGGGCAGCTCAGGAAAAACATAACCGGCTGACCTATTATAAGCCCGAGAAACAGTAAAAAAAAGAAACCCCTTACAGTACGTTTACCCAACATTTTTTTTATTCGTTCATGCGATGTGGGCGTCGCTGGCGAGGCCGGCATTTTTTGCCCATCCCTAATTGCCCTTGAGAAGGTGGTGGTGAGCCGCCGCCTTGAACCGCTGCAGTCTGTGTGGTGAAGGTTCTCCCACAGTGCTGTTAGGTAGGGAGTTCCAGGATTTTGATCCAGCAACGATGAAGGAATGGCGATATATTTCCAAGTCAGGATGGTGTGTGACTTGGAGGAGGACATGCAGGTGGTGTTGTTCCCATGTGCCTGCAGACCTTGTCCTTCTAGGTGGTAAAGGTTGCGGGTTTGGGAGGTGCTGTCGAAGAAGCCTTGGCAAGTTGCTGCAGTGCATCCTGTGGATGGTACACACTGCAGCCACAGTGCGCCGGTGGTGGAGGGAGTGAATGTTTAGGGTGGTGGATGGGGTGCCAATCACGCGGGCTGCTTTGTCCTGGATGGTGTCAAGCTTCTTTTTTTTTATTCGTTCATGGAGTGTGAACGTCGCTGGCGAGGCCGGCATTTATTGCCCATCCTTAATTGCCCTTGAGAAGGTGGTGGTGAGCCGCCTTCTTGAACCGCTGCAGTCCGTGTGGTAAAGGTTCTCCCACAGTGCTGTTAGGAAGGGAGTTCCAGGATTTTGACCCAGCGACGATGAAGGAACGGCGATATATTTCCAAGTCGGGATGGTGTGTGACTTGAGTGTTGTTTGAGCTGCACTCATCCAGGCAAGTGGAGAGTATCCCATCACACTCCTGACTTGTGCCTTGTAGATGGTGGAAAGGTTTTGGGGAGTCAGGAGGTGAGTCACTCACTGCAGAATACCCAGCCTCTGACCTGCTCTTGTGGCCACAGTATTTATGTGGCTGGTCCAGTAAAGTTTCACCACCATATCCATGAAATGCTATCCATCTCTGGTCATTGTTCATATATGGCTTTCATTCTTATCCAGCCTTGATACACCCCACATCTAGCTCTATTCATTCATTGTACTCCCACCCTGAAGCTAGACGATCAGGCATCCTGCTTAAAAATTAATGTTATCATCATTACTTTCCACAGTCTGTTACTGGGTCCAGCCTGTGATGAAATTTTGACACTGACCTTACCCTGTTTAACTCTTACAGATGCTAACGAATTAGTATAATAAGTACCTATTCTTATATGGCTATTCTAACTGGTATGCCTGCTCTTCCAGGAAGGCTGAGACGAGGCCCTCTCCCTCCAGCAGGCGACTTCAGGACCTTCCAGCCACTTCACCTGGCAGCCCTATGGAACAACAAGAACAGAGCAGAGGGGAGAGAAATGGGCTGAGAACTCAGGCCCCGCCTCCCCACAAGCATTTGCATGCAGTGGGTGGGGAAGGAACGGCTGGTGGCTGTCATAGCAGTGGTTATGGGAGGGAAATTTAGGTCAGGTCAGTGAGGTGGCGATAGGCCTCGCTGCCCAATTTTTGTTCCTTTTTCACTGCTACTCCGCCCAAATTAAATTCGGATGGGTTCTATAGCGGGCAGGTGATCCGCTCTACCAGATTATCACCCATGCAGTGAAGACAGAAGTTTACCCCACTGAAGCTAGTTGTAGTTCTCTCCCCACAGCTAAGACAGACCAGAGATTGAATTTAGAATCTTCCTGCTCTGTACTGCTGATCTTGTATCACACCTGGCTATCAATACTATCTTCTTGAAATACAGATAACTGACCTCTCATTGCAACATTGCTTCCTCTTCTGGATCTTTGTAATGTCCTTCATCTATCTGTATCAAACTTTCTCCCTGATATGCTGCACCTCAAATTGCTTTTTAGTTAGTGCACAACCAACCTTATTTCAACTTTTCCTTCACACCTTCACGCCTCTGACACACAATTGGCATTCAATTGGATGTTTCAAGTGGAGTACTGAATATGCATTGCAAAGATTTAAAATCCATAACCACAGTTAATTGAACATAACAATCTCCCTGCAGTGATTTATAGCACGTTCTGCTAGATTAAGTTACCTGCCAGGCAAAATATTATCTTAGGAATATACTACCTGTGTCTTATTAATGCAGACAGTAATCAGCTCCCTCAGGATTTTGCAAATTAATTTCAGCAGGAAAAAAAAATAGCAAAACGTGGAGACATAAATGTTGTGTGCGATGATCATTAATTCAGTTTGAATGCTAATCAGGTCTACACTGTTCTCCAGCATCCTGGATGGAATGGCAGATTCTCAGGTGAGAACAGTGCACCCATTGTGTCCTGTGGGACTCAAATATTTCCTGTGAACTTCCTGTGTGAACAAAAGGGACTGCGTCTGAGCTAACTTTTTTGGACCCATTTAATGCTGAGGCTGATCCGAGGAAATTCCCACATCGACCTCGGTATGAATGACGTTTCTTTAACATTTTCCATACAATTTTTATTTAGCAAAATCGAAGCTCAGAAAGATGGATGATAAAAATACTAATTTCATCACGGAATTCAAACGAAGTAAGTCGAATGAGGATTGAAACAGAAATGTGTCTCTTCCAGCACGGAAAGGGCAGCGATGTCTTTGTAACTATTTTCTTAACCATTTCCATCTGTTTCAATCCTAGAGTCAGATAAGATAGAAAACTCGACACCGTCTGCTCAGTGTGGTCTGAAACTCACCCATAAGAACAGGAAGGTCAGTTTTTGGTCAGTACAAAGTTAGCTGAGCTCAGTTTGGGCAGTGGTGGTGTGGAGGATGGGTGGAACTACAATTGGTTTCAGCATCTCTGAATGAGGGAGGGGGGAAATCAGACAGGGTACTTGGTCCTCATAACTATCCGGTGACTCCTGCTAGAAAATGCAGGTGTCATTATACATCTCTCCCGGTTTTCATTTCCATTTGAAGTCAATGGCAAAGAAGAAACGGCACCATTCACTGGAATTTTCATTGCCCCCACATCCTCTGCCCTGAACTGGATGCTGGCAAGATACCGGTGTCCAGTTATGTGGAGTGGCCCTCAGGAGTGTTCCAGGCCAGGATCATGGCAAATTCAGAAGATGAAAGGCTGCCAAAGTGAAATTGGCCTTCTTATAAAGGGGGCTGATTTTAAATGTTATCAGAAGTTTTAAACTGGACCTGCTGCTGCCTTTGCCCACATGCAACTGGTAAGAACTGCAATCCACCCCCCCCCCCAAAATAAGCCAATACTGGTGCAGGCCCCCACCTACTTTATGAAAGTTGCCTGACCTGGAATCTCTGGTTGGGTCAGGCTCCCGTCTAACAAGTGGGGCACAATTCCTGCTCTGCTATAATTTAAAACAATTTTACAACACCAAGTTATCGTCCAACAAATTTATTTTAAATTTCACAAGCTTTCGGAGGCTTCCTCCTTCCTCAGGTGAATTCACCTGAGGAAGGAGGAAGCCTCCGAAAGCTTGTGAAATTTAAAATAAATTTGTTGGACTGTAACTTGGTGTTGTAAAATTGTTTACAATTGTCAACCCCAGTCCATCACCGGCATCTCCACATCATGCTATAATTTAAGCAGCGGAGCGGGGGGGGGGGGATCAAATGGGTATTCACCTCCTGGACTCTCGTTGGTAAAACGAGAAGCAGAAAAACCTGTTTATTTTCCTTCCTCCATGATTCTACACTGTTTACAATGCAGATCAGCCTCAGTTCAGGCCTATTAGTCCAAACTGAAGTCGACCTTTCAGTGTTTGCTTGGTATCTTGTTCTCAAAGCTGTGCATGCAATGGATTGTATCAAATTATCACCTAATGTAAGTTCCATTATATTTTGGGCTGGGGGAGAGGGCAAAAGCAGCAGTTTTTATTATTGATGAGAAATGTAGATGAGGGGCCAAGGCCTACAATGCAAGACATCACTAAAGTTATTATTTGGAGTCTCAGTTGGCTTAAGTATTCATCATGAGGTATCCATTGGACTATAGAATAAGCACAGAGTAAAACACTTTACACTCATTCAGAACAACAAAATATGTGAAACAAAGCTGAATAAGCAACGGTCAGAAAATAAAAGTTTATTAGTCTGAATAGAGAGAATAAAACCATTATAAATTGGCCAGGAGTTTTAGTCTGCCTGACTGAACACTACAGTGGAATTAATTGAAGAAACAATTATTTTCAGCAAAGAGTATACGTTAATATATATGAAAACTGTACTTCTTACAGGAATAAACATCAATTCAAATGTTGATGGATGAAGGCTCCATGAGTTCCAGTGTGAGAGATGGTTTTATTCCTGCAAAGCAGCAACATTCTTATGCATAGTAACATATTGTTATGTTAACATATTGCCCTATGCTATGGTGTATCATTTACTTCAGCTTTGGAAATGGTAGCAGTTCTGGAAAAGCAATTAGTTATTTCTTTTGGCTGTAGAATGCTCTGGTTAATTTTAGCTCTGTGTCCTATATCTAGAGGAAATTAAATGCTTTCTGAATGACTTTCTGAGTGTAATTGCTTGTTACAAAACGTGACCAAAAAGGTATTTCCTAAATATAATTGTCTGGCATTTATGTAATTGAATGCTGCAGTGTCCTTACCCAGACCATATAAAGCCTAGTGTGATTAGTTTTGGGTTCTGACGAAAGATAATCGACCTGAAACATTAACCCTACTTTCCCCTCTCCTGTTGAATGTTTCCAGTATTTTCTGGTTTATTTCAGATTTCCATCACCTGCAATATTTTATTTTTTGTGATTAGTTTGGGGTTTGCAGAGATTTAAAGAAGATAGCAATAGCGCAGATTTTAGAAAGATGACAGTAAATAAGGTGAAACTTTCCAGTGGCAGAAGGGTCAGTAACCAGAGGACACAGATTAAAGGTTATTGTCAAAAGAGCCAGAGGTGAGATGAGGAGATTTTTTTATTTATCCAGTGAGTTGTTATGATCTGGAATGCACTGCCTGAAAGGCTGGTGGATGCAGATTCAATAATAGCTTTCAAAAGGGAATTGGGTAAATACTTGAAGGGGAGAAAATTGCAGGGCTAACAAGATTCTTAACAAGTACTTTAATAATTATATTTTGAATGAGGGAAGGCTGGCTGATGTGGAAGAGCAGAAGGATTTAAGGGTTCAGGTTCACAAGCCATTAAAAGCAGCACCTCAAGTGGATAAGACCATAAAAAAGCTAGTGGAATACTCGGTTTTATGGCAAGAGGCATTGGCCTAGAAATTGGGGAACGACCATTTTTGGGTCAAGTAATTGAGGTAAGAGATAAAATTCTTACCTTGACAACTCTGGTGAGATCATTGAACTTTTTCCAACATTGTAGCCACATCCTAGGAGCTAAACTCCTGACCTTGATCTTCTCAGTGACCTCTTCCCACTGGCGGCGGAGGTATTGCCTGGAGGGCTTTCTGCCCCATTGAGGGGGGAGCTCCCTCCTCCTGTCCACAGCCTGGATCAGGGCCTTCAACATTGCATCAGACAACCTGGGTGCCCTCTCTGGACTTCTTGCAACCATTATTGCACTTGTGGTTTCCCTGAAGTTTCCCTGTTGTCTGCAGCCAGAGTGCACCTCGCCTTTAAGAGGTGCTGGCTGCTTTTAAGTGGTGGCATTTAAGCCCGATTTTCTGCCTCGTCAGACAAGTGGCAGCCAAAAAGCAGTGTGGTTAGTGTTAGGCTGCATACCTGACTCATTGTAATGAGCTGCCACCACGAATTTCATGTTGAACTTGCTCCCACATGAACAGGCGAATGCAACGTGCCCCCATCAACTGTACGCCCGTTTTTGCGCGCGATCAAATTTCTAGGCCATGCTTTCTGAAATGCAGGAATGGAAATTAGTCTGGAGCCATTTTTGGGCCCAGACCCAGCCCTGCGCCCCAACCTGGAAGTTCGAGATTGGCCCAAAATTGGGCCACGTTAACATGTTTTGCGCGAGCTGCTGATGCCTGACATGCCTCCACAGACAGCTCGCATGTTGAGGACGATGAAGGTGGGGCCACTTGCCTCACCTGCAGCAGCCCGAAAGTAAGTCCCGGGAGATGGGTTAGAGGCGGCGACGGTGGGCGGGGCAGCAATCACTGGCTCCGCGGGTAGTTTTTTAAACATTTACTTTTTTTAATTACCTTTTGTTGGTGGCTGTTGCTTAGGCCTCAGCACTCATGGAAGAATCCCAATGCCTGCCCCACTCATCACTGCCCAATTTCTGTGAGGGGCTCCAAAACAGGCTTTAGGCCCCCTCATACATGTTTAAGGGACCTAATATCTGTTTTAGGTGGCTGCCAGGGATGCCTGAAAAATGGCCTGACCCAATTTTGGGTCAGACATTTTTCATGTGTCCTTTGGTCCCCAAAATTGGGCCTCATTGTGCCCATATTATGCCTGTAAAACGGCCACAACGAAGTCCATTTTCGACCCCACAGTTTCTTCAATTGGGTGATTAATCTCATTAATTGCCATAATTATATTCTTATTTATCATTTGAGAAGCAGATACTTCCAAATGAGAGGTCTTATCTATTGAGCTTCCAACTACAAATTAGAGTAACTCCATCATTGCCATATCACCATGTCACACTTATGAGGAACCAACATTTGTTCAAGTCCAACAGACCTCTACCTAATGAGAAAGGAAGGAATCAAAACCCCATTTATTGGTTTCAAGCCAATCGCATCATTACTCTGCCACGTTCTTCATCAATAGGGGTTGGATTGGGTGGGAGCTGGCCACTCAGGGTCAGGACAAAAGGTCAGGTTGCATTCCTGCCCAGGAGAACTCCACTGATCAAGAATTTGGAGAAAATCCAAGAAGAGTCTAAGCTTAATAGCAGCTTATTCTTTTTATTGAATTGTCTGAAGTCTTCTGCAGTGTTGGTTCTTGTTCCATCCAGAGGCCAAGTTCTGAATTCCACTTTCACAGTAAAGCAGCCCAGGTGAGTAGAAAAGCAACAGGTAGGGGATGGGCTGTAAGGAGGATGCTGGATGGATCACATTTTTATTTGAAAATCTGTGCATGCATTGTGCTGGAGAACCCCTCATAGTGTGCATTGGCCAGCTGCTGATGTGAGTAGAAGACAGGATTGGTAGAATCATGTGGTAATTTTCACCTTTACCACCTGGGCAGTAATCCAGTGGAGCAGATTTGAGCAGATCATCCCATTTGGAATGAAAATTGGGCCAGTTCTACAATGGGCGGACAATCGGCTCCACCAGATTATTGCCCAGATAATGAAAGTGAAAATTACTCTCTTAGTGATCTTGTTGTGAATTGATTAATTTTTTAGGTGCTTCATATGTTGAAAATTATTATTATAAGACTGTATCCTAGGGTAACTAGGAAATCATTTGAAAAAAAGAGACCATTTTGAAAAAAATGTTTAAAACCATTTAGATTTGTGGCTCTTGCTGATTGATAATTGGTAACTTTCCAACCTGTTTAGTCCTTTTTGAACCAATATAATTAACAGTGGTTTGTTGCATTTTTTTTTAACAAATATAACATTTGAGACGATCAGGTGCAAATACAACAAACATTTTGTACGTGTAACATTTTCAAGTGTGATGCACACTTGCCCATTCCCTAAGGACTAGTACTGGATGCGAGATTTTTAATTATGTAAAAGAAAATAATCCATTATAACCCAAAGTACTGCCTATTAGGATTAATATCTGAAGATAGTACCAATAGAGATTTAAAAGAATTAATTCAAATAATATTAATGAATGATGACAAATGCTTACTTGCTATTTAAAGAACCTCAAATCCTCCAGCAGAACAAATGTAGATTCAATCATTAATGGTTATAAAAGCAAATATTCTTTACATCTGAGACACAATCTTTAAAAAAACATAGAATGGTTTCTGTTCCGTATAGCAATAGAACATCATTTACTAAAAGGATAACAGAGGCAACAACAAATCAAGTAACTTAATAAGAATCCATTAGAATTCATTGAAAAATTACACTTTGATGCATTAAAGTTAAAAATAGTCTGAAAGGATGATTTAAGCCTGGAAATTACTGTCACTGATGTTATTCTACAACCATTTAATATACTTGTATCAAATTTTTCTCCACTGTTCTAATGGAAGTACTTATTTTAAGTGGACTTCTACTTCCATTAAAATAGCACAGAAAATAATTTGATGCAAGATGCAAGATACTATGGGCGCTAAATTGGGCCTTGTAGTGCCTGTTGTTTCGGAGCTACACGTCCTCTCCAACACCCAAGATGGCATCTTGGATGTGCATGCACGTTTCCAGTGTGATGTGCGCCGGGTGCCATCTTGGTATAGGAGTTAGCACAGGCGCAGATAACGAACGCTGGAATCATGTAAAGTAGGGAGAAAATGGCTTCAATCAGTGTGCAACGCTGATTTAAAGTGATAGGTACCATTTTGGGACTTAACGCTCATCTCAACGCACAATCTAAACCCCGACCATTTGAACGTGTCTGAGAGTGCCTGGAGGACCTCCCACCAGCGCTATTTAAAGGGACCATGCAGGATTTACAGGTTAGTGGCTGGATTATTTTTTCTGGCTGCCCAGACATTTGTAACTGTTTTTGGAGGTCTCCTAGACTTGAATACTAGGACGTGGGGACATAGCCTAACATTTAGAGCCAGGACGTGCAGGAGTGAAGTTAGGAAATGCTTCTACACACAAAGGGTGGGAGATGTTTGGAACGCTCTTCTGCAGATGGCAGTTGATGCTAGCTCACTTGTGAATGTTAAATCTGAGATTGATAGATTTCTGTGAACCAAGGATATTAAGGGATATGGGGCTAAGATGGGTATATGGAGTTAGGTCACAGGTCCACCATGATCTCATTGAATGGTGGAATAGCCTCGATGGGCTAAATGCCACTGCCACTTACTGCCCCCTGAAATGCACCACCTTCTCCTGCAAGAAAGCAGTTTCTTCATTTTCAGCTCACACACTATGAAAATAACAATATTACAGGAATAAAGCTACTGAAACATCTGGAATAGTTTCATTGTTGTAGTACAACTATAACAACTTGAATTTATATGGAGTCTTTAGCGTAGAATGGCATCCCAAGGCACTTCACAGAAACCTCATCAAATAAAATGAAGCTGAGCTGAAGAAAGAATTACTAGAAGTGGCAACTAAAAGCTTGATCAATGAGGAGGGTTTTAAGGAGGGTCTTAAAGGAGGAAATTACTATTACTAGATTTAAATTAGTGCTTGGTAAAGTTTAATTATAAAATTTATACTTTCAACAGCCATTATTGTGATCTGATTGACTGATGCTTACAACTTGATATGCAATCCCTGCAACAAGTATTATCTCCAAATCTATCAAAATATTCTCAATCAGATTAGTAATGTGAATTTTCCATTTATTATTGTTGTTTTACTTTCCTCTTTACTCTCTTCCTGCAGGGTTCATATGGTTTTAATAATGTTCTGCATTTTCACCAACTGTTCCCTCGATTTTCTGTCCAATGCAGTCTCATAGCAGGTATGGGGCTACAGGACTGGAAAATATTGGTAGATAAAGTGACTCTGCTCACAGATATCTTACTGAGCGTAGATGTTGGCCACAAAAAGAGAGTGGAGAATGAAAGTAGCAATAATATAAGCAATCGAAACCACGTAGAAATGAAAACCAGCCCACAGAATAACTATAACAGAGATTATAAATTGATGGCAATGGAATGTATGCACGATTGAACAGCTGAGGAATCTGCTGTTTATAGCTATTCTCTATATCAGAGCTGAGATGCACACTCATGATATCAATGGTGCAATTAAATTGGTTGACACTCTTTACATGATTTATGTCAAACGTGGAATTCATTCTGTCAATGATGCATCACTAAAAACTGTCACTTGTACATTTAAACCTTTGAGAGTTCTTTCTGCCTTCAGTCATCACTGTTGGGAGCTGGAGAATAGAAATATACCCAACCTGTCAGCTTTTCTGTCTTCTGCTTTTTGCTTGGTAGAGGGATGCCAGTCTATTTTGGAATAAAGGTTTACAATGGGATGACAGTGGTTTGAGTAAACTTCACCAGGAAATTCCTTGGGGGCTCCCGAAACTTAGGTGGAAGATCTGCAGAAACCCTAGTTGCTCTGCGTAAATGGGGTTTCCACCAAATTTACACCAGCTGCCGCCCCACCTCCCCCTAACCCTGACAGGATGTAGGACTTTACATCACTAAAGACTGTCACTTGTACATTTAAACCCCCTAACCCTGACAGGATGTAGGACTTTACAAGGTCAGCTTATGTCAATATTTTAGTGGTACTCCCGTTAAGTATTTTATGAAATGCTGGGAGTACCACAAGCTGAAATGTCAGGTGCCAGCATTCATTGAAGAGCTGCTGACTGCCCATACAGTGCCACTGTTATTTTTTTTGCTTTTTCTTTTTTCTGGGGAATTATGTACCCTTGCTGGATTTGCCCATTGAAGCCTGAGAAAAAGACAGCAGCAATAAGTAAAGGTGGCCTACATTCTTGAAAAGACCACTGAGGAACAAAATGTTTTTTCCCTACAGGCCTCCCTTGAAGCCATCTGCTCTAAACAGGTGATTAGTTCTATTTATCCAGTAATCAAACACATTTATATTTAGATTGGTAACAGTAGATTTGGTTACGATCCCCTTCAGGCTTTATCATACACCTAAAAAAACCTAAAACCACAGTTGTTGATTTTTTGATGTTATAGCTCAAAGCACGTTGTAATTTGTATGTCCTTTGCCTAATTACAATTAGCGCTAACATTTAAACTGAATGTTGGTTGTGTTCCAGTCACATCATGGTGATGCCATTAATTTACATAAATTCTGGGGCCTTAATGAGCCTTGTGCAGATTATCTGTGCAGGCCCCCAGTGCATTATGTGCTTGCCAACCACATTGGGCATGTAGTAGGCCTCAGGCCCCCACTTCTGATAATACAAGGTTCTGGTGTTCGAAACACTGCAGTGCTTCAAGCATCTGACACCATATTATCAGCCACATATAACCTGTAAAGACTCCAGTATGAGCAGTTTATGGGTATATCAGCTGATGCCTCAAGGATTGGCAGAATTCCATTGTCACCTCACCCTAAATTTTTGACAAACTATAAGTAAGAGGTGTTGGGAAGAGATAATGAACCTCTCCAGAGCAAGGGAGGTCAACTGGGTTAGCCTGTCATCAAAACCATTCTTTCATACCTGATATCAGTTTGTTACAGAGGAATCTTTCTAAGTGTCTGAACTTTTCACCAAGGATCAAAAGCCTCAAATTTACACAGTGTAAATATTATTTTAGGAATGTTTAACACATTCTCATGCAAATACTTTGCTCACTACTTTGATAGAGGCATTTAAAATAAACAGATCAACATCTTCATTAAAAGCAGACAAAGAAACTGCATGCAAATTTGTTAAACATTCGTACACTGGTATCCACACACTGTAATTTCAGAGCCAATGTATGGCACGAGGAGATAACAAAAAACTTAGTAGTTAAAAAATCTGCCCATAACTAAAAAAAATGACACATATATTGAATTGAATAGATCTTTCCTATTAATGACACAACCAGTTTTTATTTACTCTTTTTACCCTATAAGTTTTAATTCAATGCCAAATTATTTCATTTGGAAGAAAGAGGAGAAAGATTGCAGCAAGAAAATTCAATTCCCAAGGTACATACCTCCTCGTTTATTTCTTCTTTTTGTTACCATTCCTCACTGGACTGGACTGATACTTATTTTTTCCCATTTACCACATTAAACACTCACATGGTTTCTGAGTGAGTCTGACAGCATATTATGAATTAATACTGTACTGGTGGCAGCTTTGTACTAAAGATTCATGCCCCAAAGGACTTAGATTGAAGCTGCCCATATTCATTGCACATTGACCCTTGCGGCCAGTATCAAGGAGACCCTCAACCTATCAATCAACTGGGACTGTATTAGAACAAGGTGAAAAGACAATGTTCTAGTCTGATGTAGCATCCAGTGTAGGACTGAGGCATTTGAGAAGGTTACAGGCAGGACTTTTTGACAAGGCATACAACAACTCGCTGTGTATACCCACTAGGGCATCTCGTTTTTCTATATCCAAGAAGGGTTTTCTCTAGATTAACTACACCGCAGTTGTCAGAGCCCCCTTCCTGGAGATAAGTGCTAATGGACATTTAGTTCAATACATATTTCCAGGAGGTAAGTCAGAGACACCATTATTAATTACGTTATTGTTATCATTTGATCTCCCTTCACAAAGTTCCTTTTTTTTGTATAATTATATATATTCTTTTTCTCTTCCTTGGCAATTTTTTCCTTTCCCCTCCTTTCTTGAAGACTCTTTGTTGGGGTACAGCTCCAGAAGTATTTGACCCCCTCCAGCATCTTGTCTAAGTGGCTATTGATCACATGTGAATCTTGACAGTGAGTGTTTTCAAGTTTATTTGATCATTGGGGAGGCATCACAATCACGCACAATCCTGATCTCACCCAACATCCACATGCAACCATGTCCAGCAGGGGTTGCTGGACAATGATCAAGAGCAGGACCCCTAACCTTTCCCTAACTAGGGCCACTGAGACCAATTATGGTAGCCCTACTGGTATGTTGGCTCAGATTGGCTAACTCAACGTAAACCAAGGATAGAACTTGGGTACCTTCCTCGTCTGTATGACGCGGCTATTCACTGGAAAAACTCACTGAGGCATCAGAGGAATCTTCATGTTTATTCTTTTGATAGTTAATATTTCACATCTGCTTAAGTACACTTTCAATTATTCATATATGAAACAAAAATTTCTGTCGCGCTCATGCCATCTACTGGCAATATGTGGAATATTGATGCTTCCGTTCAGGAAAAAAAAGTACATTTTAAATCAAAGCATGCACAAAAAGGTACATGTAATAAATAAAATAACTCAGTAAAGATAAATTAATGATGTGGTTATTTGATTAATACGAGAGGTATAATATTCCATTCATTCCTGCGGCACTTGGATCAGCTGTGAAAGGTTCATTGGTAGTGATTGATTTTTGGAGAGGGATTCTTTTATATTATTTGCCAAGCTTCCTACTCCTGTGATAAACTGCTGTTCTTGTAAACAATTGCAGGCTCCTTGCTGTCGAAGTCTCCTCTGCTAGCTAGTACAGCTGCCTGCCTGTAGTTACACTTCTATCATACACAACACCACCAAGTCAGTTTTTGCCTTTCATAGGTCCATCTGGGGCCCATAGTATCACTTTCTAAGGGGGCTGGCTGTTCGCCATAACACACACAAGCCGTGCCTTCTCCCCCCAACCTCCCACCCCCCCATCTCACCTCCCAATCTTTTTGCTGTAAGATTCCTTTTCATTACTTCAGACTATTCACTCTGTTCTCCCAACTGATACCCAAAATCTGCTTGCACGGCATGTTCCAAAAACATGCAGTTTCTGCTTCCCTGCTTTCATCATGGTCCAGAATAGGCACCATAATAAAATATTATATATTAATGATAATAATCGCATTTGCCCAAAAAGTATTATTGATATATTGTAAAACTGAAAAAGGCATATTCCAGATCAAAGCTACCTTAATGGAATTTTAAATAAATATATTATCTTATTTTTCTTTCTTTCCCCTTTGAAAATTGATGCCCCTCATATCCACAGAGTTGAACTGCAGATGCCTTGATGGAGTTTGATCTCGATGTACAGCAGGGCACTTCCATGGTGTAATAAGAGCTACGGCCAAGCTAATGATCTTTTTCTCCTTGTTCCAGACAACTGAAAAAAGACTGATAAATCGTCCCTCTAGCAATGTACAAATGTCAGTCAAAGGTGAGGTGAGAAACTTAGGCTTCCTGGTCAAGCCTCGACTTTGTAGCCATTGCTGATCCCTCCTCCCCTGGTTACAGCAGTATTGTTTTTAACCATGATTCTTGTGCCAATGGCGCAGATCTGGCACAGATACAATATAATATCTACACTAATAACAATCACGCACCTATCATTAATCTTAACCACACTATACACCGTTAACAAACAGATTTAGTGTGGAATGGAACTGAATGATTTATCTTCTACTAGATATAAAAACAGATCAATACTAACAAATGGGAATAGAAGGATCAGCCTGATAACATGGTGATAAAGGAGTCAGAGAAGGTGTGAAGTAATGCTCGAATATAACCATAATTCACTTTCTTATTGGATGTTTTATCAATGCTGCTTCTGAAATGTTTCTTTTATTTCCTTTCACTTTGAAAATGCTTCACTTATACCTTGCAATTATATTGCATTCTCAGTCAGCGAATTGATGTAAAAGCCATTTCTGTGATTAATTTCACAATGAATACTGTGCTGTCATACTACAAGGCACTTTTACTATAAGTGACAGCCTGCAAAAAAGGCATTTTAATTGTATTTGTTTTAGCTTAAATTTGATCATTAGGCTTTGTCTGTGGGCTGCATTTCACATTATGGCTGCATTTCACATTACTTCTCTAGTTGATTGATATCCTTAAAAGACAGCTATCAGGCTCAGGCTATCACAGTTAAATGTGTCTACCTATAGCAGATTGGGATCACCAGTCATGTTATTGTCTAAAGCAGTTTTTAAAACATTCTGGCATGTCCCGAGATCATGGCCATCAAAACATTTGTTCAGTGAAAGCTACTCTGTTTCTTTTGAGCTGACAACAAAATAGTCACAACATAGCAACTGTGGGATCAATGTAATCTGCTGTAGCCTAAGCCTGTCTACTAAAATACTTCAATATGAACTCTGGGCCTTGCTGTAGGTATTCAGCTTTAAAAGTGGTCAAAACTAATCATAGAATCTTAAAGCACAGAAGGAGGCCATTTGGCCCATCTGTGCCGACTCTTTGAAAGAGCTATACAAGTAGTCCCACTCCCCTGCTCGCTCCCCATAGCACTGCAAATTTTTCCTTTTCAAGTATATATCCAATTCTCTTTTGAAAGTTACTATTGAATCTGCTTCCACCACCCATTCAGGCAGTGCATTCCAGATCATAACAACTCGCTGCATAAACAAAATTCTCCTCATCTCCCTTCTGAATCTTTTGTCAGTTATCGTAAATCTGTGTCTTCTGATAATCGACCCTCCTGCCACTGGAAACAGTTTCTCCCCACCTACTCGATCAAAACCCTTCATGATTTTGAACACCTCTATTAAATCTCCCCTTCTCTGCTTTAAGGAGAACAACCCCAGCTTCTTTAGTCTCTCCACAAAACTGAAGTCCCTCATCCCTGGTACCATTCTAGTAAATCTCTTCTGCACCATCTTCAAGGCCTTGACATCCTTCCTAAAGTGTAGTGCCCAGAATTGGACACAATACTCCAGCTGAGGCCTAACTAGTGATTTATAAAGATTTAGCATAACTTCTTTGCTTTTGAACTCCATGCCTCTATTTATCAAGCCCAGGATCCCATATGCTTTTTTGACAGCTTTCTCAACTTGCTCTGCCACCTTCAAAGATTATTCAAAGAAAATTAAAGCAGTTCATGTTACAGATATATTGCTTGTGCTAATGAAGCATTCTAAATCTTTAAATTTGAGCTAAATTAAATTCCCTCTCCCTCTCCTGAGACAATGGCCCCGATATTTCTGGGGAGGCGGCTGGGAAATTGTTTCCAGGCTGCCGCCAGCCAGATTGAGGGGCTGGCTGGCTGGCTGTCAGGCAGATAGGCCTGTGGTACCAGGCCGCAGTCAGGGAGGGATGGAGGGGGGAGAAATCGTGAGTCGGGGTGGACATCGGTGGGGGGGGGTTCCCGAAGAGATCGGTCGGGGGTCGGAGAGTTCGCGGGGGGTGGGGGGGATCAACCAATTGCGGGGGGTGGTGGGGGGGCTGATCATGGGGGTGGAGTAGGTTTGCTTGGTGGGCTGGGGGGAAGCACTCCTGCTGGAAAGGCACATACCTGCTGGATCCGGCCGTTCTCCCCTCCCTTCAGCTGTCGGGTTACAATGAAACCACATCAACAGAAGTGGTGCAAAAGCGCCACTGCCAACAATAATTGTGCTCCTTATAGGCAGCTCGCCAATTGGGAGGGCAAAAAATCCAGTTGGGCGGCCGTTCTTGATGGGTTTGTAGGAGCACCTTAAAGAGCGGTGCCGTCGGGAGTGAAGGGAACAGCACTTTATACTGGAAGGGAAATTTTTTGCAATGCTTACAGCAACAAGGAGATCAAATATCGGAAGCCTTCAAGGCTCAAAACATACCAGCGATTACAGTATTAATGAGTGCCAAAGCTGCTCCCAGCTTCCCTTACTGGAGCTTAGGACCCCTTTTAAATACCACTGGAAATGGTCGTCTCCCTACTTGCATCTCTCATGGCTTGTGGGCAGGTTGAGGAACTATTGGTAGTAATGTGGGTAATGAGACAGAATTAACGTCGGGATCTTAACTGCGTCATTTAACCCCAATTTGCATGTAGTAATATGGCCCCCTAAATTGTGGTCCGCCCAAAAATCAGAACAGGTGGACCAAGAGCAATAAGTCAGTGGCTCAATCTTCACACGATTTTGGTCTCATTACCATCTGTTTCTGGGCGCAAACCGGGCAGTAGCAAGATGAAAATGTCTTCTGAGGAGTGAAGTCTTCAGATAAAATGAGGTCAGAGCACCCTGCAGTCTACCTTGGAGAGTATGACCACCTCCAGGGAAGCTGCCACTGGGCCTTCACAACAAGAGTCAATGCTCACAGCCTAGCTCAAGCGGCTGTCATGCAGACTTTGGGCTCAAACCTGAGCTCCACCTTAGTGAGGCAGACATCCAACTTGAACAGATTAATGGAGCAAATGGATGGGGGCTTTCAGGGCATCCCTCATCTTCTGCAGTCTGCTCTCCCAGATGAGTGGAAGTGCTGAGTTCTAGCATCATGGGAGTAGCAGTGCACAGCATGAGCAGAACGCGTTGCCTTAGGGTAGATAAAGGGGAACCAGTGGATGTAGTATATTTGGATTTTCAAAAGGCATTTGATAAGGTGCCATATAAAAGGTTGTTACGTAAGATAAGGGCTCATGGAATTGGGGGTAAAATATTAACATGGATAGGGGATTGATTAATGGACAGAAAACAGAGGGTAGGAATAAACGGGTCATTCTCAGTTTGGCAGGCTGTAACTAGTGGGGTGCCGCAAGGATCAGTGCTTGGACCTCAGCTATTTACAATCTATATTAATGACTTAGATGAAGGGATCGAGTGTAATGTATCCAAGTTTGATGACGATACAAAGCTAGGTGGGAAAGTAAGCTGTGAGGAGGACACAAAGAGTCTGCATAGGGATATAGACATCTTGGGCAGCATTTTAGCACCCGCTATCTATCGGGTGCGTTCCTGGCGGGGGGGCCCCGAAAATCGTGAAATCCTGGAGTGGGACCAAAGCCCGCCTGGAACCCGCGCACTTCCGGGTTCCCCGCTGACGCGCCGGCGTGCGCGCGCAGCCCCCACTGGTGGGAATCCCGCAGGCAATTAAAGCCAGCGGGATGCCACTTGAAGACATTTATTTCACTTGTCCAGGTCATGAACTGACCTGATTAAGGGATTATGTGAGGAGGGTTGGGATTTTAGAGCAAACTAGGACTGTTTCCCACACTGGGGGAAACACTCCTAGCTCAAATGGACCTGTTGCAGCCACCAGCCTGTGGCAGCTGCAAAGGTCCATTTGACAGGTGGGGGCGGGGGGAGACCCTCACTCATTGCAGGAGGCCACTCTGTCACTTGGGACAAAGTTTGGCCTCCACCACCCTCCTCCTGACAATCAAAGTCACCAACCTGCACACTTACCCCGGGGTCCGGAGACATGTACCTACCTTGCGGACACCCTCAGATGTACATCTTCCGGTTTGGGGCCGCCGTAGCTGCAGTCATGACCTCCTCGGAGGGCGAACAGCATCACCAGCCTCACCAGCCTCGCCATCCACACCGTCCACCTCTGACACGTGGAGCTCCACGACACAGTGCTGTGACACATCCACCTGCACAGCAGGAGGGAGGGCAACCGCAGAAAGCGATGCGTTGCAGAAGGCACTGCCCTCGCCACAGGGTCCACAGACCGAGGCTCAGCTTCCTGGACCTCTCTGAGCAGCAGTGCACACGGAGGCTCAGAGTCACTCGACATGTAGTCGTGGACATCTGCAGCCTCCTTCATGCCAAGCTGCTCCTGGCTGGCCTGAGCACCATCTTCTTACCTGTCGCTGTCAAAGTCACCACTGCTCTCAACAACGTCTCCTCCGCATCCTTCCAGGGTGCAACCGGGGACATCGCCGACATCTCTCAGCCGTCTGCACAAAAGAGCCCTGCAAATACACCTACACCCACTCTGCAGTGACACAATGGGTGGCATTAGTTGTGGGTCTTCATAGTGATCCTCAGGAAAGGGCATTATTGCACAAACCAGACAAGATTCGCAAAGACATGGCAGTCGTTGTGCCAATATAATATGTAATGTGAGTTGGTCAGAAATTCAATATAACAACCATGACAAACCCTCAAACACCCTTGTGCATCCCCTTCGTGCTCACGACACGTTTGCCTTACGCTGCCTACTGCACATATGTGATGCATGCCCTGTGGCTGCAGCACAGGTAGTGGCAGGTTGAGTGAGGCTGGCCGTGAAAGAGATGCACGAGAGGGTGAGTATGGGATAGAGCCATGAGATTGTATGAGGATTGGGTTGAGTGGTAGTGGCGGGATGAGTACTGGCGAGGTGAGTAGGTGCAGGTACGATGAGGATGAGGTTTGAGTGGGTATGAGGGGTGATGTGACAGAGTAGTGTTGGCAGTGCAGAAGGAGATGTGGGTTGGGGGCGGTGATGTGGCAGACGGAGTGCAGGGGAAATACTACGTGTTCTCACTTTGGCTGACCTACTGAGGTCATTGGACCGCCTCCTGCACTGTATGCAGGTGGGCGATATGTTGGTGGTGCTGGTGACCTCCTCTGCCACCTCGAGCCAGGCCTTCCTGGTGGCAGAGGCAGGCCGCTTCCTCCCGCCCGCCGGGAGGAAGATCTCTGTCCTCCCCCTCCTCCACCTGGAGTGAGGCATCATTAAACTGGGAGCAGCCTTCCCCATGGGCTGCTCCATGCTGTGGTTTTTTCTGTTTGTTGCAGCATCTGTCAGTGGAGGACTGCCCCTTTAAATAGAGCTCCTCCAGCTGACAGATCTTACTGCGCATGCGCAGCCCGCCCGACGCGCAGATCAGCAGTGGGGAACCCGGAGGAGCAGGTAGGTGAATCCAATTAGTGGATTGTATGCTACAATCGCGCGGGGAGCTGACTAATTTCACCGGGCGCATTACCCACGCGCCCGATAGCCCCCCCGCCAAGAACCCGCAGCCCTGCTAACATCGGGCCCCTTAATCAGTGGGCAAAAAGGTAGCAGATGGAGTGTAATGTGGGGAAATGCGAGGTTATTTACTTTGGTAGGAAGAATAGAAAAACAGAATATTTTTTGAATGGTGAGAAACTATTAAATGTTGATATTCAGAGAGATTTGGGCGTCCTGGTACAAGAAACACAAAAAGTTAGTGTGCAGATACAGCAAGCAATTAGGAAGGCAAGTGGCATGTTGGCCTTTATTGCAAGGGGGTTGGAGTACAAGATTAAGGAAGTCTTGCTACAATTGTACAGGGCATTGGTGAGACCTCACCTGGAGTACTGTGTACAGTTTTTGTCTCCTTGCCTAAGAAAGGATATACTTGCTTTAGAGGCGATGCAACAAAGGTTCCCTGGCTTGAGAGGTTTGTCCTATGAGGAGAAGTTGAGTAGAATGGGCCTATACTCTCTGTAGTTTAGAAAAATGAATGATCTCATTGAAACATATAAGATTCTGAGGGGGCTTGACAGGGTAAATGCTGAGAGGTTGTTTCCCTTGGCTGGAGAGTACAGAACTAGGGGGCATAGTCGCAGGATATGGGGTCGGCCATTGAAGACTGAGATGAGGAGGAATTTCATCACTCAGGGTGTTGTGAATCTTTGGAATTCTCTACCCCAGAGGGCTGTGGATGCTGAATCGTTAAGCATGTTCAAGGCTGAGATCGATAGATTTTTGGACTCTGTGGGAATCAAGGGATATGGGGATCGGGTGGGAAAGTGGAGTTGAGATCAAAGATCAGTCATGATCTTATTGAATGGTGGTGCAGGCTCGAGGGGCCATATGGCCTACTCTTGCTCCTATTTCTTATGTTCTCATGTTCTCTCAGGATGGCAGGATGTCTATTTTCTCACTATCCCCTCAACCAATACCAACCGTGGTGCCAGAAATCCAGCTGAGGCAGATTGCCAAAGGGTTACACTCTGCAGCCAAGCCCTCAGAGGCTCGAGCACCCAGGAGTCGCCGGCCACAAGCATCTTAAGGGTCACAGATGAGCAACAGTAGCCTTCCACCAGCTCTGCTCAAATCACTGGGGGAGCACCTTGCAGGAGTTAGTAAACCTTTTAAGAAAAGCACTATGGGTTAATCGCTTGAGTGACAAAAGAATTCACTAGAATATTGTGTTTGGAATTTAAGTCCACACCTTTGGTCTAGTTTATTCTCGCTACAGCCTCTTCATCTGCATTGTCAGAAAGTCATTGATATAGTGGTTAGTTGAATGGTTTCAATGTTCTTCAAAGCAGAATCAAGGGAGTAACAAGGACCTTTAATGCTGAGGCACTTTTTCTTACTTTTGAGGTAAGGGGATTGAGGAGGTTACCGAAAGTGCTGCTCTATAAGATGCTCCCTGGACTGTTTCACTGGATTGCATTCTGCTGGCCCTCCTTCTTACAATTATCCCTCAACTTCATTCAATTCCTCCTCGTCTGATGATGCCTCTTCTTGTAGTTGTACCTCTTCCATCTCCAATCCTCCTTGCATTGTCAGGTTGTGCAGAATGCAGCAAACTACAATAGTGAGGCCCATTTTTTCTGAGACATATTTTAGGTTGCCCATAGAGTGATGAAGCCACCTGAATCTTTGCTTCAAAAGACCAATGATAAGCTCTATGATGTTCCTGGTGGCCCCATGGCTCTCATTGTTCCAGGGTTTCTCAGGTGTGATGGGGTTGCGAAAAGATGTCATCAGCCAGGTGTGGAGAGGGTATCCCTTGTCCCCTAGCTGCGATCCTCTGACATTCCTGGATGAGTGGAAAAGTGGTGGTGATGGATGAGTGTCACAGAATGAAGGCATCGTCACAGCTGCAGGTGAAACTGGCACAGACTTACATTACCCTTCAGTTATGATCACACAACAGTTGAACATTGATGGAGTGGAACCCCTTCCTTGACATAAGCTGCTGGCTCATCTTTTGGTGCCCTTATAGCTACATGAGTGCAGTCTATTATTTCCTGGGCACATGGGAAGCTGACCACTGCTTCAAAACCCAGAGCTCTCTCATTCTGGCTGGTGGTGTCCATTGGGAAGGTAACGTACTGGTTTGCTATGGCAAGGAGGGCATTGGTGACATGCTTGATGCAGCTGTGTACTGCAGAGTGGGAGATGCCGGTGATGTCCCTTATAGCAGCTTGTGGTGAAAAAGTTAAGGGTGTTGGTGACTTTGACAGCCACTTACAAAGCATGGCTCCCTGGTCCAGCAGGCAGTGGGTCCTACTGCAACAGACTGCATAGGTCAGTAACAGCCTGCCTGGTGAAGTGGTCACCTCCTCATCTACTGCTCCTCAGAAATAGCCAAGAAAATAACTCTTGGTCTATACACCCTGTGGGCTGGACAAGACCTTCTACGAGCAGCTCCCCTTACCTGCTGCCTTCTACCAGGCCCAGCTGTTGCATGTCCTGGTTCTTCAGGTTGTCGCTCCTCCTCTTCCTCCAACTGCTCATCCATCCAAAAGAGTGAAGTAAAAACAGCACCCATGATAAGCAGTGAGGATAGGTAAGGGAAAAAATAATCAGAAAGAAGCGAACTGGAAGTTCAGAACCGGCTTGGAAATGCCGACTCACAGTGGCATACAGATCTTAATGACCTATGCCTATAGGTGAGTGCCCCTTTAAATTCAGCATCCAGTCAAGTCAGTCAGTTTGTGAAACCAATGCCGCTAAGTTTTACTCATCCAGTTAAAATTGCATCAGGGTCCAAATGATGTCATCAAACCCCTATTTCAATTTATTCATGAGGCACCCACCTGTTTCTTGTGGGTCCGTTTCTGATCCGAGTCAACACCGGAGTTAAAATGGCGGTCAGCGGGTTTCTGGCAGGAATGGTGCAGAAAGTTAACTTTTTGCAATTTTAACCACCCACCTGCCCTGTTCCTGCTGGGCGGGTTAGGTTAAAATCAGATGCAATATGACTCTTTTAAGCTGATTATTTTAAGAAGATATGCACACATATCTTTTGTTGTAGAAGAAAAAATCAGCCCAACCAAATAAAATCAAACAGATACTTATGTTTTACGTTTTTATTTATTTCCAAAGTATTTATAAAAGATCTCTGTGCAAATCAGATGTAAACATATCCAAGTAGAAAAGGAAAAAAAATGGAAATGAAATTCCATTGTGTAACTGACAATAAGCAGAACAGCTGAAAAAGTGGTCAAATGATAATGAGAGCTATCAATACCCTAAAATGTTTCTTAACATCATTCAGACATTAGTTGGGGGGTGGGGCAGGGCAGTGGTCACTTTCACTTTGTGCAATAGTGTAAAACGGGCAAAAGCCATTCAGCAGCCCCTTTTACATCTCCCAATTTTTATTTTCCCGTTGACTTCAATGGAAATAAAAATCTGGAGAGATAAAACGGTGCTGATTCACTATCGCCCATTTTACACTATCGCACAAAGTTAAAATCTACCCCCAGGGAATCATCTCGTTTCTGTGTAATGCATGTGTTACTGATGATCCATACACATCCGCACAAAATCAGGGCTCATACATTATAAGCATTTTTTGTGAACTGTAACTCCATTTAGCTGCACACCACACTCCACGTCATATTACATTCTTTTTTTACCATCTGAGCAATACCATATGACGTGTTACACTGTACAATTCCAATCATTGTACTACCTACATTTCTAATTTAATCCTCCAGGTGCACTTTAATGGAAATATTGTTCCAATGCCCCATATGATTTCTAAATGAATATTGGATTTCACAGAATGCGTGTGCAAATTCTGATGCCTTTAGTTCACTGAGTATTGCTAACATGATGTAAGATGTTGTTGTGCGCAAAATGGCTGCCACATTGCTCTACATTACAACAGTGACTACACTTCAAAAGTACTTCAGTGACTGTAAGGCGCTTTGGGATGTTCTGAGGTCATAAAAGGTCCCATATGAATGTAAGTTCTTTCCTTTCCATTATTTTAGGAAAGTACTATTCAATTCTACAAATGCTACTTAGCATCACACAGATGCAAGCATTTTACTTTGTTGCCTATTTATGTTATCACACAACAACTGATGCAAACCTTAAGACACAATGGGGCAAGGATGGAGGTTAATCATCAGGTTCATTGAAGAAGCTATGAACAGTGTAAATCATATCACAAAAAGATTGAGAAAGGAGGTTCATTGATACTGGACATTACAGCCTGGGAATAATATAGATATTATTACACTTGCATTTATTTTAGGATGCAACAAAACTGGCTTGTTATTTTGTCCATTGCAAGTGAAAATTATTTTCAAAATAGCATTTAAAGAGATGTACACAAATGCCTCTTGATTTGGATCATGACATTTGTATAATTTTTGTTGCATTTCTTCGAGGCAAACATTTATAAAGGGAAGCATTTTCAAGCAATGTAATCCTCTCTTTCAATTAGAATACCAAAGTATTTTAAAAACCCTCCCACCAGCTAGGATAACTATGCATTTTTTGGTCTCTTTTTATAGCTTCTCCTGATGGTAGTGGCAGGGTCCACAGGACCGGTTGGAATCAGCATCCTTTTCAGTCCTGGATGCTAATTCACAGCTACCAGCAACTAAAGTTCGGTACATGTTGGGGGGTGCATTTTGAAGCTATGACCAGCAACTTAATACAAGAATTTGCTCCTGAAATTTGCCCCAAGATGTTTCGGCAGCTACCAATCTGCTCAATCATACCCTCACCTCCATCTTGTCCCCATTGAAACCATTACGCTCTCTCATCCTAGTTGTTCCCCCTGGCATGGCTTGCATCTCCGGTCCCTTAAGTCCAAGGGACACAGACTTGAACGTTTATGGTGGACAACTGGTTTAGTCATTCATCACCAGATCTGGCTGGACCACATAAAGCACTATCAAGTCCTGCTCTCCTCTGACAAAACTGTTCACGATTCCAGGATCATCCTGGAATGCAAAGATAACCCCCATCTTATCTTCTCCACTAAAAACCATCTTCTTAATCCCCTCTCCCCTGCCTCCTCCACCTTCACCTCCAACAAGTGTGAGGAGTTCATCGATTACTCTGTCACTAAGATTGAGACCATCCATTCAGCTGCCTCTGCCGTTTTCCTCCCTTCTCCCAACTCACCAGGCCAAATTTCCCCTACAGTTGCCCCCCGCCCTAGCCCTGAACTTGCATCTTTCCCTAGTTTCTCTCCTATCTCCCCTCATGCCCTCTCTGAGCTCATCTTGACCATGAGACCCACCTCCTGCTCCTTCAACCCTATTCCCACCAAACTGCTGACCACCCAACTTCCCTTCCTCACTCCCATGTTAGTTGATATTATTAATAGTTCCCTCTCCTCAGGTACTGTCCCCCTCCCTTTCAAATCTGCCGTCATCAACCCCATCCTCAAAAAACTCACCCTTGACCCCTCTGTCTTTGCAAACTACCACCCAATCTCCAAACTCCCTTTCCTCTCCAAAGTCCTTGAACGTGTTGTCGCCTCCCAAATCAGTGCCCATCTTTCCCGTAACTCCACGTTTGAATCCCTCCAATCAGGTTTCCGCCCCGCCACAGAACAGAAACGGCCCTTATCTAAATCACAAATGATATCCTATGTGACTGTGACTGTAGTAAACTATCCCTCCTCACCCTGTCTGCAGTGTTTGACATGGTTGACCACACCATCCTCCATCAACACTTCTCCTCCGTCGTCCAGCTGGGTGGGACTGCGCTCACCTGGTTCCATTCTTATCTATTCAATTGTAGCCAGAGAATCATCTGCAATGGTTTCTCTTCCCACTCCAACACTATTACCTCTGGAGTCCCTCAAGGATCTATCCTTAGGCCCCCTCCTATATCTCACCTACATGCTGTCCCTAGGCGACATCATCCGAAAACAAAACATTAGGCTCCACATGTACGCTGACGACACCCAGCTCTACCTCACCACCACCTCCCTCAACCCATCCACTATCTCTGATTTGTTACACTGCTTGTCCAAAATACAGTGCTGGATGAGCAACAATTTCCTCCAACTGAATATTGGGAAGATCGTAGCCATTGTCTTTGGTCCCTGCCACCAACTCTATCCCTCTCCCTGGACCAGACCCCTCGCAACCTTGGAGTCCTATTTGACCCTAAGTTGAGCTTCCAACCACATATCCGCACCATCATCAAGACCACCTACTTCCACCTCCATAACATTATCCATCTCCATCCCTGCCTCAGCTCATCTGCTGCTGAAACCTTCATCCATGCCTTTGTTACATCTAGACTTGACTATTCCAATGCTCTCCTGACTGGCCTCCCATCTTCCAACCTCCATAAACTTGAGCTCATCCAAAACATCCCGTATCCTAACTCGCTCCAAGTCCAGTTCACCCATCATCCCTGTGCTCGCTGACCTACATTGGCACCTGGTCCGGGAACACCTCGATTTTAAAATTCTCAAACTTGTTTTCAAATCCCTCCATGGCCTCACCCCTCCCTATCTCTGTAACTTCCTCCAGCCCTAAAATCCTCCGAGATCTCTTCCAATTCTTGCCTCTTGCACACCCGATTTTAATCGCTCCACCATTGGCAGCCGTGCCTTCAGCTGCCTAGGCCCTAAGCTCTGGAATTCCCTCCCTAAATCTCTCCGCCTCTATCTCCTCCTTTGAGACACTCTTTAAACCTACCTCTTTGACCAACCTTTTAGTCACCTGTCCTAATATCTCCTTATATTGCTACAAAATTGGCTAAGTGACAGGAAACAGAGTAGTGGTGAACAATTGTTTTCAAACTGGAGGAAGGTATACAGTGGTGTTCCCCTGGGGTCAGTGCTGGGACCACTGCTTTTCTTGATATATATTAATGACTTGGACTTGGGTGTTCGGGGACCAATTCAAAATTTGCAGATGACTCAAAACTTGGAAGCTTAGTGAACGTGAGGAGGCTAGTGATAGGCTGCAAGAGGACATAGACAGGCTGGTGGAATGGACGGACACATGGCAGATGAAATTTAACACAGAGAAGTGCGAAGTGATACATTTTGGTAGGAAGAACAAGGGGAGGCAATATAAACTAAAGGGTACAATTCTATAGGGGGTGCAGGAAAAGAGAGGCCTAGGGGTACAAATGAAGGTGGCAGGACAGGTTGAGAAAGTGGTTAAAAAAGCATATGGGATTCTAGGCTTTATAATAGAAGCATACAGTACAAAAGCAAGGAAGTTATGATGAACCTTTATAAAACACTGGTTCGGCCACAACTGGGAGTATTCTGTCCAGTTCTGGGCACCGCACTTTAGGAAGGATGTGAAGGCTGTAAAGAGGGTGCAGAAAAGATTTACTAGAATAATTCCAGGGATGAGGGACTTTAGTTACGTGGATAGACTGGAGATGCTGGGGTTGCTCTCCTTAGAGATGGTTGCAAGGAGATTTGATAGACGTAATCAAAATCATGAAGGGTCTAGACAGTAGATAGAAACTGTTTCCATTGGCGGAAGGGTCAAGAAGCAGAGGACACAGATTTTAGGTAATTGGCAAAAGAATCAAAGGCGACATGAGGAAAAACTTTTTTACGCAGAGAGTGGTTATAATCTGGAATGCAATGCTTGAAAGAGTGGTGGAGGCGGATTCAATCGTAGCTTTCAAAAGCGAATTGGATAAGTACTTGAAGGAAAAAAAATTGCAGGGCTACGGGGAAAGGGCAGTGGGGTGCGACTAGCTGGATTGCTCTTGCAGAGAATTGGCACAGGCTCGACAGGCCGAATGGCCTCCTTCTGTGCTGTGACCATTCTATGGCTCGGTGTCAAATTTTGTTTGAAATTCGCTCCTGTGAAGCGCCTTGGGACGTCTTACTACATTGAAGGCACTATACAAATGCAAATTGTTGTTGTGATTTTCTCTACTTCTCCTGACGTGCTGGCTCAAGCTAAGGTCCAGTTCTATCGGTGCCAAAACTCTCCGATAGCTCATCCACGTGGCCGTTCTTCATATATGAGTAGTGGTAGATTATTAGAGCACAGAGGGAATCATGGGTGAGCCTGACTCTGAGCATTGGAATTTTATGCAAATGTTTCATTTAAATATTCTTCACTCGGTCATACTAAAGTGGAAAAATTGTGGTTTTAAAATTATGATTCTTTACAAAATGCTGTTGCACTGGATAAATTATGACTAGACATTCATTTAATGTTTGTAAAAACATATTTATTAGTGCTAGTGATGTTTTCATGGACTGAGGATATAATACAGATACAAATAGATTAATTAGTGCTAACTTAAGTAGCAATCTACTGTGTGAAAAACATTGCAAAATAACATTTCTTGCAATGAGATTTGATTTTACTCCTGAACCTTGACCTGAAAGAACCTTTAATGAGAAGCTTCAGAAGCCACAATGTTCCGGTTATAAACAACAGCAAAAAATAAACAAAAAGAACAAATAAGCTACAGCAAAACAGGTTCAAGTGGAACTTGGCACATACTGTAACAATTTCACCATTCAGCCATAACACAAAAGTTGCACCTTATCTTATAACGCCTTTGTAAATTAACATATAATATTGCATATATGTCGTAACTAAATGCCCAATATTATGGTTCTCTTGGTGGAACATAAAAAGATTGGTTCGACATTGAACCACCATTGTTTCAGCCAGTCTATAACAGGTTATTAAGCATTTCTATACATCAGCTACATTAAAACATTTCATTCTTGCATTACTTTAAACAGGTCGACTGTATCAACCTTTTTTACATGGCAAAAATTATAAGAAAAATGTTCAAGTTGTCGAATTATTTTGAAACAAGTAGTCAAAGTTTTGTTTTGGAGAAAGACTTGTTTGTCGTGTGCAAGGATTTACAATGAATCACTCTAAGGCATTAATTGTTTCAGTCTCCACAGGACTAGTGCTTTCAAAGCATGATGACTTCATCTTATGTTCAAGCTGATATTTGTCTTTGCCCTTCTGCTTATGCCTGAAATAGTTTTGACAATCATACAAGGTTCTAAAGATTGTTGGCTCATAACCCCAAAATGCTTCCGAACATGGAGTAGCACCATAAGAAATCTGCTTTACATTATATTTTCTGTGGCATTTTTCATCCTTTCAGGGGTGTGATTCTTCTTTTCAGCTTTGGTTCATCCACAGTTTTAAGAAGACATCTAAGTGTCCAGAAAAGTTGAACTTGAATAGTGGGAATAAGATTTACATATTTCACCTTTGTATTTTGTTCCTCCCACTGAAAATTGTAGCACTTAAAATTATCACCGGTTTATTTATAGTTTCTTTCAGCACACGGAATGGCTATAAGGGTACTGTTGAGGAATTGTAGTTCGCGATTTTTCTTTTTAAAATTCTGTGACCATTTCGCTCACTCTATCAGAGAAACACTATGTTTATCTGGTTATCTATTAATTTAATTCATACACATACAATTTATATGCCTACAACTTCAGATGATTTACATAATACAATCCAGAGATGCAAACAATAGCTACAGCCTGAAGGCAGGCCTCTTGATATCATTCTAAGTGCAAACTACCAACACATATATAAAAAAAACTATCCTGGCACATTCCGATAGCAAAATATAGAAAATGCTATCTGAATTTTCAATGCTCTTAAACCTGTTTTTGGTACTGAGGGAATTCACAGTTTGCTACAGTGCTCATCTGCATGAAGTCCTGTATCTGAGAGACATGATCACAGATAATACAGTCACCAGTAAAGACATCCAGTTTAAAAAAAAGAGGAAGAAAAGATTTACGAAACCCCATAAATTATGCAGTAAATGGTTTGCCTTTATATTATTAAACCATAATGTTGAAAAGTGAACAGTACATTAGAATACACCTTTCCTCCTTTTATTATCTTTGCGTGCCTGACAAAAGAAATCTGTGAATGGTACTCAGAGAAGCTAGTTATGGACTGATGTAGGTTCATTCCCATGGATATTGCAGGTGGCTGAAAGGAACAGCAGTCTGCGAAGGGGTATTTCCACGGAGTGAAACTCGGTAGCCATTAGTGACAAAAGCCGAAGCAGCACACAAACCTTTATAATCAGTCTGCAGGAATGTAGTGTCCTGTTACTGCAGTTTAATTCCTAGACTGCACTTCGAGTTTTCACTGAATCTTCCACTGAAATACATCACCTTCACGTCGTCAACTCAACAATTTATTATCTTCAGTTCCTCGCTGTACTGTCATTATAAAATAGTTCAGGTTATTTTTGCTTTTGTAAAAAAAAAGTGAAAAGAAAACAGCGTTGAGGATCCAGGTTACTTTTTGGTATGGAGGGCATCCTGGAATTTTGTACTTGTATATCGTATATGGAATCCCTTTTTGTTAATTGTGTCATCGGTATGGAAATGAAGTAAAATGGCATTTCCTGCTGAATAGATTTCTTCAGGTGGCTGTAAAATATAAATACAATTTATGATTAATATTGGCTATTTAATAAAAGACAAATGGGTCTAGATCTCTAAAACAAATAACAATAACAACTTGCATTAATATAGCACCTTTAATGTAGGAAAACCTCCCAAGGCGCTTCACAGGAGCATAATCAGACAAAAATTGACAGGGAAACAAGGAAGAGTTATTACAGCTTGGTCAGAATTCATTTTGAATACATTTAAAAATCTGCAAATAAAAATCAGTAAAAAGTGACTGCATCTGTTGGATTGTTGTAAAAATCAAACTGGTTCATTAACGTCCCTTAGGGAAGGAAACCTACTGTCGTTACCCAGTCTGACCTATATGTGACTCCAGTCCTACATCAACATGGTTGGCTCTTAACCGCCCCTTTAAGTGGCCTAGCCAGGTGTTTAGTTGTATCAAACTGCTACAAAGAATAAGAATAATAAAACCGGACAGAGCACTCAGCTGCGATCTAGGCATCAAATTGGAACACGACAAAGGTACACCCAGCCCAGTTGATCCTGCAAATTCCTCCTTATTAATATCTGGGGACTGGTGCCAAAGTTGGGAAAGCTGTCCCACAGACTAGTCAAGCAACAACCTGACAATGGTCGTACTCACAGAATCCCTAAAGTCCCCGACTCCTCCATCACCATCCATGGGTACCTCCTGGCCCACCGGCAGGACAGACCCACCAGAGGTGGGGCACAATGATATACTCCCAGTCAGATGTGTGGCGCCCTGGAGATCCTCAACATTGACTCTGTACCCCATGAAGTCCCATGGCTTCAGGTTAAATATGAGCAAGGAAACCTCTCGCTGATTATCACCTACCGCCCTCCCTCAGCTGATGAAATCAGTACTCCACCACGTTGGCACCAACTGGAGGAACTTGAGTGGGGGACTTCAATGTCCATCACCAAAAGTGGCTCGATAATACCACCACTGACCGAGTTGGTCGCGTCCTGAAGGACATATCTGCCAGACCTGGCTTGCAGCAGGTGATGAGAGAACCAACATGAGGGAATACCTTACTTGATCATGTCCTCAACAATCTTTCTGATGCAGATGTGCCTGTCCATGACCGTATTGATAAGTAGGATAGATTAAGAACAGATCTAGTAGCTCAAAACTGAGCACCCATTAGGCCCTGTGGGCCGTCAGCAGCAGCAGTATTGTATATCACCACAATCTATAATCTCATAGCCCAGCATATCTCTCACTCCTCCATCATGATCAAACCAGATGGCCAACCCTGGTTCAATAAGGAGTGTAGAAGAGCAAGTCGGGAGCAGCACCAGGCATACCTGAAAATGAGGTGCCAACCTGCTGAAGCTACAACATAGGTTTACAACCATGCTAAACAGCACAAGCAGCATGCTATATACAGAGCTAAGCGATCTCACAACAAATGGATTAGGTCAAAGCTCTGCAGCCCTACCAATTCCAGTCGCAAATGATGGTGGATAATTAAGCAACTAATGGGAGGAGGAGGCTCCATGAACATGTCCAATGATGGCAGAGCCCAGCACGGGATTGCAAATGACTAGGCTGAAGCGTTTGCAACCATCTTCAGCCAGAAGTGCTGAGTGGATGATCCTTCTCGGCCTCCTCCTGATGTTCCCACCATCACAGATGCCAGTCTTCAGCCAATTCAATTCACTCCATGTGACATCAAGAAAAAGCTGAGTGCATTGTACACAGCAAAGGCTACGGGTACCGACAACATCCCAGCTGTAGTGCTGAAGACCTGTGCTCCAGAACTAGCCCACCTCTAACCAATACTGGCATCTACCGGACAATGTGGAAAATTGTCCAGATATGTCTTGTCCATGAAAAGCAGGACAGATCCAACCTGATCAATTACTGCCCTATCAACTTACTCTCAATCATCAGCATAGTGATAGTAGGAGTCATCAACAGTGCTATCAAGCAGCACTTACTCACCAATGATCAATTTAGGTTCTGCCAGACTCCAGACCCCATTACAGCCTTGGTCCAAACATGAACACAAGAGTTGAATTCCAGAGGTGATGAGAGTGCCTGCCCTTGACATCAAGGCAGCATTCAACTGAGTGTGGCACCAAGGAGCCCTAGAAAAACTGAAATCCATGGGGATCAGGGGGAAAACTCTCCAGTGGTTGGAGTCATACCTAGCATAAAGGAAGATGATTGTGGTTATTGGAGGCCAATCATCACAGCCCCAGGACTTTGATGCAGGAGTTCCTCAAGGCAATGGGCCCAACTATCTTCAGCTGCTTCATCAATGACCTTCCCTCCATCATAATGTCAGGAGTGGAACTGTTCACTGATGATTGCACAGTGTTCAGCTCCACTTGCAATTCCTCAGATAACGAAGCCCACATACAGCAAGACAACATCCAGGCTTAAGCTGGTAGACACACAAGTGCCAGGCAATGGCCATCTCCAACAAGAGAGAGCCTTTCCACCTCCCCTTGACATTTAATGGGATTACATTTGTCGAATCCCCCACCATCAACATCCTGGGGGTCACCATTGACCAGAAACTCAACTGGACCAGCAATATAAATGTCATGGGTACTAGAGCAGGTCAGAGGGTATTCTGTGGTGAGTGGGTCACCTCCTGAGCCCCCATAGCCTTTTCACCACCTACAAGGCACAAGTCAGGAGTGTGATGGAATACTCTCCACTTGCCTGGATGAGTGCAGCTGTAACAATACTCAAGAAGCTCGACACCATCCAGGACAAAGCAGCCCGCTTCAGGACACTCCATACACAAGCTTAAACATCCACTTCCACTTGGATATATATCGCCATTCCTTCATCTTCGCTGTGTCAAAATCCTGGAACTCAGCATTGTTGGAATACCTTCACCACATGGACTGCAGCGGTTCAAGAAGAGGGCCCACTACTACCTTCTCAAGGGCAGCTAGGAATGGGCAATAAATGCTGACCTGGCCAGCAACGCCCACATCCCGAGAATGAAAATATTTTAAAAATACTGGCTGTTGCACCAATATCCACAAAAAGTCATATTTTAATTATCCTTTAATTATTACTTAGATGTAAAATTATATTGGTTTATATCCACACAAACTGTATTTAATACTATGAGGTTTCCCAGGATCAATCATGCAAAAATATTGTGCCAGCATTTAAATTCCCTGAAACTACTGTATGATATGAACATTAATGTTTCAATAATGTCACTCTGCACTGTTTGATTTACAGTTGAATCTTTTTACTTCAGTTGTTTAATTTCAGTTATTGTAACTTTATATCTGTTTTGTCTCTTAAAACTGCATTATTTTAAAATGTAGTACTATATTTCATAGTTTAAATGCTAAATAATTTTTGTAATATATAATGTTAATGGTAAATAATTGTAGCAGTGAATGTATATTTGTGGCAGGTTCGGTCTGCAAAGAGCAGAAATTATTTTATGGAAAAAAACAATGGCCCTGAATTTCGGCAGGATTCTCCTGCAATAATTTGGGCAAGACCTCGGCAGCACCTCCACAGCAACGATGTAAATGGCCAAAAATAGTTGATTACACTATAGGGATCTGCTAATCTCCCGCCAAAGTTACGGTGGAGGTTTGGCTAACTCTCGCAGAAATTCAGGTTTTACGTTAGTTAAGAGGAAGCTAGATAAGTACACGAGGGAGAAAGGAATAGAAGGATATGTTGATAGAATGAGATGAAGAAAGATGGGAGGAGGCTCGTGTGGAGCAGAGCCTCGTTTCTGTGCTGTAAAATTCTATTTTACATTGTTAAGAAAATTTAGCTAAACCCAACAAGTAAAATTCATCAATATTATTACCGTTTTATAGAATTATTAAAGGCTAAAAATAGTCATCGTAAAACTACTAGATAAGCCATCAAGTCATTCTGTTTCTTACCCCTGATCCGCAGAATTGTCCAAGCCTCGAAGCTGTGGTATCAAACCCATCAAACAGTTCAATAAAGTCATAGCCACAGTCAGCTTCCACTTCCACTTCGAATGTCTGGAACGATAACTCCACCCCATAACCTTTTTCTGCTACAATCTGCCACTCACAGTCCACTTGGCCTGGGTAGTTATTGTCTCCGAACTGAGCGTGGGAATACAGATCCTTAGATTTCATTTCAGCTCTCAGTCGCCCTCCGCATTCTAAAACAAAGAATTCACACCGGTGTTACAGATTTGTACTGCAGCATATCTGTTCACAACATCACAATTACAGACCAGGAAGGCCATCTCGCTCAGCTTAGTTCATCCATTCAAATTTCCAAATTTGCAGATGTCACAAAACTTGGAAGTGTAGTGAACAGTGTGGAGGATAGTGATAGACTTCAAGAGGACACAGACAGGCTGGTGGCATGGGCGGACACACGGCAGATGAAATTTAACGCAGAAAAATGCAAAGTGATACCCTTCTGCGAGGGTTAGCCAAACCTCCACAGTAAGAAGAACGAGGAGAGGCAATATAAACTGAAGGGCACAATTCTAAAAGGGGTACAGGAACAGAAAGATCTGGGGGTATATGTGCACAAATCGTTGAAGGTGGCAGGGCAGATTGAGAAAGCGGTTAAAAAAGCGTACGGGATCCTGGGCTTTATAAATAGAGGCATAGAGTACAAAAGTATGGAAGTCATGATGAACCTTTATAAAACACTGGTTCGGCCACAACTGGAGTATTGTGTCCAATTCTGAGCACCGCACTTTAGAAAGGATGTGAAGGCCTTCGAGAGGGTGCAGAAAAGATTTACTAGAATGGTTCCAGGGATGAGGGACTTCAGTTACATGGATAGACTGGAGAAGCTGGAGCTGTTCTCCTTGGAACAGAGAAGGTTGAGAGGAGATTTGATAGAGGTATTCAAAATCATGAAGGGTCTAGACAGAATAGGTAGAGAGAAACAGTTTTCATTGGCAGAAGGGTCAAGAACTAAAGGACATAGATTTAAGGTAATCGGCAAAAGAACCAAAGCTGACACGAGGAAAAGCTTTTTTACGCAGCGAGTGGTTAGGATCTGGAATGCACTGCCGAGGGGGTGGTGGAGGCAGATTCAATCATGGCTTTCAAAAGGGAACTGGATAAATACTTGAAAGGAAAAGATTTGCAGGGCTACGGGGATAGGGCAGGGGAGTGGATTGCTCTTACATAGAGCCAGCACGGTCTCGATGGGCTGAATGGCCTCCTTCCATGCTGTAATCTTTCTATGATTCCATGATTCTAAAGAGCTTAGCGCCCCACCATTATGGCATGCAATTGTTCCTTAAATGATTACAGAGATTGTGCCTCCGTTACTCTATCTTGAGATCTCTATCATGTTACTGATCATTATTTTTGTGAATTTTCTGATCAGTCCTCAATTTGCCTCTTCCCAGTTTGACCTGTGCTCCTTTGTCCTACTCCTGCAATTTAGTTTAAAGTAACTTTACAGATTTAACCTTTTCCATATCATTTGCTATCTAATATCTAACCGAATTTGGGCATGAACCGACTGCACTAAAACTAAAATTGGTCCTCTTGCGTAATCACAATGCGACTGGCGTGCTGGAGACGCTACTCACGTCCCAAGAGGCAGTGTGTGTCTGTCGTGAAGAGTAGGGAAAGACTAGATGGGGTGGTGAGTGGGAGGGGGGGGTGGTGGCAGGGGAGCGGCGGCCTGCAGTTTCAATATGGAACTAGGAAGAGCACTGCTCCTCCTCCTGGCTCCACATTCAGGTAAGTACTTCTTTTTAATCGTACCGTTTTGGTGGCATCTTCCAGTGGTCCCTTTAAGGACCGCTGGTTCAGCTGCTTTAAACCCAAGATAACTGATCGTGTATGCTGTGGTCAGTTGTGATCCAATTTCCTAAAAAGAGGCCTGAAACAGGGATTAGGCCCTCTAATTGCACAGGCATTGGGCCCTGAAATTTGGCACGTGGCGCTCTCCTGGCATGGACTGAGCAAGCAGATGCCATATTGAATCCTTAAGCACACGTTTTTCATCCAGTCATCTGGGCTAGTTTCTCCACATCCACCCTATCAAATCCCTTCACAATTTTAAAGACATCTATCAGGTAGGAACATAGGAACAGGAGTAGGCCATTTAGCCCCTCCAGCCTGTTCTGCCATTCAATGAGATCTTGACTGATCTGTGACCTAACTCCATATACCTGCCTTAGCCCCATATCCCTTAATACCTTTGGTTAACAAAAAATCTATCAATCTCAGATTTAAAATTAACAACTGGGCCAGCATCAACTGCCATTTGTGGAAGAGAGTTCCAAACTTCTACCACCCTTTGCGTGTAGACGTGTTCCCTAACTTCACTCCTGAAAGTCCTGGCTCTAATTTTTAGGCTACATCCTCTAGTCCTAGACTCCCCAACCAGCGGAAATAGTTTCTCTCTATCTATCCCATCAGTTCCCCTTAATATCTTGAAAACTTCAATCAAACCACACCTTAATCTTCTAAATTCCAGGGAATACAATCCTAGTTTGTAAAATCTCTCCTCGTAATTTAACGCTTGGAGTCCAGGTATCATTCCAGTAAATCTACGCTGCACTCCCTCCAGGGCCAATATATCTTTCCGAACATGCGGTGCTCAGAACTGAACACAGTACTCCAGGTGTGGTCTAACCAGGGCTTTGTATAACTATAGCATAACTTTTCCCCCCTTATATTCTAGTCCTCTAGATATAAAGGCTAGAATTCCATTAGCCTTTTTGATTATTTTCTGTGCCTGTCTATGATATTTTAATGATCTGTGTACATGGACCCCTAAGTCTTTGGTTAGAGGTTTCCTGTTAGTCATCTCTTTTCCAGAGAAAAGAGCCCCTGCATGTTCAATCTTTCCTGATAGTTGCATCCTCTCAATTCTGGTAACATCCTTGTAAATGCAAATGACTCTGGGGCCAGGAATGCAGCTGGACCAGTGGAAATCATTACCCCACCAGAGATTGATCCCAATGGGGAGGAGCCGACTGCAGAGCAGCAATTAGCAAAGCCAATAGAACGTTGAACTAAACCAAAAGCAAAATAGTGCGGATGCTGGAAATCCGAAATAAAAAACAGAAAATGCTGGAAATACTCAGCAAGTGAGGCAGTATCTGTGGAGAAAGAAACAGAGTTAGTGTTTCAGGTCGAAGACCTTTAGTTAGGACTGGAATAAGTTAAAGATTTAACAGTTTTTAAGGCAAGTACAGAGTCAGGGAAAGGAGGGGGCAGGAAAGAACAAAAGGGAAGGTCTCTGATAGGGTGGAGGGCAGGAGTGATTAAATGACAAAAGGGATGACAAAAGGGGTGGTAATGGGACAAGTAAAGGAACAAAGGACTGGTCTAGAGGAGCTGTAAATGGCAACTGCAGAACCATTACCAGCACCTGCTGTCCAAAAAAATGGGAGCAGTGGTTATGATCTGAAGTTACTGAAGTCAGTTTTGAGTCCAGAAGGTTGTAAAGTGCCTAATCGAAAGATGAGGTGCTGTTCCTCGAGCTTCATTGGAACAGTGTAAGAGGCTGAGGACAGAGAGGTCAGAGTGGGAGTGGGGCGGAGAATTGAAATGGCAAGTGACCAGAAGGTCAGGGTCACGCTTGCGGACTGAGCGGAGGTGTTCAGCAAAGCAATCACCCAATCTGCGTTTGGTCTCCCCAATGTACAGGAGACCGCATTGTGAGCAGCGAATACAGTATACTAAATAGAAAGAAGTACAAGTAAATCGCTGTTTCACCTGGAAGGAGTGTTTGGGGCCCTGGACAGTGGGAAGGGAGGAGGTGAAAGGGCAGGTGTTGCATCTCCTGCGCTCGCACGGGAAGGTGCTGTGGGAAGGAGAGCGAGTGTTGGGGGTGATGGAAGAGTGGAGCAGGGTGTCGCGGAGGGAGTGGTCCCTTCGGAATGCTGAAAGGGGAAGGGAGGGGGAGATGTGTTTGGTGGTTGCATCGCGCTGGAGGTGGCGGAAATGGTGGAGGATGATCCGTTGAATGTAGAGGCTGGTAGGGTGGAAGGTGAGGACAAGGGGAACCCTATCGTGGTTCTGGGAGGGAGGGGAAGAGGTGAGGGCAGAAGTGCGGGAAATGGGACGGACACGGTTGAGGGCCCTGTCAACTACAGCGGAGGGGAATCCTCTGTTGACCGGAGGTCACCGATTATGGTCATTGGCTTAGTACAAAGAGGAGAAGAGTCAATTCTCTCTTAACCCTCAATTCGGAATAAACTCAGTAGTTTCTGCAGCCCCTGGCCAACACCTCGGGTGAGGAAAAAGACATATCGGAAGCACTGGTGTGGAAGGTGGCATCGTCAGAACAGATGCGACGGGAGAATGGAATAGAGTCCTTACAGGAAGCAGGATGGGAGGAAATGTAATCAAGGTAGCTGTGGGAGTTGGTGGGCTTATAATAGATATTGGTCGACAGCCTATCCCCAGAAATAGTGATACAGAAGTCGAGGCAGAGAAGGGAAGAGTCAGAGGTGAACCATGTGAAGGCGAGGGAAGGGTGGAAATTGGAAGCAAAGTTGATGAAATTTTCCAGTTCGGAGAGAGAGCAGGAAACAGCACCAATACAGTCATCAATGTACCGGGAAAACAGGTGAGGGAGGGGACCTGAGTAGGTCTGAAACAAAGAATGTTCCACGTATCCCACAAAAAGGCAGGCATAGCTAGGACCCATGCAGGTTCTCATAGCGACATCTTTTATTTGGAGGAAGTGAATGGTGTCAAAGGAGAATTTGTTCAACGTAAGAACAAGTTCAGCCAGGCGGAGGAGGGTGGTGGTGGATGGGGACTGGTTGGGCCTCCATTCAAGGAAGAAGCGGAGGGCCCCAGGCTGTCCTGGTGGGAGATGGAACTGTAGAGGGACTGGATGGCCATGGTGAAAAACAGAAGGTTAGGGCCGGGAAACTGGAAACTGTTAAAGTGGCGGAGGGCGTTGGAGGAGCCACAAACATACGTCGGAAGAGACTGGATAAGGGGAGATAAAGGAGAGATGAGTTTGGAACAGATAAGTTCCGTGGGGCAAGAACAGGCTGAAACAATGGGTTTACCGGAGCAGTCCTGATTGTGGATCTTGGGAAGGAGGTAGAAGAGGGCTGCGCAGGGTTGGGGGACTATGACGTTAGAGGCCGTGGGGGGAAGATCTCCAGAGCAGAGGAGGTCAGTGACGGTCTGGGAAACTATGGCTTGAAGTTTGGCGATGGAGTCATGGACCAGGGGGTGGTAGGACGAGGTGTGGGTGAGTTGGCGTTCAGCCTCCGCAAGGTAGAGGTCTGTGCACCAAACAACAACAGCTCCGCCCTCGTCAGCAGGTTTAATGACAATGTCAGGGTTGGACCTGAGAGAACGGAGTGCTGTGAGTCCAGAGGGAGGTAGGTTAGAGTGAGTGAGGGGAGTAGAGAAATTGAGATGGCCGATGTCATGCCAGCAGTTCCCAATGAAAAGATCAAGAGAAGGTAAGAGGCCAGAGGGTGGAATGAGAGTTCTGAAGATGAGAGAAAGGGTCTGCCAAGCGGGGGCAGGACTCCTGGCCAAAGAAGTAGGCGCGGAAGCGAAGGCAATGGAAGAAGAGTTCAGCATTATGTCGAGCTCAAAATTGAGGTGGGGGCATAAGGGGATGAAGCTGAGACCTTTGCTGAGGACTGATCGCTCAGGGTCACAGAGGGGAAGGTCAGAGGAGACAGTGAAAATACAAGGGTGGGATTGGAAGGAGGGATGGGGTCAGAGGAAAGTGAAGGGGTAGAAAGATCAGGAGGGATGTTGGTATCTAAGAGTTGTTGAAGCTTGCGGTCCTTGACACCTGAAAGGAAGAATAAAAGTTTTTTGTTAAAGCGCTGGATGAGGCGAAGGATGAAATCGAACTGCGGACCAGGACAAATCTGAAATAGACTGCGTCGGTGCTGCTGGAGAGAGAGGTCAAGAGTGTGCATGTTGAACTATGTAGACAAAAGAGTACAGTATAAATCAGAGAACACTTATTCAATTGTATGTTTTCTTTTTAAACAGAGGTGTTAACCCATTTAAAATACAGGATTGCTTGCATTAAAATAGCAGAGTAATATTATACAAAGTGTTAGGCTTTCATTCGCTGTTATGTGTGTCACTAGATATTCTTTAACTTTGAAATAATTCCAGAGAACCAGAAACAAATGACCACATGAACTGCCAGATTCATGAAAAAAAGATAAGGTCACCAAAAGCTAACACAGTTTAGCAGTTAAATGGATTAATGTTGCTAAATGTACCATTTTGCACCTCGTTACACGTCTGCTATTCAGTGAATTGATGGATCAATTGCAAAGAATTGCTTGTAAGGTATTTTATTATTTTCTCCGATTTTCACCCCTAGAGCCTAATCATGCCATGCTCCTGATGTCCTCAGGAGTTTAATGTTGAATTGCTTGATATTCTACATAGTTTCTGAATAATTGAATCTTGAGTTTTTTTAAATAAGCTTATTAAATACGGCACAGAAATATTCTGTTAACAAAGACCAATATTTTTTGCAATAAAAAGAATCAAAAAAGCTCAAAATTTCTTTGCCTCCAAATCTCATTCTGTTTTTGATACACCAGGGGCTAACTGAATATTAGTTCCAGATACATTTTAAAATACTGATTGCGATAGTGTAAGTAATGTTAATGAAATTATAAAGAATGAATCTACATTGAACTTTTAACTTTGTCTTTTGACTACAGGTTTGATATTGGAATTTGTTTTAGATTACTGCAAACCATTAGCACTGAGCTATGCTGCCGGCTCAATGCCATTCATTACAATAGCTGGTATGGTGCCCACGTGGTGTGAGAGCTTCCTCAACATTCAAAAGTTGGGTCATATTCAAATTGACAACCTCAAACTTGAGTTATACTGCAGTTTCTGAACAGGTGCAACATCAAAACTGTATTGTACTGACATGGAGTGGGAGAAGTTCAACTTCATTTCGCCTGTTTTTTGGGGCGTAAACTGAAGGACAGTGGGACAAATTTTGGGTTGCGACCTCTCGTGTCCGATCTGCCCTGCCAGTGTGCCAGTCGTCATATTGGAAGTAGACATCTTTTAGGTGTCCAGCGCGCCTGCCTGAAACAGACGTCTGACGCCTTGAATATGCAAATCGGGTCCTATGCAGGTCATAGGACCCCAATGCGAAATTCGAGTGCAAACAGGCAGAGCTTGCACAGTGCATCAGGTCTTGAGTGTCCTAAGCAGTGGACCTTAGAGGGACCGCTGGAGACTGCTCAAAAATTGCCCACAAAACTTTGTAAAAATTATGTTTCTAAGGAGGCAGGAGGAACTGGAGTGCGAAGCAATCATTTCGCCCATTTGCCGCCCACTTTTGGCGCATGTCCAATTTCTTGGCCAGAAACTGCAATATAATTAGTCTAATAAACTGCTCCCTCTCTATTTGCAACTCTCACATAAAACAGATGAAACTAAAGCGGGAAAAGCCTGCCAGACAGAAGTATAATAAGTAAGATAATAGAAAGCAGCTGTTAGCTGATGTTTAGTCTCAGGATGATTTAGAGAGAAGCCCAGCTGTGTTTTTGGAAGTCTATCTCCAACGTTAAGATTTCATCAGAAAGAATTTAGATTGATCAGAAAATGTTTTTTTGTTCCAAAAATGTCAACAGATGTAATAATAGAAAGCATAAAAGTCTACTTCAATATGGATTTATTCAACTGCAATATACCCCATGCAAAATATGCTTAGCACTTAAGGTGACTAAAGATTTATCTAGCAATAATTGTTTCCAACATGTATACTTTGGGACCAGTCTCAGACTGACACAATCATACCACCACCACCACAACAACAACAACAACAACTTGCATTTATATAGCACCTTTAACATAGTAAAGCATCCCAAGGTGCTTCACAGGAGCGTTATTAAACAATATGACACCGAGCCACATAAGGAGATATTAGGACAGGTGACGAAAATCTTGGTGAATAGGTAGATTTTAAAGAGCATCTTAAAGGAGGAGAAAGAGGGAGCGAGGCGGAGAGGTTTAGAGAAGGAATTCCGGAGCTTAGGGCCTAGGCTTCTGAAGGCACAGGCACTAATGGTGGAGCGATTAAAATCGGGGAAGCATAAGAGGCAAGAATTGGAGGAGCACAGAGATCTTGGAGGGTTGTAGGGTTGGAGGTTACATAGATAGGGAGGGGCGAGGCCATGGAGGGATTTGAAAACAAGGATGAGAATTTTTTAAATCGAGGCGTTGCCGGACCAGGAGCCAATGGAGGTCAGCAAGCACAGAGGTGATGAGTGAACGGGACTTAGTGAGAGTTAGGATATGGGTAGCAGAGTTTTGGATCAGCTCAAGTTTATGGAGGGTGGAAGATGGGAGGCCAGCCAGGAGAACATAGGAATAGTCAAGCCTAGAGGTATCAAAGACATGAATGAGGGTTTCAGCAGCAGATGAGCTGAGGCTGGGGCGGAGACGGGCAACGTCACAAAGGTGGAAGTAGGTGGTCTTGGTGATGAAGCAGATATGTGGTCAGAAACTCATCTGAGGATGAAATAGGAAGCCAAGGTTGTGAATGGTCTGGTTCAGCCTCAGACAGTAGCCAGGGAGAGGGGTGGAGTTGGTGGTTAGGGAATGGAATTTGTAGTGGGGACCGAAGACAATGGCTTCTGTCTTGTCAATATTTAGTTGGAGGAAATTTTTGCTCGTCCAGTCGGACAAGCAGTGTGACAAATCAGAGACAGTGGAGGGGCCACGGGAAGTGGTGGTAAGGTTGAGCTGGATGTCATCAACATACTTGTGGAACCTGATGTCGTGTTTTCGGATTATGTCGCGAGGGGCAACATGTAGATGAGAATTAGGAGGGGGCCAAGGATAGATCTTTGGGGGGATCCAAAGGTTATGGTGCGGGAGCAGGAAGAGAAGTCATTGCAGGTGATTCTCTAGCTACGACTGGGTAGATAAGAATGGAACCAGGCGAGGGCAGTCCCACCCAGCTGGATGACGGAGGAGAGGCGTTGGAGGAGGATGGTGTGGTCAAATGGGTCAAAGGCTGCAGACAGGTCGAGAAGGATGAGGAGGGATAGTTTACCATGGTCACAGTCACATAGGATGTCATTTGTGATTTTGATAAGGGCCGTTTCAATACTGTGGCAGGGTGGAAGCTAATTGGAGGGTTTCAAACACAGAGTTGCGGGTAAGATGGGCACGGATTTGGGAGGCGACAACATGTTTAAGGACTTTGGAGAGGAAAGGGAAGTTAGAGATGGGGCTGTAGTTTGCAAGGACAGAGCAATCAAGGGTGAGTTTTTGAGGAGGAGGGTGATGACGGCAGATTTGAAGGGGAGGGGGACAGTACCTGAGGAGAGAGAACCATTAATAATATCAGCTAACATGGGGGCCAGGAAGGGAAGTTGGGTGGTCAGCAGTTTGGTGGGAATAGGGTCGAGGGAGCAGTAGGTGGGTTTCATGGTCAAGATGACCTCCAAGAGGGCATGAGGGGAGATAGGAGAGAAACTAGAGAAAGATGCAAGTTCAGGGCTAGGGCAGGGTGGAACCGTAGCGGAAGTTTGGCTTGGTGGGATAGGGGAAGGAATGGAAGCGGCAGAGGCAGCTGAACGGATGGACTTAATCTTAGTGACAAAGTAGTCCATGAACTCCTCGCACCTGTTATTGGAGGTGAAGGTGGAGAAGGCATGGGAGAGTGGTTTAAGAAGACAGTTTATAGTGAAGAAAAGAAGCTGGGGGTTACCTTTGCATTCCAGGATGATCCTGGAATTGTGAGCAGTTTTGTCAGAGGAGAGCAGGACCCGATAGTGCTTTATGTGACGATGAATGGCTAAACCAGATGTTTGCCATAAACATTCAAGTCTGCGTCCCTTGGATCGAAGGGAGCGGAGATGGGAGCCGTACCAGAGGCAATGACCAGGGTGAGATAGAGTAATGGTTTTAATGGGGACAAGTGCATCAAAGGTGGAGGTGAGGGTGTGATTGAGCAGATCGGTAGCTGCAGAAATGTCATGGTCAATGGAGGACCAAAGGCTAGACAGTTGGGAATTTGAATGTGCTGTTGTAAATGGCTTGGGGGGGAGACAGGGGCAGAAACAGAAGGAAGTGAGGTTGGGAGGGGGGAGGGCTATGTGGGTGAAGAGGGATACAAGGAAGTGGTTAGAAATGGCCTTATCCGTGATTAACACAATGGCAGTAGAGAGGCCACGTATTATGGCTAGGTTGAGGGGGTGGCCATGAATATGAGTAGGGGAGTTTATATGGAGGGAGAGATTAAGGGAGGATAGGAGGACAGTGAACTCAGAGGAGAGAGAGCATGATGAGTTCAGGTGGAGGTTGAAATCACAGAGGATGAGAAGTCGCTCGGTGCAGAGACTGAGGGAGGAAAGCAGTGAAGATATATCGATGTGAAACTTGGCGGGATACTTGAGTGGGCAGTAGAGAATGAGGATTTTAAAGGAGAGGTGGAACAAGGTGAGATGCTCAAAGGAGGAAAAGGTGAAAGGCTGCCCCGTTACTCTCTGCCCAGGGACAGTGGAGCTTTGTACCAGCATGCTTGAACATATCTGTAGAGCTTTGCTCATCAACACTCTCATGCTGGTTTAACTTTCCATTCACTAACATTAAAAACATTCAAGTTAAGTTTTTTTTAAAAAACTTGCAGGTGATTCAATGAACAATCTGTATTTTTTTAAATTTGGCTTTGCTCTGGGCTGTGGTTATACCACAGGGGTTGTGGAGACTGCTCAGCTGATCACATGCCTGTTGCCTAAGTGCCCTTTGTACCCGAATTACACCAGACAATTTGTCTTAATGCAAATTGTGTAATACAATTGGCCTATAAATGTATGTTGTCTTGAAAACTGCTGTAGTAATGGATTATTGTTGCAAACAGAGATTTTGTAATAATGCATATATTGCCTTAGAAACTCTCCAAATAAATTTAATATGCATGAAAAGGAAAGAAAATATAAATTATTATTTTTGTCCATTGCAATTTCTGAACAGGTTCCATCAAAATGTCATATTTATGTAAAGCAACCATGTCTCTTTTTTTATTCTGTCTTCATAACTTTTATACCCTTTCGCTTTACTATCGATGCCAACTATTAACAAAGTAAATGAGATGGCACTAGTGGTATTCGAGATGCCCCATACTGCCAGAAGAGTTACTATTGGGCTGTTCTTCTGAAGGCAACAATGCCTCTCTTGGTAACATAAGCTTTCCCTGAAGGTATGGACTCCTTGCTGGTTTACAGTTCAATAGGCAACTATCACCCTCTTGATATTTTACCCAAGTGGTCATTATTCAAGTGTAAGTCTGCAACGACGACGATACACAGGCTTGATTCCAGACTGCAGACTGGAGTACTGTGTTCAGATCTGGGCACCGCACCTCAGGAAGGATATGGTGGTCTTGGAGGGGGTGCAGCGCAGATTTACCAGAGTGATACCGGGCATAAAAGAGTTAAATTATGAGGACAGGTTATATAGACTAGGCTTGTCTTCCCTTCAGTATTAAAGATTAAGGGGTGATCTATTTGAGGTGCTTAAGATGATTAAAGGATTTGATAGTTTCTCTCTATCCACCCTATTTCCTCTGGTGGGGGAGTCCGGAACAAGAGGGCATAACCATAAAATTAGAGCTAGGCCATTTAGGGGTGAAGTCAGGAAGCACTTCTTCACGCAAAGAGTAGCAGTCTGGAACTCTCTACCCAAAAAAAGCTGTTGAGGCTAGGTCAATTGAAAATTTCAAAACTGAGGTGATTGATTTTTGTAAGGCATGGATATTAAGGAATATGGAACCAAAGTGGGTAAACAGAGTTAAGATACAGATCAGCCACTATCTAATTGAATGGTGGAAGGAGGGCTGAATGGCCTTCTCCTGTTCCTATGCTCCTATGTCATCATGTTCTCATCTGACTTCCACACAACTTCCAGAAATCGTCACTGGATATCAATTGGGAGCAGGAAATCCACCCAATTCTCCCCTCCAAAATCCAGAGGCGCTAAGGCCAAATATAATGCTCCAACCATCACCCACTTCTATCACCACCTGTCTGAGAATAGTTAACTCAGCATAGACTTGGGATCAAGCCTGGAACATTCCTCATTTGTTTGGCGAGTGGATGAACTCAGAACTATTGGGGAACCGCCTTCTGGAATGGATATTTAGTAAGTCACTGAATATAATAATGATCCCACAAATAGAAGAGAATGAACACCACAGGCATGAGAGAACTGTTGTATGTTACAGTCACATTCTGTACATCGCAGCTTGATATCAACAATCTATTTCATTGCAAGGCACAAAATATACTATTATAAGAAAATTGAATTTGATTTTAATACTGCATTAAATCTATTACAGCTATTGGAACAGTAGAGGGAGCTGTAACACCTCCCATGTCTTTATTGAAGCAGCATTCATCTTTATACAGGATTTCATCTACCATCTTGAAATTCTCATTAAAGGTTAAATTTAAAAACGATGGCCAGTTATAACCCCAACACATTTACTTTAATATGATCTGGCATGGAGCTAGTTTGAGTTTAGTGCTATGACCCAGTGACACTCTAAATACTACAAAAGATAAATGCATTTTATAATGCCAGTAAACTCTGAGTTCGCAGTCCCAGACAAGTGGCGCTCAAAAGTTGACCTTTAGCCCGTGTCTACCACTTTCACCTATTTGCCTTTCTTTTGTAGCTGCTCCATATCAAGAACTATTGAAATGTGAAAACCTGTGACTCATGGATAGAAGACAATCAAAATACGGCACCACGCAATTGGGTGTATGTGGACACCTGACCACAGCTTGTGAGACCCATGAAAATATGTATCTCTGATATCACTGGGAGACTAGAGGTGACCTGCTTTACATTAAAGAGCATTGTCAATGGCAAGAGTAACACTTTCCTGCAATTAACATCACCCTTTCAGTGTTAAAAGTATTGGAAAAGCACCATTAGTCTCTAATATAAACAGAAAATGCTGGAAATACTCAGCAGCTCAGGCAGCAATTGTGGAGGGAGAAACAGAGTTTATGTTTCAGGTCGATGACCTTTCATCAGAACTACCTGACCTGCCGAGTGTTTCCAGCATTTTCTGTTTTTATTTCAGATTTCCAGCATCCGCAGTATTTTGCTTTTGCACCCATTGGTCTCTGCTCTGCATGCTTCCTTGATGGCACACTAAGACTGCAAACTGTTCGTTTTGAAATTCGGCCGAGGGTGTGAACCCACATCCCATCATTCCATGGTAAAACACGTCACAGAAACGCATTAGCAATTTTTTACTTAAACAGTGTGATCACGACAAATGTGGCATTTTGCTGACAGAGAGATTAAACAAAAATATGAAAGTATTATTTACAAGTGAATATATTTTACTAGGAATCTCTTTTGACAAATACCCTGAATATTTTTGTTTCCATCACTGGAGGTTGGTGATACCAAGTCAGTTATTATCCTGAATTACTAATACAATGTGTAACTAAGTCAATTGTGACCTACAGTTAAAAATTACTTTTGCCATAAGATGGCACTATAACACCTCACAATGGTTTACCGTGGAAAAAATGTTTTGTGAGTTAAATACTGGCAAACTGAGTTTCAATTCTATTTGAATTAAAGGAGTTTCAATGCAGGAGGAAAAATAACCCTACCTGAGCCCACATCCACAACAACAACTTCTATTTATATAGCACCTTTAACTTAGAAAAAATATCATAAGGCATTTCACAGAGGTGTAAGGGAAAAATGGATGCGAGCCAAAGGAGATATTAGGAGGGCTGCCCAAAAAGTTTGGTCGAAGAACTGGGTTTTAGGGAGGGACTTAAGGAGGATAGGGAGATGAAAAGACAGAAGGAATTCCAGAGAGTGTGGCCTAGGCAGCTGAAGGAACAGCTACTGATGGTGGGATGAAGGGAGTGGGAATGCACTAGAGGCGGGAGTCAGAGAAACAGAAAGTTTGTGGTGGGTGATTTGGGGGTGATTGTAGGTTATATTTGCCACCATCACTGCTTTGTTCCTGAGGCTGGGAATGAACCACTTGACAAGGTGGTCTCCCCTGATTCTGGTAGAAAGTACACTGCCCCATTTATATTACAGTGATACCTACCAAGGTAGGGCTGTAACAGAAATAAAGTGTCCAACTAAAATTTAACTGAAAGCAAATATTTTGGAAACAAAAACTTTGAGTTGCGTGATGCTTTATATTTTTAAATTAATTTTCCACAAATTCTGATATACTTATGCATTTAAGAGGTGCACGAGAAGGCAGGAAAAGTGCTTTTCATAGCATTTAAACAATGGAAGGCCATTTCATGATACAGTTTACTAATATATTACTACATCAGTAGTAAGTAGACAATAATATATTAAAATACCTTATTTATCCAAGCAAGTAAAAATTAGCATTTGTAAAGGTGAGAATGGGCCCATTAACCAACTACTTAAACTAATAGTGGGACTATGGACTGTAAACTGCAATTACATGAAAGTAATTAATGAATGTAAGTAAAACCAAATAAGGTACAGTTTGATCATTTCCAAGCTATATAAAATAAAATGGTGTGGTCTGGTATAAGATATGTTTGGAAACAGCTTTCAACCAAAGTTATATGATATTTGAGATAAAATATGGATCTAATCTTTGGATTTTTTACAATGTGATATAGTGATAACAACTTTGAAAACAATACAGATGGCACAATGGGGTTATAATTCTGCGAGGGTCCACCGTTTTCCTCAAGGGTTACACTGGTCTCCATTGGAGGAATGGTGGGGATTGGAGCAACCCTTCCCCCTCCCCCACCCCGCTATTTCAGCCCCATTTGTTTAAAGCAGCAAGAGTTCAATTCCCAGTAGCAGGTCTTGCTTTTCAAAACTGGAATTTCGGTAGGGGTTCTCCCAATCTACTTTCATAACTTGGGTGGAAACTCCGGAGAAATGGCTTAAAAGTGATCATTAAGCCATTTCTCTGGTGGTTCTGCCGATCCCCTGCTGAAGTTATGGCAGTGGAGCAGAAGAATCCCGCAAAAGTTCTCCTCCCGGTCTTTTTAACATTGTGTGGCCCTAGCACAGCGCCACCTATAGACATAACAGGTGCGGCAGATAACTGGATGCTTTTACAACAGAAAAATCTCATCGTACAGACTGGCATAGAGGCTTTCCATTTATTTTGAAATGGAATGTTGCAACCCACTCAGCAATTTTAATGTATAATAGATATATCACCATTAAATATTATAAGGCATAGTAAACTTCAGGTCATTTACCATTGCTCATAAATAGCAGTGGTCAACATTGGGGAAATGTTAGGTGTAATATTTGTGATGTTGCCTGCACATCCATTCATTATAGTTAAACATGATGGAGCTGTGTTCATTTTATGAATGGCATACATCACAATAGTACAAACTTTTAAAACCAAAGTAAATGACATTAAATGAGTTTGCTTAAATAACTAATTTCAATAACCCAAATGTGATATTAAGTGATATCATGATTTTAACATAGATAACAAGAAACCTGGAAATAACTCACAGCAAGGACTATTGAATGTAGTACAGAGAAAACCCTTCCCTTTTACTCTAGTAAAAACAGTACAGAAGTGTAGAGAAAAATTATTATTAATGTGCATACACAGTGTGGAAAGAGAAAGCCATGTAGATTGCAGAAGTAAAAGGGACAGATTTTCCAAATTATTACAGCTCACCCAAGATTTTTCTTTTTAGTGATGAAAGCAGCTCACATCTTTTCCTAGAATGTCTCTAAAAGATGACCTACTAAATGAGATGTTCTAAAGTTTCAGCATCTCATTAAACTTACCGGTGGAGTGGGTAGCCTGGAAACCTTTCCTCTGTACTGATGCATCTGAAACAAATCTGATAAACATTTTGTTTCCAGTGGAGATGACTGGATCTGGAATGATGCTACCACAGAATCGTCCCAGGATTGCAAATTTATCGGTCACTCCATCAAACACTTCGAGATGATCATAAGCACATTCCTGGTGTTGTTCGATCTCAAATTCATTAAAAGTCTAGAAAATAAAACAACAGACTGTGAAATATTTTCGCCCTGACATACATGTATTGTGTAGTTTATTTTAGCATGTTTATTAATATCTAGGTATCTAAGTCAACCACCAAGGAGGGAAACAACAATTGTTGGGTTCTGAAATTTGATAACCAGGCAGAATGCTTGCTTTCACTGAGATGTTGATGAAGATTTTATCCAAATCTATGTTTTAGTTTCACAGACTTTGCACAATGGACTCAAGCAGTGAATTGCAGACCTTGATCATAACAGAAGCAATATTCCGCTTTGCATGCAAGTATATGACCTGCCTGTCTCTTTAAAGAGAAAGATTTTCAATGTGAGTATGAAACCTGATATTTTCTGAGGAGAACTACTAGCCCATAATATTGTTCATAGTGCCTGGTGCCTGAGTTAGGATAACCGTACGTTGTGGAATGTCTCGTACATCAGCCATGATCTAATTGAATGGTGTAACAGGATCGAGGGGCTGAGTGGCCTACTCCCATTCCTATGTCAAGGATGTTAAGGCCTTAGAGAGGGCGCAGAAGACATTTACCAGAATGGTACCAGGGATGAGGGACTTCAGTTATGTGGAGAGATTGGAGAAGTTGGGGTTGTTCTCCTTAGAACAGAGAAGGTTATGGGGAGATTTGATAAAGGAGTTCAAAATCATGAAGGGTTTTGATTGAGTAAATAAGGAGAAACTGTTTCCAATGGCAGAAGGGTTGGTAACCAGAGGACACAGATTTAAGTTGATTGGTATAAGAATCAACGACGACAAGAGGAAACATATTTTTACGCAGAGAGTTATGATCTGGAATGCACTGCCTGAAAGGGTAGTGGAAGCAGATTCAATAATAACTTTCAAAAGGGAATTGGATAGATACTTGAAGGGAAAAAATTTACAGGACTATAGGGTAGGGGCAGGGGAATGGGACTAATTGGACATCTCTTTCAAAGAGACGGCACAGGTATGGTGGGCCGAATGGCCTCCTTCTGTGCTGTAACATACTATGATGCCATGTTTCTATATTCCTAACACTAACGTGGTAATCTTAATCAGAGAGATCACATGAATGGTTCGCGTGGGAAATGGAAGTGTCACTCTAGTACAGCTGAGGATAAGGCATATCACCGGGACTTTGTAGAGGGAAATGTATGCCAAAGTTGTCTGTGCTATCTCGATTTGGGAGCACTTGGTGCTGACAATGGGTGCCTTTAAAAAAGAAAATACTTTTCCAGTGTTAACATCCCTCAATTAAATGTACACAAAAATTCACTTTCTTTTTCAGTGAGGAATTATCATCAGCATTGTTTAAAAGATCAGCCACATAGAATTACTGGTTTTGTTTAAACAACTGAACACCAGGAGATAGGCGTGGAGGAAATATTCAGCACAAAAGTGAGAGAGCACTGAAATCATGTTAATTAAATTAATTAGATTATTGAAACCCTGCATTGATGTCTGTGCACAGTAATATTAAATGCAGTGACAACAATAGCAAAAATGTAGTTAGGTAGCACTGCTCACATTAAGAACATCTCAGAGCACCTAGCAAAACTAAAAGGTCAACACCAAGCAGAAGTGAATGAACTCAGGAGAGAACAAAGACTTGATTAAAGAGAAGAGTTTTCAGGATATTTTTAAAGGCAGAGAGAGGAGAGGTCAAAGCAAAGTAGTTTTGGAAGAAAATGCCAGAGAGCAGGGCTGTATTGGCTGAAAAATTGGCCTCAGATGGCGGCGTAGGGGACGAGCAGTGATTCAGAGTCAGTGGAACATAGGGTGCAGGTGAGGGTCATATGTCTGGAGAAGTTTTCCTAAGTGGAGTGAGGTGAGGCTGTGGAGCAATTTAAAAAGGATGAGGGATATTGGCTGGGGAAGAGGTGGTTTTCAAGGACGGGGTGAGGGGTGGGGCGGGGGGGTGGTGGTTAATGGGTGTGTGGAACTTTGTGAGAGAGAGAAATCAGGCCACAAAGTTCTAGATTAGCTGTAAGTTTCTGGGGCTGCTGGTGTAGAGTTCATTGAGGCCAGCATTAGAGACATTTATCTGTAAGGGCAACGGTGTGGCTGAGGGTTTCTATTCTATGATTCTATAGTGTGGGTGAGGTAAGGGCGAAGATAGCTGATGGTCTGGAAATGGAAGGTGGTGATCTTGAGCAGATGTGGGTTAAAAGTTCAGCTTAGGACTGAACAAGACACCTAGCGGGTGAATTGCTGGGTTCAGCCGGCAGGGGGGCAACTGAAACCGTCAATGGAGACAGAGCAGAGCCAGAGCGAGGGGCATGCAGGTGCTGACAGCAGCCGAACAGGACAGCTTCAGTTTTGGGTTATAGAAAGTTACCACATTACTAGGACTTGATATCAGACAGTCAGATAATAGAACAACAGCATTTAAGTTAATGGAGAGGCAGAAATGGTGCATCAGCTGAACTTGTGCTTACAGCTGACATTACCGAGTGAGAGCATATAAAAGATGAACTGAAGGCGACATTCTATAGATATGGAAGGAGAAACAGTTTGAGGAAAGGTAACATCCTTTGGAACAGGTAGGAGTGGAACTATGAGAGAGGAGTCTCGTGGATGTTAACTGTGGAGGGGTGGAGCAGGAAAATGTAATGATCATCAGTGTCAAAGAAAATTTAAAGGTTGAAGAAAGCCAGAGAACCCTGGATGGAGTCACACATGACTTCATTGATGACTTTGTATTGTCTTGGTTCAATGAGGAGGTCAGAAACCAGATTGGAGCAACTCAAACAGGGAATGGTGAGAGAAGCAAGCGTGTGGAAGGAGAGCAATAATGCATTCAAAACTCGTAGAGCAGGGACAGGTTAGAAACAGGGCAGTGGTTTAAAAAGGATGGTGGGATCAATGGTGGGCTTTTTAAGGAGGGGGTAATGATGGTGGAATTGAAATGGGTGGGGACAATACCAGATGATAGGAAGAGGTTGGTGATGCTGAGGAGAGGGGGTCAAAAAAGGGAAAATGGAAGATAAACTCTAAAGTGTAAGGGGTGGCTGGCTGAATTGAAAGGTAGGCTGGGAGGAGTGAGGGGCCGAGAGGAGTCAGGGGTGGCAGAGCTGATGGCCTTGATTTTGGAGCAAACAAATCTTAGGTTGGATTTTCCCGAATTCACCCCAGGAGTGTCAGGACAGGATTCTTGCCTGCCATCCCAACCCTGCTGTGACCCCAGCCCAGTTTCCTGGGTTGGGATTATTAAGTATGCAGGATGTGCTCCCAGCAAGATCCCCGCCAGCAAGATGGAGGCCGCCACCACCAGCCGGGAAAATCTAGGCCATGTTGCACCCGAAGGGGAGGAAGGAAATAATGGTGGAGAAAGAGCCCTGAGAATCAGAGGTGGGTTTTTTTTTTTAAGGTCAGAGGCTGGGCAAAAGTCTAAAATGATGAGTGTTTAAGGTCTTCCATTGCTGCCCTAGAGACTATTGGCACCCTTCTCCTGGCAGTCACAGGAGTTGGCGAGATCAGTGCCAGTAGGCAGGGAAATGGGGCAGCTTGCCAGGTCCTGCCTCCCCACTGCTACATACGTGCAGTGGGTGGAATGGGGCAGCTGGCAGCATCAAAATTAAAATGGAAGGTATTTGTTAGAATCTTAGTGTAAAGGGTAATTTCACCAGTGCTGAGCCTGAGCTCCCAGCAGGGAGCTGTGCCTGAAGTGATGCAGTTTGGGTTAGGGGGAAGAGGGGTGGGAGGAGGCTTGTGTGGAGCATAAACACTGGCATAGACCTGTTTGACCGAATGGCCTGTTTCTGTGCTGTACGTTCTATATAAATTGGAGAATCGGTGCTACAGTGTGAGAGCCTGATCTCCCTTCGAGTGTGGCTCTCCACTGGGAGTGTGCATTTGGTGAATTTACCTTTTAGCTTCATATTTTAGATTTTAAACTTTTGGGGTGAGTTCAATTAATTAGAAGCAGCCGGTAGGGCTGTATGCTCTGCGTGATATTTTGCAGTTTAGAGCTTTATCAAATGCAATTCTTTTACTGTTTCAGTGAGTTCTATCTTTAAGTTTACCAGACCTGTCTTTGATTGACAGCCTTTGTTACAGCTGGCCAAATGTGTCAGATAACAGATTCTTTGAAAGAAGTTCTCTGAAAAATAATGCACCACTGATCCTTTCTGACCCATGCAGTACAAACGGTCAAAACTAATTTGATGCTGGGATCAATAACATTTCTTTTTTTAGAATTATGATATATAGTTTTAGCAGCAGACTAAGGATTAAGATACAGTATTCATTTTAATAACAGAAAGCAGTAAAATGCAGCATGCTGTTAATACCACATTTTCTATCTCCTACAGCAAACCCATCTAACCTAATCCCCACTGGAGCCCAGCCAAAACCACCACGGGTATGCACTTTATATTAATAGTTGCCCTTGAAAAGAAGCTCCACAACCAAATTCTGAATTTAATCAGTACGTGAGAGTTGCTTGAGGAAAGTATTCGATAGGAAGCAGAGGGTGCCGTGGCATTGAATGTGCTATTATTTTGTCTGGATTTAGAAATATGCAATAATCATCAAGCACTCAAAAATAGGTAGAGATAGCAACTCATATCATTATTGAAATGAAAGCAAAGCTGCACTGATCACTTTTAAATGTAGTTTAATATATTTTGCATGTCTAAAGAAATGTAATTCAATTAGGTACCGCTTTGGACAAATAGCTAGCACTTTTTTTTACATCTGTCTATATTTACAGCTATCATTTTATTTTATTTTTTGCTCATCATGGTGACTTAGTTCTGTGCTGGGAAATGTCAACATCAAACACTCCTGGATCACATATGGCATGAGTTAGATGCACAGTAAAGTTCTTTACACTGCCCCAATGATGGGTGGAACTTTCTCACTGTTTACAGTAATTGGGGGAGGGGGAACTTTTTTTAAAAATTCATTCATGGGATGTGGGTGTCGCTGGCAAGGCCAGCATTTATTGCCCATCCCTAATTGCCCTTGAGAAGGTGGTGGTGAGATGCCTTCTTGAACCGCTGCAATCCGTGTGGTGAAGGTTCTCCCACAGTGCTGCTAGGAAGGGAGTTCCAGGATTTTGACCCAGCGACGATGAAGGAACGGCGATATATTTCCAAGTCGGGATGGTGAGTGACTTGGAGGGGAATGTGCAGGTGGTGGTGTTCCCATGTGCCTGCTGCCCTTGCCCTTCTAGGTGGTAGAGGTCGCAGGTTTGGGAGGTGCTGTCGAAGAAGCGTTGGTGAGTTGCTGCAGTGCATCCTGTGGATGGTACACACTGCAGCCACGGTACGCTGGTGGTGAAGGGAGTGAGTGTTTAGGGTGGTGAATGGGGTGCCAATCAAGTGGGCTGCTTTGTCCTGGATGTTGTCAAGCTTCTTGAGTGTTGTTGGAGCTGCACTCATCCAGGCAAGTGGAGAGTATTCCATCACACTCCTGACTTGTGCCTTGTAAATGGTGGAAAGGCTTTGGGGATTCAGGAGGTGAACCTAACACAGCACAGATCCAACCCTAGAACAGTGCCCCCTAGTGCTCCAATTCATCATTATAAGCTCCCCATAACAAAAGGTAAAATTTCCATGCTGGTTCTTCCAATCTCCTGCTGCAGCTTCAGTGGAAGATTGGCAGAAAAGTTTATGCTGTTGCTCCAGAATTTCTGCCAGACTTCCATCAAAATTACAGCAGGAGATTGAAAGAACTTGCATGGAAATTTTACCCCCATATATTTTTGTGACCTCTTAGTGAATTTGCCAAAATAGTTCCTATTTTTGCCAAATTATGGACAGTTTTATACTCTGGACTTGTGCCCACAAGCAACTGGATTGAAATTGGACATTTTAGTTGCATGGCTGCCAAGTGAAATTATCAGCAAGAGTAGACTTTCATACAGTGAGCCTGGTCAAAATTCAACTTGGTCTAAATTAAATGGTATCAGCTATGGCTCAATGGTGGCACTCATGCCTCTGAGTCAGAAGGTTTTGGATTCAAGTCCCACTCCAGAGACTTGAGCACATAATCTATGCTGACACTCTAGTGCAGTACTAAGGGACTGCTGCACTGTCGGAGGTGCCGCCTTTCCCTGTCTGCCCTCTCAGGTGGATGTAAAAGATCCTGCATTGCTGCAGGAGTTCCTCAGGGCAGTGTCCTCGGCCCAACCATCTTCAGCTGCTTCATCAATGACCTTCCCTCCATCATCAGGTCAGAAATGAGGATGTTCGCTGATGACTGCACAGTGTTCAGTTCCATTCGCAACCCCTCAGATAATGAAGCAGTCCGAGCCCGCATGCAGCAAGACCTGGACAACATCCAGGCTTGGGCTCATAAGTGGCAAGTAACATTCACGCCAGATAAGTGCCAGGCAATGACCATCTCCAACAAGAGAGAGTCTAACCACCTCCCCTTGACATTCAACGGCATTACCATCGCCGAATCCCCCACCATCAACATCCTGGGGGTCACCATTGACCAGAAACTTAACTGGACCAGCCATATAAATACTGTGGCTACGAGAGCAGGTCAGAGGCTGGGTATTCTGCGGCGAGTGACTCACCTCCTGACTCCCCAAAGCCTTTCCACCATCTACAAGGCACAAGTCAGGAGTGTGATGGAATACTCTCCACTTGCCTGGATGAGTGCAGCTCCAACAACACTCAAGAAGCTCGACACCATCCAAGATAAAGCAGCCCGCTTGATTGGCACCCCATCCACCACCATAAACATTCACTCCCTTCACCACCGGCGCACTGTGGCTGCAGTGTGCACCATCCACAGGATGCACTGCAGCAACTCGCCAAGGCTTCTTCGACAGCACCTCCCAAACCCGCGACCTCTACCACCTAGAAGGACAAGAGCAGCAGGCGCATGGGAACAACACCACCTGCACGTTCCCCTCCAAGTCACACACCATCCCGACTTGGAAATATATCGCCGTTCCTTCATTGTCGCTGGGTCAAAATCCTGGAACTCCCTTCCTAACAGCACTGTGGGAGAACCGTCACCACACGGACTGCAGCGGTTCAAGGCGGCGGCTCACCACCACCTTCTCGAGGGCAATTAGGGATGGGCAATAAATGCCGGCCTTGCCAGCGACGCCCACATCCCGTGAACGAATAAAAAAAATTTAAAAAAATCCCACGGCACTATTTTGAAGAAGTTCTCCCCGGTGTTCTGATAAAATATTTAAGTAAAGCACTTTGGGACGTCCTGAGATCGTGAAAGATGCTATATAAATGCAAATTCTTTCTTTTTTTCTTTAACGCCAGGTTCGAGAGATAAAAGGGCATTAATGTAATTCACTTTGGGTGCCCATACTGTTTACGATCATTATTTTGAAAATACTACTCTTTTCGAAGTGGTGATGGTGAACATAATGATATATTTCATATTTAAATTATTCTTTAGTGTTTTATACAATTACACATAATTAACAGGAAGTGAAACAATTTATGGTATTTTAATGTCAATGGCTGAACTTCAAGGCTGACTTGCCAAGATGCTTTGCTCAGCAGTTTTACACAATGGGAAATCTAAATATATCGGGTCTTCTGATACAGAAACATAGACCTTGATTTTTTACTAAGGGGGCGGGTACGGTGCGGGGCAGCCCAGTAGCAGGCGCTGCACTGGAGAGTCAGGGGATGTGGAGGCCTCATTTAAATAAAAGTTTCTGGAGTCTTGCCCGACACCCAGCCTGATTCACTACCTGGCCGGCAGGAGGGATCAGAAATCTGGCAACAGGAGGCCGCAGCCGGGGACTAGTGGGAATGGACCCCAGCAGTCAGTGAGTCTGAGTAGGGATTCATGGGCGGTTGGGGGGTGATTCTTGTGTTATGGGGGAGTGGGGAGATTTCTGCATGATCGAGGGGGGTGGGGGGTGCGGTGGAGGCTGAGGCTAGGGAAGCCCTAGGAAACCTTGCAGGGCCTGGGAGGAGCACTCCTGTTCCTCCTCGCCCACAATGAGTTCTAACTTAAGTAATTTTTGAAGACTTATCTTGGCCTCTTCTGGCCAGCCGGCATTTCATGCCGTGGTTCTGTTACCGGGCTGCAGATAGTGTGGAACTCCCATCGCCTTCAAGTTAATATTGCGCAGCGGGGCTAATGACATTATCGGGCTACAACTTTTGAATATTAAGTAGGCCCCTACCAGCCTTTAGGGGAAACCTCATTGATGGCCTGATTCGCCGTCATAAAAATGTCAGCAGCCGCGAATGTGGCAGGTTGAAGTAGGGAGGCAGAATTTTCAAATTTTAACCCCCTCCCACGCACCATTTCTTGCTGGGCGAGGTGGGGGAGGGGTTTCATAACCTTGTAACAGACAATCTAAGTTTTTATGGTTAGCCCAGTCTGAAGTACAATATGCATAATCAGTCCCTGTAACTGGTGGAAATAATGAAAGAAGTCTAGTTAGCAGAGTTATCGTTTGTAATCAAATACTTACTATCTTCACCCTGTGGCCTGGAGTGGCTGAGATCTCCCATGTACATTCTTTGCGACTAGGATATTTATCTGGCCAGTTGGGGCTGGTGATGACACCAGTAGCACTGTAGATCTTGTGTTCACATTCAGCTGACATAGAAAATAACAAGACCAATTAGTTCATCAGCAGAGTAGCTAAGGTCATATTATATCATTATGCGAGAAGCATTTACTCACAAAGAGGTCCAAAATATAAACAAATATAAACAAATATAAACAAACACTAAAATAAATAATTATCAATATCTGTAGAATGTATTCAGATGTCACAGGAGCAAAGATTTAATGAAAAGCACTAGATTGGTATAAACCCAATACACTGCATTTAATTAGTCAATTAAACAGTGTTATTTATATCTGCAGTTCTGATTTGTAATGCTTCATTTGTATGGCATAAAAGAACTGAAAATATACTGAATTTCAAATCCATGGGCCACATTTTTTTCAAAATATAAAGTTTAGTTCATTGAATATTAGAGTACAAGTGCTTAATGTGTTTATATGTCTGCTAGTTTAATAGAAATGTTAATATCTCCATTAAAATACTCGGCAAAATAATTTGTGCACTCCTATTCAAAGAACCCAATTTCAAGGCACTAAACCATCTCTGGGTTATTCCTTTCACTGTTAGCATTATAGCCTACCAATGGACTTACTAAGGATACTGTACTCTTAACATGGGAGTATATCTGAATAGGCATAGGTGAACAACACATGCTATCTTATACTGGAAACCTTAGGGTAGATTTTCTTCCCTCAATGGCCAGTGGACACCTGACAGGCATAGTCCACCTCAAGTGCACTGCACTGGAAAGAAAGAGTATGGGTGCAATTTTCCCTCCCCCAGGCCACCATAACTGGGGGGATCCCCAAAGCCAGCCTATGGCCTGGCTGTGCCTTGCATCTATCAAACAAGTGCAGAAATTAAATGTAGCTATAGGCCTCTCAGGCCTACTCTGCATTTTGGATCTTCTGAGCTAGCCTTTCTGGCTGCTACTGGATACCAGCAGCCAGAGGGCCCCGATTGTATCAACACAAAAAGACATTTACCCTTCTGTTTACGGCCTGCACCTGGGATCCCTACAGAACCTTTGGTCAGTGGGGGTCCGCGTGCAGACCATAGTGCCAGGTTTTATTGGGTACCCCTATGTTGGACTAGGCTGGGCTGCCCAGTGAGCCTAGCCAAAGGAATATGCAGGAAATCAAGAACAATGCTCCCCACACTAGGTTTGCGACAGGCACAAGTCCAGTTGTACCTTGTGGGAAAGTTCCAGGAAATTCCAGTGGTATGCAATGAAGGCAGAAACCAGATGTAACGGTTGTCTGACCCTTTTTCTGCTGCTCTGTGCCTGAGGAATGCTGATTCCCAGGAGCAGGGCAGAGGAAAATCGACCCTATCCACTTTAAATGGGATACAAGAGGGCTAATTTTACAAAATCGCACTCCTGGCACGCAGCATCACCCACCCACCTCCCCCGATGTATATGGGTGCCCCCCCAACCCCTCACACAATTTTCCATCTTTAAAATTAATGGACTGTGAGGAAGTGTTTTCTGCTGAAAATACTCCCCGGTATTTATCTGAAGGTCACTAGTGGTTGGACACTGCTGTCTACTCAGCCAATTGAGAACTGAAATGAATATCACATGTGGCTTCTTCCTAGAGAAGCAGGCCTGAACTACAAGTTCTTGTATCAGGTAAGAGATTTGATAATATTTTGGAATGGTAACAAATATGTATGTTACCAAAATTGTTTTCAGAAATGAGGAATTGCATTTAATAGAATTAGACTGTCATCCCCCTTTAATTATCTGTCAGAACTCAAAATTACAGTTCAAGGACTCTCTTTAAAAACTCAATAATTTGTTTTTTCAACATAAAACTTCAACATGAATTTAACCCGCTTCAGGCATTGACTATAATACCATGTTGTATTATAGTTAAGTTGAGGACAGATGGATACTCAGAAGGATAAGACAGCAGGTCTAGTCATTTAATCTACTTTCTATCCTCAAATTGCCTGGTGCTGTATAGACAAAATAAATGACTGCTCTTTGATCGCATTGTTTATCTTTTATTAAATGCTCCATCAATTCTTAATAAATGTATGAAATTTTCAATAAGTTCAAAAAACCCAACACTTTTATCTCAAGACATCGAGGGATTGGAAGAAACATTCTGTTGTTGCTGATGTGATCGACAGAAATAAGGCTAATTTTTCCAATTCCCCACTGGGTGAGGATCCCTGCCGAGGGTCCGAGCATGTATTGGAAATTCAGGTGTACGCTGCACACAGTATACTAGTTGTTATGGTCCTTCTCTCGGATGTAATGAAGCTGAGAACTAACAATTACCCATCACATATCAGAGGACCTTGTGAGGGCTTCCTTAGTCCTGTTTCAAGTTACAATGCTGTATTTTCAAACTCTATGATCAAATGTTGAACATGCCAGGGCAGAATTTCAGGTTCATAATATCACTATTTGATTTCATAAATAAATAAAAGCTTAGCATGGGTAGTCGGGTTTGAAGTGAAACAAATAAATGGCCACTAGGAGTACCGAAATGAGCCCTCAGGAAATCTTTTCAAAAACGTACATTTAAATATACTGTTTTGTTCCTTATTTTTTCCCTGGTAGATGTCAAGAGAGAAATTTAGCCCATAATCTTTAAAACATTTTAGATTAACAATTCTGTTGTTTCTGATTTAGTTTTTACATAATTAATTTTAGGAAACTTATGCGTATAAAAGTGAAGTGTCTGTCTAACCTGTAGTGCAACCACCGCCACTGGAATTCTACAAATTCCACAAAGGCTGTTAATAACAGAAATTCCCAAATACACTGTACAAATGCTACTAATGCCAGTGGCCCATCGGTACACTACAGCTGCTGAGGATGTTCTTCCAACTGAATTCAATGGGATCACAAAGTGGTTCATCAACCTCGTAGCTGGTAGCTCTTTCTCTTATTTCTGTTTCGCAAACCTTAAAATTGAGCCAATAAACATATGACATTTTCACCATCCTTTATAATTGTAAAGTTGACATCACTCTGCACTTACCCACGTGTGAAAGACATCATGATGATGTTGGCACAAAAACACTCTTGGTGGTCCCAGCATTTTACTGATACTCAGACAACCAGTGGAATAATATACAATCTTTGAAAGGACTTCCCTTGTCTATGGCTGCATACAGGTTTCTGAAATCCTACCAGCATCAAGCATTGTATTCAATCACAGTTTCAGTTCTTATACAAATGGTTCTGAAGCAAAGTTAGTCAATTTGTATGTATTCTTAATATGATATTCATTACCCCATGATGGAAGTATATGTCGAGCAGCAGGTTTAAATATCAAATATCAAACAATAAATACTTTCTTTTTGTCTAAAGAGTCACAACAACACAAACCTTCTTTGCAGTCATGTTTGTTTTCATGTAGTACAAATCCATTTCGACACTGACACACATAACTGCCTATTGTATTGATGCATTCATGTTGACAGCCACCATTGTCTTTGGAACACTCATCCTTGTCTGTGAAGAGGTTGAAGAGAGATCATACAACATTATAACATGTACTTATGAACTGCTAATCCCAAACACTCAGGTAAGGATGAAAATGTGCATGTGTGTTCGTCCAGAACAAGGTAAACTAAAGCACAGGTCTGACTGCCCATAGTACCTTCTGCTTTAGCTGTACCCATTCATTATTAAGCTTGCACTTTCACCTACAATTGCCAATCCATCAAGCAGACACGAAAAGAAGCTTTTGGATTTGGCAATGGCTCCAAGCTGTTTATATTCTCCTAAGCAAAGAAAAGCTCAGCCTTGCTCGCTTAAACCATCTGTAATTTTTAAAGTGCTTGGCTGTGCATTATGCTTGAATGAATCTGGACATTTCGGAAACACACAAAATAAGCCAGCAGTAGTTAAGAACTACAAGAAAAGATCATCCTATTTACTTCAAACAGACCTACTGATCAAGGCAACATTTTAGCAAATGATTTCACTTTTTTAAACTAATCACCTAAAAAGGTATAACTGTGTTAGATGTGAAGCAAAGATTAGCACAGAAGTTCTAACCCCTGGAGTCTGCGTTAAACAGCCACAATACTCGCTACAAGGGAGGAAAGCCAAAATGATATTAGCAGCCATTTCAGTGAGTGGCAGTCGGCTCTTGTCATTCTACGTGAGCTGGTCATATCAGGCAAGGGGTGGTTCGTCCATTTTGTCAAAACTGGAAGAGTGTTTCTGACACTCTCAGTTCCATGATGCAAAGTGCTTTATCACTTTAACATGCAGAGAAATGAGAGTCATGGGCAGCTGTTAATTACTAAAACAGGTGGGAGCATCTGAGCAAATAAAAATATTCTCGAGATCTGCAATTTGCTCAGTGGTCAGTCATACAAATATATGGAAGGATGAAATGAGTACATTGAGCCTTGTGATCACATTAAATCAACAAACTTGCTTTCGATATAAGAATAATAATTGATTTGTAGGGGAATGAATGATGGAACTACTTTTAGGCAAATGACTGGATTTCAAAAAGCTTATAAACTGAAAGCAGTTTTAGGAACACATTATACAACGAAGTTTATATTTTTGTATAACAACAAAGATCATATTTACTCAAAACTTTGATTGTTTTTAATCTTACAATTTCTGGTAGAAAACAGCTAAATACATTGTATTCCTAAGTGGCAATGGAATAAGATCTGCATACATTCTGCGTAGGTGGAATAATTAGCTTAGATAAATGGATTGTCATGGAAGAATAAATATATTTGCTGCTGTTGGGCAGAAATCAGTCTTCCAGTTTTGAATGGATGTGTCACTCCCCATGTAATGAAAGATCCATCCCAAAAATTGTGTTAGATGCCAACCAGAGGACACGTGGTCGTACCTCTGAGACTCTCAGAGGCCACCAGTCTGTCAATAATACGTACTCGGCTGGAAGGGGAAACCTGCATCAAGTCCTTGCAAGATTCAAAAACAAAAATTTTCTCTTTGCATGGTGCTTCCTTGTCTGTGAAAGAAAATGTACCAAGATGGCACCAGAGATGAGTGTATGCTGATTGCTCTAAGTCCATTATCTCATCTGATACCAGGGCACAACAATTAGTTTTGTTTTCATTTGAAGGCTTTGTGACTAAACAAGCAACATAATTGAAAATATACCTCAGTTTTTAGTACATTAAAGTTATTTGACCAAAAATAGAAACATTTTATCAACATACATATCCAACTCTTATAATATTTTATTTAACAACTGACGAAACAGTGTAGCCGAGAAATTATTGTTGGTGATGTCAGTAGACAAACATGTAATAATTTGTATAACGTTCCTCTGTTCATTATTTTAAAGCAGGTGTTAACCCATTTATTTTAAGTGGGTTAATTCCCTGCTAAAATAGCAGACAGAAGAATGCTAAGCAAGCATGTTAGGTGTTCATCTACTGATTACTGCCAGTTTCATTAAGGGTCCACAGATAGAGATAGTTTCACTGCTAGAACCACCTGCTTTAACAATCTGTATAACTTTTTCAGTAGATTATGACGTTCAGAATATTAGTTTTGACAAACCCCTGTACAGAAAAAATAAGTGCCTTTTCTTTAACCATGCTTATCTAAAGTATATGAAGGCATTGCATTTCCATAGAACAAATACAACAGGTTTTAGTTGGTGATATTAACTGACATTTGCACTACAGCCTGCTATTTTATCATTTTTTTAAAAAAGATCATTTTGAAAAGTCATCTGCTTTATGCATGAAAAAAAATCAGTGACGATAAATATTGCAGTAACAATCTGCAATAACTTCTAAATTTAGAAATTACTGTTGATGATGTTAATGTATGACTAATAAGTGTGTTTGCATCAAATTCCTCTCCCAGCCATTGTCTGTCCAACAGAGGTTATTGAATAGCAATCAGTAGTGGGAATGCTGGCCAGTTTTCTCTCTCCCTAGCCCAGGGGCATTAAGCATAATTGTATTGGTCATATCAGCACGTGGGTGAAACCATCTAACTCAGCACAGGCTGAATATAGAACCGTGGACCTTCCTAGTCTGTACAGCTCAGTGGGCAGTGCATCTAGTGAGCTCATTGAGGGAAAGCTTATTTTCATTTTTAATCTTGATTTAACACAGCTTTCATCATGTTTTTTCTGAGCCATACTTAATAATTTGTGAAAACATAGGCTGCCATTATTCTACCACTTTTGCACTAATGCAAAGCTGTTTCTGCTTCAATAGTATAATGCACAGGGCAGATCACCTGCCTAACTCCTTAACACATTTTGGCTTGAGAAGTGATAACATCTCCAGTAGGTCCAGTGTGAAGCTGCCTTTAAAAAGTGTCCAGAGGTTTGTTGGATGCCTGGGCACTGTATTGGCTTAAACAGTGTGCTTTAAAATTATGAGATTGTGATGGGCACTCTTGCCCCTGCCCTCAAAACATTAAAAATTTGCTGGTCTGAGCTCAGTGGTAAGATCCTGTAACACACCCCCCACAGTATAACTCTGGCCAGTGGGGTATTCATCCCAAAGAATACCTACCAGTCCCAGGCTCATAGGTGTGATATACCAGCAGCCGTTAAAAAAAGTATTGATGGCAGTTTGAACAACTAACGCAAATTACATCTATTTGCATTATTTTGGTTTGAGTATATAAATAGTATTTTCATTGTTTCCACACATAAACTCATAGAAAATTTACGGCACTGAAGGAGGCCACTCGGCCCATCGTGTCTGCGCCTGCCAAAAATGAGCCACCGAGCCTAATCCCACTTTCCAGCACTTGGTCCATAGCCTTGTAGGTCACAGCATTTCAGGTACACATCCAAGTACTTTTTAAATGAGTAGAGGGTTTCTGCCTCTACCACCCTTTCAGGCAGTGAGTACCAGACCCCTACCACCCTCTGGGTGAAAAAATTTTTCCTCAGTTCCCCTCTAATCCTTCTACCAATCTATGCCCCCTGGTTATTGACCTCTCTGTTAAGGGAAATAGGTCCTTCCTATCCACTCTATCGAGAACCCTCATAATTTTGTACACCTCAATTAAATAACCACTCAGTCTCCTCTGTTCCAAAGAGAACAACCCCAGCCTAACCAATCTTCCCTCATAACTAAAATTCTCCAGTCCTGGCAACATCCTCGTAAATCTCCTCTGTACCCTCTCTAGTGCAATTACATCCTTCCTGTAATGTGGTGACCAGAATTGTACACAGTACTCAAGCTGTGGCCTAACCAGTGTTTTGTACAGTTCTAGCATAACCTCCCTGCTCTTATATTCTATGCCTCGGCTAATAAAGGCAAGTATCCCATATGCCATCTTAACCACCTTATCTACCTGTCCTGCTACCTTCAGGGATCTGTGAACATGCACGCCAAGATCCCTCACTTCCTCTACACCTTTCAGTATCCTCCCATTTATTGTGTACCCCCCCTTGCCTTGTTTGCCCTCCCCAAATACATCAGCACATACTTCTCCGGATTGAATTCCATTTGCCACTTTTCTGCCCACCTGACCAGTCCATTGATATCTTCCTGCAGTCTACAGCTTTCCTCCTCACTATCAACTACATGGCCAATTTTTGCATCATCTGCAAACTTCTTAATCATGCTCCCTACATTCAAGTCCAAATCATTAATATATATCACAAAAAGCAAGGGACCTAGTACTGAGCCCTGTGGAACCCCACTGGGGTAGCAATATAGAACTATATAATGGTCATGCAGGTCTTCAAAGTTTGCAGCCATTCCGGCAGACTCCCACCGTAACTTCAACAGGAGTCAGAAACTGGGCCAGGTCTCAGTTGATAGTTCCTGGCCTTGCACCCAAGTTTCCTGGATGGACTTTTCGGGGGCGTGCTTTTTCCCACCTCTATCAACACAAGCAGGCAGGTTAGGGGCAGGGCCAAGACACCTGGCATGCTGGTCAATCCTATGGTGGCTGTAGGGCCCATTAAGTGATCTTGCCCTCGACTCCGGACCATTCATTTATAAAAAACATTTTTCGAATCAGTCCCCGTTGTAAGAGCGCCACGGGAGCATCTACAGTTTTCTTTCATGGAGGTCGGAGGCCCAGCAACATCCTGATCCAGGCCTCATTGTCAGGACAGCTTCTTTGATGGAGGGGGTGGGGGTGGGGGGGGGGGGGTGGGGGCGGGGGCAGAAGTACTCCATCCCGCCAAAGGTATGTAAATCATGGGACATCTCTCTGACCCCATAAACCTTGGCGAGGTCAGCAGCAGCAGATGGCGCACATTGGCACTTATACCAAGATATGCCGCCCAAGGATTTTCAGGACCACAATCTTTTTATTATACTATCAGCTTAGTTAGTTTTAAAAGAGTGGTGAAAACCTATCCATTAGGCTAAATTGGAATCAATGTAATCATTTCTAGATAATATAAATTTTAATAATGACCATAATAATAAATGACATAAGTCTTTAACTGGGGCAAATGAAAACTTTCTCAGCTCTTTTTGACTCACACCTAAATATTCAGCCCCAAATTTTCTATTAATTTATAAAGGCATGCATTGTAATGTATGCAGTGAATACTGCAATAAGTGTACATCAAATACAAACCCATATACAACACAAAGACATCCAAACATTTCTGCCAATTGTCTTCTGCCTCTGAAGTTCCTGGACCTCAACACTGAACACAGGCTGGACATCTTTGTTGTAAAAGGATTGATTTTTTTTCCCACCTAAGTACTCACTTTCTGTGCCAAATATGCACTACGTGGTCTTCAATTCTTAACAGTATAATCAAAAATTTGATGTGATTTAATAAGCACTTAATAATTGTGAGCTACAAATTAAATATATTTATTCTGCACTTACTATAATAAAGTTTTGATCTTGTATTTGTCCTGAATGGACTAAACAGAATGTACAATAATGGCTCAATATATTAAGTGAGAATAGCTATTAGAAAATACATGTATTTGAGCTCCTCCAATAATTCAGCGATTTTATCCAGTCAGTAGCTAAATCATATAGACTAGAAAGGTCCTGGGTTCAGTCCTAGACTGTGCTGAGTCAGCTGATCGCAGCAGGGACCAGTCGAGTTCCTACCGTTGGCCACAGTACCCTGAGTTAAGGAAAAGTCAGCCCAGATTCCCACGGCAGCCCCATATCCAGTGACTCCTGCTGGAAGTGCCCATATGCAGATATCATGTAAAGATAGGATTATGCTCAGCCATGATGGTATCTGGGATCAAATAACCTGACACCATTGCTGCCAAGTCTCTCACGTGAACAGTAGCGACTTGAGCGAGATACTGGAGCTCACCCAGCATCTGTCTCCTCTTTTTATGCTTATTATTCCATTTCTCCTCTTCTTTCTTAAGATTATCTGTTCCTTTACTGCTTGTCTCTTTCTCGAATGTTTTTCTCTCCATTTTTCTCCTTTCCTATTACTCACTTCTATCCTTCTCAATCTTTGTTTTGTTTCTCTATCTGCCTCTCTTCTCCTGTTGTGGCTCTGTGGTAGTTGGGGATAATGGGGGTATTGGATATGCAGATGTGGAGTAGTCAGGGGGTCAGGGAGAGTTTGGCTGGAGGAGCTGGGTTTTGATTGAGTAAGACAAAAAATGAGACTTCTAAATCCTGATTTTAACTGTTGAATACATTACCAATTTAGGTTAACAATATAAATAACTAGTAAATTAAACTTGTTTTGCTATTAAGACGAATCAGCAGAGTCTGTATCATTAACGTATGTACATCCAAGTTTTAGGTAAGAAGATAGAGTGCACATGAAACAGAAGAAAAAAGGGAAACAAAGAAAATGCAAGAAAAGATAGAGAAGACAAAAGAAAAATAAACAAAGACCAAGAATTACCTCAGAGCTGCTCCAGCTCCACCACCATTACTTTGCCGAAAGTGCGGCGGAAAGCAGCAGAGAGGAAGCAGCTCCCAGGAAATTCCCAGACAAAGACAGACAGGAAAATTTTAATTCAGATACAAGATTTTAAAAGTAGAAAAATGAGTTAGATTAATTTTTTCATGGAAGCTACTTTATTGGAAAATGAAATTCTGAGGAGGTAGTTTATGAATTTGCATTCCAGGGATGGAAACTCCTGCAGGGCCCACAGACCTTCTTGCCTGATTTCTTGATATATTTTCTCGGCAGGTCTGCTTATTCATAAAAATACTCAATGGGCTCCAGAAAGACAAGTGTCCCTTTGTGTGACATGATCCTAAGAATAATATATTATTGTAACCGGTAAAGTTGAAATACTCATGTCCAAGTGTATCACAAGAGAGGCATGAAAACTATTGAAAAGAAGCAATCTGTAATGAAGTACTGTTTTATCAATGATGATACTCCCTTTTTAAGTTTTCTCCCTTCCACTTTCTTTCAGTTTCCTCATACCACGTACCATTTATGGCTGAAAGAGGGGAGAAGGTGACCTGCTCCCAGGCTTCTGCCAATGTTGCTCAGAAACAACCTACAGGAAGATGCATCCCTAGAAGACTCTTCTTTTGATAATTGTTCCTTCCACCCATGTCACAGTGAGGATGGCAGACCATCTCCCACCATTCTATGAAGTAGTACACTGGTGCTTCATTGTGTTGAGTTGCTACTCTGTCTGTTATAAAACATGTATCAATGTTTTATAATATATTGTATCTGGCTGGAACTTCTGTATAATCTATTGGAAAGTATTTTTATGTAAGCCTACAGTAGTGAGATTACAAATGAATACATTATTCTTCTACAAGCATTAACCCGCAATTCATTGAGACGGTAGAACTCTCCACAAAACTGACTCTTCTCAAATTATAACTCTGTATATGTACATACAATAACAAACGCCAGTAAACTACTGTAACCTAATCCCAGATATTAGATGATGCTCATGCATCAGTTGAACTTTAGCCTGACAGTTTGTGACATGACTTGAACACCTTGATTACATATGTGAGGCTCAACAATGGTTTGCATTACACACTGTCTAATTAACATACCTGAAAAGAAATGGGCCTTGAATCCTCTCTTTGAAACAGTATTGTCAGATTTGAACTCAATCCTCATATTGTTGTATTGAGACGTTATAACTTCAGGCACTTCAGTACCACAAAACTTGCCGTGAAGCTTGGAATCAGATGAAAGGCCACTGCGGATCTCGACATAGTCATATTTGCATATCTAGTACAAACCAAGCAGATAATTTGAGTTACAAAAGGGATGCATGCTCTGACTGAAAGCTGAGACTACGCCACAGTCTGCTTTTCATCATTATTGCTTTTAAATTCATTCAATATTGCATTGGTATATTAATCAAAGTGTGGAAAAATAAAGATCATTTTGAAGATCTTTTCATGTGAGAGCCACAAGTGGAACATAAATCATTTCCCACAGAATTTCATAATGTATTGTGTTTACGCCATACATTTAAATTAATCTGTTAAGAAATACGATCAAGTTTATCAGATGAAGTGGTCAAAAATGGCTTTATTAAAGTGATGAGTCTAATGGTACACTATATCCCTTTCTGATTTTATTCCAGTGCAACAGAGGCCAGTTTGAGTATTAATTAGTTTATGATGTGGTGTGGATTTAGCACATTTGTATTATAAATATTTGCTGCAAACAAACATTCAATGAAAAACAGTTTCAGTAATTGATATGTGATGATATTTCATAGCATCATATATAGTATTAACCTTATTCAAACAGAACGGCCTCAATTTTATCTTTTTTGGCACTAAAAATGTAGCTCTGTCGGGCACTGATGAGGACTGACTGGTAGCATATTACAAAACTGAATTATTACCTCTTTTATTTGAAATTGATTTAATTAGTGTTTTGCTGATGCATTATGATCTTTACCCATCTTTGTGATCATTTTATTGGTTTGTAGACGTCTTGTGGTCAATAATTTTTTTTTCTTCAAAAATATTGCATCTTACAAAAGAACATCTAAATTTTGTGGAGTTCAGTCTTGGCATAGCAGTTGTGATTTTTTTTTTAAAAAGAAAATATCCTTCATGTTCAATTTTCATATCCATTATGATTTGCTACACGTATAACAAGGGAAAATAGAAAGCAGCTCACTCCAGTTCTTAACCTGTTTTGGTGTGCACTGGTAAACCTTTGTCAAACCTTGGAAGCAGCTTTCTAGTACTAATGTTCAGGCAAGGGAGGAAGGATTCCATCTTTAGTGCAGTCAGGATTGTACTGATACCTGTTGAAAACACTGTTTGCACTATCTGTGTTGTTGGACCAAAGTATGGTACCACAGCAATAAATATTATTTTACAATATTAAAAAGTTAAGACAAAAGATGTTGATATGTTCAAAGGGCATCTCTGTCGGAATAAGAAAAATTGGTTAAAGAAGAGGAAACCTGAGATTTGAAATGAACATATACAGAAATACAATCCACCCTTTCTTGTAGTCAGACATCATTCATCACACTACCCCTGCTTGATCTCAATTCAACAATAATGCCAGATATGAAATAACAGGAAGATGAATGATAAAGTGATAGATAAATAACACAGACACCTACCTAAAATCTTTGTGGGTATAAATTAAGTAAAAACAGATGTGCAAAAGAACAGTTGGCTTTAACAGATGTCAGGCAGCTTGAGGGAAGGATGAATCATTTCCTTGGTAAGAATGTACTGTATGAATTGAAGTTCATTACATATGTATACTATTATTTCTTGTGTCTGTTGTGTCCTGAGTCTACTAGTTACTTTGGGTATGGTGACTTAGTTATAATTGTCGAATGTGTCTGTCAATTTTCTTCTTTCCCTTTGGTCAAGCGTCTGTGTTATTCTGCTTTCCAACAGGTTATCTTTTGATTATTTTTATATTTGTTATTCAACAATTATATTACATGAAACAATTTCCCTCAAATCATATTCTAGTAAAAAAAATTGGTTAAAGCCACAATGATAGTTCCTCACCTACTCCACTATAAACTCTCACAACTAAACTTGATCACAAAATAAACACATACAAATGTTCACACAACAATCAAAAACGCATCCATAAACTTGGCTCAAACAATTCCCTTCCCTCTTCCACAAATGGCTGAATGCACCCCACTGGGATTCTGAACATCTGGGACTTTGACTACACTCTCCCCTTTGATCCCTACTTGACAGCTGACTTTCCACATTTTGAGGCCTGTAGCATGGATCTTGATGTAAAATAAAATACATGATCAAGGGTCTGACTCCCATGTAAAAGGCAATTCCCAGTCACCTTAGCACCCAGCCCACTCCCTTCCTAGTCTCTGTGCTGCGTCAACAACCCCAGTATGTTGCTCTTATATTCTTGGCTCTTTCAATTGCTGGGCCCACTCCTCACCACCACGGTTTCCCTCCACAGTAGCATAAATGCATGAACAAATACAGGGTGAAAGTTTTGCAATGACAAACAGAAGAGGTAAAAACAGAATAATAAAAAATGAGCAGGAGAATCAGAAGTGAAGAAATCAAGAGAAAGAGAAAAAGATGTGAAAGAAACAGAAGCAAAGCAAGAGAAACAGAAATGACAGAGGAGGGACGTGCTAGTACCAGCATCCATGAGAGGCGATGAGAATTTTTTGATAGTACCCAATCCAACTGAGAACTGTGGATATGATCAATGATGACTCCCAAAATGCATGCTCAGGAGTTCAAACTCCAATGACTCCGGTGAAAGGGAAGAAGAGATTGACAGAGGTAGACAGATTCTGTTGGCAGAAGAGGAGGGAAGAAAGAGACACTCTCTTGGAGGGAAGGGAGAAGAAAGAGCCTCTTAGCGGAGAGAAGGGATACGAAAGGAGACACTCTTGACAGGGAGGAATGAAATACAAAGGGGACGATTTTCGACTTGTGGATGAAACAGTCAAGAAGTTGGCAGAGCCCATCTGTTGGTGCCGCCATGTGGCCTGAAGCATGCTGCCAACGAGTTGCGGGCGGCAACCAGTTGTGAGACGGCGGAAAATTGTCCGGCTCCCATGCTGAGTCAGTCGGCAGATCGGGTCTGGAGGAGAGGAGGCAATCCTGGAGGGAGGCCTCGAATGGACCAGCAGCAGGCCAGAGTTGTCAGGGGCACCCTGTACACATCAAAAAAAAAGTTTCTTGGGCCATTTTTTGAGCTGGTTAGGCTGCTCAACGCCTGGTACACATGGGTGGACTGTGCTTGGTGCTCGCTCTGCCCACTTGTACTGAAAATTGCAATTGGCGTGTTTAAAATCACACCCAAAGAGTCTCATGGGGATGCTGCTCGGGGTGGGTGGGGAGCACAAAGACACAGAAAGACACCCTGATGTGTGGTAGGGAGAGAGAGTGATCCTATTCAAGTTGAGAGCAAGAGTGAGAGTCCTTGCTAAGTGGGAGCAGGAAGAAAAAAGAACTATCATATTTTGGAGGGAGAGAACCATTTAAAGGGGGGGGGGGGGGGAAGAGGAGGGGGAAGAACCTGCTGGCAAACTTGGTGGGGAGAGAGGAGAGAACTAATATGGGCTTAGTGGGCCCATATTATGAAATAGCAAATCCTTCAACATCCCATTAGCAATACCAAGGGAAGCCAACTGGTTATAAATAAATTGTAAGTTTTCTAATTATTGTCTTTGCTCTGTAGAATTTGAGGCAGCTGAGCAGAGCCAGTGTAAAATGCATCTTATTACTGCCACCAGTAACTGCAATTAGATTTGTATTTTTCACATAAAACATGATGAAAACAAAACTAACAGGCAGCATTACTAAATTTAATATTTAGCACTGTCTGCGTCTGACCTAACTGAACTGCCTCAGATAGTACTGTGATGGATAGTCCGAGGGAGCTGTACCAATTTGTGTTTGCCCATCTATCTAAATGTAAGGTACTCCACATCCAATGAGAATATGAGAAAAACAATAAGCATAATCAAATAATAATCTTTAAATTATACCACAGATGTACTTCACATGAAAAACATGTACTGCACGTTTCCATTGGGATTAAGTTTATAATCACACCATCTGTTCAAAGTGTGTTCTTCTGGCTTATGTACTGAAGCTATTACTAATTCAATGTATTATATTTCTTCACATTTCTACTTTTTACTTCATATGCCCTTTCATCCTGACCTCATTACAGTTTTTCTGTGGTTAACTTCAATAATTATTGTTTTATTGGAAATGCTATGGTTTACTCACGAACACAAATCCTTTGCCAAGTGACTCCAATAACACACTGCCAAGAAATCAATCATTTAACATTGCTTTTAACATTAATCCATCATACCCCAAAACTCCAGAATTCTTTCCCTGAACCCTTCCAACTTGCTACATCTCTGCTCATAATTAAAAGCCTGCTCAAAACCTACCCCTTCAGTTAGATCCTTCAACTCTTCTACCAACTCCTGTTCAGAATTTATACTCTCTTTCCATGTGCCTTAGGATGTTTTGCTATGATAAAGGGCTCGATTTTCAGATGTCCGAGCGGGTGCGCTTGTGGCAGGAGGGCTCCGAAAATTGGGAATTCCCGGGGTGGGTCCGGAGCCCGGCTCCAACCCGCCCACTTCTGGGTTCCCCAATGACGCGCTTGGATGCCCGCACAGTCCCCGCATGCGGGAGTCCCGCCGGCAATTAAAGCCGGTGGGATCCCACTTAAATCAATTAATTTGATACTTCAGGTCGTTAGGAGACCTGATTTGGACGGTATTTTAGGAGGGGTGGGAGTTTCAGGTCAACTGAGCGTGTTTCCCGTACTGGGGGAAACACTCCCAGTTCAAATGGACGTGTTGCAGCCACCAGCCTGTGGCAGCTGCAAAGGTCCATTTGACAAGTGGCGGGGGGAGACCCTCACTCATTGCAGGAGGCCACTCTGTCACTTTGGACAAAGTTTGGCCTCCACCACACTCCTCCTAACACTACAATTCACCAACTTGCACACTTACCCCGGTGTGCAGACACATTTACCTACCTTGCGGACCCCCTCAAACATACATCTTCCAGATGGGGGCCGCCATAGCTGCAGTTAAGACCTCCTCGGAAGACGAACAGCATCACCAGCCTCGCCGGCCACGCCGTCCACCTCTGACACGTGGAGCTCCACAACAGAGTGCTGTGACACATCCACCTGCACAGCAGGAGGGAGGGCAACCGCAGAGAGAGATGCGTCGCAGAAGGCACTACCCTCACCACAGGGTCCACAGACCGAGGCTCAGCTTCCTGGACCTCTCTGAGCAGCAGTGCACACGGAGGCTCAGAGTCACTCGACATGTAGTCGTGGACATCTGTAGCCTCCTTGACGCCGAGCTGCTCCCAGCTGGCCCGAGCACCATCTTCTTATCTGTCGCTGTCAAAGTCACCACTGCCCTCAACAACTTCTCCTCTGCATCCTTCCAGGGTGCCACCGGGGACATCGCCGACGTCTCTCAGTTGTCTGCACAAAAGAGCCCTGCAAATACACCTACACCCACTCTGCAGTGACACAATGGGTGGCATCAGGTGTGGGTCTTTATGGTGATCCTCAGGAAATGGCAATATTGCACAAACCAGACAAGATTTGCAAAGACGTGGCAGTAGTGGTGATAACAAATTTTAATGTTTTTTTGCAAAACAAACAAAAGTAAATCAAAAACATGACATTTTGTCCTACACACTTGTGCATCCCCTTTGTGCTCACAAAACCTTCGCCTTACATTTACGGGAACCCCTACGTGGTGCTACCCCTGTGGCTTCAGCAGAGGTAGTGGCAGGTTTCTCTTGTCCATGCCCTGACCGATGAGATGCTTTGTGCGGACCTGGGTTTCGGTGCCAGTGAGGGCCCCTCCAAAGACTGCTCCACCTGCACCTGTGCAGGGGCAGACTTGGCCACCTGGAGAGGGGGCAGCATTGCGGGTACTGGTTGAGAGGAGGGCAACGGGTGAGATGTGGGAGCGCTTTGAGTGGCGTCCCCACTTCCACGTCCCCTTTCACCATCATCCCTCTCCGGCCCAGGCCCACATCACTCCTTCCACCCTGCTGGACGACAGTTTGGAGGACTTGTGTAAAGCCTTGGAAGGCCAGCTGTAAGGTATCTGTCAGCCTGTTTAAGGCGGCAGAATGTTGCTCACCCTGAATCCGAACAGCCGTTGTCAGGGCCTGAATGGACTCATTGTTGAGCAGTGTTTGAAGCTCGATGGAGGCGAGCCTTTCCTCCATCGCAGACATTCCCGCACCTACCCACGACACTATCTCAGAGAAGCCTTCACGTCCCTGTGACACTATCTCGGAGATACCCTCCTGTATCTGTGCCACCATTCCACTCATGCAGGAGTTGGACTCCTCCATCCTCTGCACGATTGTGGAGAGTGCGCGTGGCAACTGTTAGAAGTACCTCGGCAATGTGCTGCTGCCTCTCGATGACTCTCCTTTTCATGGCTAGCCCCCCAGGGTTCAGCATCTGGGTCCAGTTGAGCAGAGCCTGGAGAAGAATGCTTCCACTGACGCGGACTCTCCACGTCTGCCCCTTCCACCAGGGTCTGCTCGTGCTCACACATGCGTGGTGACTCACCATGTGCAAGCCCAACTAAGTGAGGACGGGGACCCACCCGGGTGTGTGTATCTGTGCTGGAGGATGGCTGGCTCAGGTGTGACGATGGACCCTCAGAGGCCGGCAGGTCCTCTGAGGAATCGCCCTCCATGGTCACGGCGCTCGCAGATGGCCCTGCAAGAGAACAGAAAGCAATATTAAGCACGTGGACAGATGTTGAGATGCTGCAGATGCCAAGTGATGCTAAGATCATTCGCTATCATGAGTGCTGAGTGTTAGATTTCTGTCACCAGCCGTTTGTGCACTCCCAGTCTCGGCGTCCGCCACGGACAGGCACTCCAGTGACCGGCTTATTTCTAGTGCCTGCTGCTCCGCGTCTATTAAGACCACCTGGTGTGGCGGGCCCCCTCCGGTCCTTGTCCTCTCCCGGGCATTCCGGCATCTCTTCTCCTATCAAGACAAAACACAGAGGTGTGATTGAGTGATGGTTGCATAGTGACCCACTGCATGCATTGGTGTGGGTGTGGGTGGGGGTGAGTGTGTGGGAGATGCATGGGAGGGTGCATATGAGACATAACCATGAGATTGTATGAGGATTGGGTTGCGTGGTAGTGTTCAAATGGGAACTGGGGCGGTGAGTAAGTGCAGACAAGGTGAGGATTATGGTTGAGGAGTGATGCGAGAGCGTTGTGGTGGCAGTGCAGAAAGAGTTGTGTGGTGGTGGAAGTGATGTGGAAGACGGAGTGTGGGAGAATGCGTAAGTATACTCACCTTGGCTGACCTGGTTAGGTCATTAAAGCGCTTCCTGCACTGGACCCAGGTTCTGCACACACTGCCGCTGCTGCTGACCTCCTCGGCCACCTCCAGCCAGGCTTTCATGGTGGCGGAGGGAGGCCACCTCCTCCCATCCAATGGAAAAAAAATTTCCCTCCTCCTCCTCACCCCATCGAGCAGCACCTGGAGTGAGGAGTCTGAGAACCTTGAAGCAGCCTTGCCTCTGGCTTGCTCCATACTCCAAAATTGGTTCTTTGCTGCAGGAGGAGCATTGGAGGACTGCCCCTTTAAATAGGGCTCCTCCTGCTCACAGCCTGTGATGCGGGTGCGCAGTGCGCCTGCTGCACAGGTCTGGAATGGAAAACCCGGAAGCCAAGGTAAGTGCCTTCAATTAGGCTGCAATCGCGTGCGGAGCACCCTGAATTCACTGGGCGCGTTACCCACGTGCCCAGTCGACCCCCCGCTGCCAACCCGCCACCCTCCTAATATCGGGCCCAAAGGCACTATACAGCCAGATCTCACAGTGGGGTAATAATCAATAGTTTGATACGTGGACACTTTGGTAACAGATGTAATCAGCACCATTAGTTTGGCAGTTTATGGTAGTTTAAAGTTAAATATCATTCTCCCCAAGTTCATTCAATGATAGCCAGTCTTGACAATGCAATTGCACTATGATTGATTTGGGGGACAGATTTGTTTACTTTCTGTCAACTACATTAGGGTATCTTAATTTTGAATAAAAAGTCATTCAACTGCTGAGCAATTGATGTTTCCCCTGAATTGGTAACAGTTCAGAAGTGAAAGACCAAGGATATTCTCAGAAATATTTTGAAGTAATTGTTCAAAATGTGGATACTTAATGCTTAGACTTCAAAAAAAAAATCACTTAAATGATAGAAGTTGAAGGTGTATATATATTATAATACACATACACACACACATTTATTGTAGTGATAGTATTATACTTTATGAATTCTTTTGGATCTTTCTTAAAACAGACTCAGCTTCATCGATTTAACAAACTTAGATATTTCAGTTATTCTATATGAAGGTGGTGCAAAAAGCAAGCAGCATGGAGGAGTGGAAATGGACAGGCCTATGACCAACTTCACTGAGAGATCCCAAGATCCTAAGGCAGGCTCTGGTTACAACGGCCTCTGTGGGAAAGGAAGAGGAAAAATCAGCCTACATTCTGCTTGCTGATTGCTATTTAGTGACTCCTATTGGAAAGTGCGCGTGGTGAGAATGTGATTGCACGCTGCTGCGATGTCCCCCATGACGGAATTGCCTGATACTGGCCTTATGCATGAACAATCACCAATTGGCATTTATGAAAGAACACCCCACAGTAACTTAGTATCTTCAGAAGAGGAGGAAAGAAATTGGTGAACAAAAAGTTTTAATGCAAGGAAAAACTTCAACAGATATGGTGACTGTGGTTGCAATGGCAGCAGTTGATTCATAGAGTCATAGAGTCATACAGCACGGATAGAGGCCCTTCGGCCCATCGTGTCCGCGCCGGCCATCAGCCCTTGGCTGTTAACTTCTAACTCCTCCATTAAAATAGCACATATAAGAATTTCCCACAAACTCATTGACCCATGCACTTACATTACTGAATAAAGAAATTTTAACCTCAGTAAAAATTAATTTAAACTTTAAAAATGAACTCAAATGTGTCGTAGAAATTGCATTTCTTTTACCAGTGCTTTGTGCAAATTAAATATACTATAGTTGTGGTCAATTTAACAAGTGCCTATATTGCTTTTGAGTTATCCAGTAGGTCTGTATAACCCATCACACATTGTCGATCAGAGTGATTCACGATCAGGCGGTCCCAGCGAGGAGTGGCGCTCACTGGGAACACAGTTCGAAAAATCAGATAATGCAATCCATGATTTTCCATTCATTTACTCAATGGACTAGAAAATCAAGAGTTGCGTGCTTCCAGTTCCCAAAGTGCACTTTCTGTGATTGCCATTCCCCACGGGAAGCAATAGATCATGGAATCATCCCTTTTATTCTTTTCCTTGGAGAATAAAAATGATAATTACAGATAATTATTGCTTAATTTGCCATGTAGCACAATTTATTCTACAATGAACTAAAACCAGACTGTGGCATTCTTAAAGGGACTGCACAGCTGTATTCATTATGGAACAGTTGTGGCAGTAAAGCAAAATGCAGAACAAGCAACTTCACTGTGTGAATGTTTTGATACCATTGTTTTGCTAAGAAAAAGGGAGTCTTAGTGAACAATGAGCAGATCAAATCCTGATTATTTACGGAACTGAACTAAGAGCATTTCTGCTTGAAGAACAGAAAAATAGAATTTCTAAATGGCCTTGGCAGACCTATTAGTTTCTGTAGTAACACAAGAAACTCCCATTGGAAAGAAAAGAAAGAACTTACATTTATATAGCACTTTTCATGTCCTCAGGACATCCCCAAATACTTTACAGCCAATTAATTGCCTTTGAAGTGTAGTCACTGTTGTTTTATGGGCAAATACAGCAACCAATTTGTACACAGCGAGGTCCCACAAACAGCATGAAGATGAATGACTAGTTAATCTGTTTTTTGGTGGTATTAGGTGAGGGATAAATGTAAGCCAGGACATCAGGGAGAACTTCCCTGCAATTCTTTGTATAGTGCTGTGCAATCTTTTACATCTACCCGAGAGGGTAACAAGGACCTCGATTTCACATCTCATCCAAACAACAGCATTTCCAACAGTGCAGTATTCCCTCAGGAATGCAATGAACTGTCCTTGAGGCCTGGAGCAGGGCTTGATACCACAAACTTCTGGCTTTAGAAGAAAGAGTGCTACCACTGAGGCAAGGCTGACAGATGTCTGCTCTGGTACTAGTCTTGACTGACATTTGACACTTGGAATTATCTTTATGCATTAGTTTTGCCATTTCTTGCCCAGGCTGCTGTGCAGACTACCTCATTATTTCAAGCAAAATGATAATCTAGTAGGGTTTCCTGTCAGCTAATCATAGAACAGCACTAAAAGTAGGATGCTATGGAACACCAGAAAGAACAGGGAAAAGTTTATAACATTTTAACTCTTAAAAAATCAAAGTTGTCTGCAGCCAACCTCAAATCAAAGACCAGTCAAAGGGAGAACACGTATCTCTCTCTCGCTGGCCCAGGACTAAGAGTATGCAATCCCTGCAAACAGGTGCCAGCCCTTTCCAATATTACTCCTGTTGATCTCACAACAATGATAGTACGCATTTAGCAGCTGGTCAAATTGTAATATATTTAATCAGCTGCAAGACTCTTAACAAAAGTCGAGGATCTAAACTCATAAGCCTGGATGATCCTGAATACCGCCAGAATGGCTATTGGCGGGTCTCAGACAGACTCAAGAGGACGTGTGCTGATGGTACCAATTTTCTATAATCAGCTCATTAGCATAACTCCACGTGCAGATTTGGCTGAGTCCATAGACCACACTAGTGGTGGGAGCAGAAAGTTCAAGGTAAATGAAAATTAAAGAGGTGAGAACAATTAAAGGTGAGTATCATAGTAGGGAGACAAAAATTGTGAAAGCCTTTGGTGAGACTCGGAAGATATCTTAACCTGTTATCGGCCTTTGCCAAGGCTGAAGGGGTACCAAGAAGACACAGACGTCAAAATATTTCAGGAACAATCGCAGTGTTAGACATCTTGAAGTCAAACAACTGGTTACCTAGTGGATTTTATTAGAAAATGTTATCTGTGGTGTTGTGTATTCGAAAATATTGGGCCGGATCTTGCTGGAACGGGGCATCTTGTGGCATGCCCTGTTAGTTAGACTTTTTCTGCACCCTTCTGCTCAAAAGGTTTTTGCGCCATAACTTGCTGGAAGTGCGAGCTGATAATGGCGTGGAGGAGGCAATGGGGCTTCTGGGAGCTCAGTGAATGGCGGGACCAACAGTGTATCTCCTTAACCAATGAGATTTACGGATTGAGAAAGAAACAGAGGAACGACTGAGGAGGGTGAATTAGAGTCAAATCAGGTACAGAAAGAGAAATAAAAAGAGAGAGAAAAAGAAAGATTGGATTAAGAGAGAAAAAAAGAGACAGAAAGGAAAAGTAAGGAAAAAAATTTAAAAATTTTAAATTTGACATTTTTAAAATCTCTAACAACATTTTACCACCTGAAGGAATGAGACTCCACAGTTTAAATTGTTCAATTTCTGGGTTGATTGCATTGCATTAATGATGATCACATCGTTAAAGCGGTACTAACGCTGTTAATTGTCAGGCTTGACTTTCTGTGGCAAGTTTAATGGGCAATTAATGTGCAAATCCAGCAAGTTCTTAAAAATGCCGGGGAGGCTAAGGGCGAGATACAGTTTGTGTGAAGCAAACGGCGGAGCGCTGAAAAGCAAACAGTGAGTTCTGGAGATTCGCAACTCACAGCGCATCTCTTAATCTCCTCAAGTCGTTGGCTGATTTGCACATTAATAACAGGGTGCATTGTTAACACACTGTTATTTTTCCAGCAAGATCTGGCCCATTATCTTCTGCGATGTTTCATAAGCACACACTGCAATGGACCTTAATATTTTTTTTTAATGAAACAGCTTTGTCGCCTCATCAGGGTCCATGCTAATTAGATTTAGCTAAAATTATGAATTTTCATTTTGTGATTTGGCAACATTTAAGTTACTTACATCATTGCCTTCTAATTCAAAAAATTCAAACTGCATAGAGATTCTGTATTGGATAGGAGCCACAACTTGCCAAACACAGTTTTTATTTGGAGGGTATTCTTTAGGCCAGCCTGGTGTGGTGATCGTTCCATTTAGCTTTGACAAGAGTCCTCCACAGGCAGCTAAAATTAAAGATAGTGGAATTACATTATGAATTTGAGATTCTATGTAACAGAATTAGTATAAATACAACAGTTAGTCTGAAATATCAGACATTTAGCATATCACTAGTGAAGAAATAGGTGTGCAGTACAAATTAAGAAAGCGCCTTTACAATGTAAACAGATTTATTTTTGGAATAATTCAGCATGATTTCATGCGATAATTTGAACATGGCCTTGATAGCTTAAATGCTTCTGTGGGTAGAGAGAAGGGCAGTGGGACTAGTTTTAGACTGCTCTAGCAAAAAGCCAACAGACATGATGGGCTAAATGGCCTCCTTCTGTACCGTACATCTCTGGGATAAATGCACCACTTGGTATGGTACGAAGAAATACAGATCGGGAAGATGCCTGAATCAATCCGTGGTGGATTCATTGATTTCATCTGGGGTAGTAGAGGAGGTATTTTAATTGCTCTGAGTATCCCTGGGTTAGTGAGGGGTAGAAATCACTGGGGTGAGTTAGTCTCCAATGACTGTTGCTGGAAGTGTAGAGGTGTATGTAGCAAATAGCTGTAGTGCCCTATGATGGAATTATCCACCAACATTCACTGTCCAGGCTCACACATGAACAATGGCCGTTTGGGTGAAATACCAGAGGGCCACTGTCACCTAGTGAATCATAGGATAACAGCTTGTGGGGCCCCGTACTACTACATGCAGCCAGAGGCATGTTGCCTCGCAAAATTTACCTTCATATCTTGCCATCGGTCCCTGCCTTCAGGAGAGAAGAATTTAAAGGGAGAAAACTGGGATGAAAATTAGAATTGGATAAAATGAAAGGCAATGTAACACAGTGTCATTAAACTGATTAACCTTGTCCTTATATGTGCAATATGGGGCAATAACCATATAAAGATTAATGTTTTGAGTGATCATGTAGTGAACAGAGCAAAATATTTTGTCTCATGATTTCTCTTTGGTTGCCCAGATATGGCATTCTATTATCAGCAGAGAGTAGTTCCACATCTGAGAAGCAGAAGTCCTGCCAATTCACACTCCCCTCTGAGGTGGATGATTCTGCACCATATGATACTCCAGTGGGCAAGCGTGTTGGCCACTGAGTCCAAGTATTAGTGGAGGCTAAAAATTGAAATCTGATTGTGGAATCAGTGCTCTATCACTGGAGGTTCCAGGTACTACTTCCTACTCCCAACTAGAATTTGCCAGTAGCAGAACAATCATGTGACCATGCTGAATATCTGCAGTGTGAATATTGGAATCCTCATTAAGTTATTTGACATTCTTATTTTGCAACTTTTACCTTCACAGCTTTTCTTGTCTGCTGCAAGTTCATAGCCTGGATCACAGGTACACTTATAACTACCCAAGGTGTTCACACATTGCTGTTCACAACCTCCATTGTCATGTCTGGCACATTCGTCTTCCTCTGTTGAGATGGTAAAGAAATGAAAAACATTTGTTAGCAGCCTACCTCCTTGTATCTGATGTTTTTGGGTGGGGTGGTTTTTTTACTTTTTTTTCCCTTGAGGGCCAATTGGGTAGATAGAACACTCATTTTGTAAATGCCGTAGTTGATATATTTTTTGGATGCTCATTAGGTTTATATGTATTTGAGTGAAGAATAAAGAGATGGTCGCCTGTAATTTCTCTGTTCTCCCAACCTTCCAGTGTAAATTTGGTGAAATATTGGTGTAAGCTTCGGAGAAACTACATAAACGCCCGCGCACGCCGTTTCATAGAATCATAGAATGATACAGCACAGGAGGCCATTTGGCCCATCGTGTCTGTGCTGGCTGTTTGAAAGAACTATCCAATTAGCCCCACTCTCCTGCTCTTTCCCCGTAGCCTTGCAAATTTTTCCCCTTCAACTATTTATCCAATTCCCTTTGAAAGTTATTATTGAATCTGCTTCCATCACCCTTTCAGGCAGTGTATTCCAGATCATAACAACTCACTGCGTAAAAAAAATTCTCCTCGTCTCGCCTCTGGTTGTTTTGCCAATTACCTTAAATTTGTGTCCTCTGGTTACTGACCCTTCTGCTATTGGAAACAGTTTCTCCTTATTTACTCTATCAAAACTCTTCATGATTTTGAACACCTCTATTAAATCTCCCCTTAACCTTCTCTGCTCTAAGGAGAGCAACTCCAGCTTCTCCAGTCTATCCACGTAACTGAAGTTCTGTATCCCTGGCACCATTCTAATAAATCTCCACTGCGCCCTCTCCAAACCTGTGACATCCTTCCTAAAATTAGGTGACCAGAATTGGACACAATATTCTAGCTTGGACCTAACCATTAATTTATAAAGGTCTAGCATAACTTCCAAGGTTAACCACCAAAGTAACGCAGAAGATTGGGGAACCCTGCAAAAATTCTACCTCAGTATCATTTATTCAGAGGTGTTTGTGAGTTATGAATATACAAAGAATTTAGACTACAGATCCAGGTAATTCAAAAACTAAATGACAAAAGGAAACAATTCTCCCTGATGGTTTAGTGGGCAAGAGCATTGTATGGTGTTGTACTGGGCTATATCTGATGAAAAGATCCTAGCTTTAACCCTCTTGTGCTGACTTAGCCATCTTAGCTGGAACAGCAATAGGGGTTGTACCTGTGTGGACATCAGTTGAGAATAAGATTGGCTTGGCTGTGAAAGTTCCCAGAGCTGATTAGCTGGCACTCACTACTCATACTAACATGAAGAATGGTCATTGGAAGAGACAAGAAAGGACAGCCCCTTCTGGTGACTTACAAGACTTGCTGCCTTTCCATAAGCCTTGGGACATTTTTTATATTAAAGGCAGTACAGTTACTCCTTTTAATTTGAAGTTGGTTAATTCAAATTATTGGATAATTCTAATTTTTTAGTACAAAAAATGACTGAATTATCAGGGGTAGAGTGGGGTGCAGGATAAAAATGAAGCGATTTGCTCAGTGAATTGACAAAAAACAAAATATGTTCTCTTTTTACTTTTACTACATTTTGTTAACAGTTGCAAACTAAAATGATTTCCTAATAGAAGATGTGCAATTATTTGGAGCACAGCTTGCAATCACAGGAAGACTGACCTTTAGGGATGATTGGAAATATTGAAGGTCATGTGTGGGAGTTTTGTAAACACATCTGTTACAAAATAAATTGACACCATTGATGCTCTAAATAACTTGAAAACAAAAAGCAACATCATTTCATCGGATTAATCAAGTCCAATTTTCCCTTCTGTGATTTGCAAAATTGATTGTTATTGTTTCTGATTTATGTATGTCTACAAAAGTACTTTTACTCTATTGGCCAAATTTAAATTATACATTTTTATTGAACCTAAGTTATGAATTAATGGTCATTGTCATTAACAGTTATGCAATCTGGTAAGTGGCATTGTGCCAAGCTTTAGAACAGCAGAATATTGCTGGGAGGACACACAATAATAGTTCATTCATAGAAATGTGATTTGAAATTCTTTATGCTCGTCAAAATTCTCCCCTCCCCACAAGCTTACACACACACACTGTGCACTACACTACACACTAATACCAATAACAGAATGTATCAGCATTGAATGTGAACCTCAGTGGAACTTTCCCTGTTTTGGCAACTTAGCGTAAAAATAATGAAGACAGTTAAGACTGACAAAAGTTAATTTTATCTGTGCACTACAGGACATATTTAAATAAGAGAAGTTAAAATGTCCTTGTTTTATTTCCTCACAGGAGCTACTCATTGCCAGGTAACTAGCTAAGAAATGGGATCTTTGAACCAAAGGCTTCTTCATGATGATTGTCAATCTACTCGATGATTAGTCAAATGGAGGGACATTTACACGGGGCTGACACAAAGGACTATGAATTCGGCCGCATAGTGGCCATTTTTTTTAAAGGTGATACGCGGCCTCCTAAGGTCCCAAAACGGGGTCCATAATGCATGCGCATGCTTCTAGCGCGACGTGCTCCGGACGCCACCTTGGTAAAGACGCTTGCGCACGCACAGACAATGAACGGCAGGATCATGTAATGGGGAATATGCGTTAGATCAGTGTGCAACGCTAATTTAAAAGGGATACATACGATTTTGGAACTCAACGCTCCAACTAATGCTCTGTCTTAACCACGCACAGCTAAACAGGTCATAGACAGCCTGAAGGCCACCCCCACCAGTGCTATTTAAAGGGACAATGCAGGATTTAGTTGCTGGATTATTGCTTCTGGCTGCAAATGCATTTGTACCTGTTTTTGGAGGTCTCCTATACTTGAATACTAGGACTAGGGGACATTAGAGCCAGGACATGCAGGAGTGAAGTTGGGAAACCCTTCTACATGCAAAGGGTGGTAGAAGTTTGAAATGCTCTTCTGCAAGCGGCAGTTGATATTAGCTTAATTGTTCATTTTAAGTCCGAGATTGATAGATTTTTGTTAACTAAGGGTATTAAGGGAACTGGGGCTAAGGCGAGTGTATGGAGTTAGGTCACAGATCAACCATGATCTCACTGAATGGCGAAACAGGCTCGAGGGGCTAAATGCCACAGCCACTTGCTGCCTCTTGTTATGCGCCACCTTCTCCTGCAAGAAAGTGGGACGTGTGTCGGTGAGTGTCCTGCAGGATGTTTGGGTGATGTGTCTGTCATGGTTGAATAGCTGCCAGTGTGTGTGACCTGTGAGTTGTGGGGATGCGGCTTGCAACAGTGGTAATGTGTGAGGGTGGGAGGAAGCATCTGATTGGAAGAGTTGAGTACTGATTGAAAGCATTTGTTGGTGAGGTCTGGCATGCAGATTGGAAGATGTGGGATTTAGTAGTGCGCAACCTTTATTCAATGTTTTAACATAATTCATCCGTTTGTAAACATAGGGACGAAACATGCATTTGTGTTTTACATGTGCGATGTCTGATCTCTGTTCAGGCCATGCAGATCCGTATCTTGTATTTTGCAAATAAGAGCTGCAGGCTGCCTTTAAGAGGTGCGAGCCACTCATGCGGTATTGGGGTCCTCCTGCTAGTGAGAAGCCATTCAACAGCGCTGCCAGGCCTGGCTGCTCACTGGAATCAGGTAAATGACCAGGCAGCACAAATCTTACGTGCTGCCTGCATCGCAATGACCAGGTGCGGGTTAACTGCGATCCCGGCATCCCGATTCGGGGGTTGTAGAAATTTAACCCCCAAAGCATCCTGCCATAGCAAGGTCCTCTGTCAAACGACCTGGATGAAAACTGACAAAAATTGTATCCAACAATAGCAAGCAGGCACAAGTGACAGGTAGTTCTTAGAATGAAACCTGCAACCATCAGATTCACAGTCAAATGTACACTGCATGTCACAATGGATCATTTTATCTTGAAAATTTAAACAAGTCAATCTTCATTCTGGTTTGTATCTTATTCTTGTCCACTCATGAAATTCACACCTTGACGTCTTTAAATCAAATTTTAACTGCCAATCAACTAACATAATTCAGTCCCAATGTCACTGCTAAAGTCACTGCTGAAGTAAGACATTTTATGTAAATGTAATGGTCTGTTGAAGAAGATAAAATTGAACTTATTCATAACTTCTTCAAAAGGATAGAATATGTAAATGATTAGGACGCTTTTTGGATTTAATTTTGATCAGTTATTGAAATCACTTATCATAATCCATGAAAATGGGAAATTGTCTCCATAAAGGTTGCAGTAATTTGTCTTTATAAAAAAAATTAACAGCAGCTGATTCATTTTCTAGCCAAAAAGTGCAGAGAAGCGCCTTTAGAGTACAGTAGTTCTACCGTTTAAACTTAATACTTTTCCCAGTTACTTCTGTTGTAATATAAATCTGCCAAATATAGCATTAGCCTCTTAATGGACACACTGTGATGAGCAAAGTGTTTATTATGTGATTCCTTCCTTTCTGATATTTTTACATTTTTGAAATTGAAGTGCTGCCCCTCCATGTTCCTCTCATGCCATGTACTGTCTGAGAGAAATAGCAGAGGATCTGCTCTCCAGCCTCTGCTAGTAATGCTGTGAAAGCAGGCACAAGCAAATGTGCAAGGAGAAGCAGAAGTGACAATCCTTCAAATTTTCCCCTGACCTACGAGGAAGTGGCTTATCTCGACCTGGACCATCACTCTGACTCCTTACTGGGGTACTGTTCAATGCTATCACAGACCTTCCCCTTTGTTATTTCCTCCTCCCCCCTTTTTCCTTGGCAGAGGTTAGAGTGCAAAATTAAAGCACATGGGATTGGGAGTAATATACTGGCCTGGACTGAAAATTGGTTATCAGACAGTAGGAATAAATGGGTCTTTTTCGGGGTGGCAGGCAGTGACTAGTGGGGTACTGCAGGGATCAGTGCTTGGGCCCCAGCTATTCACAATATATATTAATGATTTGGATGAGGGAACCAAATGTAATATTTCCAAGTTTGCTGATGACAGAAAATTAGGTGGGATTGTGAGTTGTGAGGAGGATGCAAAGAGGCTTCAAGGCGATTTAGACAAGTTGAGTGAGTGGGCAAATACATGGCAGATGCAGTATAACGTGGATAAATATGAAGTTATCCACTTCGGAAGGAAAAACAGAAAGACAGAGTATTATTTAAATGGTGACAGATTGGGAAATGTTGATGTACAAAGGGACCTGGGTGTCCTTGCACACCAGACACTGAAAACAAACATGCAGGTGCAGCAAGCAGTTATGAAGGCAAATGGTATGTTGGCCTTCATTGCAAGAGGTTTTGAGTACAGGAGTAGGGATGTCTTACCGCAGTTATACAGGGACTTGGTGAGACCACACCTGAAGTATTGTGTGCAGTTTTGGTCTCCTTACCCGAGAAAGGAAATACTTGCCATAGAGGGAGTGCAGCAAAGGTTCACCAGACTGATTCCTAGGACGGCAGGACTGTCGTATGAGGAGAGATTGGGTCGACTAGACCTGCATTCACTCGAGTTTAGAAGAATGAGAGGGGATCTCATTGAAACGTATAAAATTCTGACAGGGCTAGACAGACTGGATGCAGGGAGGATGTTTCCCCTGGCTGGGAGGGTCACAGTCTCAGGATACGGGGTAGGACATTTAGGACTGAGATGAGGAGAAATTTCTTCACTCAGAGGGTGGTGAACCTATGGAATTCTCTAGCGCAGAAGGCTGTGGAGGCCAAGTCACTTAATATATTTAAGAAGGAGATAGATGGATTTCTAGACACAGAAAGCATCAAGGAGTATGGGGAGAGAGCAGGAATATGGTATTGAGATAGAGGATTATTCATGATCATGTTGAATGGTGGCGCAAGCTCAAAGGGCCGAACGACCTACTCCTGCTCCTATTTTCTATGTTTCTGTACTTGCTTATAAACTTTAAATCTCTAACTTCTTCCAGTTCTGATGAAAGGTCATCGACCTGAAACGTTAACTCTGTTTCTCTCTCCACAGATGCTGTCTCACCTGCTGAGTGTTTCCAGCATTTTCTGTTTTTATTTCAGATTTCCAGCATCCTCAGTATTTTGTTTTTGTTTTATGGTTCCATGACACCTGGCACCATCCGGTACCTTGCTTAAGTGCTTATTGTTTGTGTGTGAACTTTAACAGCATGAATCGACAGGTCATTTGACAATGGGGGCAATGCAGTTGAGCCTGATCCTAGCCTCTCCATTCCCAATCACAAGGCTGCTGAGGCCAATTACAACATCCTTATTGCTGCCTGGTTAAAAATCAGCTACCTCAGCATAGACATCGGGTTGTTTTTTTTTTAAAAGTGATTATTTACAATGTACCTTGAGAGAGGTTCTAATATATGGCAATGCCAAGATTTGGCAAAATTCACCACAGTTCATTTGTTTGGTGAGGACTGGGTGGCACAGTGAGGTTTACCTCTGGGACCCGAGTATGAATCTAGCTCATATTGGTAGAATGAGGCTTTCTTGGCCATTTGTGGCAGTCCTACATAAAATGAGTTATACCAGTCTGAACCTAGTCTTAGGGGGTGTGCTGCTACAGCACAAAATCTCACACAATTTGGTCATCATTGGCAATCTCACTGAGAAAGATTCACCTCAATCAATGATGTTCTTTGGTGGCTATGGTATGGCACGCTATTGGTGAAGAACAGTGGTAAGCTTTACTTTGTATCTCCCTGAGCTACACCTGACCTGTAAGTACTCGATACTGATACCAGAATCCCAAAGTGAAATTGCTTCTTTCCCTAGCAATGATATTCCCTCAACTTGGAAAGCTTAATTAAATAAATCTCAATCTCAATAACAGAAGCCATAAGATATAGAAAACTTCACACTGGTGACAATGGGATGTTTATCTGAGGCTGGAGTTAAAGCACATTGTTGGGAGCAGTGGATAAAATTTTAAGCTTCTGTTTCCTCTGTGTTATTTCTGACCTGAGTATATTTGATGGTAATAAAAGGAAAGAAGTATTGTATTCTTCAGCTCTGATATCTCTCACTTTGATTAAATTTCATTAAAAATATTTGTCCATTTCAGAAAGTCTAATCAAATAACTATTCAAGTATTTGTTTATCATGGTACTTGTCTGCTTGCAGAGAAAGCTCAGCACATTTCTTTTGTTTGAAATATTTACATTTCTTAGCTATTGCCGCAATGCATCAGCTACAGCACTAGCTAAGAACTGTGCCTATGAAGCAACAAACCAGATCTAAACTGTTCCTTTAAAATCATCCAGATTCCCATTAGAGTGTATGGGGACTGAATCTGTGTCTGAGTGACTCCCTTTTTAAAAAAATTCAGACTAACTGGGCTATATTAATTGGCAGATATGGTACTCAGGATTTTGCATACTTGTACCTTTAAAGAAGTTTGCCGCAAATCCTGCTTTATTAACTGTTCCATCAGAAACAAACTTCATCCACAGGGTATTAGAAGTAGATTTGATGTCTTCTGGTTTGTCGTAGCCACAAAAACGCCCAATCAAAGGACTGTTTTCACTATTGCCATCTCGGACCTCTAGATAGTCATAGGCACAATTGTCATGTCTCTCAACCTATGATAGAATAAGGAAAATATTTTACTTGTTTTTGCACAAGAAAAACACATTTTAAAGTGGATGAGAAATATTTATGAACCAATCAAAAATGTATTGGTTTTGGGTAGATAATTGAGTTTTTAGGTTGTGTACCTGTCCTAACTCTGTTTCCAAATACGAAATTTAACTCTTTAGTTATAAAACAGTAAATAATTCAGATTTCAGAGGTTACAATTGAATTTTAAATAAGACCAACCAGCATGGAATCTACTTTATTACTCAAATGTACTTACTGCTAACTCCAGTGAGCAGTTCCTGAAATTTTTCATTACTTCCAGACAAAAGCCAAGTAACCCCTATAATCTTGTCTGTAGATTACAGCTCTGATGAGGATTAATTCTGTGACCAGTTGAACTTTACCTTGGGTTGTTCACTATATAATGTGCATTCTCTACACAATGAGGTTCCATCATTTAAACATTCTTCCTGTTAAATTTTTATCATGCAACACAATTACCTCAAAAGCCTGGAATATTAATCCGACATGGTATTGCCCAGACATTGTTATCTTCCACATGCACTCCTTCATTGGTCTATAATCATCTGGATAGTTAGGAGACTGGATCTGGCCAGATTCTTTATTGATCTCACCACCACAAATTGCTAATAGTGAAAAAAAGAATGTATCATAGGTAAACAGGGGTACAAATAACAAGGCGGCAATTTTTAGAATTCTATACATAATATTTTTACATTGCAATTACAAACACATGTGAAACCTCTCTTCCTCTGAAAACAACAGAAAGGGCAGTAATGCAGTGAATTGCACTTTGTGGTTTATGCTTAGACTTCACATTGTAGTAGCCCTCCCATAAAACTGAATACAAGAACGGAAACATAATCCACCTCTGCCATGTTGTGCGGCTAGCAAAATACACTGGGGTTGAATTTCTGCCTGGGTTTTCACACCCATGCACCATAACTTTGATAGAAACCCTAGAGAAATGGACAAATGCCGTTTATGCCATTTCTCCGGGGTTTCTGCGGATCTTCTGCCCGAGTTACAGCGGACGATTGGGAGATCCCCAGTTGAAATTCAACCCCTTTGATTTTTTTTAAGTGATGCACATTGAATGTAAACTTTATGCATACAATGTCACATTTTTTGCATTCTGAAACTGTGACTATCCTTTGTGGCAATCGAAGGGCCTCAGAGATTATCAAAGGAGCAAAAGGTAATGATGTCCTTAAGTCTGCAAACTGTCATCAGTCCCAAAATATCACACAAGCTGATAATTGGGCCGCATTTTGCAGCGAGAGGCGAACTTTACACTTGCACTTGCCCATTGACTTTCTATGAGCTTTTGCATGGTAAGTTCCTGTAAAACAGAAATCCAAAAAGCGCGGCACCCTCTACAGGGCATCTGGGACCTGTGTGAACAGGACAAGCAATGGTGTGTCTCCTGAACCAATCAGATTTTTTTTATTCATTCATGGGATGTGTGAGTCGTTGGTGAGGCCGGCATTTATTGCCCATCCCTAATTGCCCTTGAGAAGGTGGTGGTGAGCCGCCTTCTTGAACCGCTGCAGTCCGTGTGGTGAAGATTCACCCACAGTGCTGTTAGGAAGGGAGTTCCAGGATTTTGACCCAGCGACGATGAAGGAACGGTGATGTATTTCCAAGTCGGGATGGTGTGTGACTTGGAGGGGAATGTGCAGGTGGTGTTGTTCCCATGTGCCTGCTGCCCTTGTCCTTCTATTGTAAACAATTTTACAACACCAAGTTATAGTCCAGCAATTTTATTTTAAATTCACAAGCTTTCGGAGACTTCCTCCTTCCTCAGGTAAATGTTTCAGGACCTCCTTGAAGCCTTCAAGGAGGTCCTGAAACATTTACCTGAGGAAGGAGGAAGTCTCCGAAAGCTTGTGAATTTAAAATAAAATTGCTGGACTATAACTTGGTGTTGTAAAATTGTTTACAATTGTCAACCCCAGTCCATCACCGGCATCTCCACATCTTGTCCTTCTAGGTGGTAGAGGTCGCGGGTTTGGGAGGTGCTGTCGAAGAAGCCTTGGCGAGTTGCTGCAGTGCATCCTGTGGATGGTACACACTGCAACCACAGTGCGCTGGTGGTGAAGGGAGTGAATGTTTAGGGTGGTGGATGGGGTGCCAATCAAGCAGGCTGCTTTGTCCTGGATGGTGTCAAGCTTCATGAGTGTTGTTGGAGCTGCACTCATCCAGGCAAGTGAAGAGTATTCCATCACACTTCTGACTTGTGCCTTGTAGATGGTGGAAAGGCTTTGGGGAGTCAGGAGGTGAGTCACTCGCCGTAGAATACCAAGTCTCTTACCTGCTCTTATAGCACAGTATTTATGTGGCTGGTCCAGTTAAGTTTCTGGTCAATGGTGACCCCCAGGATGTTGATTGTGGGGGATTCGTCGATGGTAAAGCCATTGAATGTCAAGGGGAGGTGGTTAGACTCTCTCTTATTGGAGATGGTCATTGACTGGCACTTGTCTGGCACGAATGTTACTTGCCACTTATGAGCCCAAGCCTGGATGTTGTCCAGATTTTGCTGCATGCGGGCACGGACTGCTTCATTATCTGAAGGGTTGCGAATGGAACTGAACACTGCAATCATCAGCAAACAATCCCTATTTCTGACCTTATGATGGAGGGAAGGTCATTGATGAAGCAGCTGAAGATGGTTGGGCCTAGGACACTGCCCTGAGGAACTCCTGCAGCAATGTCCTGGGGCTGAGATGATTGGCCTCCAACAACCACTACCATCTTCCTTTGTGCTAGGTATGACTCCAGCCACTGGAGAGTTTTCCCCGATTCCCACTGACTTCAATTTTACTAGGGCTCCCTGGTGCCACACTCAGTCAAATGCTGCCTTGATGGCAAGGGCAGTCACTCTCACCTCACCTCTGGAATTCAGCTCTTTTGTCCATGTTTGGACCAAGGCTGTAATGAGGTTTGGAGCCGAGTGGTCCTGGTGGAACCCAAACTGAGCATCGGTGAGCAGGTTATTGGTGAGTAAGTGCCGCTTGATAGCACTGTCGACGACACCTTCCATCACTTTGCTGATGATTGATAGGCTGATGGGGCGGTAATTGGCCAGAATGGATTTATCCTGCTTTTTGTGGGCAGGACATACCTGGGCAATTTTCCACATTGTCGGGTAGATGCCAGTGTTGTAGCTGTACTGGAACAGTTTGGCTAGAGGTACGGCTAGTTCTAGAGCACAAGACTTCAGCACTACAGCCGGGATGTTGCTGAGGCCCATAGCCTTTGATGTATCCAGTGCACTCAGCCGTTTCTTGATATCACGTGGAGTGAATCGATTTGGCTGAAGACTGGCTTCCGTGATGGTGGGGATATCGGGAGGAGGCCGAGATGGATCATCCGCTCGGCACATCTGGCTGAAGATGGTTGCAAACACTTCAGCCTTGTCTTTTGCACTCACGTGCTGGACTCCGCCATCATTGAGGATGGGGATGTTTACAGAGCCTCCTCCTCCCGTTAGTTGTTTAATTGTCCACCACCATTCACGACTGGATGTGGCAGGACTGCAGAGCTTTGATCTGATCCGTTGGTTGTTGAATCGCTTAGCTCTGTCTGTAGCATGTTGCTTCCGCTGTTTAGCATGCATGTAGTCCTGAGTTGTAGCTGCACCAGGTTGGCAACTCATTTTAAGGTACGCCTGTTGCTGCTCCTGGCATGTTCTTCTACACTCCTCATTGCACCAGGGCTGATCCCCTGGCTTGTTGGTATTGAGGAATAGAGTGAGGAATATGCCGGGCCATGAGGTTACAGATTGTTCTGGAATACAATTCTGCTGCTGCTGATGGCCCACAATGCCTCATGGATGCCCAGCGTTGAGCTGCTAGATCTGTTCTGAATCTATCCCATTTAGCACGGTGGTAGTGCCACACAAGACGTTGGATGGTGTCCTCAGTGCGAAGACGGGGCTTCATCTCCACGAGGACTGTGCGGAGGTCACCCCTACCAATACTGTCATGGACAGATAAGAACATAAGAAATAGGAGCAGGAGTAGGCCAATCGGCCCCTCGAGCCTGCTCCGCCATTCAATAAGATCATGGCTGATCTGATCCTAATCTCAAATCTAAATTCATGTCCAATTTCCTGCCTGCTCCCCGTAACCCTTAATTCCCTTTAGTTCTAGGAAACTCTCTATTTCTGTTTTAAATTTATTTAATGATGTAGCTTCCACAGCTTCCTGGGGCAGCAAATTCCACAGACCTACTATCCTCTGAGTGAAGAAGTTTCTCCTCATCTCAGTTTTGAAAGAGCAACCCCTTATTCCAAGATTATGCCCCCTAGTTCTAGCTTCACCCATCCTTGGGAACATCCTTCCCGCATCCACCCGATCAAGCCCCTTCACAATCTTATATGTTTCAATAAGATCGCCTCTCATTCTTCTGAACTCCAATGAGTAGAGTCCCAATCTACTCAACCTCTCCTCATATGTCCACCCCCTCATCCCTGGGATTAACCGAGTGAACCTTCTTTGTACTGCCTCGAGAGCAAGTATGTCTTTTCTTAAGTATGGACACCAAAACTGTATGCAGTATTCCAGGTGCGGTCTCACCAATACCTTATATAACTGCAGCAATACCTCCTTGTTTTTATATTCTATCCCCCTAGCAATAAAAGCCAACATTCCATTGGCCTTCTTGATCACCTGCTGCACCTGCAAACTAACCTTTTGATTTTCTTGCACTAGGACCCCCAGATCTCTTTGTACTGCAGTACTTTCCAGTTTCTCGCCATTAAGATAATAACTTGCTCTCCGATTTTTCCTGCCAAAGTGCATAACCTCACATTTTCCAATATTGTATTGCATCTGCCAAATCTCCGCCCACTCACCCAGCCTGTCTATATCCCCTTGTAGGTTTTTTATGTCCTCCTCACTCTCTACTTCCCCTCCTATCTTTGTATCATCTGCAAACTTTGATATGTTACACTTGGTCCCCTCCTCCAAATCGTTAATATAGATTGTAAAGAGTTGGGGACCCAGCACCGACCCCTGCGGAACACCACTGGCTACTGGTTGCCATTCCGAGAATGAACCATTTATCCCAACTCTCTGCTTCCTGTTAGATAACCAATCCTCCACCCATGCCAGAATATTACCCCCAATCCAGTGATTCTTTATCTTGAGCAATAATCTTTTATGTGGCACCTTGTCAAATGCCTTCTGGAAGTCTAAATACACTACGTTCACTGGTTCCCCTTTATCCACCCTGTACGTTATGTCCTCAAAGAACTCAAGCAAATTTGTCAGACATGACTTCCCCTTCGTAAAGCCATGCTGACTTTGTCCTATTGAATTATGTTTATCCAAATGTTCCGCTACTGTCTCCTTAATAATAGACTCCAAAATTTTACCCACCACAGATGTTAGGCGAACTGGTCTATAATTTCCAGCCTTCTGACTACTACCCTTTTTAAATAAGGGTGTTACATTAGCAGTTTTCCAATCTGCCGGGACCTTTGCCGAGTCCAGAGAATTATGGAAAATTATTACTAAAGCATCCACAATCCCTACTGCCACTTCCCTCAAGACCCTGGGATGTAAGCCATCAGGTCCAGGTGATTTATCTGCCTTGAGTCCCATTAATTTACTGAGTACCAATTCCTTAGTGATTTTAATCATATTTAGCTCCTCCCCCCCTAGAGCCCCCTGTTTGTCCAGTGTTGGGATATTCTTAGTGTCCTCTACCGTAAAGACTGAAACAAAATATTTGTTCAGCATTTTTGCCATCTCCATGTTTCCCACCATTAATTTCCCGGTCTCATCCTCTAAGGGGCCTATGTTTGCCTTAGCCACCCTTTTTCTTTTTATATAACTGTAGAAACTCTTGCTATCTGTTTTTATATTTTTTGCTAATTTATTTTCATAATCTATCTTCCCTTTCTTAATCAATCATTTAGTTACTTTTTGCTGTCTTTTGAAGACTTCCCAATCTTCTATCCTCCCACTAAGTTTGGCTACCTGATGTGTCCTTGTTTTTAGTCGGATACTATCCTTAATTTCTTTACTTAGCCACGGATGGCTGTCATTTCTTTTACACCCTTTTTTCCTCAGTGGAATATATATTTTTTGAAAGTTGTAAAATAACTCCTTAAATGAACACCACTGCTCATGTACCATCTTACCCTTTAATCTATTTTCCCAGTCCACTTTAATCAATTCTGCTCTCATACCATCATAGTCTCCTTTATTCAAGCTCAGTACGCTTGTTTGAAAACCAACCTTCTCACCCTCTAATTGGATATGGAATGTAACCATGTTATGGTCACTCATTCCCAGGGGATCCTTAACTAGGACATTATTAATTAATCCTGGCTCATTACACAGGACCAGGTCCAAGGTTGACACAGGACCAGGTCCAAGGTTGCATCTGTGACAGGTAGATTGGTGAGGACGAGCTCAAGTAGGTTTTTCCCCCTCGTGTTGGTTCACTCACCACCCGCTGCAGGCCCAGTCTGGCAGCTATGTCCTTCAGGACTCGGCCAGCTTGGTCAGTAGTGGTGCTACCGAGCCACTCTTGGTGATGGACATTGAAGTCTCCCACCCAGAGTACATTCGGTGCCCTTGCTACCCTCAGTGCTTCTTCTAAGTGGTGCTCAACATAGAGGAGGACTGATTCATCAGCTGAGGGAGGGCGGTAGGTGGTAATCCACAGGAGGTTTCCTTGCCCATGTTTGACCTGATGCCATGAGATTTCATGGGGGCCGGAGTCAATGTTGAGGACTCCCAGGGCCACTCCCTCCTAACTGTATATCACTGTACCACCACCTCTGGTTGGTCTGTCCTGCCGGTGGGACAGGACAAACCCTGGGATTGTGATGGAAGAGTCTGGGACGTTGGCTGAAAGGTATGATTCTGAGTATGGCTATGTCAGGCTGTTGCTTTACTAGTCTGTGGGACAGCTCTCCCAATTTTGGCACAAGTCCCCAGATCTTCGTGAGGAGGACTTTGCAGGGTCGACTGCGCTTGGTTTGCCTTTGTCATGTCCGGTGCCTAGTGGTCCGATGCCGGGTGGTCCGTCTGGTTTTATTCTTAGATTGAAGCATTGTTAATGAGCCACGCAGACTGAACCGAGAAGTGTAAGTTAGAATCGTGAATTCAATGTCAAATCATGTACAATAAGCAAAATAAAGAGAGGGATAGAAATGTTGGATTAAGAGAGAGTTAAAGAAGACAGAAAGAAAGAGTAAGAAAAAACATTATCATTTAATTTTTTTTTAAATGTCCAACAATAAATAATACCTGAAAGAATGAAACTCCACACTTGTAAAAGTTAATTTTCAGTAGCAAAGAGGTTGTTTGGTAGTAATTAACATTTACCACGCCGTTAAAATGGTACTTAGACTTGAAATGACTTGACTTAACTTTTGTTGGCGAGTTTTGTCCATATCTATGATTACAAGAACTATGTCATTACAAGAACTTCATGCCATCCGTACATTTGAATGGAGAGCCAGGCAGCAAGATGCCATTTTCGTGCAGCTTTTGGAGGAGCATGGTATCTGGTACAACAACTTCTGGATTTCCTGCGCACGTGCGGTTGCCAGGAGTTACTGTCCGATTTGCACATGAATAATGGTGAGCGCTGTTAGCCTCGTTGTTATTTTTTACAACAAAATCCAGCCCAATGTGTTTTGGAAGGTATAACACTATGAAAGGTAGAATGCTTTTCAATCAAAGTCTAAAATGTGAAAACATTTTTACTTCCTTTGTATCATTAAAGAAAGTGATTAAGGGCACTATCTTAAAATGTAATAGAGGAGGGTGCCACATTTTAATTTTCCCCAATTGAAGCACAAATTTAATGCAACTATACGCACATTGCATCATTGTGCTTATAAACTACTTCAATCATGGCAGAGCTACAGACTGAAGTGATTATAAAGGCGACTGAATTTCCATGGGGTTTCTCCCACTCTTCTTCCCTAACTTTGGCAGAAGAGCTGCAGAAAACCCTGAGAAACAGCGTAAATGGCATTTAGAACATTTTTTTTAAAGAGGTTTCCATTGTTCTTCCACTGAAGTTATAGCAGATGGGTGGGAGAACACCCATGGAAATTCACCCCCAAGTGTCTGCTGTCCATATTCTATCCTGCACCAAGTCTTGCTCATCAATCATCCCTGTTCTTGCTGATCTACAGTGGCTCAAATTTAAAATTGTCATCCTTGTGTTTAAATCGCTCCAACTTCCTCCAGCCCTACAATTATCCGAGAGCTCTCTGTTCCTCCAACACTGGCTTCTTGTGCACCTCACCTCTCTTTTCCACCGCCCCCCCCCACCACCATTATCAGCCGTGCCTATTGTCACCAAGGCTACACACACTGCAATTCCCTCCTGAAATTCCCTCCCCTTTCCACCTCCCTCTGCTCCTTCAAGACTCTCCTTAAAACCCACCTCTTTGGCCAAGCATTTGGCCACCTCTCCCAGTATCTCCTTTTTTAGCTCAGCATTCATTATTTTGATTACACTTCTATGAAGCACCTTGGGATGTTTCTCCACGTTATTAAAGGGAATAAAAAAATTCAAGTGAAAGTTGCTGTTACTGAGATTCTGCGATTGGGTTTTCGGATTTAGCAAAGATGGCAATGGCCCTATCTGCTGAGCATTTCCTTTCCCCCGTCAAAAGAATTATATTTAAAATCCATTTTAAAAATTGAGTTTCCAGCTGGTTTTAATTTTAATTAGCTCGCCTAATGGCTAATTTTGAGCTCCTAGGAGATTTTACCCAGTGTTTGCTGTCACCAATCCACCCACTCTCTCCCTATCTCAGGGGCCTAGCACTCATCTTTGTGCAGCACTTTGAGAGTAGCTTTCCTCATATTGAGCAGTTGACAGCTGTTTGTTATTATTTGCTGCTGTGGTTGCCTAGTGTTGCTAAGGAGCTACTTCCAGTTGCTTGGTCCCTGGAAACCCATTACAGCAAAAGAATTTCAATAACAAATTGAGCAAAGCGGCGAGCCATCCCCAGGTGTGTATAACTCATGGTATTTGGTAGTAAACAGGGTAATCGGGCATGATTGAGAGGCAAAAATAGGAACTGATCTGGCCCCAGTTATTGTACCATCAAATTTTCAGGTCCACAGAGAATTGGTAATGCAGGTAACAGAAGGGAATCAAATCAAATTATTGATGATATGTATTGTATTTAACTTACAGACTACAGGTTAATGCTGCTCTGTCGCAGGATTTCCTTTTGGGCCGAAAGTTTCATATAGGATCGACTGGATGCAGTAAGGTTCTTAATGGCATGTGTTTCTACTGCAGTGAGAACATTTCCAAACCCCATTGACACTGGGGGCCCAGGGTACCGATGAATTCACCCCATGCCCATTCAGAGAAGAGATATATAGCACAAAGTCTTGTGGAGCAATTTTAGGTGCTAAAAATTGGTGAAATTTTAAAGAGCTGTACAAGTCACACAAGCAGCCATTCAAAACGATTTCTGCTTCCTCAAAACATGAGTGGTTGGAAACTATGGTTGTGGATTGAAGCACCATTCCAGAGAGTACAGATGCATTGGTGGAGGTGCCGTCTACCTATTCAGGCAGATGTAAAAGACCCCATGGCACCCTATTTGAAGCAGAGCAGTGAGTTCTTCTCACACCCTGGCCAGCACTTATCCCTCAACCAACAACACCAAAAACAGATCAACTAATCAGTTAACTGATCTGTTTGTGGGCCCGTGCCTAGGGCAAAATTGCTGCTGCATTTGCCGACATAAGAACAGTGACTTTACTTCAATAGAAATTCACTAGTTGTGAAAGTGACCAGATGCAAGTTCAGCCTGTAGCACTTAAAGAATGTGCTTTTATCTGGTGCCTTATCATATCCTCAGGACATGCCAAAACACTTTACAAGCATTGGGTTACTTTTTAAGTGCAGTTGCGGTTGTTATGTAGGGAAACATGGCAGACAATTTGCAAACAGCGAGATCCTACAAACAACAAATGAATGACCGGCCAGATAAGCTGCTTTTGGTGACGTTGCTTGAGGCAGGAAAGAAAATCAGGATACCAAGAGAAATCTCCTCCTCTTCAAAAGTGCGATGGAATCTTTTACACCCACGTGGGCAAGCAGATTGGGACTCAGGTTAGCATCACATTCAAAATAAAACATTCCCTTATCACACATTGAAGTGCCAGTCTAGATTATGTGCTCAGGTCCATAGTCACTTAAAGGCAAGAGTGCTGTCAAATGAGCCAAGCTGACATTTACTATACAACCTGAAGTTATTAGCCTCTCCATAAATGTCTTGTTGTGGTCCAAATGTGTCCCAGGTTCAGTCCTAGGTCTGAGCTGTTAGTTAATCTCAACTAATGCAGGGTATTCATTTGACCTCAGTGTAGTGTGTTAGGTAGTGGAAAATTCAACCAGCTTTCCCATTGCTGATTGTCATCCAGTAATAAGAAGCAAGTGTCAGGTGAGGGCAGGAGAGGCTTCAGCAATAATGCCCCTCCGGTCAAATAACCTGCTGACAATCACTGTCCAGGCTCATAAATGAGGTCTGTAGAGTTACCACTTCCTGTGAAAGTGTACGCCACCATGAGTCAGGAGCAGAGGGGAAAAAATTATGTAAATATGTGAAGAAGTACTTTTCAGACTGATATGTAAGCATTTAAATTAATTATCAATAGTAATATAATTAAAAGTGTACCTTCATAGACTGCAGCAAAACCTTTTCCTACCCAGTTACTACTGCTACGGAATTCTATCCACATCCTACTGTCAGTGGAAGTCAGAACTTCAGGCAGTTTATCGCCACAATATCTGCCTGTATATAGAAATATTAAGATAGAAAAGTTCAATACATTGCTAAAACAAATTAAAAACATGTTAACAAGGTACGCAGGTGTGGGCTTTCTTAAGTTTTGACTTTTAAATGTACATCATTGCACTATTTGTTTCTGTGCATCATTTTATTATTTGTAGTTCTAGTCAACATTATTCTTGTTGGAAATCTTTCCTCAGAGACCTAACCAAATTTGTTCTTCTACTACAATAGGTGTGCATCAGTAACACGTTTAAAAATCAAATAACCGGGATTCACTTAAACAGTCTTTGGGTTTTTTTTGTCTAGTTCTGTTCATTTTTTGAATCTATTTTACTTCATTGACAACATTAACAGGGAAATTAACATCTTTAGATATCCTTGATGAATTTTTAAAAAATGCTTCAACAATCTGTCAATTCTTCAGTCTATGTTAATTCCTCTTTCTCACACAGTAAGACAATTGCTACATACAGTTTTATCAGTGATGTCACCAGCACAAACTGCTTTAAAAAAATCTCCTAATTTACAGGAAACTTTGCTTTTCAATGACGATATAGGTGGAGATAATGCAATAAAATAGAAATATTCTTGTTTCAGCAGTTGGGAATAGCTAACGAAATATTCTACAAGTGTTCTGAGACATGATGTAAACATAAAAGGAAGTAACTGTATAAGAACTTCAAAAACATGAAATAAACAATCATAATAATAAAAAAAATCAATTGAATTTACAGCCCATGAAAACGTATTTAGTATTTTCACCTGCAATACAGTCTTTTGACCATTAATTAATATTTTATTAAGGATATGTAAAGATCTAAAGCCTAATATTGATGGTGGGGAAATATTTAGACACAATAACCCGGGACAAATTTGATTGGCTCTTGGAAAAGTATGGGCTAATAAATGAAAGTCAGTACTGACTTGTTAAAGGAAAATTGAGTTTGATTAACTTGATTGAGTTCTTTGATGAAGTAACAGAGAGAGTTGATGAGGGTAAAGCGGTTGATGTTGTGTATATACTTTCAAAAGACATTTGATAAAGTACCACATAATAGCCTTGTAAGCAAAATTAAAGCCCAAGTGATTAAAGGGGCAGTGGCAGTGAGGATACAAAATTGGCTAAGGGACAGGAAGCAGAGAGCGGTAGTGAACGGTTGTTTTTCAGACTGGAGGGAAGTATACAGTGGTGTTCCCCAGGGGTCGGTATTAGGACCACTGCTCTTTTTGATATATATTAATGACCTGGACTTGTGTACATAGAGTATAATTTCAAAGTTTGCAGATGACACGAAACTCGGAAATGTAGTAAACAATGTGGAGAATAGTAACAGATTTCAGAAGGACATAGACAGACTTGTGAAATGGGCAGGCACATGGCAGATGAAAATTAACGCAGTCAAGTGTGAAGTCATATAATTTGGTAAGAATGAGGAGAGGCAATATAAACTAAATGGTACAATTTTAAAGGGGCTGCAGGAACAGAGAAACCTGGGGATGTATGTACACAAATCTTTGAACAAGTTGAGAAGGCGGTTAAAAAAAAGCATATGGGATCCTTAGTATTATTCATAGAGGCATAGTGTACAAAAGCAAGGAAATTATGCTAAACCTTTACAAAACACTGGTTAGACCTCAGCTGGAATATTGTGTTCAATTCTGGGCACCACATTTTAGGAAGGATGTCAATATATTAGCATGGATAGAGGATTGGTTGGCAGACAGAAAGCGGAGAGTGGGGATGAGCAGGTCATTTTCGGGTTGGCGGACTGTGATTGGTGGGGATCAGTGCTTGGGCTTCAGCTGTTTACAATCTATGTTAATGACTTAGATGAAGGGACTGAGTGTAATGTGTCCGGGTTTGCTGGCGATGCAGGGCTGGGTGGAGGGGGTGGGCTGTGAGGAGGACACAAGGGGCCCGATATTAGCCCAGTGAAATCAGGGTGCTCCGCACGGAATCGCAGACTAATTGGATCCACTTACCTTTGCTTCCGGGTTTCCCGCTGGTAAGCTGCGCAGCCGGCGGACTGCGCATGCGCAGCATAGGCTGTCAGCTGGAGGAGCCCTATTTAAAGGGGCAATCCTCCACTGACTGATGCTGCAGAAAATAGGCATAAATTACAGCATGGAGCAGCCCAGGGGGAAGGCTGCTCCCAGGTTTAATGATGCCTCACTCCAGCTCTTCTTGGATGGGGTGAGGAGGAGGGGGAGGACAGAGATCTTCCCCCCCCCCGGGGGGCGGGAGGAAGCGGCCTGCCTCTGCCACCAAGAAGGCCTGGCTCGAGGTGGCAGAGGAGGTCACCTGCACCACCAACATATCGCCCACCTGCATACAGTGCAGGAGACGCTTCAATGACCTAAGTAGGTCAGCCGAAGTGAGTACACTTACTCATTCCCCTATACTGCCATATCACCGCCCCAACCCCACATCTCCTTCTGCACTGCCAACAGTGCTGAAAAAAAAATTTCAAAAAAAAAATATTCCACTGAGGAAAAAAGGGTGTAAAAGAAATGTCAGCCATCCGTGGCTAAGTAAAGAAATTAAGGATAGTATCCGACTAAAAACAAGGACATATAAGGTAGCCAAACTTAGTGGGAGGATAGAAGATTGGGAAGTCTTCAAAAGACAGCAAAAAGTAACTAAAGGATTGATTAAGAATGGGAAGATAGATTATGAAAATAAATTAGCAAAAAATATAAAAACAGATAGCAAGAGTTTCTACAGTTATATAAAAAGAAAAAGGGTGGCTAAGGCTAAGGTCCCTTAGCAGATGAGACCGGGAAATTAATGGTGGGAAACATGGAGATGGCAAAAATGCTGAACAAATATTTTGTTTCAGTCTTTACGGTAGAGGACACTAAGAATATCCCAACACTGGACAAACAGGGAGCTCTAGGGGGGGAGGAGCTAAATATGATTAAAATCACTAAGGAATTGGTACTCAGTAAATTAATGGGACTCAAGGCGGATAAATCCCCTGGACCTGATGGCTTACATCCTAGGGTCTTGAGGGAAGTGGCAGTAGGGATTGTGGATGCTTTGGTAATAATTTTCCAAAATTCTCTGGACTCAGCAAAGGTCCCGGCAGATTGGAAAACTGCCAATGTAACACCCTTATTTAAAAAGGGTAGTAGGCAGAAGGCTGGAAATTATAGACCAGTTAGCCTAACATCTGCGGTGGGTAAAATTTTGGAGTCTATTATTAAGGAGACGGTAGCGGAACATTTGGATAAACATAATTTAATAGGACAAAGTCAGCATGGCTTTACGAAGGGGAAGTCATGTCTGACAAATTTGCTTGAGTTCTTTGAGGACATAATGTACTGGGTGGATAAAGGGGAACCAGTGGATGTAGTGTATTTAGACTTCCAGAAGGCATTCGACAAGGTGCCACATAAAAGATTATTGCTCAAGATAAAGAATCACTGGATTGGGGGTAATATTCTGGCATGGGTGGAGGATTGGTTATCTAACAGGAAGCAGAGAGTTGGGATAAATGGTTCATTCTCGGACTGGCAACCAGTAGCCAATGGTGTTCCGCAGGGGTCGGTGCTGGGTCCCCAACTCTTTACAATCTATATTAACGATTTGGAGGAGGGGACCGAGTGTAACATATCAAAGTTTGCAGATGATACAAAGATGGGAGGGGAAGTAGAGAGTGAGGAGGACATAAAAAACCTACAAGGGGATATAGACAGGCTGGGTGAATGGGCGGAGATTTGGCAGATGCAATACAATATTGGAAAATGTGCGGTTATGCACTTTGGCAGGAAAAATCAGAGAGCAAGTTATTATCTTAATGGTGAGAAACTGGAAAGTACTGCAGTACAAAGGGATCCGGGGGTCCTAGTGCAAGAAAATCAAAAAGTTAGTATGCAGGTGCAGCAGGTGATCAGGAAGGCCAATGGAATGTTGGCTTTTATTGCTAGGGGGATAGAATATAAAAACAGGGAGGTATTGCTGCAGTTATATAAGGTATTGGTGAGACCGCACCTGGAATACTGCATACAGTTTTGGTGTCCATACTTAAGAAAAGACATACTTGCTCTCGAGGCAGTACAAAGAAGGTTCACTCGGTTAATCCCGGGGATGAGGGGGCGGACATATGAGGAGAGGTTGAGTAGATTGGGACTCTACTCATTGCAGTTCAGAAGAATGAGAGGCGATCTTATTGAAACATATAAGATTGTGAAGGGGCTTGATCGGGTGGATGCGGTAAGGATGTTCCCAAGGATGGGTGAAACTAGAACTAGGGGGCATAAGGGGCTGCTCTTTCAAAACTGAGATGAGGAGAAACTTCTTCACTCAGAGGGTAGTAGGTCTGTGGAATTTGCTGCCCCAGGAAGCTGTGGAAGCTACATCATTAAATAAATTTAAAACAGAAATAGACAGTTTCCTAGAAGTAAAGGGAATTAGGGGTTACGGGGAGCGGGCAGGAAATTGGACATGAATTTAGATTTGAGGTTAGGATCAGATCAGCCATGATCTTATTGAATGGCGGAGCAGGCTCGAGGGGCTGATTGGCCTATTCCTGCTCCTATTTCTTATGTTCTTATGTTCTTAACACTACTCTGTCACATCACTCCTCATACCCACTCAAAGTTCATCCTCATCTTACCTGCACTTAATCACCTCACCAGTACTCATCCCACCACTACCACTCAACCCAATCCTCATACAATCCCATGGCTCTATCTCATACTAACCCTCTCATGAATCTCTTTCACGGTCAACCTCACTCAACCTGCCACTACCTGTGCTGCAGCCACAGGGCATGCATCACATATGTGCAATAGGAAGCGTAAGGCAAACATGTCGTGAGCATGAAGGGGATGCACAAGTGTGTTTTAGGGTTTGTCATGGTGTTTACCTATATTTAATTTCTGATCAACTCACATAACATATTATATTGTCACCACTACTGCCACATCTTTGCGAATCTTGTCTGGTTTGTGCAATAATGCCCTTTCCTGACGATCACTATGAAGACCCACAACCGATGCCACCCATTGTGTCACTGCAGAGTGGGTGTCGGTGTATTTGCAGGGCTCTTTTGTGCAGACGACTGAGAGATGTCGGCGATGTCCCCGGTGGCACCCTGGAAGGATGCAGAGGAGAAGTTGTTGAGGGCAGTGGTGACTTTGACAGCGACAGGTAAGAAGATGGTGCTCGGGCCAGCCGGGAGCAACTTGGCATGAAGGAGGCTGCAGATGTCCACAACCACATGTCGAGTGACTCTGAGCCTCCGTGTGCACTGCTGCTCAGAGAGGTCCAGGAAGCTAAGCCTCAGTCTGTAGACCCTGTGGCGAGGGTATTGCCTTCTGCGATGCATCTCTCTCTACCGTTGCCCTCCCTCCTGCTGTGCAGGTGGATGTGTCTCAGCACTGTGTTGTGGGGCTCCACGTGTCAGAGGTGGACAGCATTGCCGGCGAGGCTGGTGATGCTGTTCGTCCTCCGAGGAGGTCATGACTGCAGCTACAGCGGCCCCCATCCGGAAGATGTACATTTGAGGGGGTCCGCAAGGTAGGTAAATGTGTCTGGACACCGGGGCAAGTGTGCAAGTTGGTGAATTTGATTGTTAAGAGGAGGGTGGTGGAGGCCAAACTTTGTCCAAACTGACAGAGTGGCCTCCTGCAATGAGTGAGGGTCTCCCCCCACCACCTGTCAAGTGGACCTTCGCAGCTGCCACAGGCTGATGACTGCAACACGTCCATTTGAACTGGGAGTGTTTCCCCCAGTACGGGAAACAGTCCCAATTGTTTGCAAAATCCCACCCCTCCTAAAATATCACGTTAATCAGGTCTCTAAACGACCCGAAATACCTAAATAAATTCTTTAAGTGGCACCCCGCCGGCTTTAATTGTCAGCGGGAGTCCCACATGCGGGGGCTGTGCGCGCATGTCAGCGCGTCACTGGGGAACCCGGAAGTGGCCGGGTTGGAGCCGGGCTCTAGACCCGCCCCAGGAATCCCCGATTTTCACAGGCCCCCCGCCACGAACGCACCCGATCGGGGGTGCGAAAATCGAGCCCTAAGAGTCTGCAAAGGGATATAGACTGGTTGGGTGGGTGGGCAGGAATGTGGCGGTTGGAGCGTGGTGTGGGGAAGAATATAAAAACAGGATATTTTTTAAATGGTGATAAACTGTTAAATGTGGTGTTCAGATGGATTTGGGTGGCCTCGTACAAGAAACACAGAAAGTTGGCATGCAGGTGCAGCAGGCAATCGGGAGGGTAGATGGCGTGTGGGCTTTCATTACGGTGGGGGCGGGGCGAACGGATTGAGTGCAAGAGTGGGGAAGTCTTGCTGCGGTTGTGCGGGGCTTTGATGGGACCTCACCTGGAGTGCTGTGTACAGTTTTGGACTCCTTATTTAGGGACGGACGCACTTGCCTTGGAGGCGGTGCAACACAGGTTCACTGGATTGATTCCTGGGATGAGAGGGTTGTCCTGTGAGGAGGGATCGAGTAGAATGGGCCTATACTCTCTGGAGTTTAGATGAATGAGAAATGATCTCACTGAAACATATGAGATTCTGAGGGGGCTTGACAGGGGAGATGCAGAGAGGTTGTTTCCCCTGGTTGGAGAGTCCAGAACTAGGGGTCATAGTCTCAGGATAAGGCGTCCGCCATTTGAGACTGAGATGAGGAGGAATTTCTTCACTCAGAGGGTTGTGAATTTTTGGAATTCTCTATCCCAGAGGGCTGTGGATGCTGAGTCGTTGAATATGTTCAAGGCTGAGATAGATAGATTTTTGGACTCAAGGGGAATCAAGGGATATGGGGATCTGGCGAGAAAGTGGAATTGAGGTGGAAGATCAGACATGATCTTATTGAATGGCGGACTACTCTTGCTCCTATTTCTTATGTTCTAATGTTCATAAGACCTTAGAGAGGGTGCAGAAGAAATTTACTAGAATGGTACCAGGGATGAGGGACTTCAGTTATGTGGAGAGGCTGGAGTTGTTCTCCATGGATCAGAGAAGGTTAAGAGGAGGTTTGATAGAGGTGTTCAAAATCATAAATAGTTTTGATAGTTTCTCCTTATTCATTCTGTTTCCAGTAGCAGAAGGGTGGGTAACCAGAGGACACAGATTTAAGATGATTGGAAAAAGAACCAGAGGCGACATGAGGAAACATTTTTTTTTAAATGCAGAGAGTTGTAATGATCTGGAATGCACTGCCTGAAAGGGTGGTGGAAGCAGATTCAATAGTAACTTTCAAAAAGGAATTGGATAAATACTTAAAGGGAAAAAATTTACAGGGCTATGCAGGAGAACAGGTAAGTGGGACTAATTGGATAGCTCCTTCAAAGAGCCGGCAAAGGCATGATGGGCTGAATGGCCTCCTTCTCTACTGTATCACACTATGATACTATATTAATTTCTATATTATATATGGTACTGTGTCAAATGATACTATGTTAATTTCCCTGTTAATGTTATCAGGTTGAAATAATAGATTCAAAAAGTGAACAGAACTCGACAAAAAATACCCAAAGAATGTTTAAGTAAATCCTGATTATTTATAATAATTATAAATATTATAACTATTATAATATTATAATAATTATAACTATTATAAGTAGCTCTACTGCTAACCGAGAAGGGCATTGCCCAGGATGATATGATGCACTAAAGAGAGAACTAAATAGAGGGTGAGGCTATGAGGTCAATTTTAACTCAGGGCAGGATTGTTGCTTAAGGGGGGCCCAAAGCATGTGGCTGGCCCAGAAGGCGGGAACGAAGCAAGGCCCGGCCGATTTTGATCGCCGAGCCTCATTCCTGTGTGGGAGCGCAGACTCTCACCTAAACCCAGCGGGAATGATGAGGTGGCTGGAGGCCGAGAGGGTAATATCCCGCGACAGGATGCTACTGCCAAGGATTCCTGACATCAGGTAAGTACTCCAGGGGGGTTACTGAAGTGAGCACTGTCAGGGGAGGGGAACGGAAAGTTGGGACAGGAGAAGCCCAAAGTTTCCTCGTGGGGTCCAGAGGTTAAAATCGGCCACATGGCTCTAGCAGTTAAAGTAAAATGTCAAACTGACAGGAATATTTCTCTCAATTGTTACGATACAGGACAAACAACCCAGACGTCATGCATTTAAGTCCCAGCGTAGCAAGTTGTGAAATTCAATTTAATACATCTCGTAATCTGTGAGCTAGCAGCATAAAAAATGACCAGGAAAACTGCCAGAACCTGCCACACCTACCTGGTCTGGGCCACATGTGACTGAGGTCCACAGTAAGTAGTGGTCTCATAATCACCTCTGAACTGGCCTAGGCGGCCATTTAATTTACAAACAATTGCTAGAAGGCGGCCCGCCATCATCTTTTCAGGGTAACTCACGATGGACAATAAATGTGGCCTTGCCATCGTCACCCATGCCCCCAGAGCAAATGAAGACTGTGGAAAAGAGCTAAATTTAAAACATTTTTTTACACTCTTCCTTGGGGGGAATATCTTACATTAAAATTGCTTTCTTCCACAGTGACATTCTCCCTTAAATCCAATTTTTACGGGAAAAAAAAGCTGTTGTTAAAACCTCAAATTCAGTGGCACAGCTATGTGTCCTAACTGGACAAAGTTCAATACCAAGAAGTGGTGCCTTTCTCCAATAGCCATCTCGTACTTCTATGTAGTCATACCAGCACAGGCGGCTCTTGAAAAGATCCATGGTTGTAAAATTCAAAACAATCTGCAACAGAAGCGAATAAAAGTCATAAAAATTACTCTCCCAAATCTGAGAACTGCAGGATTTATGCGACATGTAGCGTTATTTTCTAAATCCCTGCCTGTACTTATGTCATTAATCTTGTCGATTTCTTGAAATCAGGTGCCCATTTGCAAACGTACAGAAACCAGCACCACCAAAAAATACCAATATTGAAGAGCAGATACAAGAAAGGTCAGGTAAACTGGTCACTGTGGTGATCTGATGTCACCTGCATCATTTGGGCTCTGGTGGATAACATTCTCAGCAACTCTAATTAGCTGAAAGGTTGACATGCTAATGACATAATCATACTTCATCTAAACTCAGCTCAAACTCTAAAATCATAAACTCATCTAAATGACAATACTCCACTTCCTATTGCTAGGTTTGTTTGCAGTCGCTAGACTTGACTGAACTCCAGAATGTTTACACAGAAAGCCCCATAAACTATCGTGACTAAACCTCAGAATATTTATCTGGAAAGCTGCTGTGAATCATAGTATTACTAATTTAGCCTCAAGAGGTCACGGCAAAAATAACAAGAGGCTTGTGATGTTCCCATGTGTTTGTGTAGGATAATGCACAAACTTGCCAGATGTATATCTTGGAGGTTCCAGACAGCAGGAATGACTGTCCTCGTCATCAAAGCAGTATTTACTTAATCAAAAGTGAGAGCAAACACTGGATTGGATTTTGAACTTGCCACCCGGGCAGTAAACTGGCATTACGGATTGGCTACCTGTTATAGAAAATGCTCATCAACGGAAATTAAAAATCCGTCTGTTTCTATAACGGGTGGCTGATCTACCACCCCAGCTTTATGCCCAGGTGGCAAATTGACAATCTATCCCGTTGTGTCCCAGGTCATTTTTTTGCCTCCTTGAAAACGTTCATCTTAAAATAATGACAGTTTAAGCATCCTTCAAAAGGGCATTTTGAGTTTTTAGTTTGCTTCCCCAATGAATCAAAACTTGTTGGAGGCTGAAGGGGAGGAGGGAAAGAGAGAGCTCATTTTCAGTCTGAGAAATGATCAATCGCACCGACACCAAAGATAGAACGTGGATGCGGTCCAAGGGGGATCCCTCTGACTGATGTCAACTGGGGGTGTCGATTTCATTCTTTGACTGTGTGAAAGGAGGAATAGCATGTTTTCAACGTGAAGCCCGTAAGTTATTTTGAGGTAGACCTCTTGGGGAAAGTCGCAAGAGAACAGAATTACAGGGGATACATCCAAATAAAGCCACTTAACATTCAGTGTACTAATCCCTAGTTTACCTGGATCTTGAAATCAGTATGTGGAGTGTTTTCATATTTCTTCATTTGCAACTTTTCATTAATTAACAGCTGAGTTTACAACTCTGACAAAGTTTATGTCAATTAAGACAACGTGACGGTTTCAGTAACCATATTTTTTTTACACTCAGATCCCACTCCATGCGCACAAAGACATGGACTTCTTGGTGCCATGCCTTACCCTTCAGTTGGAAAGAAAGGGTAATTACTGTAATAGACATCAATATTATTGCTACTTTGTAATTAGATTTGTGCTTCTGTGGTTTCAGCTTAGTCTTGCCCTCTCTCCCTTTTACTTAATATACAAATCAACAACCCACACTGATGTAGCATTTTTAACTTTAGCAAAACAAACTCACCCAACAGAGTCATGAAAAGTCCAAATTCAATCATATCTAGGATATGGAACTCTAACCCATGGAATTTTACCACAATGCCTTACTAAATTCAGGTAATCTTTTATGAATAGTTCTCTTTTCCTTCAAACTTGTTGAGAAAGTCATTTCAAGTTGTAGTACTGTCAGCAATGAGTCAGGCAATTGATTTGTTACAGTAACAGACATGTCATTCAGATCCACTCAGAAACTAGTATTTTTACTGGCTCCAGGACTTTTTATGTAAAATGGTAGTAATCAGGCAGAAAATCGCCCTACACGCGGTGAATATAAAATTCCACAGGATTTGTCACAGAATGACGATCCGAGCCATATTCCTTCCCCCAGCAATAAGCCTTTAGTACCTGTTCATAAATTAATGGGGAAACAGTTATTTACAGAAATGAAATCTTTTTAGAATGCAGACCCAGTCAAAAGTTAATCTCATAGCCTCACAGTTAGGATTCTGGGCTTCAAGCAGTCAGGCTGCAGGTATGATCTAAAGCTTCAAAATAAATTGATTTATTTCCAGTATTTATCCTCTCTGTAATCTGTCGTGGGTGCCAGTAGGTGGGACATTGCACGTTTTCAAAATAAATCTTAATTATTGCAGCAACGTTTGCTTGTAAGAGTTTACTATGGCAGCATTTTAAATCTGCACAGAACATTTTCTATCTATAAATAATTAAATCTCTTTAATCTTTCTATTCATCTATGATAAGTATTCCAATACTGTTTGTTGTCTCAAATTACAGCATTCGCAGATCTAAAGGGATTCCTGTATTTAATGTGAATTCTGATAGGAACTCAGGTAGGAGTAGAAAAATGGCAAAATATGTTTTCATTTAGGGATTTGGCCCACTATTTGTTTGTACTCACTTTCAAAATTGTCACAGATTCTCCAAAAATCTCAGAAGCTTTTGTAGTTATTCATAAGTCCACACAGTTTTGCAGTGAAGTTAGTGGCAAATGCTAAACATTTCAGAGCAGGAGCGAGAGAGTGCAAAAACACAAAGATAGATAGAAGACATACAAAAAGAAATAGGAAACACAATGAAAGGGCTACTAAACTCAAGGAGAGGTATAGGAAATGCAAGCAGAGAAAAATCAAAACAAAGATGATTACTGGTTAAAAAAAAATCAAAGAGGAAGGAAAAAAACACAGAAAGTACTGGATGGGTGGAATGGATTACAAAAGTGTAATCCAATGAATGGGTTCAGGTGACACCATAAACCAGAAGAACAAACTGCATATGGTTTGTTTGTTCTCTGACACCTGAGGCTAAACTACTTCCTGTAATCCTGTGCCAGGATTTTTTTTTAATTTTTTTTTGTAATATATACAGACCTTTTTTTTAAAACTTCTGCTGATAGCTCTTCCCACAAAGGTAGTCTACTCTTTTACAGCCTCATCAGCACTAACCAAACTTTCCACTTGCTGGTAGCTCGTTTGTACCATGACTATCAGACTGACTTGGATAGCTACACTTAAGGAATTGGATAGACCACTAATACAGCTGCAACAGGCAGGCTGACACAGCTATTGGTCTGCTCCCCGATTTTCCTTTTATTTGTTCTCTATTTCTACTGACGAAGGTTACTCAGATTAGAATTATCTCTCTCTGCCTGAACAGAGAAAGCTTGTACCTATTTTCTATATATCCAAAAGCCATATATCCAAGTTTGCTGATGACACAAAGATTGGTGGCATAGTAAGCAGTGTAGGTGGGAGCAAAAAATTACAGAGACAATGAAAGATTAAGTGAGTGAGCAAAACTGTGGCAGGTGGATATCAATGCAGGCAAGTGTGAGGTCATCCATTATGGACCAAAAAAGGATAGATCAGAGTATTTTTTTAAATGGTGAAAAGCTAGGAACAGCGGAGGTCCAAAGAGATTTCGGGGTTCATGCCCCCCACAGATTATTCCCTGGAATATAGAGGGTTAAAGGTTGAGTTGACTGATGTTTTTAGGATTTTGAAAGGAATTGATAGGGTATTTAGAAGCTTTTTCTGCTGGCGGGGGAGTCTAGGACAAGGGGGCATAACCTTAAAATCAGAGCCAGGCAATTCAGGAGAGGAGTTAGGAAACACGTCTTCACACAAAGGATGGTAGAAGTGTGGAACTCTCTCCCACAAAAGGCAGTAGATGCGAGCTCAATTAATAATTTTAAATCGGAGATCGATAGATTTTTGCTAGCCAAGGGTATTAAGGGATATGGAGCCAAGGTGGGTGGATGGAGTTAGGATACAGATCAGCCATGATCTCATTGAGTGGCGGAACAGGTTTGAGGAGCTGAATGGCCTACTCCTGTTCCTATGTTCCTATGTCCAGGAGTAAAGTGGTTAACAAATAATATCACATTTTCCACGTGCTAGCATAATCTACAATTAAAGAACAAAATGTCTCATAATATAGTATGATGGCAGTACCATAGAGTAGTGTCAAAATGTCAATGCTTAGTTGTGTGCTTACAATAATCTTGAACCTAGACTTTTCAACTGATGGTATTTCAACACTTTCAATAACCCACTTAAACTTGATTTCAATTGATATGAAGGAGGCACCTCAATACATGTAAGTGCTGGGAAAATCTACCCAGCAGCTTAAAAATGGGCAAAAATTTATTTAATGTAGTTTTTCTTTACTGTGTTTCTAATTGACTTAGTAGCACGGCTAGATTTTTCTGCCCATTCACAGACAATAAACAAAAATTTAGCTGTTTCAAAATGCCTTGATGCACAAAACAAGTACTAAGCATAAATGACTCTATAAATCATGAGGTCCATATGCTGCGTTTGTATTTTTCTGCTTTGAGACAAGACTAAAAGGGTCCGGAAGGCCATAAAGCATTGGGTTTGGATCAACCACATTAACCAATAATTGGTTATATATGAATTAAGTTTCAAAGCTCAGAGTCTTTCAGCGCTGACTCAAATCACAGCATATATTTCTATTATTTCTAAAATAAATTTCCAGATACAATAAATGTCACACTTTAAACACAGATTTCATAATAGAAATATGATTAACGTATGTATGTGACTGAGCAAAATTCATTGGGATAGAAATTCATCTGGGCCGTTTTCAGGCATAGACTCGTTGCTGCGCAAGCAGCACTCGGTCCAACCAACAGGCCTGAGGCCGGCTCAAAATTGGGCCTCAGTAACATTTTACACGCGAGCTGCTGCCACCTCTACAGGCAGCTCATGCACTGAAGATGCAGAATGTCAGGCTGCTTGCCCCCCTGGCAACGATAAGTCCCAAATCTTTTGAAAACTTACCTTTTGTTGGCAGCCGCAGGGGCTGCTGAAGAATTCTGAGCTGGGCAGGCTCAGCACCTGCTCCGCTTATTATAAACAACATTTTTCTGAGATAGTCCTGCCACAGGCGATAATTAACATATGCGAGGTGCCTAATGCCAGCTTTAGGTGGCCATCCAGGATGCGTAAAACTATGGGCACAATAAATTTAGCAGCGGCCCGAATGCATGCGCAGATTAGGCATGGGCAATCCCACTGCTAAACTTGTCCATATTGCACCCATTTTAAGCCCAATAAACATGCTTAATTCATACCAATTTACACCCCATTGTTCAATCAATTTCTATAAGTTTGAAAATAAAAATCTTGTAGGCTTAAATTATTTTTTCTGGACTGGATCAAAGATTTTGAAAATTGCTGAATGATTAATTTTTCTAAGTAGTCCAAAGCATTTTGTGCCTAAAATATTTGATCAAAATGATAGCAGGTTATCTTTTACTCTGAAGTCATGTCTGATGCAAGATAGCACCAAGGATGGAAAGCACACAGATACGGTAACAAGAAATGTTTCAGATTACTAGAAGATTGGCTAGCAAAGCATCGTAAAGCGCCAGGTATACATACTCATCACATTAAGTGCCTTGGGAGGTTTTACCATATTAGAGGCACTATATAAATGCAAGTTGTTATTGTTGGCTTTAAATATTTAATTCAAATTGCAATTGTTTCTGTTGTGCCTCTTATCATAGTGGGGAGATGTTCCTCATACATTACACCATATAATACTACTTCATGTATATGAATTCATGATCTAACAGCATCAATGACTTACAAAGTGTGCATATATCTGAGTTATAACCACACCAATAACTGTTTTCATCATGCACCAAAACAATCACTGGTACAGTACGTCCTCTAACATACAAGTTTTATCATTTACATCAACAAAATAATTACCAAGAGTGTCCTTTAAAATACAGCAGTGCAGGAAACATCTGTGGATATACTGTAGGGATAAGACAACCAGAGACTATTCCAATATATTACCTTTTCACCAGGTGTAACTGAGATTCTCCAAACACAATGTGTGTATGAGGGGTATCCATTAGGAAATCCTGGGGATGTGAAATTACCGGTTGAATCTTGAAGAGTTTCTCCACAAGCTGCAGGGGAAAGCAAGAAGACTTAATATGGCTTTTATTAACTGCCTGTCCACTGCCATCTGCCAAAGTAAAATGCTGATTCTAAACAGAAAAATAATCACATCAAGATCCTGAACCATACTAAGCAAAATTAATTAAAATTTGAAATTTTACTTTCTGCAACTTTATATCATAAAATAAGTAAGGCAGTACCTGCTCCAGCCTTGTTAGGTTCTGCACTGCTACTGTGAAGGTCTTCCTAAGTTCAACCCCTGCTCTTTTTTGTTAATTGCTCTCAGATGGGGTCAGAGGGATAAAATTGGTTCAGTATCTGGCAAATATTTGGAGTAATCACTGCATCGGTAGTGGTGTAAGAGGTACCCACGCCACTAAAGTGGCAGATCTCAGAACGACATTATGCTGCTTCGAGAGAGAGATTGTGAGGCCTGAATTGGACTGAAGAAAATGGAGCAAATATGTTTTTTCATTCCCTGTGTGGAACAGAGGGGCAACTTTGTTCTGGTAATTAATCCTAGGGGGATCAATTACCTTTGTTTCTTTTACTCCTGGGACCTATTTAATCAATCCAGAATGAGATCTATACCTTCTCTTAGGAAGCATAGATCACGCTGGGCCTATCACAGGTGCTTTGGGCAGAACTCTTAGGAAGCCTGGCAATACCCTCAAACATAACCAATTACTTTTAAATAGAAAAAAACAACTGTAAAACAACTATGAAAGCAGAACTTGCTATCCATACAAGTAAAATTATGGAAGAAGCTATTTATTGGCTGCATTGGTTTAAAACACAAAATACAGTGGGAAAAAACAGATACATATCTGTGCAGCCATAGTTTGAGCTGCCAATCATTCCACTAGCTAGTGGGAGATTGATTAATTCTACTCTACCACTGGGTTTGATTGGTATTAATAATATCGACTGCTGCCACTTCCTACAATTAATGCTAAAAAATTAGACCCTTCACAGCAGTAAGCTGATGTTGATGACCTTCAATCTACAGCAATTTCACCTCATGAACTATTTAAAACATTCAGGTTTTCTAAAGTGATCTTGAATGGTTTCCACATAAGATTAGCATTTTTGTCACAGCATAATGAATAATAATGTGTTTTTCAGTCATCACCTGTTTGTCAGCAGGAAACTGCAACATTGTTAAAACCATGGAGAATATAATTTACTACAAATTAAAGATGACAAGTGACACAATACTCAGTAAAATGAAAACATACAAGACAGTTCTGAGCAGTAAGCATTGCCAATAGGTCAACTGTGAGACCTTTATTCATTTGAATGCTAAAAAATGGATTAACTCTTTGAATGCTTGGCTGTACTGCTAATACAAAACAAGTTTCAAAAGGGTTTGAGGGACACCATTATGAAGAGGTGGTCTGCACAGGTTGTTTTGTTCCCAATATTTGGTACTCAAGCTTAATATGGTGTAAAATGCAGTTGACCAAAATCATTACAATTGAGCCAATAGTGTGCATATGTGTGGGGGGCATGGCAGATCTCATTAACTTAAGTCATCTGCATATTCCAATTAGCAAAATGCAGTACTCAACAAAGGTGTTTTTACACTATGTCAGCGTAGCTGATGAGGAGTCAATCCTCCTCCGTTGGCAGCAATCCATGGTTTAACAAACACAATTCCCTTATCTCCATGGCATCAAAGACCCACTAAAATGTGGACCTATGATTTACCATGAGGATAAGGGAACTGATCATGGTGATGTAACTGGGAAGAACTGGTGCATAGGCCTCAGTCCTTCATAACCTGAGCTGAAGTGGTGCATACTAAAAGAGAGAGAAAAGAACAAACTATACAACACACCATACCAAATTCAGCAAGAAAGTACCGGGTACAAAATTGTTTCTTAGATATTACAAGTGACTAAAGACTGGGAGAGTTAAACATGTTGTCTGAGCTGACATAATACAATGTCCTCCTAATGATCACACCACCAAGTTCACCTATGTCAGTCACAACCTGCTGAACCCAATCTGTCATCCTCTGCACAGTGGATAGCAAAAACAGTCCCAATCATGCCCAAAACTTTTACTGCTCCAGCCAAAGGGCCTGGATTTTAGCATCGAGACGGGAACTTAACAGGTGGGTAGATTTGAGCATGGGGAATCCGGAAGCAAAGTGTGCCCGTTTAAATCTGTGATCACATCTTGATTGTAGTCAATTACCTTTGCTTCTGGGTTTCGTGTCTCCAAGCTGCACAGCGGGCGTACTGTGCACCCGGATGGCACGATCGGAACTGCATTATTTAAAGGGTCAGTTCAACAATGGATTTTGAAGGAGAAAAGAGAAATGGAGTCCAGGAAAGCAAAGGCAGCGCCTAGATTTAGTGATGCCTCCCAGATGTACTATTGGCTGCAGCGAGAGCCAGGATGGAGGTTATTTTTTCCAAGGGTTGGCAGGAAGAAACCTGGCTCTGTAGCACAAGAGGTAACATGCGGGAGCACGGTGCCCAAGTCATGGCTGCAGTGCAGGAAGCGATTCAGTGACCTGAGCCAGTCTAGAAAAGTGAGTACATTTGCCTATTCACCCACATCCTGTTGTGTACAACACCTCCCCTTCATCACTGACTTGGCAAGCGTACTCCATCACAAGACTCTTCACACCCACTTAAGTGTCACCAGCAACCATCCTTCGCCTCCCAAACCTGCGACCTCTACCACCTAGAAGGACAAGAGCAGCAGGCACATGGACACAACGCCACCTGCACATTCCCCTCCAAGTCACACACCATCCCGACTTGGAAATATATCGCCGTTCCTTCATCGTGACTGGGTCAAAATCCTGGAACTCCATTCCTAACAGCACTGTGGGAGAACCTTCACCACATGGACTGAAGCGGTTCAAGAAGGCGGCTCACCACCACCTTCTCAAGGGCAATTAGGGATGGGCAGTGAATGCCGACCTCGCCAGCGACGCCCACATCCCATGAACGAATAAAAAAAAATGCACTTGCTCACCTCCCCATTTATGAACCCAACATTGTCACTCACCCCAATCCTTATGCAATGTGATGCATCTGTCTGACAGTTAACCTCTGATGCATCTGTATGATAGTCATCCACGTCAAATGCACTGCATCCATCGGGTGAATATGGTACCTCCAGTCACTCACAGATCTGTTCTGTTGCCTCTTGTTGGAGAAGAGAGCGCAAAACACAAGACAGAGGGCGAGGACTGGAGGTGGACCTCCACAGATTGTGGAATTAACTGAAGCAGAGGAGGAGTCAATGGAGATAAGTGGCACAACTGCGGTCCTCTCCATCGGAGTTAGTGAGAATGGAAGCTCACAATATGGCTGGTGACAGAATATAGCACATATTTCACAAAGATGCTGACTTTATTTAGTTGATGCCTGAAGTATGAGAAGCCTGAATATGGAGATTAGCACGGTTGTTGTTGTGCCAAGACTAAGTCATTTCAATTTATTTTGTCTTCCAGGGTCTTCACGTCTACAAGAAGATTCTGCTGAAATGGATGATGTCAATTCCTCAGAGGACATCATTCCTTCTGAGGGTGCACTGTCACAGGATATGCAGCCATGCACCAGCGCAGATACTCGCACTTTGGTGGGTCCCGTTAGACAGATAGTCGGGTTGTCACCTGGTGATTCACAAGTCACAAGTGAGCACAAGCAGACACTAGTGGCAGGGGCAGCTGTGGAGAGTCCGTGTCGGAGGGCCACCTCCATTGAGCTTCAAGCATGGCTCACAAATAAGTCTCTGCAGGCCATTTCACCAAGCTGCTCTCCAGCAGAGTGGTAGGAGTGATGTGGCGCTGGCCCAGGAGAGGGATGATGGCGAAACAGGACATGGACGTTCGAACTCCACTCAAGCGCTCCTACATCTCATCTGTTGCACCGCCCCCCCCACCCCCCCAACCAGTACCTGAAATAATGCCTCCTCTCCCGATGGCCGAGTCTGCCCCTGCACAGGTGCAGGTGAAGCAGTCTTTGGCTGGGCCCTCACGGGTTCCAAAACCCAGAAGTCATAAGCCAAAAGCATCTCAGCAGTCAGGGCAGGGATCTGAGCAGCCTGCCACTACCTCTGCTGAAGTCACAGGGGATGCACCACGTAGAAGTGGTGAATTTAAGCAATTGTAGTTCACCAAATGGTATGCACAAGGGTGTTTGAACAAATGTTCTTTTGTAATTTATTTTTTATGTTGGCACATAAACTTTATTAATTATCACCACTTGCAAGTCTTCTACATTATTGCTTCCAGATTTGCAAGTGGACCTTTCATTTGCTTCGTGATCAATGCTAATACATGGCGATGCCCTTTGGGTGGCTGTACAATGGGTGTATGCGTGGCTGAAGGACTGTTTTGTGCAAAGTTGGGGGTGGGGGTGGGGGTGGGGTGAGGGAAAAGAGGTGGTGTTGTTGGTGGTCGTGGTGATGATTTTGCCAGGTGGCATGAATATTTCAAAGATCTTTATTTTTGGAATGTCATAATGAGAACCTGAGAGGTGAGGCCATCCCGGGCAGCAACGTGCGCGGCTGATCGAGCGATGTGTGCAACACTGTCATATTCCTCCTCCTCATCGACGTCCTCCTCATCCTCTTCCTTTTCCTCAATGTTGCCGCCTACAGGGGATGATCGAGAAGTGATCGAGAAGCGCCTTTGTCCTCGGCTACCTGTAAACCTCCCTGCAGCGCAATGTTGTGCAGGATGCAGCGCACCATGATTATCCTGGAGACTTTCGCTGGCAAGTGCTGATGGGCTCACCCACCCCGGCATCTAAAGCTCATCTTTAACATGTCTATGGCTTGCTCAATGACACACCTGGTGGTCATGTGGCTCTGGTTGTATTGTTGTTGTGCCTCATTGGTGGGGTTCCTCAGAGGTGCCATGATCCACATTTGCAGGGGGAATTCCTAGTCTCCAAAGAGTCAGCCCTTAAGTCTGTCTCTTGACTGGAAGAGGTCTGGAATGTTTGAAGAGCATAAAATGAATGCATCATGATAGCTGCCAGGGAATCTGGCACACAGCTGCAGAAATCTCATGTGGTCACATACCAGCTGCTTATTAATGGAGTGATCGCCCTTTTGGTTAATGAATACTGCTGGTTTATGTGGTGATCCTTGGATTGCCACTTGTGTGCAATCGATTGCGCCCTGCACCCATGGGAAGCCAGCCAGAGAGAAAAAACTCAGTGCATTCTGGCTGTTGTCGTCGTGGGGAAAGTCTCCAACTATCCATCAATCACCTGCCTTATCCACTTATGTGCTGACAATTGAGAGTCCCTGCAGATGTCACCAGTGGAGCCCTGGAAGGAACCAGAGGCAAAGAAATTCAAGGATGCGGTTACTTTCAGTGCCACAGGCAATGCGTAGCCACCAGATTCAGCAGGGAGCAGCTCTTCCTGAAAGAGGCAGCCAATGTCTGCGACCACCTGCCGACTCATCCTGAGCCTGCATAGGCACTGCTCCTCAGAGAGGTCCAGGAAGCTCAGCCTCTGCCTGTATATGCTCTCACGTGGGTAGTGCCTCCTGCCACCTCAGCCCCGCTGTTGGTATCCTCTCTGTAGTTCTTCAGATCCTTGTTGCGCATTTCTGCCTTGGGTACCTGCAGATCCCAGAACTGCATGACGTGCCTGCTCTGGATGGTGATTTTCCTCCTCCTCAGATGTACCGTGGAATGTATTCATTTCACCTCCCATCCTGATCTTGTCAGTTTGAGAGGCTCCAAAATGTTGGTAAATATGTCTGAACACAAGAATTCGGTCTCAACAAAAAAATCTCAGTCTAAACACAAAGAACTCTCAGCTAAATGATTGCCTGAGAGAACTGAACGACCATCTGCAATACCTGACCTTTTATTGAGATGTCTCAATCACAGGTTTAAAAGGTCCAAATGAACTTCTGCTGCATCTCCCCTCCATTTCAATGGCGTCTTTCAGAAGCCATGGGAAACACATGCAGGAGAAGGTAAATCCGTTGCTGTTGCAGAATCCACAAGAAATTAAGTACCTCAAATGTTTAAACTACCTACATTGCCCCTGTAACAAAATCGGCCTGCCGGCTTTAAGTGGGGATGGGACTTCCGGGTATTGGTTACCCGCGCGCATCCTAACACACCAGGGTTAAACCCGGAAGTTGACACGTTGAAACTGGGATGTGGTCCCGCTTCCAACTTCTGTCATTTTGACCTCACACCTGCCCTCAACCCACCCGTTTTTGGGGGTTAAAATTCCCCCCAGATTAATCCATTTCTCACCAGTAGTTACTACAATCTGCCATTAATTTAATTTTAAATAATCTGTCTTTGACAATAGCTTGGCTGTCTACTAACACAAGAAAACCACTGCAAATTTCGCTGAGGATTTAAATGCCCAAATGCAGACAGAATACTTATCTGCGTAGTTTACATCCAGAGTTTCTTTGGCTTATTCCACACTTAGTGTGTGAGTCGACATGGGTGAATTAAGTAAAGCTCTCTTGTGCACTCTGCTGTCTCTATTGGCCTAATTATATGTTTGTGGTGTGGGCATAACAACATTATGTCACTTTGCATACATCAGGTGCAAGCACATGGATGTAGAAACAAAAATAATTTCTCTTCTCATTCATTATATGCAGAGGGCAAAATATATGGCAGCTGGAATGGAGTAGAACTGATGGACAAAAAGCAGAGGCAGTAAAAATTTGGAGCAGGTGAAGCCATAACTCTGGTAACTATACTGCACTGCCTTAGTTCCATTCACCAGCATAAATCTACTTAGGAGAACAGAACTTCATGAGCATATTAAGACTTCTTCCATTTGTGCTTGGACATCTAAGCATTGCTGTACATTTCACCTATAAATTTTCCTTTTAAACAATAATAAGTAAAGTAAGACCCCTGAACTATTAGCTGCCAGTGAAGAACCTCTAAAGATAGGTTATCAGTCTGACACCAAACAAAGCTGGGCATTAAAAAAAATCATTGTGCATTTTGGAGAAATGGGTCCAGCTCCACACAAACACAAAATGACGCATTCATGTATGCACAAATTTTTTTGTGCATCAAATCAAAAAAACGACAGATCAAAACTACCAGGAAATCATCCCTGAAGCTGGACTGTATGGTTCAACCTGCTCTAAAGAAATCTCCGTGGGTTGGCAAAGGATTCTAGGTAAGAAACCATTAGGTATCTCAATACTCCTAATTGGCTGTGATCAGTACTCCTAATTGCCTGTTTACTGAGGGAACATGCATGCTAACAACTTCATCTGAAAACAGCTAAACAAAATCTAGAGAGATTGTTATACATCTAGACCTACATTAAAAAAGGCATTGGTCCAGAAATTGCTCATGAAGAAACAGCGAGGCTAACGGGCTCACCGTTATTTCAGGGCAAATGGAAGAGCAAGTTCCGGCAAGCCCACATGCACAATCAAACACGGAAATCCGAAAATTGCTCTACCATTTGCCCTGTTCCTTTGAAAGCTGAGTGGGAAGGACAGCTCGCTGACTGAATGAATGGGCCAGCGTGAACTTGCTGCATTGCCCACCTGGAAACTACCTAATCTCTCCATAAAAAGGGTACGCTGAGTTATATCAGGTCTAAATTAACTTTTAACTGCATGGTAAGTGTTAATGACTGCCAAACAACCTCTCTGGCGCTGAAGATTAACTTTTAAAAATGTGGAGTCTCATTCCTCCCGTTATTAATTGTTGTTGGACATCTTAAAAAAATTAATTTGAAATTTTTATTTTTTTTTAAAACTTATTCTTTCTATCTCTTTTATCTCTATCTTTTTAATCTTACCCTCTCTTTATTTTGCTTTCTCTAACTGATTTTATAGTGAATTTACCAATCTATCTGACACTTCCTGGTTCTGGCTGCGTGGCTTGTCAAGGATGTTTCAAGCTGATTGGTTAAAGGAAGAGAGCAACCCTTTTCTCACTTTCACAGCTGACAGAAACCCGGGAAAACCCACTGCACTTGTTGCATCTCACCACTAAAGCAAATTGGTGCCCAGAAGCCCGCAAATAGTTTGTGGGTGAGTTTATAAGCTAACAAGCGGTGGGTGAGGTTCATTTGATGCTCAGCGCAATTTCTGGAACATTGAGTTCAAATCTCAGTTTGATTCAGTGGTTGTTCTCTTACCTCTGAGTCAGAAAGTCATGGGTTCAAGCCCCACTGTAGGATTCAAGCACATAATTCTGGGATGCTACTTCATTATGCTACTGAGAGAATGTCGCATTGTCAGAGTGTGCTGCCTTTTGGAAGGGAACTTGAACCAAGGTCCCGTCTGCTTATTCGAGTGAATGTAAAAAAATCCCATAGCATTATTTGAAGAAGAACAAGGGAGTTGTACCGGCCAACATTTATCCTTTAACCAAAACAGATTAGTTGGTCTTTTATCTTGTTGCTGTTTGTGAGACTTCGTTGTGCACAATTTAACTGCTGCATTTTCCACCAAAACAACTGTAATTACACTTCAAGAGTAATCCACTGACTGTGAAGTGCTTCAGAATGTCCCGAGGATGTGAAAGGCAATATCTAAATGCAAGTTCTTTCTTTTTTTAAAAAAATAAAATCAGAAAGAACTATAAACCAGCTTGACCAGCATCTGAAAGAGAATCGCAGCTTAGCATTTTGGGTATGACCTTTCATTGGAGTGGATCGAGCTCATGTAAAGTATAATGTGGCTAATGCAAACCATGTGTAATGTCAAAACAAGTCTGAAAGCAGGCTAAAGATTAGGTCCAAAATGCCTTCAAACTGTGAAATGTGTCTTGAGTTCCCATATTACTAAAGGTTACAGACCTAGGTATTTTCCAGGTGATCTCTACTTCTTGTTGAGATATTGTCTATGATCTATAACCCTATAACATTAGAACAATCAGCGTTGCATGTACTTCCAGCAATCATTGTATTTTTGCAAGTTATGATGCAATCTATTTCATATTGTTATCAAAGGCTCTGAAAACTTTAGAATCTATTGAATGAAACTCCACACCTATCCAGCACAAGGGTTACAATAGAAAGGACTGCTTGACAAATAGTTCTTCTGCTGTTTGAACAGATGTAGGAAAAATGTTACAGTACATACCAATGCTGCATAAGAGTTCTGAGATTAGAGGATTACTTAAACATCACAAATCGGCTAAAATAAGTCATTTTTAAATGAAGAAAGAGAAATGCTATGATCTTTTCCTCAACAAGGCCACCTGTCTTACAAATAGTATTATGTAGGTTTCATCTCTATAAGCAGCTTGCCATGATCTGATCTGAAATCAAATGCAGAAGGGTTTAGACCTCCACTTTTAAGGAGTGAAATCTTCTGACAACATAATTATCATACAGTATCCCTGATAAAGGATGCCTGTATCACATCTGAAGAAATTTCACTTCTGTGGAATGTTATGGAAATTTTAATTAAAATATTTCAATATCTTAAATGTCATCTTGGCTTTCCTGCTTTTTAATGAATAGAAAGCATTCTAATAATTTTGGGATATTTCAAAAGAGTGCTTAAGATAAGTATAGTTTGAAACGCAAATCTAAGCACATGACACATACTATAATATTAACACATTGGGACATAATTTGCTGTAGCAGGGCATCTAACGGCATCTGCTGTTAGTTAGACATATCCCTGCATGTTTAGATTTTTACATTTTTTGGTGGGAAGTTGCTGAAAGTGTGAACTGATAACGTTGCAGTGAGGGGAACAGGGCACCTGGGACCTGACTGAACAAGGCAAACAACTGTGTATCTCCTTAACCAATCAGATTGAAGGATTGTGAAATAAACAGTGCAAGGACTGAGAAGGGAGTGCAAATTAGAGTGGGGGAATTCAATGTCAAATCAGGTACAGAAAGAGAAATAAAGAGGGGGAAAGAAAGATTGGATTAAGAGAGAAAAAAGAAAGGAAAAATAAAAAAATAATTTAAAATTTAAAATTTGACATTTTAAAAATCTCCAACAATACCTGAAGGAATGAGACTCCACACTTGTAAAGTTAATTTTCAGTGCCAGAGAAGTTGATTGGCAGTAATTGACACTTATCACATCATTAAAAGGGTATTTAGACTGAAATGAACAAGACTTAACTTTCTGTGGCGAGTTTAGTTTGTATCTACCGCACAAATACAGGAACTTCACGACATTCAATGCATTTCAATGGTGAGGTAGACAGCGAGTTGCTGTTTTCCCGAAGCTAACGACGGAGCAGCGCAACCCAGACAGCAACTTTTGAATATTCGCATTTAACCGCGCATCTGGCCCTCGCCTGAAGTTGGTGTGTCATTTGCGCATAAATAAAAGTGAGCGCCATTAGCCTCACTGTTATTTTGAGAGCAAAATCTGGCCCATTTCCTGATATAAAGTGGTGAAATAAAACTGCATGCGGGATTTTAATTACCTCCACCCAGCAGAAAGGCGGTGGTAGTGGATTTAATATCATAAAGGCGGACTTCCTTCCCCCCAGCCACCATATTGCCTCCAGAATTTACATGGACGGCAAGGCGTCTGCCTTAATCAGGCAGAAGCATTATGAATCCATGCAAATCAGGGTCCTATAACATACATAAAACCCCGAGGCAACTTTAACAGTACTTTGGACAGAATGTGTGTCATGGACTCAGTAAAACCTGGCAGGGAAGGGGAAGAAGCCTGTCTTATTTTTGTGGAGCCATGAGTGCTCCTCCACAAGAGCAATGTGGGCCGCTGCTGCCTTGACTCAGGTGATGTTCAAAAGCTGAAGCATAAAATGCATATCATCTAGAGAATAAAGTTTTTGTTTACTCTTTGAACCAAATCAATAATGTGGTAATTTCAAAATACGTGAATGCAACACTGTACCTGATTGTGAACTTGAAATGGGCCAGTCTCCTCATTCTATCAAATTCACAGTCATTAAAAAAGTGCTCAAGTGGTAAGTATCCTGATTTTGTGAAATTTATTCACACCGAACACACTCCACTAAAAATTATATCCATTTTTTAAAATAAGAGATAAAAGAATAAATTTAAAAGAAATATAAAAATATCCAGGGTATATTTTAAGCATGGTCAGACTAAATATATACCCCTGTAAATTTATGGATTTAAAAAAAAAATCATACCACAGCTTACCTCCTAATCAAGACCATTATTTTGCAACATTCCTAAGACTAGGCTTTGAAATATGAAGTTCATTTGTCTCACGTCAGCTCCCAACATTTTCTTCTACTCCACTGAAAGTAGGACACTGGGTACATGATGAAACATTGGGGCAGATTTTTCTGTTACTGTGATTGGTGTATTGGTATTGCCTGGGCACAGCACATGGAGGAAAATTGTGCAGGGAGAATCACACAATGTTAATGGAACCTTTACATCCATTTAAATCAATGGATAGAAAATCAGATGGGCACCATTATGGGTGTAAAATCCTCTCTGTCTGATTTTCCTCTATGTACTAAACCCAGGTGACCCAGCAACAAGAAAAGTGACTTCAAAAATACAATGATATTCTCCTAGCAATACTTGAGGATAATGCTGTAATTGGGCTTTACCGTGGAATATTCTTTTAAATCCATAAATTAAATTAACATTAACACAGTATACCCACCTGCACTTGCGGAGTCAAGTTTTCATAATTTTGCAATGTATAATAAAAAAGCAAAGTCTGCATCATTTCTTCTCGATATATGGTTTAAAAGAGCTTCACAATTAACACCTTCCTTCATCATCACTGGGTCAAAATCCTGGAACTCCCTACCTAACAGCACTGTGGGAGAACCTTCACCACATGAACTGCAGCGGTTCAAGAAGAAGGCTCACCACCACCTTCTCAAGGGCAACTAGCGATGAGCAATAAATGTTGGCCTTGCCAGCGATGCCCACATCCCAAGAATGAATTAAAAAAATGTATCAACATGATTTATTTTTCTACATTTTGTTTTTCTCATAAATTGCTCAGGCGTAAAAGTGCTCACCTGGTGACAGCAGCTGTCTTGTAATAGTATCATTAAGTAGGTCCATCTGTCATAGAAAATGGCACAAATACCTAAATGGAATCCTTATTTCCCTGAAATAACATGGAGCTCCCTTGAGGATTGATATAGTTGAGCTGATTAATATATCATCACTCCCTGCCAGTGATAGTTAGGAGCTATATTTATTACAGTGAATAACACTTCAGTGTTCCTAAAATGGAAATGATGCACTTAAGTATGTTATTTTGTTGTTTTTAAAAAATAATTCAGTTCTTTTAAAGCAAAACACAGATTTGTTTACATTCTTGATAATAAACAGAGAAACAAATCTATGTAAATGTATTGCTATTTTCTTGTTACGTTACTCTATTTATAATGCAGAACATTTCTAATGGACATTGTGACATTATGGCCCTGATGTTTCCAAATCACCTAGTTTAGACTCCAGCCTAGATTCAGAGCACCAACTGTACCATTGGAATCATGGTGCAAGCATAAGATCATACATTGCAGTTCCTCATAAGTCATCCTGGCAAATTTATAATTCTGTTTGTGGTACGGGCACATTGAGCATGTACCCTGCTTACATGTAATGCGTAATGTTATTGTAGCAAATTCTAACCTCAAGGCTTCCCTGACGATTCTGTGGGAGGTGCACTAAGATGTGGTTCTGAAGGTCCAGGAAGGTCTCAGATTTAATCTCATGTCTAAGCAAAGTGCAATAGGAAAACTACACATTGTTGTCAGCATCAATGAGCTTTGAAAAAGAAAAATCAATCAGGGTTCCTACTCCTGTCAGGTGTTCACAATGACCCTAAGAAAGAACGGCAGTGTGTGTGGACATTAAATAAGGACAGGACCAAACTTGGACTCTGATGCCTCTATGATTAAATAGCTTACTTATACTCATTGTCTAGCTTCACACAAGAATGGCCACTTGGGTGAGGTACCAAGAGGGCTGTTGATGTCCATGAAAATATCCTCCCATACGAGTCACCACCTACATAACTGAAGGAATTGGGAAAACCAAAAAATGTTAAGTCCCCCCATCTCTTACTTATTTTTACAAAGTCCATTTTATCATACATATGTGTTTTGTGCTTAAATATGTAATTAATTTTAAACCATTCATTATTTTGCACAACCATTCCCCCTCCCTTTTCTCCTAAATCAAAGTGGGACATTCCCTGGCAGCCAGCCCCCGGTACCTTGCCTAAGCGGCTATTCTTTATGTGAGAGTTCAGACTGAAAAAAAAAAAATCAGACTATTCAAATATTAAGGGCATGACAACCAAACCCAATCTTGTCCTCACTGGACATACTTGCCGATAAGGGTCGCCAGACAGCAAACAAGAGCAGGAACATTGCCTGATTTTTGTTTCTCCTCCCTAGCTCAAAGGTGCTGAGGCCAACTTTAGCACCTCCATGACCACCCCAGCTAAGATCAGCTAATTTAGCACAGACTAGGAGTTAATCCCTCCTAATCTGTATGGGTCAGTACCATATTGGGTAATGAAACTGCTGAGCCAATGGGCTGTTTAACATATTGCAGCCTAATAAAACTTGTTTTAGTGTGCTTAAATCGTGTCTCACTATTTCTGCTTTATAGCTATACATAATAAGAATAGAAATATGATCCAAAATTCTTATCAGTGTACAATGTTAATCAGTATTATAAATGGAAGGTTTTTGAAGCCAGCAGAAAGAAGGATGCTGGACTTAAATTGGATTTTCCACCCAATTTAACACCAAATGCGTTGTAAATAATGAGCTGCAGAATTCAAGAAATTACTGAAATTAGGCAAAATTATTTAATAAATCAAAGTTTAGGTGTTTAAAAGCTAACTTTGAAAGCCCTTTTCAGAGTATAGTTCATTAACTGGTCAAGAATGAATAATATACATGTTAAATAGGCATTCTGAAGATTGACATGATTTACCTTTGTGGGGCAGGGAGATGGGTTGAATAAATTATAAAAGTACCTTTTGCGAGACGCCTGACCCACCAGCAGGACCTTGTTTACAGCCAACGGGAATTGGAAAATTGTAGGCATTCTGCCCACGGTTTTGCAATCCTTGTTAGCTACACGTGAGCACATTCCTGTGTACAATATTTTTACACAAGCATTAATCAACTAGCCCAGACAATATGAGCCGAATGGCCTTCTTCTGTGTTGTGAACACCTATGGTTGTAACAGTGCTGACCACGAAACCACCATGTATGTCTTGTAGTCTATGGCATCAGTGAAAATCTCTAAATCCACCTTTTATAACTTGCTCTCAGTCATCTCAATATAACATGTAGTGCCTGAGTTATTTTGCAGTAACAGACTAGCAAAAATGCTGCAGTATCACTATCTCTTCCTGTTATGTGATAATTCTGAGAGCTTTTGTGATACTCTGTTATACTCCTCAACATCATCATCTCAGGTGACTACGACATTGTTTCAAACAGCCAGCAATGGTAGACTAGTCAGTCCACATAGATCTCATAGCATTAGAATCATGCATGCAATTAACAAAATTACAAACGTACCATACAATTGATGAACCAGACGTTGGTGTGGACTGAATAAAACAAACTAAGGAAGAGGACAGCAGTTATAAACTACTGTTTGTACTTCATGGTGCTGTTAGTGACCTTCATTTGAGCTACTGTCTCAGGACACGCTGTATGGTTTGACAGCCTGAATAATAACATTTTGCAGTTATAAAAAGAACAAAAGACTCGCATTATTATAGCGCCTTTCATGACCTCAGGACGCCACAAAGTGCTTTACAGTCAATCAAGTACTTTTTGAAAAGTTGTGACTGTTGTAATGTAGGAAATAATATCCATTAATGTAACAAAATGCCACAAAGAGCTTCACAGAGGTGTAAATAACTGGACATCAAGAAATACTGAGAGAAGGGTTAGGGGTGGTGGCTGAAAGCAAGATCAAAAGTGTAGGTTTTAAGGAGGGAAGAGAAGCGTCAAGGCAGGGGGAGTTTAGAGGGGGCATTTCAGAGCTTGGGGCCAAGACTAAAGCCTCTGCAACTGAAAGGGGAGTAGGGAGTAAGGGGAATGCAGAGGAAGCCAAAGTTGGAAGAACAGAAGGAGCATGGAGAAACATAGAGTAAAATGAGGGATGGACGAGGCCTTAAAAGGATCTATGGATGAGAGCAAAGATTTTGAAATTGATTCATAAGCAGATAGGGAGCCAATGGAGTTTGACGAGCACAGGCGTAATAGGGGAATGGCACTTAACATGGGTTGGGAAGCGGGTGATGGAGATTTGGATCAGTTGGAATTTGTGAAGCGTAAAGCGTGGGAGGCCAGCAAGGAAAGCATTGGATAATCAAGTCTGGAGAAGATAAAGGCACAGATAAGCAATTCAGTGACAATGGGCTGAGGTGCGACGAAGGTAAGTGATGTTGTGGTCTTGGTGGTGGTTAGACTGGGAAATTTAAAACTCAGCTCTAGGTCAAACTTGACACCAAGGTTGTACACCATCAGGTTCAGTCAGAGTTGTGAGAGAGATGGAGGGAATCGGGAGCTAAGGCGCAAAAGTAAACAGCATGGCTTCAGTCTTGTTGATGTTAAAGGAAATTCTTACTCCTCCAGGATTTGATGTTGGCTATGCAGTTGGACAGCACAGGGGTGGTCAAGGAGTCAAAGACAGTGGCAAAGAGATAAAGCTGGGCCTCATTAGCAAAGAGCAGCATGTAGACAAAGAAAAGAAGGGAGCCAAGGATGGAGCCTTGGGATACACCCAAAGGATCAATAGGAAGAGAAACCATTACAGGAAATGTGCTGGCTGTGTGGAATCAAGCTAATGCAGTGCTATAGAGGTAGACCTCAAGGGAGAAAGGGTGGAGAAAGATGGAATGGTTTATTGTGTCACAAGAAAAAATTCTAAAAAAAATCCATCTATTTTTGAATTAAACAAAATGTTGTCCTATATTTAGCCAGATATAAAACATTTGCCTCCTTCCTCCCCAGATTCTGACTCCCACTAATCAGTTGCATGGCGTCCATATAATTAAGTTAGTTATAGTTGGCTATGGTGCTGTGAAATCAAGATATATTTTTTTAAAAATACAAGTGATATTTTTGGAATTTCACCAAGGCTCTGTCAGTAGCTTGGTGAATCATTAAAGCTTATAAAATGATAATGCTAACTATTCTTGTGATAAAGGATCTGTAAAATAACATCAAAAATATCTGTTTAAAACTACTCAGTGGATAAATATACCAAGTAGTGTGGCAGTGAACCAGACATAGCAAGAAGGCCCCAGGTTTGGTCCATATTAAATTAGCTGAACTCAACTGTGGCAAGTGTAAAGCATAAAAATTCATTACGATACATCTGGGCTAGGAAGGAGAGAAGAAAAATCAGCCAAGATTCTCATTCCTCATCACTATCCAGTGAACCCCTACTGGCAAGTGTGCATGTGTGGGCATCAGTGGAGGATAGAACCAGGCTTCGTTGTGATGATCCCATGGTTGAAGAGCCTACTGACACTGTCTGTCCTGAGTCACAAATGAGGAATGGGCCTTTAGGCGAGTTACTGTCATCAGTGGAGGAGGGGTGAGGGGAAGAAATCAAGAGGAAAACTGGAAGAGAGAAGCAAAATATCTGTTTATTAGCCACCACAAAGCTTAATTTTGAGCAGTTGATTTTTACTTTCCAAAACACATCACAGACTTTGGCCCATAAACTCCCACTCAGCATCTTAACAGGATGTAACAAATTTGTTCATTTAATAGGTTTTTAAATTATGGCCTAGAGTTTACTGTCAAAAGAACATTGAGGCTAATGGCGCTCACCGTTACTTATGCGCAAATCGCACAGCAACTTCAGGCTAGGGCAGATGCGCGAAAATCCGGAAGTTGCTGGCTGAGATGCATGCTCCGCCATTAGCTTCACGAAAATGGCATCTCGCTGAATGACTCACCATTCAAATGCATTGAACAGTGTGAAGTTGCTGTATTTGCACGGTAGGTACGAACTAAACTCGCCACAGAAAGTTAGGGCATGTCCATTTCAGTCAAGAATCTTTTTAACAGCATGATAATTGTTAATTACTGCCAAACAACCTCTCTGGCACTGAAAATTAAATATTACACGGGTGGAGTCTCATTCCTTCAGGTTTTAATTGTTTGAGATTTTTTTTTAATTAAAATTACATTTTAAAAAAACTTTTTCTTTCTGTCTCTTTTTACTCTCTCTCTTAATCCAATCTTCCCCTCTCTTTCTTTCTGTACCTGATTTGACATTTAATTCACTATTCTAACTTACACTTCCTTGTTCAGACTCAGTGCTGCTCATTTATCAATCTTTCAATCTGATTGGTTAAGGAGATGTTACTTGCCCTGTTCACACAGCACCCAGATGCCCTGTAGAGGGCGCAGCGCAGTTTCCAACTCCCACTTCCAGCAACTTGCAGTGCAAAATCACATGGAAATTAAACAGGCACGGGCAGGTCTAACTAACGGCAGGTGCAGTTCGTTGATCGACTACAGCAAATTGTGGGCCGTTATAATGAATGCAACAACCAAACATCACCAGCGGGTGTCCTCGTCAGTGGAACCCTCAGTGACAGATTTCCAACAGAAAAAACAGCTCCTGCATTAGATGGAAACATACACACTAAATGCTGCAGATTTGGAGAGGTAAGTAATTGTCTAAACACAAAGGGAAAGTTGGGGGCTTATTGCCGGTTGAGAGTGGGTAAAGAGTAAAGGGTCCTGGCAAATGGCCAGGAAACAGTGCACTTGACTTCATTACTTAAAAAGGCATACCTGAAGAATACATACTAGTAAGTTTAATGTTCATTATGGAGAACATCTTTGCGATTATCTTGGATGGGCATTTGGACGTGACTTACTAAAGGGCAGACTGCATGGATTCAGGGAACAAAGGTCATATTTAATTAACTGACTGGGGAGGTTTTTTCAAAGGCAACAGTGACATGGTGGACTGTGGAAATTCAGTTCATATTATATTCATGGATTTTCAGAAAGCTTTGACAAGGTTCCATAATTGATAGCTAAAGTCAGAAGTTACAGAATATAAAGCAAAGAACGGCTCTGGATATAAATCTGGTTTACGAACAATAAACCAGGGGACCTGGGTGGTGTGGTGAGTTAGGCATTAACTGTTTACCTCTACGTCCTCGGTTCAAATCCAGCCCAGACTGATGGGATGAAAGTCTGCTGGCTGTAAAGGTACTACCTGAAATTAGTTTGCGTACTTTAAATCCAATTCCTAGTGGGCAAGGGCCTACAGCATAAAACGATCCCTTATGTGGCACTAATTGTCACTCAGATAGGCTTAAGGATGGTCAGTGTGGGAAATGGAAAAAAAATCCCACACTGGTGCAGAAGGGGATGCTCTTCTAAGATCTATTAGTGGGGAAGAGTAGATAGAGCTTTGCATCTAGCTGACCTGGGAATGTTTAATGCAGACACTGGATGCCTGAAATGATTAATATTCCATTTGCCAGCACTAACTTCCTTCACCTTGATAAGCAATAAAAATAAATAAGAAATAGAGAATGGCCATAAAGTGGAAATTTTCAGTCTGGAAAGAGGTTATAGCCAGGATACCTGGGACTCTTGTTATTTTTAGCAAATCTAAAATTTATTAAAAATCTCAAGTCCGCACACACTTTCTGTCTACAAAACTTTCCTTCCTGTTCTCACATTTGTCACACTTTTGAGTCAACTTTCTCCTTTATATATTCCTATGTACTTATTTATAATGCAAGCTACCTATGTAAACATGTTGCATTTTAATTACACCCTCCTGCTAGTGGTGGTGCTGTAGTGGGTCAGTTTTGCTCCTCCCAGTTCCTCAGCCTGTACTGCATAGAAACTCCTATGCTCGAACCAACACTATGGAGTTAATTTTAACTTCCAGACTGGAACATGGCCAAGCGAGCAGCTGGCCAAACAGGGAACGGTAGCAGGGAGGCTCGACCGATTTAAGCATGCCGCTTGCCAACTTCCCAAATAAAATGGCCAGGAAATCGCGGGAAGAGGCCGCTCAGCTGTTAAAATTGGGCGGCTTGGAGGCCGCCGCCTGGGACCTGGGGGAACAGTCCTCGGCACAAGCTGAGTGGATCGGAGGATGGGAATCGTAGTCAGGGGAAGGGGGAAACTTGGGGAAGAGAAGGCCGAAGGTTCCCTTGTAGAGCCAGCTCCTCCTAGCCCTTCAATTACATTTAAATAACTTACGTTACTAGACTCTTCAGGCCCTCGATGCAGCTGCAACAGCTTTGGCCTGATGGAGAAGCCACCACTGCTTCCCCATTAAGCCTTCAGGTAAAAATAGCAATCAGGTCCTGATGACATCAGACCTCTATCTGCATATTTAAAGAAGGAGCCTGCCGGGGCAGGAAGCGAGTGAGCAAGTTAACTGCCCCCTCCCATCTGATTTCCAACAGCCGGGGAGGTGGGAGGTGGAATTCCTCTCACTTCTCTACTTCCCAAATTGCCCTAAGTTTTCCTATTTAACTATACATATTCACACATAATCAAAGTATTATGTAAAAATAAAAACAGAATGCATAACTTTAAAATGGGGACTGAATTACGTCTGCGCACCCTGGTCCAATTATCAATCGCCCTCTAATCTTGCTTCACCTGAAGGTGATATTTGACACCTTCTGTGTGCAATGCTACAGAAGATATACATATATATCCTTAAAAACTTGAACAATTGTATTGCAAACAAAATCTTCAAATCTGCATGAAAAAGCAAAATAAGAGGTACAGCAAATAATAAGGAAACGTTATGACCTTGTACTACTGGCAGAGAGCCTCATTTACCAGCAGTGCAAATTGTAAATTGACTGACCATGATTTTCCAATCATTCATTTTAATGGTCAGAAAATTATAGGCAACGTGTACCTGAATTTCAGATTCAGGGAAAGAATCTAAGGCTTATAGCAGCTTCAACTACAATATGTCGTGCGATCTCAAAGTCAGCACATTGCTTAGCTGCAGAAAAAAACACAAGTTATGGTACTTGATTCCATTAGCAGAGAGACAAGAGTATAAATCGAAACAGATTGTATTGTTGTATGAGGCGCGTGCCAGATCCCAGCTGAAGTGCCATGTGAAGTACTGACCACTTAATTATAAAGATTATTATCCTTGTGAGGTTTACAGAAGTGAGCAAGCAAAATGATTCTGGGTGTTCAGGAATTTAAGTTGCGAGGAAAAGTTAAGGAAGATATGAGACGATCTAGTTGAACTGTTCAAGATTATATGAATTGAATCAACAAATTTGATCCAAGAAAATCATTCACCAAGGTAAAGGATTCAAATACCAAGGGACACAGGTTAAAAATTAGCAAGTTAGAAATCATTTTTACACTCGAAGGGGTTTAATTTTCTCAATGCACAAATTTTGTGTTAAATGAGTTAATTTTCTTCAAACTTCAGCATCCTTTAAGAGACGCATAGGTTTACCTATTGTGCATTCTTAGAATTAGGTTGTGTTATAACTAATGCACACCTAGGCAGTTAAGCAGAAAAAAACTGCATCAATAGCACTGAATCACATGTAAGCATAAGTAATGTTCAGTGTGCAATCCAGCTGTGGCATGATCAAATTTCAGCACTGATGGAGGGAATAAGAAATATGTCGTGCGATCTCAAAGTGCAACCCACCACTAAACAGAGGGATAAACTGGACTTCGGCGATAGTGCAAAATGGACGATAGTGCATTGACAGCCTGTTTTACACCCTGCCTGATTTTCTTTTCCATTAAAGTCAATGGCGGGGTGTAAAACGAACTGCTGATTCACTATCGCCCATTTTGTGCTACTGCCAAAGACCAATGTCACCCCCAGAGAATTCAACATGGATGGCGGCAGACATTTGGGAGATTAACACAGTCTCAATAACTCATCATGCTTGCAAGGAGGTGCAAAAGAAAATGTCTGAATTGAAGAAAAGTGCCATGGTAAACACTGACCATCCTATTGCTGGAGATGGCCATGATGAATTTCAATTGTTTTGCATACCTATAAATGCACATGGATGCTAATTATCTTACAATGGCAGATATGTCTATCCATGAGGTATTTTTTCCCCCTCAGGATTTGGGCAATGCTGGCAAGGCTACATTTATTGCCCATTCCTAGAGCCCCGACAAGGTGATGTTTGCCTTTCTCCTTGAATCGCTGCAGTCCTTGTGATGACGGTGCTTCCACAATGGCGTTAGGTAGGGAGTTCCAGGATTACGACCCAGCGACTTGGAGGGAAATTTGGAGGTGATGGTGCTCCCACAATATTGCTGCTCCTGTTTCTTCGGTGGTAGGGATCACAGGGAAGCGAGGTGCTGTCAAAGTAATCTTGATGAGCTGCTGCAGTGCACACTGTAGATCGTAAATACTGCACCACAGCGCGCTGGTGGTGAAGAAGGTGAGGATTGAGCCAATGGCAGGGCACCAATCAAGTGAATTGCTCTGTCCTGGATGTTGTCGAGCTTCTTAAATGTTGTTGCAGCTGCACCCAGCCAGGCAAGTAGTAATATTCCATTACACTCCTGACTTGGGCCTTGTAGATGGTGGAGAGGCTTTGAGGGGTCAGGATGTGAAGCACTCGTTACAGAGTTCCCAGCCTCTGTCCTGCTCTTCTAGCCAAAGTGTTGATATGACTGGTCCAGTTCAACTTCTGGTCAATGATAACTCCCAGGACGTTGATGGTGGGGGGGCTCAGCAATGATGGTGCCATTGAAGGTCAAAGGGAGGGGGCTGGGTGTTCCCCTTTTTGAGATGGTCATTACCTGCCACTTGTCAGCCCAATTCTGGATGTATTGGGCTGACAAGTCCTGGTGCAGGCTGGCATGGGCTGTTTCATTATCAGAGGAATTGTGAATGGAGCTAAACAGTGTGGAATCATCAGCAAATAGCCCCATACCTGCCCTTAGTACAAAGGCAAGGTCACTAGTGAAGCAGTTGAAGATGGCTGGGCAAAGGATGCTTCCCAGGGCTGTGATGACTGGACTCTAACAACCACAAACATCTTTCTTTGTATCAAGTACAACTCCATTGGAGGGTTTTCCCTTTGACCCCCACTGACTTCAGTTTTGCTAGGGCTCCTTAGTGTAATGCCTGGTTGAATACTGCCTTGATGTCGAAGGCAGCTACTCTCACCTCTCCTTTGGCATTTATCTCTTGCATCCATGTCTAGATTAAATCTGTCATCAGTTTGGGACAGAGGTGGCAGATGGTGATCAGCAAGAGGTTTCTTTTGCCTTGTTTGACCTGAAGCCATGAGACTTCATGGGGTCCAGAGACAATGTTGAGGACTCTAAGGGCCCCTTCCCCTGACAGTATATCACTTTGCCTCCACTTCTGGTGAGTCTACCCTGCAGGTGGGACAGGACATACCCAGGGATAGTGATGGAGAAGTCTGGGATGTTGGCTGATAGTCGTACTCACAGAATCATACCTATGTCAAGCTGTTTCTTACTTACTCTGCTTTCATCAATTTTCATAAGGCTGCACCATGAGGCCCTCAGGAAGAAAAACTAAGAAGGTACATGGCCAAATCTTGGATTTTATCTGGGACATGTAGTTCAGCTTCAATATCCATGCAATGAACCTATCTCTCTCAAGATAGGAGTGAGACATGGTTACCCACAGTTAACCATCCTATGCAAAATCTTCATTTATGTGGTGTTGAATGGTATTTTAAGAGATAGGCTTGAAGTATCTGTTCCAAGCATTTCTGAAAATATTGCAGCGCTCCTTTTAGCAGATGGTATTGTGATCCTGATGGACTCACCTGGGGATCTAGGATGCTCTATTCACCATCTTGAAAATGGGCTTGAACAGTGAAATATGGAGATGGGTGCCCTCAATTGCCTCCTAGCAAGCATTCAAACTCATACTTGTTAATTGTCTAACAACCAACTTTTTATTAATTCTCAGGATGTAGGCGTCACTGAAGAGGCTGACATTTATTGTCCATCCCTAGTTGCCCTGAGAAGGTGTGGTTATTCCTGGTAGCGGTTTGAAACAACTGAATAGCTTGCTAGGCCACCTCAGAGAGCAGTTAAGAGTCAACCATGTTGGTGTGGGCTAGAGTCACATATAGGGCAGACTGGGTAAGGACGGCAGGTTTCCTTCTCTAAAGGACATTAGTGAACCAGATGTGATTTTACGACAATGCAACAGCTTCATGGCCACTTTTACTGATATCAGCTTTTTATTTCCAGATTTTTTTTTTGGAGGGAGTTGGTGGAGTTTCTTTGGGGCCAAGATGGACACTGTTGATGACTAACCAGCCAGTTTGGTTGACTGATACAACATGAAGGGATAGATCACATTACTAGGGGACTGGGATTCTTCCCACTCAGCTCCAGGTAATCCTGTAGGCCAAAGCCCTAATGCATAAGATGGTCTAGCTAAAAAAGCAGTGGGAAGCTTACTGGGAATCTGCTCTGGTAAGCTGTGGGGTTTTAGCTGGTTAAATGGTAGCAATAGTTCTGCACAGATTTGGAGGTTTCCAAGTCTTGGCTATGCCAACCTGTACCTAAGCTGTCTGGGTAAGCGGATGTGCCCCTATGGGGAGAGGGTGTGTACAACATATTGGGCAAACAATAATCCTACTAGGGGAAATGTAAATTTCTCAGTAGCTTGAATTGTAGACTCAAACATGGTGATGGGTTACTGTGCATGTCAGACACCTGGCTGACCATAAAAAAGTACTCAACTAGACATTGCAATACATAAACTGTCATTCTCCAATTGCTTCTCTCTATAAACGACATCTCAAGCAATGCACACTGTTAATTTCTTTGTGGAAGAAGATAGCCTCCAACCAGCAACACTGTGCTGGGATTAGTGTTGGCACACAGCAGATAAAACATCTTAGCCGCTGCACAGCGGTCATTATGGCTGTCAGAGGCTAGGTTGTTTGGGGCCTGGCTTAAAACAAAGTTTGTAGAAATGACAATGCTTCTGATTTGTGCAATGATAACCACATATGTTCACTGTGCTAATAATTTTCAGTGTCAACAGGTTCAAAGCAGTGCTTGTGCTCCCCCGTGAAACACAGCATGTACTGTCACCTCTACAACAATATGCAAAACAATGCCCATCTGCTCATCCTGCGCTATTTTTTTTAAAACAGAAGCCATAATGCAGAAGGAGGAAGCTGGTGTGCGACTGTCATTCTCACCGCAGCATGTGTGACAGCTGAGTCACAAGCACTTTGAGAGTATTAGCAAGCTACAAAGGAACACAGGATAAATCATTGTTCAAGAAGGGCTGGCTGTTTGCTATGTGGAGGTACAGTATGATCACAGGACCTGCTGAGTCAAGTGTGTGATTCCAAAGTCACTGATGAAATGGAGGATACTTCACAAGCATGAATGAGTGAGCAAATCACTTGCTGCATTGGACCAGACAATGCAAGCTGGCCTGGGTAGAGGTGCAGTTTCAATCATTCAGTTGTGCATTGTCATGAAGCAAAGGATTCAGCCCTGAAGACGGTCATTGAACAATATAAAGCATCAGTGCCATCTTCAGCAAAAACAGAGCAGCTTTCAGGAATACTCCCACCAATGATGTTGAAGCACTGAGGTCCATAGCCCAAGACGCTATAAAAATCTGAGATATTCTTCACGCCTGCTCCTGCCAATAGGGCATTAGTTAGGAGTGGTATGGAAGAAATAGCATGGCACACTAGTACAATTAATCAGCACAACCAGAAATTGCAGTCAGTAAATTTAAGGGGAACAAAGACATTAGTTTTTACATCACAATTAATCTTGTGGCAAAAAAAACTGGGCAACTTTAATTAAATCCTATTTACAAAGGTCTGCACTGAGTCCTGTTTACAGAAAAATGCCCTGTGCCGGCAAAAAATAATTGATGAGTGCCCATCGTACCAGTACCTCTCCGAGCAGTGGGTTCACGTTCTTCCAATTCTATTCCTGCGATCTGCCTCTGACAATTAGTCATACTATGCTGAATGCGACATGCTATTATAATTCTGGCAACCCACTCCAGCTCATATTGAAGTGTGTGTGTGTGTGTGTGTGTGTGTGTGCGTGCACGCACCTCTCCTAAGAGATTTAGGGGTTCTGCAGAGGTGGCATCAGCTACATTTGGAGCAAGCAGCACTCCCTCAGGAACCATCCTTGTATTCTATCTTCCCCCTCAAGCAGTTGGGAAAACCCTGATTCATAGAATCATAGAAGTTTACAACATGGAAACAGGCCCTTCGGCCCAACATGTCCATGTCGCCCAGTTTATACCACTAAGCTAGTCCCAATTGCCTGCACTTGGCCCATATCCCTCTATATCCATCTTACCCATGTAACTGTCCAAATGCTTTTTAAAAGACAAAATTGTACCCGCCTCTACTACTGATTCATTGAAGATGTGTGCACCATGAGCATTCTCCTGAAAATGAGTCTTCACATACGGACTTTTTTTTGATGGTGATGCCTTGCCATCTGAACGCTCAGGAAGCAGTAACCCTGTCTGTTGGTAAAAGGCACTGGCTGTGGGTGTATAAATGGCAATGCCAGTGCAATCAGTGGTTCCTTGAATGCCAGCTTTAATTGTGCAAAATTAATGTAATGTACTATTAAAGTAAATACTGAGTAATTTTGCACATTTCCCATTAGTTGTTGCTTAACCAATAAAACAACTATTAATACCAGGTGAGTGCATTAATGTGTGTTACAGCTGCATCCTCCCAAGAACATGAGCAAAAGTCAGTGACCACTCTTAACACTAATGCACAAAATTACTATACGTTAATGCACAATCAGCACTATATGCTAGTTCTAACAGTCAGAGCAAATTTACCCCAAAGAATGACATTATTGTAAAATAAGTTACCAGGGAAGTGATTAGAATAAATGGGTTCAAAGGCAATTAGCTTTGTTTTTGGAGAAAGAATGAATTGAAAAATATGGTGAGAAACCAGGTAAGTGGGGTTGATCTATGAAAAAGGGACAATCCTTGTTTGGTCTAATGGCACTTTCCTGATCCTAAAAGTTCTTAGCTTGGACATCCCTCCACTCTGGAGGTGTAATTCCAGTGTGTGTGTGTGTGTGTGTGTGTGTGTGTGTGTGTGTGGGGGGGGGGGGTGGGGGGAGAACTTGGAGTGGAACTCATTTGCAACTAGTCTCCATCGCTTCTCTGCCCACCGACATTCTGCTGGAAATGGGGGCGGTCACTTCTTGCTTCCATCCCTTTCCGTTTGGATGTCATCAGAAGGGGCAGGATTATATCACCCACCAGTTCCACCTCCGTTGTTAAGCACACCTGTATAATGCATACATACTAGCGTAATAGGACCAAGCCTTGGTGGAAGTGAAGCTCACAGCTGCTCCAAATCCTGGTTTCCTGATAGCAATTTTGAATTTGTGAAATCTTTTCTAAACGTTTTAATCTTCATCCAGATTGGCTGTCCCTTATTGTGACGGTGCTGTTCAGAAATTCTTGCCCCTCCGCACTGTGGACCCCCCTAGAAATAGCACAAATGGCACAGGCACGTCACTCCCCCCAATGACCCTGCCCCAGGACTTGGGGCAGATCAGGGTGCAGCAAATTGGTAGCTAGAAGTCCCACCCCATTGCACTTCCAGTGGCAGAGTGAAACCACAGGTATTTGAGGGCCTTTGTTTTTTTGTTTGACAATATACCAGCTCTTATGTGTGCTGTTTGGGTATGATAAAGAAAGATTGAAAGTGTGTGTATTTAAAAAACTCAATCTATCAGTTTGGGTGAGAATACAGATATAGATACCATTATCCCTGAGCCTTGTATGCTGCAATAGGCCAATATGCATATCTTTACACAAATTTCAAAGGCAATAGCGAACATACCTCATTTGAAATAGCCTCACCTTGGTCTACAATTATTTCACCTGCACATGACTGTACAGCTCCTTCTCTCATTCTGCAACAATTCTAACTACTGCAAATGGCAGTTTAAAACATAGGAAGATCAATTCAATTTTGCTAAAGGAAAAGGTTGGTTTTATGATATAAATGATCCAGGATATTACTGTAGAGTAAAATCCACCAGAGTTGATCATGACAAACTTTTAAAATTGTGACTCGCAATGGATCCCTAAATTAAAATTCACAGCCCTGAATTTCTTTATAGCCTGATCCATGATCTCAGCTATGGCAGGCAGAACTTCCGGCCACTGGTGACATGCGTCCCTGACTCCATCCCACTTTCTGCGGTCAGGAGCATTTGTATAAATCAGGTGAGCAAACATGCCACTAACAGGGTGACTGGGATGTCAGGTGGGGAGGGGGGGGGGGGCGGGGAAGAAATTTGCAGTAGAGGTAGATCTCAGCTTTAATGGGCCGGCCCAAAGTTATTTAACAAAAAAAAAGTTTGTCCTGTTGGTTTCATAGGCCAATTTCCATACTGCAGATGATCACTCTGATCAATTGCAGGAGGGAAACCTCAGTCTTTTCAATTTTATTTGCTTTCGATGCTCTAGTAATACTACACACCAGGAACATGCAGATGCCCTTATGCACAAGGGTGCTGAGGGCAGTAATAGAAGAATGAATGAACTTGAATTCATAACACCTTTCACACCTCAGGGCATCCAAAAGCACTTCCCAATCAATGAAGTACTTGTTTTTTTGAAGTGTAGTCACTGTTGTAATGTAGGCAAATGTACAACATCATTTCCACATTTGCATGTGCCAACCCATTTATGCGCTCAGGTAATATGTGCCATCTGGGACAAAAATTTAGCCAGGCATCCTGCCTCAATTTCACTCCCACCTGCCCTGAATATGGTGCTATTATACCAAAAATAGGAGGAAATCCTAAATCCAGGAGGGCTTACCTCCTGTGATCCTGCTTCTTTACCTAATAATTAAGAAATGATTCCTTAATTTCAGGTCCTGAAATTAACCTGTTCTTTTGAGCAGGCAAGCAGAACAACCACAGGAACGAAAATATGCAAATCGAGTCCCGATGATGTCATCAGAACCCGACTGCAATTTTAGTTGGAGGCCTGAGTGGGGAAGCACTGATGGCTTCACCACCAGGTCAAACCTGCCGGGAGGAGGATCGTGGGCCAGAAGAGGCTTTTACCAGGCAGGTAAAAACATTTTTTTTTAAGCTTTGTGTGTCGGCCAGAAGGACTGCTCACAAGGAAACCTCAGGCCTCCATTGCGATCACACCCCGTTCGCACACCACTTACCTGACTGCCGGGGACCGTTCCCGCAGGTCCCTGGCTGCAGCCTCCTGCCACCTGAATTCCTGTTCCCACTTGCCGGCCAGGCAGTGGACCTTGCCGGGTTCGGATGGAAGTGCAAGGAAATTTATGGAAACAAGGTCCGGCTGTTAAAATCAGGCGGGCCTTGACGTCTCTGTTATTTCCGGCTGCGCGCCCACTTCGGGGTTCACGTGCACCATTCCCACCCACTTGGTTAAAATCAATGGTTTAAAATCATGTCTATTTAAGCTTTCAATTTTACAATGATGTTTTCCCCCACCTGACTTTCAATGGAGTGTTGTAGTAATGATGACATAAACTGTAGCTCAACTCATATCCAGTGGACCAGCTCATAGAAAAAGAGGGGAGCAACATAAAAGGACAAAGTGGATTCAGAATTTTGAACACTGGGTTTTACCTCTTAGCCTACTGCCAACAGATTTCTGCTGTGCATTCCACACATCTTTTTTTAAGCTTTCAAAGGAGCACTGGGGTAGATCTTGGCTTTGTGCGATAGTGTAAATAAAAATCGGGAGAAATGTAAAATGGGCTGCCGACTCACTAGCACCAGTTTTACACTATCACACAAAGTCAAGATCTACCCCACTATCTTCATGAAAAAGCATGTAGCAACATTTCACTGTTAGGCAAGGGAGGAGATCAATTTGAAATGAATGGAATTGAAGCATTGTCATATTACCATACACACCACACAAAAGGCGGCTTTAAGCTAGAGTTGTACTGCAGCCCGTGCAAACCCAAACTGATGTTTCCTCCTGGCTTGGCTTGAGTGTGTTTGATCACCAGATCGGCATGTGGCACTTGAGTTTTCCTGTCACTTTCGTCTCAATGCTTTCCTGAAACCAGCTTGCTTTGATTTGAAAGTGGCATTATAACTGCAGACTCAAAAATTACTTCCACTCTCCAACTTGGGAGATAAACTTATCATTTCCAGTTGCTAAGCTAACTTCAGAGCCAAGGATGAATACAAGGCTAAATCTAATCTGACTTTTAATATCATTCTCGATAGCTGAGAGTTTGTTAAAAGCCTGAGATCTAAACAAAGAATCCAGAGAAGCAATGAGAGCTAAGGTTGAGCACTTTGCAAACAGAATCTGACCTAGCCTTTTTTATACTGTACATTCGATGCAATTTAACATATGTGATTTCCTTTCCTCACAATATTTTGGTGACAGCTAATAGCATGAACCATATCTTTGATGCATGAGAGTGTTCACATCATGACTAGAATAATACTGATTTCAAATGCTTCGTGATCATATCACTGGGTTCTATTTTGCAGTTGATTATTCTTATTTACTGTCTTCATTATATCCTCTTAAATGTAGACACAAACCCGATTTGTGCAGCATAATACCTGGACATCTATACAGCTTCCTTGCCTGTGCAATGTCTCCTTTACTTAAACGTGCACGTTGGCCAATGGCAGGTCTTATGCCATTTTCATCGCGTCCTGGGAGAATGGTATCCAGAAACATTCCTCTAAGAAAAAAAAAGAACCGTCACTTAATAAGACAATATCATTAGTCTACACCCCTTGTGTTTCTAAATGGGGGATTGGGAGTGGGCGAGGGCGCAGATTCCCTTTCTTTACAATTGGTAGTGACATTGTAAACATTTGTGTAAAGAACATTTTCGCTATAAATAGCAAACAATGGATAGTCATAGAGTCATAGAGTTATACAGCATGGATAGAGGCCCTTTGGCCCATCGTGTCCGCGCCGGCCATCAGCCCTGTGAGAGTATCCAAATTTTAGCAGTAATAAAACACCAAGTTCAATACTTGGTCTGTGCTGAGTTAGCTAATCTCAGCCAAGACAGAAAATGGGGCACTACATTTATCCCTGGGTAGAGAAGGGCTCCTGCTCCTGATCACTGTCCACCCACCATGCTGGAAGTGCGCGTGTATGTGGATTTTGGATATCGAGAGAATCAGGCCCAGCTGTGATGCCCAATCCTGTCAAAAAGCTCACTAATATTTAACTACTGCAGCTCACACATGAATAATGGTCACTTTGGCAAAGTACTGGAGTGCAATCAGTGCCCACGTGCCTGTATTCCAGGAAAGAGTTAAACCTTCAGAAGTAGGTTAAAGGGGAGAAATTGGCAATAAAAATTAAAGAAACATAGAAGATACTTATCAAATGCCTAAATGGTAAATCGCAATATTAAATTATGTTAATTTTCAAGAAAGCTGTACATAATTGCACACATTTTCAACAATAACTTAAATTTCTATAAGCACCCCTCATATTCTGAGAGGCATCTCAGCAAACTCATCACAGGCTTGGAACAGAGAAACATTGGAATGATCAGGACCAGAAGAAAAAAATTCCAAAAAAAGTCCATCTGGCCAGTCCAAAATTTCAAAAACTACCACACTATCTTATTAAAGCTAGGACAAAAAAAACTTAAGACCTGTGCAGTGTAAAATTTAAAAGAAATGAATAACAAATCAGTCCTACAGCACTGTTAGAGGTAGATTTTATGAGTCAGTGCTCCTGGAGCAAAAGCTTTGCATGACAGGAGTGCATATTGGGTGCAAAGATCAATGCATCCCACAATTTTCCATCCATTAATTTTAATAGGCAGAAACTCATGCGAGGTGCACTGATCTCATTCCCAAATTCCTGATCTGCATTCCCATCTTGCGAAGCTCTGTGCTGGGAGTGCTATTTTGTAAAAGCTACCCTTTAATCTTTGGCATATTTGAGCCTTGCCATTCCAATCCAAATGATCTTCCATTAGTAATTTTAAATGAGCAAATACTGAAGGCACCCCTAATGATTCAATGGTTTAATATAGTGAGGAGTGGTATTGAGTCCTCTGGGCCAAGTAGGCCTCTGATCTATTGTGAGTTAGCTGATCTCAACCAAGAGAGCACTGGAAACTCTACAATTAGCTTCAATGTTCTCAGCTTAAGGAGGCAGAAAACTGTGCACTTTCCATCAGAAGTCACATTAACGGCAATCAGGTGTACTGAGGTCATTTGTAGCACTCCTGGGGCCACCTGCCTGAGATCAGCTAATGCAGCACACACAGATTTATTTGTAACCATACTCTTCTTTTTCCGTCCCTATTTCATCTGTTCATGATATATTTTACATACTCCAGATTGGTTCTGACCCTTTAAATGGTTCCATGTCATAGTCTGTCACTTGAGAACAACCCAAGTCAGTTTTAAAAAAATTATCCAATGTTTTTGTTCCTTTAGTTAATTAAAATGCTTTAAAAGCAATTAGTTATTCTAGCCTCCTGATCTGCTATCTAATAATCATTAGTTTAGTTTACTGCTTTAGGTTATTTCAAATATGCGATTGAAAAGAGGGACAGAAAAATGAATAATTTCATTGTGCAGGTGCCTAATCATATAAGCAGTACAGTCCTGAGCCGGCATTAATCCAGAGATAAAGTTTTCATTGTACTCTACCAGCTGACAGAATTTAAAAGTCAAAGAGATGTAACCTTAGACTCCAACCTTGAGAAGGTGTTCCTAGCATAGTGCATAATACTGTCAAAGTCATATGCTTCCCCGAGGGAGTTCACTTCACCAGGTTCCATCTTGAGGAAGTTGTATTCTTGGCCTGCATGCAATTAGAAGGAAAGAGCACGATTAGTATTTGACACAACATTAGTGATTACTGTCCACAAAATTCTGAGACTGCCGCTGCAAAGATATCAAATTGCAATGTTCCCATTGCTCTGCCAAGTTACATCTGGTTTGCTGAATTTTGAACTGAATACCAAAATTATTTCCTAAACAATCACCCTGAGAAAAAGGATTCCTGATCCAAATAAAATTCTGCTCTCAGTGTACAATTTTTTGTGTATCATGTCATTTCCTAGCCAATCCTAATTGTATAGAATTCCTGATCAACATATAACACTTCAAGGAACAATTCTTCCTGGCTAATAACAAACAAAAATTGAATAGTGCATAATACTCACCAGGCTCTGAAAGGACCTTGAATGGAGATTCAGTACTTTTTCTTTGTAAGTGTAATAAAACCCCAATTCATGAATAATTCTAGAATACACCATTTTGCAGGGTCAAAATTGGTCCTCAATGGGCCTGTTTCCTGGGCGGAAAACGGGGGTGAAGAGGACCAATTTCAGGGAACAAAATCCTGCGCCTGATCTGCTCCGCCATAACGGGCGCCTACATATTGTTCAAGGCAGATTTGCAGGCGTCCCAAGCGGCCACCTGAAATAAACATTAGGCCCCTTACATATGTAAATGAGGGGCCTAATATCGGTTTTAGGCCCTCTTGCAGAACTTGGTTTGGATCGAGTGGAACAGGAGCCAGGCCTGCTCCGCTCGGGATTTCTAAGCGGTCACTGTGGTCTAATAGAATTTCAATCCCCGAGAGTTTTTTCCCTGACCAAACTTGCAGTGGCTGAAACACAATGGACCACATCTGGAGCCATATACCTTTAATGTACTGCATTACATGCTGCCCTTCGGTGATGTCATCCGAAAACACGTCAGGTTCCACATGTATGCAGACGGCACCCAGCTCTAACTCACTACCACCTCCCTCAACCCCTTCACTGTCTCTGATTTGTCACACTGCTTGTCCGACGTGAGCAAAAGATTCCTCCAACTAAATATTGGGAAGACCGAAGGCATTGACCAACCACATGTCCACTCCATCACCACGACCGCCTACTTCCACCTCGGTAACATTGCCTGTCTCTACCCCTGCCTCAGCTCATCTGCTGCTGAAAACCTCATCCATGCCTTTGTTGTCTCTAGGCTTGACACTTCCAATGCTCTCCTGGCCGGCTTCCCATCTTCCCATAAACCGGAGCTCATCCAAAACTCTGCTGCCCGTATCCTAACTCACAACAAGTCCCGTTCACCCATCACCCTTGTGCTCACTGACCTACATTGGCTCCTGGTCCGGCAACGCCTCGATTTTAAAATTCTCATCCTCGTTTTCAAATCCCTCCATGGTCTCGACCCTCCCTATCTCTGTAATCCCCTACAGCCCTACAACCCTCCAGTATCTTAGCGCTCCTCCAATTCTTGCCTCTTGTGCAGCCCCGATTTTAATCACTCCACCAGTGGCGGTCATGCCTTCAGCTGCCTAGGCCCCAAGCTCTGGAATGCCCTCCCTAAGCCTCTCCACCTCTCTCTCCTCCTTTAACACATTCCTTAAAACCTCTCTCTTTGACCAAGCTTTTGGTCACCTGCCCTAATATCTCCTTATGTGGCTTGGTGTCAAATTTTGTTTGAAAATCATTGTTGTCTCTGTCTGATTACCGTTCTCAAACTATGGAATTGCAAAGCACTGTGATCTTTGTTAAATATTGTTACAAGTTAATGGCTCCCACATTAAGAGTGAGGCGGGATTTCCCTGAGGTATAGTTAGGTAAAAGCACCACCTAGTGTACTAAACCAGACCGTAAGTCCCAGATTCAGTCAAACATGAGTTTTCTGATCTCAACAGTAACAACAGTTGGGGTGCTGCAATTGGCTTCAGTGGCCCTAAGCAAAGGACAGGGAAAATCAACCAAGTTTCCAGCTCCTGATCACTATTTAGTTACCCCTGTAGGAAAGTGTATTTAAGTCGATATGTAGTGAGGGCAGGATCAAGCTTGGTTGCGGTGCCTTCTACAGTTGAATAGCCCACAGATACTCAATGTTCAGGCACATTTATGAAGAAAAGCCACTTGGGTTAAATATCAGAGTTACCAGCACATGTGAAACCATATCCCAGCAACAGTCAGCAGCTTCATACTGAATTGGGAAAAAAAGCTCTATTGAAAATAAGAGGTTGCTGAAATCTTGAGATTCATTTCCAAATTGGCATAACAGGGATTAGGGCACCTGGGGCTTATTTATAATGGAATGCTTCTTTAAATACAAAATCTTGATCCAGGAATAAAATGACCCCCAACTATCCAGTTTTCACTGTTCAGCAATAGCCAATCCATTGCCAGCTTTAATCTATAAATGTCAGCACAGTTTACAACTCTAGTTTGTTTTTATGTAAAAATTGAAGTTTTCAAAGTGATTACTATCCCTGCTTGTTTAGATTGTATTACTAAATAGATGTTTAAATGAGCTGGTCAGCCGTAGAAACAGTTACACTTTTTATATAGAGTTTGTAGAAATTGTGATTCAAAGCATAAAATGCTTTGGCAAACTAGCTATGCATTTTTCAAGATTCAAAATATACCTTTACATTATATAACACTGGAAGTTGAAACCCTTACATTTTCTGAAAATACAATCTTGTATTTTGACATGAAATTGCATAGTCCATATATATCTTTGCACCTTCATCTATCCACTGTTCTTTACTACCCATATTAATCTATTAATCCCCACAGTAAATTCACCTGATGTGACAGGTTTTTCTTACAACAACACAAAAGTATCATAAAAAGAAAATCTGTGTAGAGGCCCGATGTGGTGTTACTTTCTTGCTTTGAGCTTATAGGAGAGATTGTCCTGGTTCTGTGACTGGGCTCACTGGATTATCTGAACAGAGCTAATATCGGAACATCGGGCAGGTGGGAGCACATGGCTGTAAATGAACCTGCCTAATTTTTCTCCAGTGACTTAAATAGAGGCAAATCAAGGGGATGGTTTCCATTATAGGGGGTGAATTCCATTAGAATTCTCTACCCCTGAGGCATATGGATACTCAGTCGTTGAGTATATTCAAGGCTGAGATCGATAGATTTTTGGACTCTAAGGGAATCAAGGGATATTAGGATTGGGCAGGAAAGTGGAGTTAAGGTTGAAGATCAGCCATGATCTTATTGAATGGTGGAGCAGGCTCGATGGGCCGTATGGCCTACTCCTGCTCCTATTTCTTATGTTTCTTTCATTCTTATAGGCATGCGCGCCAACCTGCCCGATTTTCTAACATTGTTCTCCACAGAATAGACGCTACACAAATTATAGATGTTTCAGCATGAATTAACAATTTTTATAGACCCAATTGTAGTTTTGACTAATTATTATTCAGATTAACAATATTAGCTTGACTTAGGTGGTACCATTCTAACATCTGAATTAGAAAATTGTGGCTCGAAGCCTCACACCAGATTTGAGCACATAATCCAGGCTGACACCCCAGTGCATATGAAAGAAGTTTTTTGCGCTGTCAGAGGTGCCAACTTTGGAATATATTAATCCTGTCTACCTGTTCTTGGAATTCAGATGGATGTTAAACATCCCATGGTACTAACTAGAAAAGAGAAAAGATTCCTTCTGGTGTCCTAACCAATATTCATCCCTCAACTAACTTCATCAGAAAAAAAAGGACATATCAAGCTGTCATTCATCTGGTGCTGTTTGTGAGGTATTGCTGGTGCAGAATGGTATTTGTCTACATAACAGTCACTGATTTGCGTAATGTGCTTTGAGGTAGTGCAGTGTGATGATGTGATTTTTAAATGCAAATATAATTACTCAGTGACTACTTTATGCTCAAAACAGAGAACTAAAAACAACTGTTAAAATTGGTTGAATATTAAATATTTAGGGGGAAAAATTCGATAAGGGTCGTTTTCAGGCGGCGGTAGCATGATGCCCGACGACCCTACACAGGCAGCACGTGAATTTCGTGCTGCCTGCTAATTATCATGATATCTCCGTGCAGCCAGTGCAACCCGCATTGCTGAGAGGCTGCACAGAGAATGAGGAAGTTGGAAATGGGGCATGCACAGCGCACGTCATCAGCGGCCTGCACCTCTTAAAAGGTGCAGGTGCACAGCTTACTAGGAGAAGGGAAAGATGGCCACGAGAATAGCAGGACCGGCACGAGAGAAGGCTCCACGCTTCTCTGATGATGCTCTGGAGGACCTGGTGGAAGGCGTGGACGAAAGGAGGGCCAAGATGTACCCGCAGGGTACCCGGAGACCCTCCAGACTGCAGCTCTGCAGGCACTGGCAGGCTGTAGCCCAGGGAGTGAATGCCAGGAGCATTGCACCACGCACGTGGGTGCAGTGCCAAAAGAAGTTCAATAATTTGACACGAGTGGTCAAGGTGAGTGAATGCAAGCACCAAGTGGCATATCCTACCAACTGCACCACTGCTCCACACATCACACTCCCCGTCACCCACCCACCAACAAACATTGCCCATCCATACACAATGCTGCACTCGGCATGCTGCATCTCACCCGCACACGGTACCACACTTGCAGGCCACACAACCACCACTCACAAGTCACACAAACTAGCAGCTATTCAACCATGACAGGCACACCTTGCAGGAGACTCACTGACACACTGTCCTCTGTCTTGCAGAAGGTGGTGAATAACAGCCGGCAGCAGGAGCGACCTGAGTGTGGACGGGGACACTTACACATCCTCACCCCCCTAGAGGAGACAGTGCTCCGGATCATTGGGCGGGCCGTCGCTGCAGCCATCACAACATGCCGCACTGGAGGTCCTGATGAAGGGGGCCTCTGCATATCTAATGCTCCGTCTCCTTTTCCACATCTCCCTCCTCTCATAATCTTTTCTGACTCACATGCTGCACATGCTGTCAGCACGCATGTCTTACTTGCTCCTCTCCCCACTCCACAACTCAACCTGTTTCCCTTTGTCATTGCAGATACCCAAGAACACATGGCGGCACAGTCCGAGGAGGAGGAGGAGGAGGAGGAGGAGGAGGAGGAGGACACTGAAGCCACACCGTCACTCGATCTGACACTTGCTTCCACCAGCTCAGAGACTGACACTGCGCGTCCTTTAGAGGTTAGGTTAGAGGAGGGATCTGCACGAGGTGAGACACTGAGCACAAGTGCGCAGGAGCCGGGGCGAGGGGAACGGATACCACAGGTGCCAGCTCGCCGGAGGGCGCGGCCGCACACTAGATCTGCTGCAGAGGAGTCAGATGAGGACTTCGATGGGCCAGGCTACAGAAGTCGGCTGATGGGCGTACACCACCAAATGCTTGGGGCACTGGAAAGCCTGCCAGAAAGCCTGCGCACAAGGGGCATGGAGGAGTCCAGCTCCAATTTGGTACAGGGATTTGAGCAGAGCTTGGGGCCCATCCTTTTCATCATGGAACGGGTGGTCACCTCCATCAGCGCACCTGTGGAACCCACCACGATGCAGCATCTGATGACTGATATCACAGCTTCCATTGCAATACAAACATCTGCCATCCAAGGTCTGACTGCTGCACTTGGAGTTCAGACTGCTGCATGGAAGCTCAGACTGCTGCTTTCATGGGTCCGGGGACCACTCAGAAATGGGGCATCTCAGGACTCCAGCAATCCGTTCTCCAGCTAATCACCAGGATTGCTGAGGCGCCGCCCCGGGAGTGTGACAGTGGCATCGGCACCATGGCAGTCGGACCTTTTTTTTAAATTCGTTCATGGGATGTGGGCGTCGCTGGCGAGGCCGGCATTTATTGCCCATCCCTAATTGCCCTCGAGAAGGTGGTGGTGAGCCGCCTTCTTGAACCGCTGCAGTCCGTGTGGTGAAGGTTCTCCCACAGTGCTGTTAGGAAGGGAGTTCCAGGATTTTGACCCAGCGACGATGAAGGAACAGCAATATATTTCCAAGTCGGGATGGTGTGTGACTTGGAGGGGAACGTGCAGGTGGTGTTGTTCCCATGTGCCTGCTGCCCTTGTCCTTCTAGATGGTAGAGGTCACGGGTTTGGGAGGTGCTGTTGAAGAAGCCTTGGCGAGTTGCTGCAGTGCATCCTGTGGATGGTACACGCTGCAGCCACGGTGCGCCGGTGGTGAAGGGAGTGAATGTTTAGGGTGGTGGATGGGGTGCCAATCAAGCGGGCTGCTTTATCTTGGATGATGTCGAGCTTCTTGAGTGTTGTTGGAGCTGCACTCATCCAAACAAGTGGAGAGTATTCCATCACACTCCTGACTTGTGCCTTGTAGATGGTGGAAAGGCTTTGGGGAGTCAGGAGGTGAGTCACTCGCCGCAGAATACCCAGCCTCTGACCTGCTCTCGTAGCCACAGTATTTATATGGCTGGTCCAGTTAAGTTTCTGGTCAATGGTGACCCCCAGGATGTTGATGGTGGGGGATTCGGCGATGGTAATGCCGTTGAATGTCAAGGGGAGGTGGTTAGACTCTCTCTTGTTGGAGATTGTCATTGCCTGGCGTGATTGTTACTTGCCACTTATCAGCCCAAGCCTGGATGTTATCCAGGTCTTGCTGCATGCGGGCTCGGACTGCTTCATTATTTGAGGGGTTGCGAATGGAACTAAACACTGTGCAATCATCAGCGAACATCCCCATTTCTGACCTTATGATGGAGGGAAGGTCATTGATGAAGCAGCTGAAGATGGTTGGGCCTTGGACACTGCCCTGAGGAACTCCTGCAGCAATGCCCTGGGGCTGAGATGATTGGCCTCCAACAGCCACTACCATCTTCCTTTGTGCTTGGTATGACTCCAGCCACTGGAGAGTTTTCCCCCTGATTCCCATTGACTTCAATTTTACTCGGGCTCCTTGGTGCCACACTCGGTCAAATGCTGCCTTGATGTCAAGGGCAGTCACTCTCACCTCACCTCTAGAATTCAGCTCTTTTGTACATGTTTGGACCAAGGCTGTAATGAGGTCTGGAGCCGAGTGGTCCTGGCGGAACCCAAACTGAGCATCGGTGAGCAGGTTATTGGTGAGTAAACCGCTTGATAGCACTGTCGATGACACCTTCCATCACTTTGCTGATGATTGAGAGTAGACTGATGGGGCGGTAATTGGCCGGATTGGATTTGTCCTGCTTTTTGTGGACAGGGCAAACCTGGGCAATTTTCCACATCGTCAGGTGGATGCCAGTGTTGTAGCTGTACTGGAACACCTTGGCCAGAGGGGCAGCTAGTTCTGGAGCACAAGTCTTCAGCACCATAGCTGGGATGTTGTCGGGGCCCATTGCCTTTGCTGTATCCAGTGCACTCAGCCGTTTCTTGATATCACGTGGAGTGAATCGAATTGGCTGAAGACTGGCTTCTGTGATGGTGGGGATTTCAGGAGGAGGCCGAGATGGATCATCCACTCGGCACTTCTGGCTGAAGATGGTTGCAAACGCTTCAGCCTTGTCTTTTGCACTCACATGCTGGACTCCGCCATCATTGAGGATGGGGATGTTTGCAGAGCCTCCTCCTCCCGTTAGTTGTTTAATTGTGCACCACCATTCACGACTGGATGTGGCAGGACTGCAGAGCTTTGATCTGATCCGTTGGTTGTGGAATCGCTTAGCTCTGTCTATAGCATGTTGCTTCCGCTGTTTAGCATGCATGTAGTCCTGAGTTGTAGCTTCACCAGGTTGGCACCTCATTTTTAGGTACGCCTGGTGCTGCTCCTGGCATGCTCTTCTACACTCCTCATTGAGCCAGGGTTGATCCCCTGGCTTGTTGGTAATGGTAGAGTGAGGAATATGCCGGGCCATGAGGTTACAGATTGTGCTGGAATACAATTCTGCTGCTGCTGATGGCCCGTTGTCCTCTCTCGGGACAACAGTCTTCCTGCTCCCACCCCTGCCACTCTGCAATGCCCCTGTTGTTGCCTATTGGCCAGCCAGGCCAGACTGCTGCAGCCCAAGCTGAGATGGTGCAGTCTGAAGTTGGGCCCTCCAGGCCCAGAGCTGCTCGAGGTCGTCCTCCAAGGCCATCTGGACATTCCTCCATTGAAGGCCAGTAGCCACTGGGGAAGCACCTCATAGGAGCACTGGGATAGGTAAAGGCACACGAACAACAGGCATGAAGGGAATGCACAAGGGTGAATAGTTCTGTTGTGTTTGCATAATTTCATTTATTCATCCATAAATGAATTTGATTTTGCATTTGGTGGTGGTTTTTATTTATGCAATGAGCTGAGAGGGAAACCAATGTGTAATCCGATGAAGGGCGATTTGATTGTCTTGTGGGAGGGGAAATGTGGGGAATGTAGGACTGTTGGCGAGTTGGGGGATGTAGTTCAAATTATTGATAGCGGGCACGGATCAGGCAAGCACGCAGAGCCCTTGCAGACAAGGCGTTTGCTTTCTGCTGCACCCTTGCGTCTTCCTCGTCCTCGTCCTCGTCCTCCTCCTCCTCAGGGTCTTCTCCAATCATTGGTGGCAGAGGCTGGTCCCTCATGATAGCGAGGTTGTGCAGCATGCAGCATACCACCACAAATCTGCCCACCCACTCAGGGGAGTACTGCAGGGCTCCTCCAGACCGGTCCAGGCAGCGGAAACATTGTTCGAGCAGGTCTATGATGTGTTCCACGATGTTGCGTGTGGCAGCATGGCTCTCATTATAGGCCTGCTGTGCACATGTGCATGGGTACCTGACCGGTGACATGAGCCATGTTGTGAGGGGATAGCCCTGGTCACCTAGTAGCCAGCCTTTGACTTGCCGAGTCGGGTGAAAGATAGCTGGCACATTAGACTGCCGCATGACGAAGGCGTCATGACTGCTCCCGGGGTAGTGGGCATCGACTTCCATGAATCGATGCATGTTGTCACACACCAGCTGCCTGTGGAGGGAGTGGAAGCCTTTCGGTTGATGAAGACGACTGAGTTGATGTGCGAGGCTCGCAGAGCAGTCAATGGCACCCTGCACCATGGGGAAGTCAGCAATGTGCGCGAACCCCCGTGCTCACTCGTTCTGATTGTCTCTGTGGAGCGAGAAGGTGAAGAACCTGTTCCTCATGTGGTATAGTGCATCTGTGACCTCCCTTATGCAGTATTGCAATGCATACTGCAAGATGTTGCATATGTCGCCAGCAGAGGCCTGAAATGCTCCCAAGCCGTAGAAATTCAGTGCCACGTTGACCTTCACAACCACAGGCAATGCTGTCCTCGCCCTGCTCTGAGGCTGCAGTTGTGGCCGCACCAGTTAACAGATCTCGGTCACGGCTTCCTTGGTGAACCTCAGGCGTCGGATGCAACCTTCCTCGATCATGTTGAGGTAAAAGAATTGGTCCCGGAAGGCCCTCGTTGGGTAGAGCCTCCCGCTCAGTGCCCCGCGCCTCCTCGCAGCTTGACCTGCTATGTGTGGCCTCTCTGCATGCTCCCAGTCGTGCTCAATGCCCAGCGGGAGCCCTAGCAGACCACCCATGGTTGTCAGGAATGTTGTTCAACCACGGTTGTAACTTTCTGACCCGTAAGCCAGTACCTGCCAAACCACTCAAATGTAGTGCATGAACCTTCAGTAATAGGGAGCTTCAAAAAGCACTTCCTTCTCCTCCAGCAGCCAGAAGCAATAATCCAGCAACTAACCGGCAACACCTGCATGGCCCCTTTAAATAGCACTGGTCGGGGGGTGGGGTCCTTCAGGCATTGTAAGACACGTTCAGATGGTCGGGGTTAAGATTGTGAGTTGAGTTGAGCGTTAAGGTCCAAAATGGTGTCTATCACTTTAAATCAGCGTTGCACACCGATTGCACGCATTTTCTCCCTACTTCACGTGCTTCCAGCGTTCGGTATTTACGCATGTGCTAACTCCTATACCAAAGTGGCGTCTGGTGCACATCACACAGGAAACGTGTATGCGCAGCCAAGACGCCATCTTGGATGTCAGGGAAGCCGTGTAGTGCCAAAACAATGGGCGCTACACGGCCCAATTTAGCTCCCTTAGGATCCATCATTGGCCTGCTGATGAATCACTAAACCATTTTTGATATTTAGGAATGATTTACTGAGCCATAATTCAATTGAAAAGTTTTGATATCATATACCCTGGAAATATGCAGGATTGATTTAAAAGCTTATAATTCATTTTAATGATGCCATAAGCTACAGCAATGAATCTCAAGGATTAAGAGTATCAGCAGTACACCGTCCCCCCGATCAGACTGAATTGCAACCTTGTAAATCACTTCCATGAACTTGGGATTTTATATAAAACTTTTACTGTTTTATCACGTCTATGCTTCCTCACTCAGCTAGAATGGTAGGTCAAACATCTCCATGGCAACTCCATCAATATTATCATACCGCCATGAGACAAAGTTAGCTCCTCTACTAATTCCTCCACCCAACCCGAGATAAAGCATTTTATCACACAAGGCACACTCTTCAGCGTCCCATTCAAAAACTAAAAAAATGCCTTCAGAGGACAAACAAGGTCAAATGTCACTTATGAACCTAATTTGATATCTGGCCATCTGCATGGGAGTTGTATCATTGAAAGTATTGAACTATTCAATTGTACCTCATCACGGGTACCTATTTAAATTAGAGCCTTGCATTGAACTAGGCTGTGCAGCTGTGACATGTTTGATTATATGTACTCTTATAAAATATTTCAAAATAATTGATTCTTATTGAACAAAACTGATCATCAGCATCATAAAGTCATTACAATATTCTCTGCAATAGTAATCCATATGAGAACACAATCATTTCTGCCTTGTTGGCTCATAAAAAACACTCCACTGACAACTAGAAATGCTTTGGCACGTGCTTTAAGTGATTAATATTTCATCCAATGTGAATAGATTATGCAATAAAAAGTAATTAATTTAAATCAAAAGTAATGCCAAAGATGTTCTCACTTGGCAAACTGCCAAAGTCTCAACTGCCAACAATTAATCTTACACTGTTCATTTCATCTAAAGTGGAAACCACAGTAGCTGCCACATAAATCGTGGACTTTAAATATTGTAGTCTTAATAAAGAATTTCTGGAGCCACTGATATCATCACCTGGATTCCTGAATTCCCCAAGTAAATTTTGGCATCCTCAGTTTCTTAGCTGTTCTACGTGAATTTATTAAATCTGAATCCACTTCACAATGGGAACTACTCTGGAGAACTCTCTGCCCTCGCGTCATGATTTGATAAAGATATCTTTCCATTGCAATCAGCTAAAAATTGCTCTTAAAACTGAAATATACGTAATGTTGTTCAACAAAATAAGGAAGGAATTAGATCAAATTATAGACAAATCCTATTAACAAGCATCTATGCAATATGATTCTCTGCTGTGTAAAGTAATTATTTAATGTCTCCAGTTGACATGATTGCAAAGAACAATTGTGTGGTAACAAAAAAATTTGAGGTTAACCTCAACATGTATTAAATAGGTTTGAATCACCATATTTATTAGAAATAAAAGATACAAGCGGTGCCTTTCATTTGATTAATATGTGCCATACTTTATAAAAGCTTGTGGTATCATGAGGGAAGAGATTTTCTTCTAGATGCAAGCAAGCAAACAAAACTTTTTCATGAGGCAAATCCAAAAAATGATGTACTTATGGTAACGTTTTTGCCCTCTACAAGCACAAGATGGTACAGTTTAAACAAAGGGCAAAGTTGGGTCCCGCAGCAGGGAGGTGATCGCCTGAAATGACCCTGCCAGGTAATCCTCGGCATCATTTGAAGTTGGGGGAAAAAAATTAGGAGGTGGGGCTTCTGTCGCTACAGAGGAGTCCAGCCATTAATCCCAATACATTTTTATACGATATTTTAAATGTAACTTTTAAAATCTGAATTTCAGGGGTGGAGAGATTTGCTTTCTCTACCCTAGCCTCCTACATACAATACAAAAAATGGCTAAGGTACAAGAATAAACACTGAAATTCATTACACTGTGCTGAAATGAAAATACGGACTTTTCAAAAAAGCACAAGACAGGCACAAACATATTTGACTTCTGGAGGAGAGTTTCAACTTCTGACTCACCTTGGCATCTCGACTGCCCCATTGATATCCAAGACCCGCCTGAACAATTTTCAGGAAGGCCTGTAAACAGGCAAACAGCAAACCCGCCGAAGGCTGCTTAAATATGCAAATTTTTTTGATATTCGTTCATGGGATGTGGGCGTCGCTGGCGAGGCCAGCATTTATTGTCCATCCCTAATTGCCCTTGAGTAGGCGGTGGTGAGCCGCCTTCTTGAACCGCTGTAGTCCGTGTGGAGAGGGTTCTCCCACAGTGCTGTTAGGTAGGGAGTTCTAGGATTTTGACCCAGCGACGATGAAGGCACGGCGATATATTTCCAAGTCGGGATGGTGTGTGACTTGGAGGGGAACGTGCAGGTGGTGTTGTTCCCATGTGCCTGCTGCCCTTGTCCTTCTAGGTGGTAGAGGTCATGGGCTTGGGAGGTGCTGTGGAAGAGGCCTTGGCGAGTTGCTGCAGTGCATCCTGTGGATGGTGCACACTGCAGCCACGGTGCGCCGGTGGTGAAGGGAGTGAATGTTTAGGGTGGTGGATGGGGTGCCAATCAAGCGGGCTGCTTTGTCCTGGATGGTGTCGAGCTTCTTGAGTGTTGTTGGAGCTGCACTCATCCAGGCAAGTGGGGAGTATTCCATCATACTCCTGATTTGTGCCTTGTGGATGGTGGAAAGGCTCAGGGTCCTACACCAGTTGTAAGACATTGATTGCAATTTTCAGGTACAAATGGGCGGAGTATACACCGCACTCGCTCCGCACATTTGTTCCAGGCATTGTGCAGCCTAACCAATGTCCTTATAGGGACCATTGGTGGCTGATCAGGAAAAGGCCCTAAAATTTCTTGAGGAGAATTTTTTGAGCACTTTTGGGGGGGGTTTAAACTAACTTGGCAGGGGGATGGGATACAGAGTGGAGCTACAATAGGGGGTGATGTGCAGCCAAATATAGAGAAAAAAACAAGTCAGCTTGGAAGACAGGGCAAATATGTGAGGGCAAGGTTGGATGGCATCTATTTTAATGCAAGGAGTCTTGCGAATAAGGTGGATGAACTGAAGGTGTTGATAAACACATGGGAGTATGATATTGTTGCTGTCACAGAGACATGGTTGAGGGAGGGGCAAGACTGGCAGCTCAATATTCCGGGGTACAGAATCTTCAGGCGAGACAGAGGGGGAGGTATAAGAGGAGGGGGAGTCGCAATATTAATTAAAGAATCAATTACTGCCATAAGGAGGGATGATATATTAGCAGGTTCCTCTAATGAGGCCATATGGGTGGAGCTTAAAAACAAAAAGGGGGCAAGCACTTTGATGGGAGTGTACTATAGGCCCCCAAACAGTCAGGGGGAGATAGAGGAACAGATATGTAGGCAAATCTCAGAAAATTGTGCAAATAATAGGGTAATAATAGTGGGGGATTTCAACTTCCCCAATATTAACTGGGATACTCAGAGTGTAAAAGGCTTAGAGGGTACAAAATTCTTAACGTGCATCCAGGAGAGCTTTTTGAGCCAGCATGTAGAAAGTCCTACAAGAGAGGGGGCGGTACTGGACCTAATTCTAGGGAATGTGGCCGGCCAAGTGGAAGAAGTGCTAGTAGGTGAGCACTTTGGTGACAGTGACCATAATTCGGTGAGATTTAAGGTGGTCATGGAAAAGGACAGGGAGGGGCCGGAAATAAAGGTTCTAAATTGGGGGAAGGCCGATTTTAATAGGATAAGGCAGGATCTGGCCAAAATGGACTGGGATCAGCTGCTTGTAGGAAAATCCGCATCGGAGCAATGGGAGTCTTTCAGAAGGGAGATTGAGACCATACAATGGCAACATGTTCCCGTAAAGGTCAAGGGTGGTTCCAAGAACTCCAGGGAACCTTGGATGTCAGGGGATATACGAGAATGGATTAGGAAAAAAAGGAGGGCATTTGGCAGATACAAAAGGCTAAAGACGGAGGAAGCCCTAGAGGAGTACAAAAAGTGCAGGGGGATACTTAAAAAAGAAATTAGGAGATCAAGGAGGGGCCATGAAATAACACTGGCGAGCAAAATAAAGGAAAATCCTAAGATGTTTTATAAGTATATTAAGGGTAAGAGGATGACTAGGGAAAAAATAGGGCCCATTAGGGACAAAAATGGCAATCTGTGTGTGGAGCCAGCAGATGTAGGAGGGGTTCTAAATGAATTTTTTGCATCTGTTTTCACTTTGGAGAAGGACGATGTAGACATAGAAATACGGCAGGGGGACTGTGATATACTCGAACATATTAACATCGAGCGGGAGGAGGTATTGGCGGTTTTAGCAGGCCTAAAAATGGATAAATCCCCAGGCCCGGACGAAATGTATCCCAGGCTACTGTGTGAGGCAAAGGAGGAGATTGCGGGGGCTCTGACACATATATTCAGAACCTCTCTGGCCACAGGGGATGTGCCAGAGGACTGGAGAACCGCTAATGTAATACCATTATTCAAGAAGGGGAGTAGGGAAAAACCGGGGAACTACAGGCCAGTGAGCCTAACATCAGTGGTAGGAAAATTATTGGAAAAAATTCTGAAGGACAAAATTAGTCTCCACTTGGAGAAGCAAGGATTAATCAGGGATAGTCAACATGGCTTTGTCAAGGGAAGATCATGTCTGACTAATTTGATTGAATTTTTTGAGGGGGTGACTAGGCGTGTGGATGAGGGTAACGCAGTGGATGTGGTATACATGGATTTCAGTAAGGCCTTCGATAAAGTCCCCCACAGGAGACTGGTCAAGAAGGTACGAGCCCATGGAATCCAGGGTGCCTTGGCACTTTGGATACAAAACTGGCTTAGTGGCAGAAGGCAGAGGGTGATGGTCGAAGGTTGTTTTTGTGACTGGAAGCCTGTGGCCAGTGGGGTACCACAGGGATCGGTGCTGGGTCCCTTGCTGTTTGTGGTCTACATTAATGACTTGGATATGAATGTAAAAGGTATGATCAGTAAGTTCGCTGATGATACAAAAATTGGTAGGGTGGTAAATAGCGAGGAGGATAGCCTCAGTCTGCAGGACGATATAGATGGGTTGGTCAGATGGGCGGAACAGTGGCAAATGGAATTTAACCCGGAAAAGTGCGAGGTGATGCACTTTGGAGGGACTAACAAGGCAAGGGAATACACAATGAATGGGAGGACCCTAGGCAAGACAGAGGGTCAGAGGGATCTTGGTGTGCAAGTTCACAGATCCCTGAAGGCGGCGGAACAGGTAGATAAGGTGGTAAAGAAGGCATATGGGATACTTGCCTTTATTAGCCGAGGCATAGAATATAAGAGCAAGGAGGTTATGATGGAGCTGTATAAAACACTGGTTAGGCCACAGCTGGAGTACTGTGTGCAGTTCTGGTCGCCACACTACAGGAAGGATGTGATCGCTTTGGAGAGGGTGCAGAGGAGATTCACCAGGATGTTACCAGGGCTGGAGCGCTTCAGCTATGAAGAGAGACTGGGAAGATTGGGTTTGTTTTCCTTGGAGCAGAGGAGGCTGAGGGGGGACATGATTGAGGTGTACAAAATTATGAGGGGCACAGATAGGATGGATACTAAGGAGCTTTTTCCCTTCGTTGAGGGTTCTATAACAAGGGGACATAGATTCAAGGTAAAAGGCGGGAGGTTTAGAGGGGATTTGAGAAAGAACTTTTTCACCCAGAGGGTGGTTGGAGTCTGGAACTCACTGCCTGAAAGGGTTGTGGAGGCAGGAACCCTCACAACATTCAAGAAGCATTTGGATGAGCACTTGAAATGCCATAGCATACAAGGCTACGGACCAAATGCTGGAATATGGGATTAGAGTAGACAGGGCTGATGGCTGGCGCGGACACGATGGGCCGAAGGGCCTCTATCCGTGCTGTATAACTCTATGACTCTATGACTTTTGTTCCTCCTAGTTCCACAAAATTACTGTGGGCCGTTGCCAACCCGTGCTATTTCCCACCCCCAGGCCTGACCTGATGGCCGGTTCAGCGTGGGAGCCAACCAATATCCTGCCCTTCCACAACTGGTGAGCTGTATTCAAAAATGATTCGGACTTTCCAATGCCAGCTTCAGGCAGGCAGCAAGGCTGCTTTGTTGACTTCATGCCCGCTTCAGGCAGAAGTCTAAAATCGCCCCCATTATGCCCAGTTTACGCCAGTATCCCATTAGGGTAAAATGAAACTGTTCCTTTTATTTATTTTTTCTTTAACTAATTTTCTCCCCTCTTGTTCTAAAGGTGATCACGTTATGCAGGGATATGGTTCCACGAGCACTGTGACCACAATAAGCTCTAGTGGCTATTATTCATGTGAATGTTGGCTATTTATTCAACCACAGCCATCCATTACACCCAAGTCCAATCCTGTCTCACCTTTTGTCACCAGTAGGCATTGCTGGATAGCAATCAGGAGCAGAAAGTCTTTCCCTCCCTAACTCAGGTGCACTGAGGCATACTATGTAGACCTTACCACCACTCCAGCATATCAGATAATTTAGCAGAACCTGGGAACTTCCTATTCCGTGTGTCATATTCTCAGTTGCTCAATGCCTTAAGTAGCTGACCTATTTGGGGCACCTTCTCCTAGTTTTGGATAATAACCACTTTGTGAAACAAAGGAGAGATTACATGCATTTTGAATATTTGCATGTGTATTTATTAAAGTTTGCAATTTATCCCCTTAACCTTTTTACCTCGTCCCCTGGACTCCCATCTCTGCTGCCAAAAGGATGGGCGGGCAACCTGTTCCAAAATCACTGCCAATGTCCTCTTTGCCCAGCCACAGGGCACCACCCAGATAGTATATCCTACATATTCAATTTTTCTCTCCCTGCGAAAAGACACCAAGCTTCCACCCAACCTCTCTATGCCAGGTGAAACTCAAATCCTGAACTGAATGGATCAAACCTGTGACCTTCTCACCACCCTGTTTATACATCTACTTAATAATACATTCATCTGACAAAAGGCATTTTTATCTGCCAAAGGGAACAAATATTGCTGATTATTGATGAATTACAATCATATAAACAAGAACTAAACACAAACATTCTTGTCTTGTGGGACCTTACCAGGCTGGATGTTTTCTCTAATGATGGTCACGTGATCGTCTCGGTCTGGTCTTGTGTGTTCATGCCAAAACCCAATCACATGGCCCAATTCATGAACAACGATCCCAAACTTATCACAGTTTTTGCCTATGGATATAGCCTGAGGACCGTTACCACGTCTACCCACATAAGAGCAACACCTGCCAAACATAAATATCATCAGTTTATATCTGCAGAACATCCACCAGTTCAAAATGCAGTCATTAACCAGTTGGTTTATCTTTGAGAAGTAAACTTTGACACTTCTTTTGAGCATTAAATTTTGCAGCTTTTTTTAAAAATTGAGTCATATGCATGGGAAGGACAATAGTGCAATATATAAGAAAGCCAATGCACTACACCACAAAGTAGCAAATCTAGTTCACAATTCTCCACAAAGATTAAACAGCTAATAATCAGTTGATAAATTTACAGTGATTAAGTCACAATCATTCATCCTTCAGTGTGGGTGACATCAACAATTAATAACATGCACCTGATTGGTGGCGGCCATCACAACAGCTGCCGTCAGGAAAAAAATGCTCTAACCCAGGAATACTGAGGCCAATCATAATACTCCTATCAGGCTGGCTAAATGCAGAAAATGGATAAAATCTGTCCCACATTAGAGCACTACACAGTGGTTGGCTGCAAGTATAATCCTGCACTCCACTGGGTTCCCAATCTCAGCTGCATTGCTGTAGGGAAGTACCAAGGGGAGGATACGTGCTGACTGCGAGGAAAACAGGATCATAGAGAAAGTTGTTAACAGACCATTATTGTGCACATCCTTGTAGCAACGCTTCAGAGTGGCTTTGGTAGAAACCTGGGAGCGGCATCACCCACCTGCCCTTACAGGCATAGGACACGTGGGTCGCGATTTCTCTGTGTGCTATTCTTATTATGCTGGTTAAGTGGTTTGTATCAAATTCCTGCATGTGCTATTTCAACAAAGTCATTAACAGATTTATATTAAAACAAGTTTGCTAAAATTGCATGTAGGGGAATTTGACACAATTGCATTAATCAATGTAAAAAGTAGCAGACAAAGGAATTTCAACCTCTAGCACAAGACTACAGAAGTACATAAAAATTGGGGGGGTGGTGGTGGGGAACAGCCCTCAACAAACTTCACATATGCTTCACTCTTGTGGTTCAAAATATTACTTCAATCTTTCTTTGAGATTACTACCTCCTAATCAATCAAAAATATTCATTAACCTATACATAATGCTCATACTTAAATGTACTTTTACTTACACATTTGTATAAATGAACAGATTTGCATCTCTTTGGAAGGTCCCAAAGACTGAATCACACCATTAACACTCCTGAGTTCCCAGTGGCTCAGCTGGTTAAGCCAGTGAATAGCTGAATCATACAGCTAAAGGTCACTTGTTCAATATGCTAAATTAGCTTATTTCAGCCAGCCTGATAGGAGTATTATGATTGGCCTCCGTATCCCTGGGTTAGAGCAGGAAAAAAAAATCAGCCTGGGTTCCCCCACTAATCACAATCCAGCAACCCGTACTATAAATGTGGATATTGAATGAGGACCTAATCAGGTTGAACTGTGAATAGCCTGTTGACACTCACAGGGGTTCTACTGGTCTCTTGCCAGAAGAATGGAAAACACCCAGTTTCTCCGGAGATTTTGGAGAACCCCCGTGGAAATTCTACCCTTCACTGTTTAGGCTCACACATGAAGAATGGGCCAGGTATCGAAGGGGGTTCAGCACCTGCCAACTACAACCCAGCGAGCAAGAATTCATTGGCTTCAGGAGAGGAGATAATTAGCAGAAAAGGAAGGAAGAAAAAAAAATAGACCTTTTGAAAATCAAGCTATTAGAAAATTTATAATGAACAGTTTGTTATTTCTGGTTTTCTGTATATAAATAGAGAATGGTGATGTCAATATTGTAAGAACTAGATTGGGCAAATTACTAAGCCCAGCAGCAGAGGTTGACTGGCTCTTCCAAAAGGGTGCGGGATTCTTCAGGATTCTCACAGAAAAGGGAGAAGCACCAATAATATAGCACTATGTAACCATTGACAGGGCACTTGGGAACTCTCCCAATCTCTCATATAGCCAGTCCACTCCTGCCCAAAAACATAAGGCAATCGAATTAATTTTTAAAGGGGGTTAAAAGTTGTTAAAACTCCCTCTTTATAAGACCATAAGACCAAAATAGATAGGAGCAGGAGTAGGCCATTCGGCCCCTCGAGCCTGCTCCACCATTCAATGAGATCATGGCTGATCTGACCTTTACCTCAACTCCACTTTCCCACCTTTTCCCCATATCCCACGAATCCCTTGCTGATCAAAAATTTGTCTAATTCAGCCTTGAATGTATTCAATGACTCAGCCTCCACAGCTTTTTGGGGTAAAGAATTCCAAAGAATCACAACCCTCTGGGAGAAGAAATTCCTCCTCATTTCTGTCATAAATGGGTGACCCCTTATTCTGAGACTATGCCCCCTAGTTTTAGATTCCCCCATGAGGGGTAACATCCTCTCAGCATCTACCCTATCGAGTCCCCTCAGAATCTTATATGTTTCAATAAGGTCTCCTCTCATTCTTCTAAACTCCAATGACTATAGACCCAACCTGTTCAATCTTTCCTCATGAGACAACCCTTCCATACCCGGAATCAACCTAGTGAACCTTCTCTGAACTGCCTCCAATGCAAGTATGTCCTTCCTTAAATAAGGGCACCACAACTGTACACAGTACTCCAGGTGTGGTCTCACCAGCACCCTGTACAGTTATAGCATGACTTCCCTGCTTTTATACTCCATCCCCCTAGAAATAAAGGCCAATATTCCGTTTGCCTTCCGGATTACCTGCTGCACCTGTATGTTGAATTTTTGTGTTTCATGTACGAGGACACCCAGATCCCTCTGTACCGCAGCATTTTGTAGTATTTCTCCATCTAAATAATATTTTGCTTTTTTATTTTTCCTCCCAAAGTGGATGACTTCACATTTTCCCACATTATATTCCATCTGCCAAATTTTTGCCCATTCACTTAACCTGTCAATATCCCTTTGCAGACCTTTTGTTTCCTCATCGCAACTTGCTTTTCCACCTATCTTTGTAAGGCAGCAAATTTGGCCACAAGACACTCTGTTCCTTCATCCAAGTCATTGATATATATTGTAAATAGTTGAGGCCCCAGCACTGAGCCCTGCAGTTACAAATTGCCATTTTGAAAATGACCTTTTTATCCCTACTCTTTGTTTTCTGTTAGTTAGTCAATCCTCTATCCATGCCAGTATATTACCCCCAACACCATGAGCTCTTGTGCAGTAATCTTTTATGTGGCACCTTATTGAATGCCTTTTGGAAATCCAAATATACTGCATCCATTGGTTCCCCTTTATCCACCCTGCCCGTTACTTCCTCAAAGAACTCTAATAAATTTTTCAGACATGATTTCCCCTTCATAAAACCATGTTGACTCTCCTTGATTGTATTGAGTCTCCAAATGTCCTGCTACTACTTCCTTAATAATAGATTCTAGCATTTTCCCAATGACAGATGTTAGGCTAACTGGTCTAAAGCTACCTGCTTTCTGTCTCATTCCCTTCTTTATGTTATAATTATATTGTAGTCCTGAAGAAGACAACAATTCTTTTGGATCCGAGTGGTCTGAATATGTTATTGTAACGCTTCTACTCACCTGGGCCACAGTTCTGTTTTGGTAGGCGCTAAGTTTTCTTCAACGCAGAACATGACAGTGATTCTTCATTTTGAGAATTCCCAATAACCTGGTCTGAAAATTCCGATGCACAACAGACATTCAGTCTGTCATCCAGAAAGGAGGTTTTTTTTACACCAGATTAATACTTGATTTATAGTCACAATAGGAGCCCAACTGTAAAAGTAGAAGAAACCACCTTTCGGCTGATGTTTGTAACTATAAATATGATCAAGTTAGTCCATTATAAATAAATAATGCACAGCTGTTTGGGGGGGGGGAGGGGGGAAGAGGGGGGGGGGAAGAGGGAGGTAACACTGTACATACTTTTTATTATTTTCCTTTTACAGCTTTTTTCCATTTGTACTCAGCATGTGAGCAACACTGGCACATGGTGATCATGGGCCTTCTTCTTGAGCATTTACAACAGAGTAGCTTGCTAGGCCCTTTAGACTTAACCAATTATTGTTGGTCTGCAGTCACATAAGGCCAAACCGGGTAGGGGTGGCAGGTCCTCTGAAGGACAATAGTGATCCAGTTGGGTTTCTACAAATACCTGACAGATTTTGTGCTCATTCTTTCCCTGCTGGCAACTGACAAGCCACCAGATGTATTAAATTCAATTTCACAACATGTCATGGTGGGTTTTAAACTCATGACCTCCAGTCTGCTAGTTTAATACCATAACCACTACACTACTGTACCCATTGTAAACAGATTAGAAAAAGAGCTTAGCTGAAGGTAGGTATGATTGACCACTCAGAGTAAAGTGATAGCAGGAGGCAGGAAGAGTTTGAGGCCTGGAAATTCGATTGTGCCCGAAAATGGGCGTGTAGGGGGCACACACCTATTCACTTGGTCCCAGGCAGCACGTTAAATTCATGCTGGCACCTCAATAAAACGATGAGGGCGTGCAGCCAGCGCTATCCGCGCTATTCACTGGCTGCATGCCTGTTTGGGGAAGTAGAAATCGTGCATCTGTGGCTCCACTTAAATGCAGCCAGCACCTCTTAAATGGGAGGTGCACTGTAGCTGCAGACAGAAGGAAACATTGTCAAAGGGCTAAAATGACTGCAAGAGGTCCAGACAGGGCACCCAAGTTCTCTGATGCTGCGATGGAGGACTTGGTCCAGGTGGTGGACAGGAGAAGGGAGATTCTCTTCACCCCAGGGAGCAGAAAGCCCTCCAGGCAACATCTCCACCGCCAGTAGGAAGAAGTGGGTGAGGAGGTCAATGCCAGGAGCTTAGCTCCCAGGACATGGCTGCAATGCTGAAAGAAGTTCAATGACCTCAGCTAAGTTGTCAAGGTAACAATACTGCTCTCTTACTTTCTGTTCACACCTTCACAATACTCTCCACCCCAGCTTCCCTCCACTCTCCTACAATCACTACAGCACACCACTCCATCTCCTTCTCCTCATACTCAAACACACTGTACCTCCTATTCTAAACACTATTACAACCCTCACTTCCCCACATCTCACATTTTGCACACTACATACCAACTATTATATTATGACAGGCACATTCTCTAAACACCTCACGAGAGGTCACGAACCCACTCCCTTCTTTCTTGCAGTAGGTCAAGCACAACTTGTGCCAGGAGGCTGTCACTGGAGGAGGCCACACTTGCATGCACACACTCTCCCCTATGGAAGAAAATGTGTCAGCCATCATGGGCGTGGGGAGAGTCATGGCCGTGGCGTGAGGCAATGCTGGAGGAGACGTCACGGAGGATTTCATCACTCCTTTTCCTCTTTTTCATTTCTCACTTCTATTTCAACCTACACACTCTACATGACACCAGCCATTTCTCCCTCTCCTCTGCCTTCACACTAAATGCTAACCTTGCCCTTCTCTTTCATTTCAGTTGCTGAAATGTGGAGATACCTCTGCCACTTCAGGAACAGAGGTCTGGCCTTCCTGAAGATGCCCCATCATTGATCTGACCCTAACAAGCACCAGCTCAGAGAACAGCACCACGAGTACTTTAGAGACTAGGCTAGAGGAGGGGTCTTCACATAGTGAATCACCGGCCACAAGTGTGCAGTAGCTGGGACAGAGAGAATGGATGCCATAGGTACCAGCTTGCTGGAAGGCAAGATCACATACTAGCTCTGCTGCAGAAGACTCAGATGCTGCCTTCAAGAGCGCAGGTTATCAAAGAAGGCTGATGGGCATACACCAGAAAATGAACTGGACGGCCTGCCAGTGAGCTTGCGCACAGTGGCTCAGAGGAGGAGTCCAGCTCCAACTTGTCTCAAAGCGCAGAGCATGGAGATCATTCTGTCCAACATGGACTGAGAAGTCAGCTTCAAGAACACGACAGTGGTGTCCACCACGATGGAGCATCTGTTGAAAGTTCTAACAGCTTCCATAGCAGCTCCGACAACTACCATCTTGGCAATGGGACCACAGCATCACATCATTCCTGCATTCTTTTCTCATGCAGAGGCGTAGGAGTACTGAGGTATAGTCCCAGGAGAGTGGCCTTGGCTCAATGGAAGAGGCACCTGCTGTCCTCTCAAGATGACAGCATGCCTGCTCCCCCGCCAGCCACTCACCCAATGTCCTGGTTAGTGCCACACAGCCAGCTGGGCCAGACTGCCCCGGCCCAAGCAGAGATGCTGTAGTCTACAGCCGGACCCTCAAGGCCCAAAGCTACTCGAGATTGCTCACCACGGCCTTCTGAAGTGCCCTCAATGGCAGCTCAGCGGCCTTCCACCACCCAAGCTGTAGCCACTGGGGAAACACTTCATAAGAACACGAGGATAAGGAAACGAGCACAGAAGATAGGCACAAAGGGTGATTCTTAATCCTTTCTGTTAACCAATAGATACAGGTGGAGTTGAGTTGTTTGATAAATGTGTTTTTTATTCTGGATTTGGTGTTGGGTTTTCTATATTTGTAAAGAGAGGGCAAATTCAATAAAGCTGGACTGAAGGAAGGCAATCGGATGGTGGCAGTAGGGACAGTGGTAATAAAGATTGCGGGACTGTTGGTGTATTGGGGATGGGAGGGATGGTTGAGGTGAAGTGCTCTTTGATTAGCTGCTCTCAGAGATCTGGCAGCTAGGGGCACTGTGATACTAATGTACGAGCGCTTAACACAATTGTCTCAAATTCCTCTCTTCACCATTTAGGAGACATGTTGATTCATTTGAAATAAAAGTGCTAATGCTTCTGCTGAAGTAACGAAGAGCAAAATGTTAAATGAACGCATCAAGTGTTTGTACGTTAGTAAACCACGGTATAATTTTGAGGCCTCCGTGATGGACTACTGTAGCTGCTTGGCAGGCTGCAGAGCAAACTCATCTTTTCCTCCTGGCCTTTGCACAGTCCAAAGTCCTGCAAACCATTGGATTTGATGTGGACACCCTACTCCATGCCAGAATCTAACGCTCAACATTGCGACAGGAGCTGCACAACTGTTGTCTTTAAGCCAAGCTTCCATGATTATACCAGAAACACAGAGTTGTTGCAGCTGCACTTCAGCAATCTGAATCAATCCAAAAAGTCTGCAGAGAATACCGGCAGGGAAACACCATACATCATTATTTCGCCTGGACATGTAATTCCTGGAATCCCACGCAGAAGTTGAAATGCAAAGTTAACGATCATTCCTCAAACAGGTGCTGCTGGAATATGCATAAGCCCAAGGGAAAAGTGTGACTAGCCCAAAAAAAAATCCCACTACAATCCATTCATATGAAATTGAATAAACACGGCAGTTTTACAAACAGGAAGGGATATCTCCAAATAATCAGCCTTCCATTCCAAGCTTGGGGCTGAACAAAAATGATGTATGAGAAAGAGAGCAATCGTGTATTTTCACACAGTTTATACAGAAAAACAAAATAAGGTATCTGGAATTAATTTACTGCCCTTCAAAAAAGAACACAGGGGGCTACTTTTCACTTTAACATGGACATGGTATAAACTCCAAGTTTTCTAACTTTCAGTTACAGGACAACTCATCTTCAAATGCAATGGAAGCGATTTCTCGTTTAGATTCCATCTATTATTCATGGTCAGTCATTTTCCCAGATCCCCATTAGAAACTCTGGAATGATGTATATTGTTTAAAATGACACAGTAACTTCTGTCATGCACAGTAAAGAAACAATAAACCCTATTAAGTCTGAAGCCTATATTCACAAGGTACCAGCCTTTAAAATGGCACAGTGCTACATGATCCATGTAGTCTGTGTAGCTGTAGGCTTCCAAGACTATTTGTAACAATAATTAATTCCATTTCATGCTGTCTTATTGATCAACAAATGGCTGACAGCAAATCATGGCAGCACAGGTATTTATGGATTAGTATCTTGCCAAAAAAAGTTCCTTTCAGCTTCACAGAATGAAAGAAATGGTAGCAAAGGGATTACAGCTGAGAAAATCCCAAGAAGAATGGCTAATTGATGCCTGCTAAACAGATTTTATCCACACATTTTGTCACAAAGAAGCCTTTGTAGTTTTTGGCCTTCTTGTAAGCAGCTGAAATAATGCTCTGGGCTAACATTACAGAACGTATAATGAACTTACACCTTAATGCGTGTTTGGTCCAGTTTGTTAAACAATTCAAATTGCTGACAGGTCCTGCTTACCCACATGGCCTGTACGTGAAGACAATGTAACTTTCTTCATCTGCTCGTTCTATGAAAGTAACGCATGTGTGTTTCTCCCAGTGACGCATGGCCTGTTTGAACATTGCCCGCTGGTTGCCTAGAGGAATCAGAACACTCATTGAAAATTGTATCATATCATCCAAGCATTAAAAAAAAAGATGCTTTTGTTGAATTTTCAATCTTTATCTGAACTAATTCTACAACAACCCAATTTATGCTATATATAAAGAGTGAATTCATATCAGAAATCTCCTACAAGTACAATTATATACAGGGAGACATTTTTGTGTGTTAATAAAATGTTACCTGCCATGTTTAGATTGCCACTGTGCTTAAATTTGCTCGTAAACATTTTTCACAGTATCACAGAGTACAATTCAAAATTGCACTCTCAGTTGAGGGGATTTCATGTTAACACATCTTTTGGCTCTAACCTACCAAAATGTCCATGTCTGTGGGGAAGGAGGAAGCAAAAGCAGAATTGTCAATTAAAACCTGGGTAGGTTGAAGCCATCCTCCATTTTATTTTGCCAATTAAGAAGAAATAATATTTTAAATGGTCTCTCATAAATGGCAGGGCTTATTATTGACATGAAATTTTTTAGAGATTTTGCTATCTTCTTTAATACTCCATTCATATTATAGGCCTGCTTTTGGAAGTGGGGCAATATACATGCATCTCGAAGCAGAGAACACTATCCATCAAGGTGGTTTAATTTCCTATCTCTGAATACTGCTGGCAGCAAAGATGAATAGTTGCCGCTGGAGCCTCTTGGGGTCCAGCGGCAACTGGTCTGCCATTTTATTCTGTCTCTCCACACAACCCAGCCATACGATTTTCACATTACTGGCTTAAACACCTGGGATGGTCACTGGCAAGAACAGCGCTCATGAATACAACTTTGTAACAACTGCAGATGCACAAATCTCATGCGTGCACAGTAGTTCCATTGTTGCTGAGGTCTCAGAATCCATTGATCCTGCAGTGTAAACAGAGTACAAAAGGTGTGATTTATGCCAACCATTGGTTTAGTTGTTTTTTTTAAGCTGGTGCAAGAAAATTGTCAAGATTTAAAACAGTGCAAGTCTCAGTTATAGCCCGTTGCGAGCTGCTTGTGTCGGTTACACGATGAAATAAGATAGAAGGCAGCGTTATCATTGTTTTCTTGATTTCTAAATTTGACCACTGCGAAAAGAGAAATAAGTACCCTCACCTCCCAAATTCTGACAAACCAAGTAAAACATGGAAGGCACCATAGTGCTGCCAGGGTTCCAGCACTTAAGTTAAAACCTATAACCTCAGAATGCTGTGTACCAACAGTCTCACTGGAGGCCAATATGAAGAGATCTGTGCTTCAGTGCCTCCGACCATGAAAAGTGAAGTCTGAAAGCCTGTCGGAGATGTAAAGTTAATTTCCTTTACATTATAATTGGCCCAGAATTTGCTGGAGCGGGGCACCCTTCGGCTCAAAACTGTTTTGCCTTGCAAGTTACTGGAAGTGCGAGTTGATAACTACACTGGGCTGTGCCCTTCACAGGTATCTCTTCCTCGCCACAAGTTGCTGGACAATTTACACATTAATAACGGCATGTGCATTAAACTCACCATTGTTTTGGCAGTGTAATCTGAGCCTATATAACGTTGGTGGCGGAAACACTGCATGCCCACTGCTAATAGCATATTATCATCACTAATGTAAAAGTGGTTAAAGAATCGGAGAAGAAATAAACTACATTTTATAAAACCAGCAATACCAAACATCAAAGAAAACAAATGGATGAAACATGCTGTCTGTGGCATAAGACCCATAGCAACATTAATGACTAATGAGATAACAATTACCATTGTTGGCACCAAAGGATCCTGTATAGTGTTCAGTGTTCAAAGACCGTTAGCATCTCAAAGAAATAACAACCTATCGAGGCTGACTCAAGAATTAACTCTTTGCATTGGGATGCAGACAGAGGTAGAAGCTAGGTGTAGATTTTCAGCGACTCCACTCCCAGAACGGAGTCTCGCTTGATGGTCATTAATTTTAATGACCGGAAAACCAGGAACACTACAAATCAGCACACTGACCTCCGTGCCCCACAGAGAGCGAATGATATTCACCCTTTAGTACAGTGATAATATTGAGTCCCAGAGGCACAAACCAGGCTCACTATTTAGAAGCTGCCAACAGTTATATGCTCTCATTACAAACTTTTGTTAGTGATTTGCCAGTAGTACCTTCACAGTGTGCAGCAAACTCACAAAGTTAACTGAAGTGCTTGTCTGTTCCGTACAGGCCGGCGAAACAATTTCATTATTGAGCAGCTCAAGCCTTGCTCAGCAGCTAGAGAGGTACAAGGCCCCAGTAGAATAATAATTGCTCTTCATGATTTTAAAACAACTACGCATGTATGATTACACAGATTACATTACATGGAATGTAATGTGCAACCTTGCACATGAAGTGTTGTTTTATAGTGGATCCAGGTGCTGTAAAAATCACAGGACAATTTATACATTGTCAGGACTGGCAGTTGGTGCTGGAGGGCCACCTCAGGAAGTGGCTCTGCAACATAAATGGAACATCAGTGGGGCAGTCTGTATCTGCATGCCTACAGAGGTGGCAAAAATCCACAGCACTTCTGCAGTGTTCCCCAGTAACCCTGATAGAAGTGTACTGAAAAGGCCACAAATTATGCTGGAATGCAGATGCACCAGGTCCTGACCTTACATTGGGAATTCTGTGTACCATTCTAAGGGAGCCTCAGCCCACCCCGAACAAGGCCAGCCGTGTTCATAGGAAGAGGAGTATGCCACTCAGCCTGTTTCACCATTCAATTAGATCATGGCTGATCTGTATCTCAACTCCATTTACTCATCTTTGCTCCATATCACTTGATACCCTAATATAACAAAAAAATCTATCGATCTCAAAGTCTTGATCATTTCCATTGACCTAACGTCACAATTTTTTTTTGGGGGGGGGGGGGGGAAAGAGTTCCAGATTGTGAAAGTAAAGATAAAAATTATAAAATATTTATTTAAATGCAGCCCCTTAAAAAATGGGGTTGATGGGAGCATAGTGAGGGTTGGTAGGCTATTCAACTGCAGGAGCATCATACCCAAGTCCAATCATTTCATCAGGCACACCCCTCTACATAGATTTCCATCAGAGATCACTGGCTAATGGTCAGGAGTGGGAGTCCTGGCTGGTTTTCTCTTCCCTATTCAAGTGCACAAGACCAACAGTGACCATTGCGGAGATCAGCCAACTCAACACAGACTGAGTATTGAGCCTGGGATCGGTTCCTGGTATATACAACTTAGTTATTCACTGTTTAAACTTGCAAGTTATTAAGGAGCAGCTCCTGTTAATTTGTTGGCAATATGGCTGAAGTCCTATCCCTGGTAGAGTAGGACTCATGTTATGTGCTCAAACAACTTTTGGAGGAAGAAGGTACCGAAACAATGGGGACGATTTTAACTTGGGCCGCCCAGTGTAAACGGGGTGGTAACAGAGGACTGGCGGACAGCTAATGTTATTCCTATATTTAAAAAGGGAGATAGAACAACTCCAGGGTAGACCAGCATAGATCAGTTGGTTTGAATGGCAGGTTAATAAGGCCGTAAAAAAGCAAACCAAGCACTGGGGTTCATTTCTAGAGGGATAGAATTGAAAAGTAGAGAAGTCATGTTAAACTTGTTTAGACCACAGCTGAGTATTATGCACAGATCTGGCCTGCACATTATAAATAGGATATAGAGGCACTGAAGAAGGTGCAAATAAGATTCACAAGGATAATACCAGAACTGAGATATACTTATCAGGAAAGGCTGAACAGGCTGAGGCTCTTTTCTCTGAAAAAGAGAAGGCTGAGGGATGACCTGATTGAGGTCTTTGAGATAATGAAAAGGTTCGATAGGGTAGATGTAGAGAAAATGTTTCCACTTGTGGGGGAGTTCAAAACTAGAGGTCATAAATATAAGATAGTCACTAATAAATCCAATAGGGAATTCAGGAGAAACTTCTTTACCCAAAGAGTGGTAAGAATGTAGAATGCACTACCACATGGAGTAGTTGAGGCGAATATCATAGATGCATTTACGGAGAAGCTAGATAAGCACATGAAGGAGCAAGGAATAAAAGGACATGCTTACAGGGTTAGATGAAGTAGGGAGGGAGGAGGCTTGTGTGGAGCAGGAACATCAGCATAGACCAGTTGGGTCGAATGGCCTGTTTCTGTGCTGTAGCCTCTATGAAACAGTCCGCAAATGACTTATTGGCCCGTTTACACTGGTGCTCTAACCGCTGCCATCCTCAAAGGGGCCTTCCGCTGGACATCTGGAGCAGCTGCCTGTTTCAAGACGTTGGGCCCTTTTAATATGCAAATCAGGATCCTATGACATACATTTGCTATTTTGATGGACAAGAGATATGCATGCTCTGCTCAGTTTTACCAGGCTGTACTGCAGAAGAAGCACCAAAAAGATAAGTGTAAGATTATTTTTATGAGATGAAGAGGAGCAGGCTCCTCCGAGCTCCACGTGGGCCACTGCCGCCCTGGGCTCCGCGATCCCCTCATCTACCCTGGACCTAGTTTCCTGCCAGTGGGATCAGCCTCCGGGATACCCGACATTGTGTCAGCCCAGAGCTGGTGAGCTTCCGCGGAATGCCCGTTTGCCATCCTCAGCCCACCATTGGCATAGTAATGAGGCCCAGTCCATAAAATGGACCAGGCCACCCACCGGCAGATGGGACAACCGACCTGCGCACTCGACTGGTCAGCCGCACAATTATTAAAATCTATCCCAATATTTCCTCATTAAAACCTAATTACTCCTTTCCTGAACCTCTCACCCATCCTCTCATTAATAGCCACTTTTCTGACCTGAACATTCGTGGTGGTCATGTGGATGTATCACTCTGATCATTACTGGCAGAAATGCTAAATTTTCCAAATGGTAGGCAAGTAGATTTCCCATTGGTACTACTCGTTACTGCCTTCATATAGAAAGATCCAGGCCTATAATGTTTATACTGAACCAAAGCACTAAACAAGACTAGATGAAAGGCTATTATGTGGTGTTAGAAGTAGTTTTCACCGCTGTCCATTAACATCCATTTCATCATTGAGCCACAGTCTTCAGGGAATCTGGATAACACACTATTCATTATTACCTTCTGAGGTTACAACGCAGTGCTTATAATTTCCATAAGCACTCACCGATGAAACCAAACCTGCCCTCTTTGCAAAAAAAATGAGCTCAAGGATGTAATAAAAATGGTAGTGCCTGCCATTCTGTAATTATCATTGGTAAAATATCGTCTCTCGGCTTACGGAAGATATAATGGCCCCAGTGTTATTTAACACTGACACTAAAAATGAGCTGAACATTTTGTACCCGGCTCACTCAACTGGTAGGAAAATGTAATTTAACACTAGTTATGACGAGCAGTACAGGAGCACAGAAGTCACTTATGTAAAGGCTGCATGTGTGAATCTGTACTGGCTTATTCATCATATTAGTGGGAATTTGCTGGAGAGAAATGGGCAGTGTGTGTGTGTCAAATAAATACGGAAGCTGTCTCCTCATTACCCACACGCGGAACATTTTTCTGGGAAAAAATTTCTTTTAATTGTAAAAGAGCATGGTTTTGACTTTTCCCTTCATTAATTCAGGCAGTGAGTCAGACCCATACATGCTGAGGGGAACTTGGAAACTGAAGATTGTGATAATAGTCTCCTGGCTGTTTTAATACCCCATTTATATTGCAGAATCATGGGAAGTTTACTTACTGCTGATTATGCACCATTTATACTGTGGGGTACATTCCACAACAATAGATAACCATGCATGTACGTGATTCATACATGTGCATTTGATCCAAACATGACTGTGACTTTCACTGTCTGGCCAGGACCAGCGCCACTGTCAGGGAATGTTTGTACAGGTCAGCCATGACAAAGCTGCATTGCTGGCCTGTAACGATGAGCTGAGAAGGCTGCATCCAAAATTTCAGACTTGACCTACATGCTAGTTGTGGCCACTAAGGTGCCTTTGAACAGAGTTGCACCAAGAAGCATCCTCTCCAGGGGAGTCTTTGTGCCTCTAATGGCACTGGCAATACTCAATTTGCTTATAGTGTAACCTTCTGTGACATCCTTGCTGTCAGAGGAAACCATGTAAAGTAAATGGGGTATAAACTGTACAGGCAAAGCCACAACTCTGCACTGACATATTAAGAAAAATCACCTGCTGTGCTCACTTTTCCTGAAGTGAGTTAATATAGGCCACAATAACACCACTGGTTGGTAAAACTACTGCAAGGAAAGAAAGCATTTATTATGCTGGTACATACCCTTTCCCCAACAGATGAAAATGTAATAATTTTAGCTTTCTGAATATGCAGTAAGACCCTCAGACTTCATCTAATGCACACCATCACCAAGTTTTGAAACCAATTTTTCTCTCTGTCTCTTTTTCTCTCTCACAACCCAATTGCTCATAATCATCACAACTGTTATAAGAAAATGTCACTTTTCAAGATGCTTTCTATTTTAAAAAGGAACAATTTTACAAATGCATGATTCCAACACGGAACCTTGACAGCTAAGAGTACATATTGCCTACAATTACCTGCCATGTACTCCTGGTAGTGTGTGTTTGTAAAATCATAGCTCTCCATTGATAGTTCAGAAACTGTGCCCCTGGCAAGGCCTGAGCTAGCTCTGATACTGCTAGCGGCAAGAAGATGTGTTCTCCCTGACAGCAAAGTGTAGCCTTCCCCACAAAAAAGCAATTGGGTAAAACACCTGTGAGATATGCGTGAGTGGGACCGGATAGTGTATGGCTTCCACTGGAGCTCATGAAATACCAGGCACAATCTGGAGCCTTTTCCTGAAGGTCGACCAGCACACACACACACAAAATTGTGCTCGCCACTCGCATTATAATTCATAGACAGATCAAAGCCTATGCCGCAATATGAATGAAATCAATCAGCTATTCAGCTGTGGGAGGAATCACTGTCAAGCCTGATTCTGTTCTCACCTTTGTATCCACACATATGTATTTTGCAATAGCGTGGGGGGAGGGGGGGGGGGGGGGGAAAGGAGGAAGTCACTGGATAGCTACTAAGTGCAGGAATTGGATGGTTTTTCCCTTCCTAGCCTAGTATGTGTGTGTCACCAGGAGATTTTATCATGAGAGGTATCACAGCCATGTCCAGTCATGCCCTCATACAAACTCTACATATGTACACTGTCTAGCAAGGATCACAATGGACAGTGATTGGGGCTAATACAATGGTTGATTTTCTTTCTCTCCCCATCCTAATGATGCTGCAGCCAACTGTTCCATTCTTATTAATGCCCTGACAGAGAGCAGCTAACTCAGCACTGACATGGGATTGTACTTGGGTCTTTCCTGTTCCACGTATCTCAGTGTCACACCATGCAGTGCACCTACCCAATGAGTCACTGACGAATTCTTCCTGTTTCTTTTAAAATTTATCTTATTTTCCCCCAAGATATATGCAATTTGTTAAATTGGGACAAGCAAGCAAATAACCTGGTCCTAGGACCCCCAACAGTCTTGCTCAATCCATTTGGTAACAACACAAAACTGCAACCATAATGCCAAATGGTTGATTTTTCTCTCATTTTTTGAGAGAAACTATCTGGTCTCCTTATGGGAAGACTGAAACCACAGTGTGTGAGGGACGACGGGCTCAAACTTGGGTCCTACTGCTCTAAGGCACCACAACACCACAGAAATAAAGGGCTCTATTTTAGCACCGGCTATCGGGTGCGTTCCTGGCGGGGGGACTCCGAAAATCGGGGAATCCCGGAGCGGGTAGGGAGCCCGGCTCCAACCTGCCCACTTCCGGGTTCCCCACAGACGCGCCAGCGTGCGCGCGCAGCCCCCGCATGTGGGACTCCCGCAGGCAATTAAAGCCGGCGGGGTGCCACTTAAGAGTATTTATGTTGCTATTTCAGGTCGTTTACATACCTGATCTGTTATATTAGGAGGGGTGGGATTTTGCAATGAACTGAGACTGTTTCCCGTACTGGGGGAAACACTCCCAGTTCAAACGGACGTGTTGCAGCCATCAGCCTGTGGCAGCTGCAAAGGTCCATTCGACAGGTTGGGGGGGGGGGGGGGAAAGGAGACCCTTCACCATCGCAGGAGGCCACTCCGTCACATTGGACAAAGTTTGGCCTCCACCACCCTCCTCCTAACAAGAAAATTCACCGACCTGGAACCTCAACCCCGGTGTGAGGACACACTTACCTACCTTGCGGACCCCCTCAGACGTATACCTTCCAGATGGGGGCCGCCGTAGTTGCAGTCATGACCTCCTTGGAGAACGAACAGCATCACCAGCCTCGCCGTCCGCCCCTGACACGAGGAGCTCCACAACATGGTGCTGTGGCACATCCACCTGCACAGCAGGAGGGAGGGCAACCGCAGAGAGAGATGCGTCGCAGGAGGCACTACCCTCGTCACAGGGTCTACAGACCGAGGGTCAGCTTCCTGGACCTCTCTGAGGAGCAGTGCATACAGAGGCTCAGAGTCAGTCGCGGACATCTACAGCCTCCTTAATGACGAGCTGCTCCCGGATGGACCGAGCGCCATCTTCTTACCTGTCCCCGTCAAAGTCACCACTGGCCTCAACTTCTTCGCCTCCGGATCCTTCCAGGGTGCCACCGGGGACATCACCGGGGTCTGTCAGTCGTCTGCATACAAGTGCATAAGGCAGGTCACCGATGGCTTGTTTCACAGGGCCTCGCACTACATCAACTTCCCCATGGATGACCGCAGCCAGATGGAGAGGGCAGTTGGATTCCATGCTGTGGCTGGCTTCCCACGGGTGCAGGGTGTAATTGATTGCACCCATATAGCAATACGGGCACCTCCTAATGAGCCAGGACTGTTTATCAACAGGAAGGGGTATCACTCCATGAACACCCAGCTCATCTGTGACCACCACAAGAGATTCCTTCACGTGTGTGCCAGATACCCTGGCAGCTGCCACGATTCCTTCATCCTCGGAGTCCACCGTGCCTCCCTTCTTCCACTCACCCAACACCCGCAAGGGCTGGCTCCTCGGCGACAAGGGATATCCCCTGCACACGTGGCTTATGACACCTCTGAGGAACCCCAGCACCAAGCCACAGCGTCAATATAACGACAGCCACGTCGCTACCAGGTCCACAATTGAGCAGGCTATAGGGCTGCTCAAGATGCGCTTCAGGTGCCTTGATCATTCTGGGGGAGCGCTCCAATACGCACCACACAGAGTGGGACGAATTATAGTTGTCTGTTGTGCCCTGCACAATCTGGCACAACAGAGAGGGGTGCTGCTGGAGGAGGCCCCATCCACATCCGCCACCCATATTGACAACGAGGAGGATGAGGAGGACGAGGCCAAGGAGGAACGACCCATGGGCAGAACAGTGGCTCACCTGGCTGCTCGTCAGGCCAGGGAGGCACTGATATGTCAACGGTTCTCCTAACATCAGACTGTCTGAAGAGTCCAGACCTCATCACCTGGACAGAGGAGTGGCCATACCAGCCCCCTCCCCTGCCCCCTGCACGGAACAGTGGTGCAATTACGCCTGCACCCACTGTAGTATGACCCAATGGGTGGAACCAGGTGTTCGTCTTCATGGTGAGCCCCACGAAAGGGACCTGTTGCACAAGCCAGTCAAGAATGGGCAAGACATGGCAATAATGATGATAATTGTGGATGTGCACTAAACAAATATAAATAAAAACATGACATCGTCATACACCCTCGTGCATTCCCTTTGTGCTCACAACACCTTCGCCTTGCGTTTCCGGGAACCCCTACGTGGTGCTACCCCTGTGGCTTCAGCAGAGGTAGTGGCAGGTTGCTCTTGTTCATGCCCTGACCGATTAGATGCTTTGGGCCAACTCCCTCTGGGTTTCGGTGCCCGTGAGGGCCCCTCCAAAGACTGCTCCTCCTGCACCTGTGCAGGGGCAGACTCGGCCACCTGGAGAGGGGACAGCATTGCGGGTACTGGTTGAGAGGGGGGCAATGGGTGAGACGTGGGGGCACTTTGAGTGGTGTCCCCACTTCCATGTCCCCTTTCACCATCATCCCTCTCATGGCCCAGGCCCACATCACTCCTTCCACCCTGCTGGACGGCAGTTTGGAGGACCTGTGTGAGGCCTTGGAAGTCCACTTGTAAAGTATCTGTCAGCCTGTTTAAGGCGGCAGAATGTTGCTCACCCTGAATCCGAACGGCCGTTGCCAGGGCCTGGATGGACTCATCGTTGAGCTGCTCTTGACGCTCGAGGGAGGCTAGCCTTTCCTCCATCGCAGACGTTCCCGCACCTACCCCGCGACACTATCTCGCAGATACCCTCCTGTACCTATGCCACCATTCCCCTCATGCAGGAGTTGGACTCCTCCATTGCCTGCGCGATTGTGGAGAGTGCGCGTGGCACCTGTTCCAGCACCTCAGCAATGTGCTGGTGCCCCTCGACGACTCTCCTTTACACGGCTGGCCCCCAGGGTTCAGCATCTGTGTCCAGCTGAGCAGAGCCTGGAGAAGAGTGCTCCCACCAACGCAGACTCTCCACGGCTGCCCCTTCCACCAGGGTCTGCTCGTGCTCACATGTGCGTGGTGACTCACCATGTGCAAGCCCAACTAAGTGAGGACGGGGACCCACCGGGGTGTGTGTATCTGCGCTGGTGGATGCATGGCTCGGATGTGACGATGGACCCTCAGAGACCGGCAGGTCCTCTGAGGAATCGCCCTCCACGGTCACGGCGCTCGCAGACGGCCCTGCAAGAGAACAGAAAGCAATATTAGGCATGTGGACAGATGTTGAGGTGCGGCAGATGCCAAGTGATGGTAAGATAATTCGCTATCATGAGTGCTGAGTGTTAGCTTTCTGTCACCGGCCGTTTCTGCAGCCCCAGCCTCGCCATCCGCCACTGACAGGCACTCCAGCGTGTGGCTGAGCTCTAACGCCTGCTGCTCCGCCTCTGTTAGCACCACCTCGTGTGGCGGGCCCCCTCCGGTCCGTGCCCTCTCCCAGGCATTCTGGCATCTCTTCTCCTGTCAAGGCAAAACACAGAGGCGTGATTGAGTGATGCTTGCATGGTGAGATGCTGCATGCATTGGTGTGGGTGGGTTGAGCGTGAGGGAGATGGATGGGAGGGTGCGTGTGCCACATGGCCATGACATTGTATAGGGATTGGAGTGTGTGGTAGTGTTCGAATTGTGACAGGGGCGGTGAGTACGTGCAGGCATGGTGAGGATGATAGTTGAGTGGATGTGAGGAGTGATGCGAGAGCGTTGTGGTGGCAGTGCAGAGGGGTTGTGTGGTGGTGGACGTGATGTGGAAGACGGAGTGTGGGAGAATGCGTAATTGTACTCACTTTGCCTGACCTAGTTAGGTCGTTAAATCTCTTGCGGCACTGGACCCAGGTCCGTGAGACGTGCCGCAGCTGCTGACCTCTTCTGCCACCTCCGACCATGCCTTCCTCATGGTGGAGGGAGGGCACTTCCTCCCATCCGATGGGAACAATGTTTCCCTCCTGCTCCTCACCCCATCCAGCAGCAGCTGGAGTGAGGAGTCCGAAAATCTTGGGGCAGCCTTCCCCCTGGAGTGCTCCATGATGTTCCAGTCGTTGTTTGCAGCAGGAGGAGCATTGGTGGACTGCCCCTTTAAATAGAGCTCCACCAGCTCTCAGGCGTTACTGCGCATGCGCAGTCCGCCGGCGCGCAGCTGAGCAGCGGCAAACCCGGAACCAAAGGTAAGTGGCTTCAATTATCCCATAATTGTGCGCAGAGCTGACTGATTTCATCGGGCGCGTTACCCACGCGCCCAATAGCCCCCCCACCACGAACCCGCAGCCCTGGCAATATCGAGCCCAAAGACTTTGTTTGTATCTTGCTTATGAGCCAACATTTTTGTTGATGGATTTTGATTAGCACCATTCAATTGTTGTGCCTTTCAGAATACAATTACATTGATTTATTAAAAATTTAGTATTAAAATTATACTGTTGCATTGTAAAGCATTGGATTTGTATAATACACAATTTATGAATCCAAATTATTATTTGAGTTTCTTCTTACTCAACTTAGGCAGTAGGTAGAGCATCTCAGCAGTGAGAGCTGCCACCTTCAACACAAAAGGTAAAACAAGGTAAAACCTATTATCGATTATCCTAATCACTGAAAGAAACTGTAAGGTGATTAGCAACCTTATGGCTTAAAAAAAAGTTAAGCAAATAATTGGGAGGAAGATGTGTAAAGTCACAAAAGGTATTTAAAAAGTTTTATGAGTCAATTTCAAATAAACCACAGCAACTCTCACCAGTAAAATTGCCTCCAATAACATAAGGGATGACGCCCCCGGGCCATATTCTCTCAGCTCGTGATGTTGCAGCTCTGGGAACTCTGTTCTTCTCAGTCCATCTTAGGGCTTCTGAATTGTTCTTTTCTCTCTCTGTGGTATTTTGATCACTGTCTGCAATTATTTGTTTATAAAATAAGTAATTTTCTTGTGAATATTTCAAGTATGAATATAACATTGATTCACACTAACTGTTCAAAAAAAAATGGAAAATCTTCAAAGGTAATTCTGGGTGCTGCCTGCAAAATTATAACTATAATACATCAGGACACAACAACTGCAATTTGTTTATATTCTTTTCCATAAGAAATGCCTCCTTTTGTGAGATTATTGGTTTTCACATTGTTTCTAAAGACTTGTTAAATAGTTGCCCCTCATCTCTTGACAACGGTGATTCATTTGCCCATATTACCATATTGACCACACATCAAAAAAAACTTAATTGGCTGTGAGGTGCTTTGGGACGTCCTGAGGATGTGAAAGGTGCTATATAAATGCAAGTGCTTCTTTCATGCTGGGGTATGGTTCCAATGGTACCTCACCCATGTAGCCATTCTTCTTGTGTGAGCTGACAGAGTGAGTATTGAGCACATCATTGCCAAGCACAGTCCTGTCTTCACACACACACACACCACACACACAAAAAACAGAAACCCCCAAAAAACAGACACCTGCAAAATACAGAAACTGAGCCATCAGAGAATTCCCATACAAAGCACATTTCGAATAAAGAAATGGCTCATGATTCTACACATCTCTCCAAATCTCCTTTACATTACTCAGTTTTAAAAATTTGCAGAATATCTATGCAAAATATAGTTTGCAGTATTTCAAGATACAAAAAGAACCAATATTTAAGTGGATGATAATATTTTGTCAGCATTTAATATTGATAACAAAAAAAGTTATTTTGAAGAATACCTGCTCCCAATCTTAGTATCCGATCTATAAGTTGATAAACTGCTCCTTTCTTTTTATAAACTCTGTGTTCTCCAGATCCACCTTTAAAAATCCAAGCAGAAAATAGCACTTACAAAGATGTAGAACAGTGCACACCAGTTCATATTACCTTGATTCGAGAGTGGTGATTTTGTTTCTTTTTAAAAAGTATGCATGGAATAAATTGTGACGTAAAATAAATCACCTTGGGCATGATTTTATCAGGGGTGCAGCAGTGGGGGGCTATCCCTGACGGGAAACCCGAAAGTACGGGTTTCCCAGATGTCTTTACGATTTTGGCATAAGGACGTCTTTTTTTTTTGTACGTTTCCTGCTCGACAGGCTGGCTCTCAGTCAGACAGGAGAACAGCCAGCGAGAGGATATGAAAAGGTGTTAGATGGCGGGGGAGGTCACAGGGATGGGGGCTCAGTCATTGGGGATCATCAGAGATTGTGAGGGGGTCGGTTAACCACGTTTGTAGGGTCGCTGCAGGTAGGCTTGTTGGGCCTGGGGAAGCACTCCTGCTCCTTCTGGCCCACAAGCTGTGCTATAAAGGCATTTACCTGCAGTTTTGGGCCTTCGGGTAAGCGTACTCCAAGGCGGCCTTCGAGACACACGACAACGCAAAATCGTCGAGCACAAATTGATAGCCAAGTTCCGCACCCATGAGGACGGCCTCAACCGGGATCTTGGGTTCATGTCACGCTACACGTTACCCCACCAGCGAACAAATGTTATCTGTTTTTAATATAATGGGTCATTTGCTGGCTCTCTCTGCCTTCCGGATGTTTCTGCCTCTCTCTGTTTTTCTTCTCTGTTTTTTTTCCCTGTTTGTTTTTTTGTTGAATGTGTATTCGGGGGTTCTGCAGGTGACACCTCTCTGTCTGAACACGGTGATTGCCTTGGCAACGGGCAGTTGCAGGGGCAGTCTGTAAACACCATATATTGTTCTATATGTATAAATGCGTAGGCTTCAAGGAGATCCTGAACATTTACCTGAGGAAGGAGGAAGTCTCCGAAAGCTTGTGAATTTAAAATAAAATTGCTGGACTATAACTTGGTGTTGTAAAATTGTTTACTATTTTAAGAAGAACAGGGAGCTCTGCTGTCCTAGCCAACATTTCTCCTTTAGTCAACACCACCTAAAATAAATTGACTGGTCATTCATCTCATTGCTTTTTGTGAAATGTTATTGGCACAGAATGGCTGCCATGTTTGTCCACCTAATGAACGTCAGTCATTTCAAAAGTACTTCATTATATAAAATGTTCGGAGATGTTTCAATGTGAAAATGCAAGTATTATTTTATCCTTTTTTTTCAGTCAAGACTGTACAGTCACCTGAATACAGAAAGATCTAAGTAAACTGTGGGGAATTCAATAGGTCACTGTCAGACGACTGTAGTAGAATCCAGGAAAAATATAGTTAGGTGAGCAATGTACATGCACGATATATTTGTGGTCACTGCTGCCTGCAGGAAAATAACCATTATTTTTATAAACATGAAAATTTAAAAATGGAAAGAAGACTTGCGTTTATATAGCACCTTGCCACAGATCTCAAAAATGTATCAAAGTGCTACACATGCAATAAATTCATTAAAGTGCCATGGCTGTTGTTATGTAGACAAACACAGCAAAATCCCACAATCAGCAATGAGATGAATCTGATTTGGATGGTGTTAGTGCAGGGATGAATTTTAAGCAGGACACCAAAGAACTCCATGGTTTTCTTCTTTGACCAGTATAGTGGGATCTTTAACATATGTTTGAAGGACCAGAACAGGCCAACAGGGCTTTAGATTTTGGTATATTCACAAATGGCTGTAAAATCAGAAGCACCACGAATCAGGCATGCTGATCTCAGTGCTCTATTCTCCAATTTGCACACATATTGATTGAAACTCTGTGCTGGAATTGGGAATAATGTCTCATTCAAAGGACAATGGGGTAAATTTTCACCTTTACCACATGGATGGTAACTTGGCGGAATAGATCGCCCGCCTGTTATAGAGCCCGTCCGATTGGCAGACCATTGATTTCCTCTCCTCCAGATTACTGCATATGTGGTGAAGATGAATATTTACCTCATTATCTCAAACAAAGCATAACTCACTCAGTACTACACTGGCGTGTCTGTCTAGATTATGTACTCGACTGCTGAATTAGGGTTTGAACCTAAGCAATAATGGGGCTTTAAAAATCAGAAGTGTGTTTAACACTATGATGTCCGTTCGCTGCCACTAGAATGCAATTTATTTTTCTTTCCCGCCAATTTTCTTCCTTCCCTCTCCCAAATGTGTTCATTCCTTGCTCAGTTCCATGAAAAGCTGGTTACACTCTTCATTTATGAACCTAGACAGTGAGTATCACATGCCTACCTCCAGGGGATGTCACCAGACCCAGAGGTGCTAGAGCCACTTGTAGGATCCCTACTTCTATCTCGGCTGAGATCAGCCAATTCAGTACAGTCCAGGAATCGAACCCGAGACCTTCCTGGTCTGTAAGACTGAGCTACCAACTAAGTAATTGAGGGAATAGCACAAGAATTCTTCTAAGGTACGTAAACACATATTTGCAATAACATAAATGGCAATAATTTTCAGTCACAACATTATTTTTGAAAGTATGCAAACAACTTTTAAAGTATTTTATATGTACTATAGAGCAATGTATTTCATTAAATCGCGGACAACACTACCGTAATTTTCCTAATACGAGCTGGTGCTGGGTGAGGTACATTGCCACCAGTTCGGAGTCAGAAAATTTAGGCATGGTTCTTTCATTTGTTTAAGGTTCCTTTTAAAAAAAATATTGGTCACATGTATGCAGCATACATTACCTGTTGTGTGTCCACTTCTGTCTAACATGTGTCTTGATAAATCAATTGTCCTGTCAATATGAAAGAGTTGCAAGTCTTCTTCATCTAAGGCAATATCTCCCCAAAACGCAGCTTAAAAACAAAAACAAAATCAATTCAGATAAATGAACAAAGCTATGATTAACCAGAAAAATATTAACCTAATAGAAATAAGCAGCACATGGAGATTAATAGTTTGGCTCCTGATCAGTGCTAACAACACCTCACAAGGTTATTTCCTTCCACCCCATTTTTTCCCCTCCTGTCTTGAAGGCATTGGTTCACACAAGGATAAAGTTCCACGAGTAGTACCCGAGCCAATTGGAATCATTCATGAGTGAGGCTAAGTCACTAGTCTATTCAATCATTGAAGGCATGAGGCCAGCCTGATCCTGTCCTCAACCAACATCCACACACATCCATTTTCACCAGGCGTCCCTAGATACTAATCAATAACAGGCAGTAGTTGATTTAGTCAATTAAAGGGATCTACTTCTCCCTCCCCAGTACTTTTTAAGCTTATTTAAAAATTATCATTCCCTTGCTACTTGTTGCAGCCTATTTTATCTCACATTCTGAGAATTCCCATGGTTCATCCCATTAGTATCTGCAGTAATTATAAATAGATCAATATTTGTAATTTATTATCTGCTGATGCATGTATCTGATTTTCAAGTGCAGATGGAAAAAGTGGCAATATCAACAACCTGACTAGTGATACAGTAACTTCTGTCACAGATTACCACCCTCTCTAACAGTATTTTTGGTTTGTACATATGTCAAAAATTGTCAGTTATTCCTAAAGAATAGCTGGCTATTTTTGACATGTACAATCAAATCTGTCAATGTTTGCTCTCACTCCAGCCCACCACATCAAAAGTTTAATCCCTTTCCCCCTCTCAGGATCTGGTATTCTGTCATTTCCCTCATAGCAGCTTTGCCTCAACCTATCTTCATGATCCTCCTTCTCTGCATATCTCCACCTCAAAGTCCCTCCTTCCTTCCAGATGATGGTCAACTTTAAACAATCCCCACTCCATCCTTTCCCAGCTCAAGTCCTCAATTTGCTGGCTTTTACCTTTCTACTGGGGATCCTGCTCCCTTCATCTCACATCTCACAGCACAACGTGAAAAACCATGAAGCAGAGCTGTTCTGGAATCCCAATTGCTATTGACAACCACTGTCTTCAGAACTGCCAGAATGTTCCCTCTTGCACGATGAAAATGAAGCCTTAAAGGAGGAGCAGGGGTCAAGCAGTTGAAGCAACAGAATGGGCAGCCAATGGTATTGAGATTGGTAGCGTCTGGGCATAAAGGGGGCTTAAAGCTGATTCTAGGAAGTAATGAAGATAAAAGGTTTGAGAATCAAGTATCAGGGGTAAAGGAGGTGATTTGTAAAGAATGGAGGCAGGGGAGTATTTCAGAAGCATAGCGGGGTAAATTTTTGTGACACAAAAAAGATGGGATGGGAATTTCAGAGGCATCAAGGTGGAAGAGGAGATGATGAAAGGAGGAAGAGAGTAAAATACTGCAGTCAAGGTCAATTAGGATCTGCCACTCTCTTGTCGTTAACATTGAAGAATTCACTTTTTGAGAAGCAATTTGTAAAACTTCAATTTATTCTGTAGATGTCAGTAAAAATTCCTGATGTGCTTTGCAATTAGAAGAAATGACAAGAATTGCTGTGGCACTCTGACAGCTATAGGCACTTTTATATTTAATGTGTGATCCCTGGCAGCACTCAAATGCATACCTGCACCCTCCCCCCACAGCTCTCTCCTCTTCATCTGTAACAGTGTTGCTGCAACTCAAAAAACAAATCTTACCATTAAAAGCTGGTAATTATCTCGACTGGGGTGTTTTTATTGACATGGTTTCAAGGCCTGGTCATCCTGAATGATCAAAGCCACGTGCATCTTTCAATGACCTCAAAATAACCTTAGATAGCAGGGTGACAATAACCATACTTACACAGAAGTGACAACCTTTTCTGATATGCTTCTTGGTAGCTTTCTTTCAAATTTCATTGTCTAAATAGCAGGGCAGAGTATGACTGCTACAATTAGCAGTGACCCTATTGCAGTATCAAACCTCCATGTGGGGGAACACCTGGCCAGTTCTGATTGTCATGTAATTAGGTTTAATCTTATTGGCCAATGTAAGACTGCAGCCAATCTAATGGTGATCCCAGATTTTAAGAGGGCTACTTTTACACAAATGGTTGAAGATCTAGCAAATGTTGACTGCGGAACCCTACTAGATAGGCAATCAAGTACAGAGGACAAATAGGTTCTATTTAAACCATTCTCAAACAGAATGAAGCCATGTATGTTCAATGGTTAGAAGAAAGGCATGTGGCAAAACATGGTTGACAAGGAATGTGCAGAGGCAAATTCGATTGAAACAGAAAGCATTCTACACACTTAAGGAATTTAACTCACAGGAGAACTGGGAAAGGTATCACATGAAATTAAGGGAGACAAAAATAGCCATAAGAATACCCAAGAGATCGCTAGAAAAGAAGATGGTGCACAATCGTGGCAATGATAGCAAAAGCTTTTTCAGCTATGTCAGAAGTCAGAAGACCATTTAGGGCCACTAAAGGATACTTTAGGGCAGATTCAAACTGATTCTCTCTCCAGGTTTGCTGCAGATGACTAACTCATAACAAAAAATCATTCAATTCACATAAACAGACCATTGGGAAGATATGTAAATGAGATATAAATAACATGCTAAAATACATTTGATGCAGCATTGTAAACATACAAAGATATATTTCTAATGTTAGCCCGCTTATCTTTAAAAAAAACTTTGATTGTTACTGGTATTATACCTTATATATTCATGTGACTTCCCACCCATGAAACAATATCACAGCTGGATCTGCTCTCATCACCCACTCCCACCAGCAGCTCCTTGCTTGATATACTAAATTCTCTAAACAGAAACTTGTGTGGGCTCAAGTATCGGATTAAAGTTTTACAGTTTGTTGTAGAACTACTGAAAACTTTTACTTCCATAACTAAATTTCAAAAGAAAATGCAACCCTTAACTGAAAGTCAGCGCCATATTCTGCTTTAAAATTGATACGCTATAAATGCCGGCATTGAAAGCAATGTCACATTTCAGAACACAATTCCATTAAATGTCATTGTTTGGGAGGAACATATTGATGGTGTGTAAAAATGCGAAGACTATAGTTAATGGATTTTGGCTCATCATTTATTTTTTTAGAAAAAAAACCCCTTTCCATATAGCAGATTTCAACAGCTAAGGGAATTATTTTCTGAAAATTAGGTGTTTTTTTAAAATCCAAAACAAGGAATGGATCCTTGCACAAAGGCAAGATCTGTTTTCAATGGGTCTTATCAATGAATATAATTGGAACTCACTTTGCAACCTCCAGGTATGGGAAAATGACACTGTTGAGTGCAATAAGCAAAATGACTTCCCGATTTCAGCCTGCATGCGCCCTACCTCCACTTCCTAGCATCTCCAATCATGGGGCAGGCTGAAATTAATCAAACAATCTTGTATAAGCACAGTGTTTGCAGCCAGTGCAGGTGTCATTTTGGGCACTGCAACCAAATACAGTCAGTAGTTCACATCACTTTATTATTTATATAGTTAGTGTAAATTATCATTACTGATGTTGGAAAATATTGAAGCACATTTTCCTCTTTAGTGCCAGGGTATAAAAGTTTACATAGAATTTACAGCACAGAAACAGGACATTCGGCCCACCTGGCCGATGCCACTATTTATGTTCCACACGAGCCTCCTCCAACTTTACTTCATCTAACCCTATCAGCATACCTTTCTTTCTTTTCTCCCTCATGAAGTTAACTAGCTTCCCCTTAAATGCATCTATGCTATTTTGTGAGGGTATCAAATTCAGGCAAAAGTTGCTCAATTACATTCCTCCCCCATTCATTATAATGGAAGGTAAATCATAAGCAGCTTTTGGCCAAATTTGTAGTAAGTGCTTCCACCCCACCAAACTCTTAAACAATCGAACAGAACAATCAAAGGCTCAGAACACATTACAGAAAATGTACACCCACCAAAGCTACTTTTAGCCTGATATGCACGTGGCCATCAAAGCCACAACTTTCTATTAATGTTACAGTTAGCAGACAGATGGTTCAACTTATACAGTCAGATGGACAGTATCAGTTCATATTTTATTTTATCTCATTTGCTTTTTTTGCTACGTTGCTGGGCACAAATTGGCTGCCATGTTTCCCTTCTTAGCAACAGTGTCTACACTTAAAAAAAAAGTAGTTCATTGGCTATGAAGCACTGTGGGACATCCTGAAGACATGAAACACATTAAATATTTTTTTTCTTCACATACTCACTAACGGTGCTGACTTGAGTTTGCAATATTAAACAATGCTACCTCAATTGCACCAGCTAGCCCTCACTTACCTTGGTCACCAGCACTTCTTGTTTCCTTAAAAAGTTAGAATATTATTGCAAAGACACTAAATCTGTATGGTAATGTTCTGAGTTTTGCAGGAAATCAGAGCATGCAACCTGCTTTACATGGCCTCAAACACTTAATCCAGCATTGTAACACTAAGACACACAGACCAGAAGGTCCTAAGTTCAATCCCTGATCTGTGTTAAAGTAGCTGGTCTCAGTCAGGGTGTTAGTGGAGATGATACAATTCGCTTCATCCCTTACAGGGAGGGGAAAATTAAGACAGGGTTACCCCTTCTGATTGTCAGCCAGTGACCCCTACTGAAACGTGCGTGTGTGTGGGGGGACATCTGGTGAGGATAGATTTGAGGTTGGTGATGCCCTCCATGCTCAAGTAGCTTGCCAATACTCTGGGCTCAGTCATGAAGAATGGGCACTTGGATGAGGTACCAGTGGGCTACCAGCAACTGTAGAATCATACCCCAGCAACAGTGAATGCCTTAAGCAGAGAAAAGGAAAAGCTGTGAAGAGGAAAATAAAGGGCCCAATAATAATGCAGAGGCGGGATTTAAGTGAGAGGGCAGTGCCGATAGCAGGTGTGAAATGCGGAAGATGGTGGGATGTGTGGGAATGTCCAATTTCAACATGGGTACCGAATTATCATTTTACTTTCGGATTTTGCGTCTGTAGTGCGAGTGTTCTTAACCCCATTTATCCATCCATCACTGTCGCTCACCCCAATCCTTATGCAATGTGATGCATCACCCTCATCGAATACACTGCATTCATTGGGTGAACACATGCCTTACAGTCAATCATAGGACTGTCGTTCCCCCATTGAAAGAGAAGCGAACACAAAATACAAGGTAGAGGGAGAGGACTGGAGGTGACCCGCCACAGATTGTGCAGCTGACAACTGCAGAGGAAGAGGCCATGGAGATCAGTGGCATCTCTGCATCCCTGACCAATGGAGATGGAGAGATTGGAACTTCGCAGCTGCCTGGTGACAGCATTAAATATCTCCGCCCCACATCTCATACAAAACTCAGTCACGTTGACTCGATTTTAGCACCGAGTGAAATATGATCATCTTAATTATGCTAAGTAGCAACATTTTTACATTGCCATTATTAATTCATATCCGTCTCTTCTCGCGAAGAACAGCAGCCCATGGCCCGTCTGGATGACAATTCCTCAGAGGAGCTGATTCCTTCTGAGGGTGCTCTGTCACAGGACATATACTTACCAGGCACCAGTGCGGATACGAGCACTTTGGTGGGTCCTCTTAGACAGTTAGGTGGATTTTCACCCGGTAAGTCACAGTTCACAAGTGAGCACCGCCCAAACCTGCGACCTCTACCACCTAGAAGGACAAGAGCAGCAGGTACATGGGAACAACACCACCTGCACGTTCCCCTCCAAGTCACACACCATCCCGACTTGGAAATATATCGCCGTTCCTTCATTGTCGCTGGGTCAAAATCCTTGAACTCCCTTCTTAACAGCACTGTGGGAGAACCTTCACCACACGGACTGCAGCGGTTCAAGAAGGCAGCTCACCACCACATTTTCAAGGGCAATTAGGGATGGGCAATAAATGCCGGCCTCGCCAGCGACGCCCACATCCCATGAACGAATAAAAAAAAAAATTAGCAGAGCGTGGTGGTAGGGACAGCTGTGGAGAGTCCGTTGCAGAGGGCACCGTCCTCTCTAAGCTCTGCTCGGCTGAACATGGGAATGCTGAACCCCGGGGGCCATTGATGAAAAGGAGAATCATAGAGGGTGAGCAGCAAATTTGCAAAGTACTGGCAGTCGTCGCATGCACACTGTTCACAACAGCAGAGAGGATGGAGGAGTCCAGCTCAGGCATTTGTGGATTCATGTTGCTGGCCATCGCGAAGATGTGTTCCATGGATAGAGTGGCCTCTGCCGTGGAAATTCAATCATGGCAATCAAATCAGTCGCTGCAGACCCTGACCATGGCCAAGCAGACTATGGATGCCCACATGTCTGCTGCCTTAAACAGGATGACAGATACCTTAGCCATGGCCTTACAAGGCGTAACTGATTTGCACTAAGCTGCTTCCCCGCAGAGAGGTAGGAGTGATGTGTTGCTGGCCGAGGAGAGGGATGATAGCGAAAGGGGACATAGAAGTGGGAACTCCACTCAAAGCGCTCCCACAAACCATTGCCCTCCCCTCACCCTCAACTAGTACCCGACATGCTGCCTCCTCTCGCAATGGCCGAGTCTGCTCTACACAGATGCAGGTGGAATTGTCTTCGGCCAGGCCCTCACAGGCTCCTACGCCCAGAGGTGTCAGCCAAAAGCATCTCAAAAGTCAAAGCAGAGTACTGAAGGGTGCCTCCAGACCTGTCCAGGCACCTGAAGTGCATCTTGAGCATGCCGATGGCTTGCTCGAAGACACATCTGGTGATGATATGACTGTCATTGTACCGATCTTGGTGTTCATTGGTGGGGTTTCTCAGAGGTGTCATCAGCCAGATTTGAAGGGGGTAACCTTTATCGCATTGCAGCCACCCCTTAAGCAGGTTCGAACAGGTCGAGGATGTTGGACTGCCGGAGCATGAAAGCATCATGGCAGCTCTCAGGGAATCTGGTGCAGACCTGCATGAAGCTTTTCCTGTGGTTACACATCAGCTAAATATTGATGGAATAAAATCTCCTGCGGTTGACGAATGCCCCGGTTGATCTGGTGGTGCTCGGATTGCCGCATGTGTTCAATCAATGGCATCCTACACCTGTGGGAAGCCAGCCAGAGACGTGAATCCAAGTGCCTGCTCATCCTGGCTATTGATATCACAGGGGAAGTTTACATAACTCCCAGCCCTGGTAAACAATCCATCAGTCACCAGCCTTATTTATTTTTGTGCAGCCGACTGGGAGATCCTTGATATGTCTCCGGTAGCGCCCTGGAAGGAACTAGAGGCAAAATAATTGCCACTGGTAATGCATGGTCACCAGGTCCAGCAGGTAGCAGGTCGTCTTTTAGGAGGATCAAATGTCTGCGATCACCTGACATAACAATCTCAGCCTCCAGAAGCACTGCTCTTCTGAGAGATCAAAGAAGCTGAGCCTCTGTCTGCACACCCTGTTACGTGGGTAGTGCCTCCTGCGAACTTGACCCCTCTGTTACTCCCTTATCTGCTGGCCACCTGCAGCTCCCTCCACAGCACGATCTTGCTGCTGCTGATTGTCTTCCTTGTCCAAAATCCAATTTAAAGCAGCTATGGCGCTACCCATCCTAACGTTCTCTGTGTGAACGACTCCAAACTGTACAAATACATCTGTCACAACAAGTACTCTCACCAAACCGTTGGGAACTCAGAAAGCAGCTTTGAGCACTGAGCCTTTATTCATATCGAGACACGTGACCTTTAACCATCCCCATGAAGTGCCGCTCAATCTCGCCTCCATTTAACTGCTGAGTTTCCCAAGCCCTGGGAAACCTGTGCAGGAGGCGTTAATTTCAAATTGCTGCCAAAATCTCATGAAAGTACCCTCGTTAACATATTATAATCACTGACCCGTCTCATCGGGCGGGTTACAAGGGCGCACCCAAACCCACTGCGATTAAACCGGAAGTAGGTGCATTCGCGGTGGGTTGGGGTCGGGTTTCAGATTTTTGCAATTTTAATCCCTCAACCGACCCTCTCACGCCCGTCGTGGGAGAATTAAAACTCCCCTCAAAGTTTCTCTACTGACAGAAGTCCAAGGTCGGACCTATGTCTGTGAACAGATGGAGGCGCTTCACAATGCACGTCATGACACTGTGATGTACTTTGAGTTTTGGAGTGTTGTACTGACCACAGGTGTCATACCAGAGCCAGTATATAAATGCTACTGCATCAAACTACCTACTGGGTGAGTAACACTGGAGGTTGAGTAACCAAATCAGAATGCAGCTTAGCCAACTAAATTTAGATTTTTGGGCCAAATTTGTTGTCAAAATGTTTGTACAAAATTGAAGTGAGTTTCAGCTCCATATATTAGAGGCACCTTTTCATTTGAAAGTTCTTCATATGGCAGGAGTTGCTCAGACTGCTGGCAAACCCACAAGAGACTAGATTAACAGTATTGATTGCTCATATAAATTTATTGCCCCCTTCCCCCCATTTCTATTATAGCCTCAGCAACAACAAAAATATCCACAGGGTAGTAGTGAAGCTAGAAAGAAAAAGGGAAAAAGTTAAGCTTCCTGTACAACTATGTAAAAGTCAATAATGGAAATGAATAATAAGTTTTGTTCCTTGTCCTTTTGCTAAACTATCATTCAAATTCAACTGGTCTTCTTGAGGCCAGATGTTCAAACTACTGGACCAAAGCCAACATGGTTAGCGAGGTCAGTTATTTCTCACATTATATTAATGATACATCGCTAGGAAAATGTAAAGTCTAGTCAACTGGAGTATCAGAGAGATTTCAAGCACCTGTTTACATTATCCTAACTGTTTATTCAAACTGGGTTGAAATCCACACTAGACGGTTCAATTCAAAATTTACTCTGATCCATTGGCTGTGGAACTATGTAGCTCTATCTATAGTCTTCTGCTTTTTGTGTATAGCATGAAGGTAGCCTTGTGTTGTGACTCCATTGGGCTAGTGCCTTTTTCTAAGGTATGCATGGTGCTCCTCCTAGTATGCCCTTCAACACTCCCCACTGAACCAGGATTGGTCTCCTGGTTTGATGTGATGGCAGAGTGAGGGATTTGTCGGGCCATGAGATTACAGATTGTGGTGGATGCGCAACTTTGGGCTGCTAGATCTGTCCTTAGGCTGCCCCCCTTAGCATAGTGGTAGTGCCATTACAACAACAAGAAGAAGAACAACTTGCATTTATATAGCGCCTTTAACATAGTAAAACATCCCAAGGCGCTTCATAGGAGTGTTAGTAAACACTGAGCAGCATAAGGAGGTATTAGGACAGGTGACCAAAAGCTTGGTCAATGAGGTAGGTTTTAAGGAGTATCCTAAAGAAGGAGAGAGATAGAGAGGCAGAAAGGTTTAGGGAGGGAATTCCAGAGCTTGGGGCCTAGGCATCTGGTGGAGCAATTAAAATCGGGGATGCGCAAGGGCCAGAATTGGAGGAGCACAGAGATTTCAAAGGATTGTAGGGCTGGAGAAGATTACAGAGATTGGGAGGAATGAGGCCATGGAGGGATTTGAAAACAAAGAGGAGAATTTTAAAATCGAGGTGTTCCCGGACAGGGGCCAATGTAGGTCAGCGAGCACAGGGGTGATGGGTGAACGGGACTTGGAGCGAGTTAGGATACAGGCAGCAGAGTTTTGGACGAGCTCAGGTTTATGGAGGGTGGGAGATGGGAGGTTGGCCATGAGAGCATTGGAATAGTCAAGTCTAGAGGAAACAAAGACATGGATGAGGGTTTCAGCAGCAGATGAACTGAGGCAGGTGCAGAAACGGGAGATGTTACAGAGGTGGAAATAGGCGGTCTTGGCGATGGAGCGGATATGGGGTCAGAAGCTCATCTCAGAGTCAAATAGGACGCCAAAGTTGTGAACGGTCTGGTTCAGCCTCAGACAGTGGCCAGGGAGAGGGATGGAGTTCTGGCTAGGGAACGGAGTTTGTAGCAGTGACTGAAGACAATGGCTTCGGTCTTTCCAATATTTGGTTGGAGGAAATTTCTGCTCATACAGTACTGGATGTCGGACAAGCAGGATGACAAATCAGAGATAGTGGAGGGGTCGAGAGAGGTGGTGGTGATGTAGAGCTGGGTGTCGCCAGCATACACGTGGAACCTGACTTTGTGTTTTTGGATGATGTTGCTGAGGGGCAGCATATAGATCGGAAATTGGAAGGGGCCAAGGATAGATCCTTGGGAGACTCCAGAGATAACGGTGTGGGAGTGGGAAGAGAAGCCATTGCAGGTTATTCTCTGGCTACGACTGGACAGATAGGAATGGAACCAGGCGAGGGCAGTCCCATCCAACTGGACGACGGAGGAGACACATTGGAGGGGGATGGTGTGGTCAACCATGTCAAAGACTGCAGACAGGTCAAGAAGGATGAAGAGGGATAGTTTCCCACCATTACATGCTGGAGGGTTTCCTCACTATGAAACAAAGACTTTGCCTGCACAAGGACTGCGCAGTTGTCACTCCCGCCAAACCTATCATGGACAGATGTGTCTGCAACAGATAAGTTAGTGAGGATCAGGTCAAGTTGGTTACTCCCTCATGTTGGTTCCTTCACCACCTGACGCAGGCCCAGTCTGGAAGCTATGTCCTTGAGGACTTGGTCAGCTTGGTCAGTGGTGGCATTACCAAGCTACTCGCTTCCCTCAGTGTTTCCTCCAAGTGATCTTCAACACGGAGCAGCACTGATCTGATAGTTATGGGGAGGCTGTAAGTGGTAATTAGCAGAAGGTTTCCTTAGCTTTGCTTGACCTAAAACCATGAGGCTGTCTGGAATACAGAGCCAATGTTAAGCACTCCAAGGGCAAAGTGCACCCAACTGTATAACACTGTACCCCCATCTCTAGTAAAGAAAAAAAAGAAACACTTGCATTTATACAGTGTCTTTCACAACCTCAGGATGTCCCAAAGCACTTTACAGCCTGTGAAGTACTTTTGAAGTGCAGTCACTGTTGTAATGTAGGAAACATGGCAGCCACTTGGGAACAGCAAGATCCCACAAACAGCAATGCGATAATGACCATATAATCTGTTTTTAGTGATGTTGCTTGAGGGATAAATGTTGGCCAGGACACCAGTGAGAACTCCCCTGCTCTTCTTCAAAATATTGTCATGGGATCTTTTACGTCCACCTGAGGGGGCAGACAGGGCCTTAAGTTTAACGCATCATCCGAAGGACGGCACCTCAAAAAGTGCAGCACTCCCTCAATACTACACTGGAGTGCCAGCCTAGATTTTGTCCTCTAGTCTCTAGAGTGGGACTTGGACCCACAACCTTCTGGGTTAGAGGTGAGAGTACTACCACTGAGCCACAGCTATGCATGGTAATGGAGGAGGTTGGGATGTAGGCTGAAAGATATGATTCCTGAAGAACAACTGTGTCATGCTGTTGCTTAACTAGTCTGTGGGTCAGGACTCCTAATTTGGCCAACATCCCCAGATGTTAACAAGGAGGACTTTGCAGGCTCGACTGGGCTGGAATTGCTCAGGTTGTTGCCAATAGGTCCATCTGATATTTCTCTTATGTTTGTATCCTGTGGCGACTGTTTACAAATAAGTAGCTTGCTAGGTCACTTCAGAGGGCATTGGATTGCCTGGGCACAGACCCTGGAAAATTTCTCGTTAAGATATTGTGGGACTGCAGTCACATTTAGACCATGATGTGGAGATGCCGGTGATGGACTGGGGTTGACAATTGTAAACAATTTTACAACACCAAGTTATAGTCCAGCAATTTTATTTTAAATTCACAAGCTTTCGGAGGCTTCCTCCTTCGTCAGGTGAACGATGTGAAAATGAAATCCTCGAAATGTTGCTTAACTAGTCTGTGGGTCAGGACTCCTAATTTGGCCAACATCCCCAGATGTTAACAAGGAGGACTTTGCAGGCTCGACTGGGCTGGAATTGCTCGGGTTGTTGCCAATAGGTCCATCTGATATTTCTCTTATGTTTGTATCCTGTGGCGATTTCATTTCGAGGATTTCATTTTCACATCGTTCACCTGACAAAGGAGGAAGCCTCCGAAAGCTTGTGAATTTAAAATAAAATTGCTGGACTATAACTTGGTGTTGTAAAATTGTTTACATTTAGAACAGACTGGGTACATCCCTTCCCTGAAGGACGGTAGTGAACCTGACGGGTTTTTATGGCCAGCTTTTCTGGTGATCAGTTTTCCTGGTGCTACCCCATAAATTTAGTGAATTGACTTTCACAATTTATCATGGTAGGATTTTGAAATCGCAACCTCAGGGTTGCTTGTCTAGTACTGTAGCTACTACCCTACCCTTCTCGACCCCATACTGATAGAGCTCTGCATTTAGTTCATCCCGAATAGATGAAATCCACTAGAAACATAGAAATAATTTATTTTGAGCAGACACCTCACCAGTTCGGATTTTCCAGCAGAATACAAAGGAAACATCCTTCTAAGCCACTCTACTAACTCTGTCCCTCGAACTTCTGGGATTTCCCACCAGAAATGTTGTGGGGGTGGGGGGCAGAGAATACATGTACCTAAATATAGATGGTTGTATAGGTGTGATCAAACACTAAGCAAATGTCAGATATACATCATGGAATCTTACATCACAGAAGGAGGCCATTCAGCCTATCGTGCCTGTGCCAGCTCTTTGAAACAGCTATCTAATTAGTCCCACTCCCCAGCTCTTTTTCCATAGCCCTGCAAATTTTTCCTTTTCAAGTATATATCCAATGCCCTTTTGAAATTATTATTGAATCTGCTTCCACCACCCTTTCAGGCAGTGCATTCCAGATCATAACAACTCACTGTATAAAAAAATTCTCCTCATCTCCCCTCTGGTTCTTTTGCCAATTATTTTAAATCTGTGTCTTCTGGTTACCGACCCTCCTGCCAGTGGAAACAGTGGAAACATAATAATTTCTGTCAGTTGCACCCTAGCAACACTTAACATGAGGACTATCTCTGTATGCATCTTGTGTAAAGCTTTGCTACATGCTGTGGAGGGAGCATTTACAAACGAAGGGGCTGGAAAGCCTATGCAACCGATCATGGGCCAAGGTGCCTGTTTTAAAAAAAAGTTACAAACATTTTTAATCTCAGCCAAGCCTAGCAGGGCGCATTACATGGCAGCAAGCCTCTGAGGCCACCCTCACCCCACTTCCCCACTCCCAACTCCCCTCCCCCACATCCACTTCAGGCACAGTCCCCAGCAGAGGCAAGGGAGCCTGAGAAAATTAATCAAATGACTCTTACACTGGAAAAACAATTGGGGTCAGGGGTGCATCCTTGTGATATGTCCTGCCCCTTCTCACTTCTGCCAGTGTAATGCCCAAGTGGAAAATCTAGGCTAGTGTATTTATAATCACAAAAACAAGAGCCGGATCACATGGTTTTCAATTTATTTACTTTTGGTTTTCAATTTATTGGTTTCCTGTGTAGACTATAAACAATTATTACATTTCTTATTTTTATTCTGGAGTTCAGTTCAGAGCCGTTTTACTTTTGCCATAACCGTTATTAGTGAACATAAGGGTACCGAGAGTACTAATGCAAACGTAGACTCTATCCCCTGCTCTTCTCCTCCAACCCCAATCTATTCCTTCTAGTTGGTAGGACTCAGATACACATTGACTTACAAACTCTACATCCTTGATAATTAAATCTCTTTGCACGCTTGGTTTTAAAATTGTTTATAATTAAAATGCATATGAAATACTTGCTTTTTAACACAGCTTTAACCTGTCCAGGAAGTTCTGCTAGGCAAAAATAAAAAAATCACCAACAAAATTAAAAATTAATTAATTTTGATAAGTTCACTGAGTTCTATGTGTGTTGCAAAGCTGCCTGTTAATTGGTGTGTTCTGTTCAATGATCCTCTGGTGGTTCCAGTGACAGTTTCTTTGGCACTCAGCCACAGTGATGCAATGGAGCGGTGGGTTTGGCCTGAATAAGCTTGTGGTCATTGAAAGAGCAAAAATTCTGCATGTCTATTACCCTCTCCCCTCACCCTTTAAATCTGGCAATGATTAGTATAGGAACAGATAAAACAAGTGGTCATGTCTAGCCCAACACCTGACCACTGAAGAGTGTAAAAGGGCAGCAAGAGCAACCAAATTGAAGAAGCATTCATCTAAAATTATTGAACTTGCCATATAAACTTAAAAAAAGGGGCTAAAATTCCTCAAAGCCTGCTCCATCATCGGAAATGTGATGGGGTTTAATTTCCAGCCTTGAGTGTGGCCCATCGATGACCTCATCTCAAATCTTGGGGAGGGGTCATTAGCATAAAAAGGGTGGGCACCCACAGGGAGTAGGAAAATCAAAGTGGCCAGTTCCGAGGGAGCCACTGGCTCCTGAAAGACAATCCAGTACATCGAGGAAGATGGCAGATTTTAAAGTTGCCACTTTCCAAATGGCAATTGATTGCTCTTGGATTGGTGGCTGTTAGGAAAACAGCATTGTGGGCCAAACTTCTGCGGGTTTCTATCATATTCGCCGCACTTTTCATGGGCAAGGAGAGATGGCAGAAGCTGGTGGGATTTTTGGTGGGGGATATCATCTTGCCAATCCCACTTCTTTCAATGATTTCAGGCTAGAGGAGGAAGGGTGCAAGAAATAACCACCACCGCCCCCCCATCCCCAACATTAGAATTTGACAACAGGGAAAGAAAGGGGCAGACACCCAGCAGAACCAGATCTCATCTAAATTCCAGTTTCCCTGCCCAGTCACACCACCGCCCTGCCCTCTCAGGAACAGGAAAGTCGGGATAGAAAGATCAACTTTTCAAAAAGAGTAGGTTGTCACATTTCTACATTACTTTGTTTTATAAATAAGGGATTGTTCCCTTAAAATATTAAATGAATGGAGCACTTTGACATTTGAGAATCATTCGTTTCTTAACAACAACAAAATATAATGTGGTTTACAAATAACCAAAGAAAGCTTCAGAAAGTGCCCCTCAATTGAACTTTCCTTGCTTGTAAATCGTGTTAAGGTAACTTCTGTGTGCTCTGACTGCATTAACACAGTAACATTAATCTATATTTTTTTTAAATCTGTTTGGTTCAACCACAGGCATTACCATTAAATGTAATCTTTTTTCACCGCTCATTTCTTGTATATTTGACTAGTCCGGTGAATTGATATTTTTGTTTTTTTGGGAAGCAATCCAAAATCTTTCCCCAGTGGAATACTAAGTTGCAAATAAACAGATATCCCCTGTTAGTCTGGGAAAAAAATGTAACACAACTTAATTATAAAACGTGTGTTTATAAAGTTGAAGTAAATAGTGTTCAATGAACCAGACAGGCCCGAAAGGTTCCAAATTCAATTCTTGCTCTGTGCTGTTAGTCGATCTCACTAGGGACAACAGTAGGATCGCTACAATTGACCTCAGCATCTCTGGTAAGAAAGGAAAAGAACTCAGCCAGGGTTCCTACTTCTGCCTAATATCCAGTAACTCTACTAGAACCGCACATGTCAATATCAAACGGTAAAAGTTATTCCCAGTGCGATTTGTATTGTGTTGGTTATCATACTCATGTAAAATTCCTGTGTGTGTTATGTTAATCAGATTGTCAATTTGTATAAATTAAATGGGTTAACCCACACAGGAGATTTACGCAAGCCTTTAACCAAATCATTATGTTTTTTACATACCCTTCAGTCACCTACCCCTGTAGTGTGGCCTCCCAGCTGCCAATGGCCAAATAAAGGGAAACCTCCAGAATTTCTCAGACCAGTGGTGACAAAGATTTTATTAGGGTTGGTAAACCCGCTACTGCGGTGCAAACTTTTTACACGGACAAACTTTTATTATTATTTTCACATTGGCGTCATGATGTCACTACTCTGCACATGCACATTGGCCATAACGTCATGGTCAGCTCTACGAATGTGTGAAATGTTGGGTCACCACAGTGCAGCCAGTTTACAAGGACACCAATTGCAAAATAAGGGCATGAGAACGGCTCAGTTAGTTCGCTCCCCCAAGACCGAGGTTGCATTGTAAGAGCAGCTAAAAATCACATTGGTGTACGCTAGGAGTATGGGATAAGCCTTGACCATGACCATAGCCGCCCAACACTCAAACAGCCTGTTGATATTTACTGGCCGGTTCACAAATGGACAATGTCCACTTGGGCGAGGTACTGAAGGAAATCCTTCACCCACGGAATCAAATGTCAACATGAATTGATGCCTTCAGGAGAAGAGGTGTAAGGGTAAAACAATTGAAGGAAAAAGAAAATGTAGATGTGTGACTAAAATTTCTTAATTACCCCATTGCTTTTTTTTACAGGAACTACAAAATGATTAGTGAGTACATAAAGAAAAAGTTATTTTTATCCTTTCTTTGTTCTGCTGACCGTCTGTCCAATGTAATGAACTTTCCATGTTGTACATTAAGAAATCCTGCCTGTGTGGGAACTATTTAAAGCCAAATGCTCACAACAGATCTTTTGAAATAACCAGCAACTTTTTTCCTTTCAACTTCTTTTATGTCTCTATAATGCCAACATTTTAATCCCAATTTTTCACCAGTAGTAGTACTAATGTGGTGTGAAAGTCATAGCACAGAGCAGTTAATTCTCATTCCACCCAGTTACACCACTTCTTTTGAGATACACCTCAGGTGGTGCTCTGACAATGGATCAACATTGCATCAGCTCCAATGTTACAACGCCATGATGGGTATTAGTGCTGCCTATCTACTACCATGAGTTCAAATCAGACAATGTGCTAACACCTATGCATCATGAGTGATCAGGTTATATTGGCTCCACTTCTGGTTATATTGGCTCCACCTAGGAAACTTATAGCATTATTCAGACATATACAGCAGCCACAGCACACATATTACAAGACAAACTACTAGCTGTTTTTTGAGTTCCAGAGGCAGTAGGAGTGCTTGCTTGTGTGGCAAATGTATTTAATGCATCTTACTTGCATAGGCAGACCAGTATAATAAAAGCAATATCTTGCTTAAGGCAACTGAACTATGAAATATTGAAGAGACGGGGATTCTTAATTCTGAAAAAGAGAAGGCACTGGGGAGATATTTATCAAGTATTCAAGATTCATAAGGGAAAAGATGAATTGAGCCCTAATAATATGTTTACGGTTGTCACAAACTCCAGAACCAGGAGACACAAGCTGAAGCTTAAAAGAGGGAAGCTGCATAAACGGTTTTGGTTTAATTACTTCACACAGAGGGGAGTGAACACGCAGAATGATTGCCGAAGGAGGCACTGGTGGCAGATAGTGTGGAAACATTAAAGGGAGAATTGGATAGATATTAGAGGGATGGAGTGATTGGGGGTAATTTCGACTTTGGGTGATAGTGTAAAACGGGTGATATAGGATCCGCCCGCCCATTATACATCTCTCCCGATTTTCATTTCATTGACTTCAAAGTCAAAATTATCCCCATTGAGATGTATTATTTTTGGGATCAGCCAGATAGATTTCAGAATCTTCTCCTGTTCTTTCCCATCTTTCTATAAGTATACTCATTGTTTCTTTTTAAAATTATGGATGTTCCCAATCATTTTGGTTATCGATACCTGGTGTATTTTTTTTTGAAACAATATTGCAACTACAGTTTTGCATACTTGAAAGGAGCAGTACATGTTCGTGCAGCATTGGCTATGACATAATCACTTTTGCCACAAACAATCTGTCAAATTTAAATTTTAAGTTTTTTTAAACATCATTCCTGTGGGAATACAAACTATTTGTTGAATACATTTTTGCATTCGGAGTACCTCGTTTGTATAATTTATTCATGTACAGAGGCTGAGACTGATTTCTTCCACCACTCAATCCCTGGAACTGCCTCAATTTCAATGTTCCAAGAAATGTACATTCAGTGCCCACACCAAACCCAGAAGGAGGTGGAGCATTTAAGGAAATGGTTGTGTGTGTGTGTGAGAAACAGATCTGATTGGCTGGTTTGCAAATACACAAAATAGTTTGCCCAAGTATGTCTGAAAGTGAAATGGAACAGTTTGCTTCCTGTAAATGAGTGATTGGTCCCTGTTTTACATATATCCTCAGTCTTTCAAAAGATCCGCTATTGGAAAAAGGAACATTTTCAGTCAGATTTTCATTTCTCAAAAATACTGGGTGGCCAACCTTGAACCTGAACCAGTTCAAAATCAGACATTTTTTCTATGCTACAAAGCCACATTTGGCATGTGTTCCGACGTCTCTAACCACTGCTGGGAAACCATTCAACTTACTGTGGGTTGGTTAAAACAACAGTAAGGAGTAAAACAAGTGACATAGCAAGGCCATGGCCATCACCAGCTTGCCAGTCTTCTGTGTCTAGCCTGGGCCCCCTCTGCAAGGTTAAAACAAGGCCTAGTCAATGTGCTTTGCCTTAGAAAGTAGCAATCAAGTTTTTTTTTTAAAGCTGTGCATGCTCCAGCATACATATGTAGTATAAATAAAGCACTTGATGGGAACCTATTGAATGTGGAATTTATCATCCTCATGAGTAGGATTTACACAACTCATTCGTGTTTGGGAATTGTTGTGTTCTCACACTCAGGAGATAGATATTATAATTAAAGTAGTTTAATCAGTAGACAGATAAATACCCTGAAAGTATAGAGCCACTTTTGTTGCAAAGATGCACATAAATGAGATATGAATGTGCGTGGAGAATGCCACAGTTCCAGACTAGAACTGAATGTGAACTTGTTGCTTTCTCCATTTCAGTAAACTGACAAACTGTTAGTCTTGCTAAACTGAATTGTTGCTATGACAAATACAATTCCATTAAACTCAGGCCCTCAGCTTTCTTACTTAGCCAGTAACATCATTCTTTCCAACGATTTCTGAAGAAAATGGCAGCTTTATTAAATATGTGCATTGCATCACCCTAGTACAAAGTACAGATTTTATAGGATAGTTACACTGCACAGTTAGCTCTGCTGCAAACTGGTTTCAGTTTTGCTTTGTTGCAAAATATCGTCTAACTGCGGCTACATCGTAATAATAAAATAATTTTTAAAAAATCAATAACTGCAGTCAAAGGTAATAACTTACTGCTTTTTCCCCACAATTTCCTCACCTCTTCTCATGAATGCACTGACTATTGCTGTGGTATGGTTCTACGGGCACCTGTAGTGCAGTGGTACATCATCCAACATCGTAAGTGTCGTCAGGCTATTCAATTATGGAAGGTAGCACAACCAAGCCTAATCCTGTTCTCACCCAACGTCTATACACACATACATCTTCCAGCAGCAGTCACTGAATAACAATCATGAGCAGGAACCATGAATGATTTTCTCCCCTCCCTACTCTTGGGCATAGAGTCTAAAGCTGCTCTTTAATTATGCTGCTAAATCAGTTTTCCATAGTCAAGTTGCAGACTTGTACTGGTCATAAAGGGGCCAGTGGGCAGTGGAAAACAGGAGCTGGGCACCCAGAATCCAAATTAAAATAGCAACCTAAAAGCAGCTCGACTGTAGCACACTGTCATCGCCCATGGGTTTTCAGGGTTTTTAATGTCTACAAATTAAACTGCTTTAATTATAATATTGATCCCCTCAGTATTAGCTGTGGCTAAGTGGTAGCACTCTTACCTCTGAGTCAGAAGGTGGTGGGTTCAAGTCCCATTCCAGAGACTTGAGCACTGAAAAGTCTAGGCTGACACTTCAGTGCCGTACTGAGGGAGTGATATGCTGTCAGAGGTGCCATCTTTCAGATGAGATGTTAAAGCAAGGCCCCGTCTGCACTCTCAGGTGGACGTAGAAGAATCCATGGTACTATTTGAAGAAAAGCAGGGGAGTTCTCCCTCAGAAGTATCCTGGCCAATATTTATCCTTCAACCAACATCACTAAAAAACAGATTATCTGGTCATTATCCCATTGCTGTTGGTGGGATCTTGCTGTGCCCAAATTGGCTGCCGTGTTTCCTAAATTACAACAGTGACCACACTTCAAAAGTACTTCATTGGCTATAAACGCTATGGGACGTCCTGAAGTCGCGAAAGATACTATATGCAAGTCTTTCTTTCTTTAACATTCACTTAGCACAGCCTGGCAATCAAAATGGAGATCTTCTCATCTGTGCTGCTCAGTAACCAAACTGTGCAGCGTCTTTTCCCCACTAGGCCAGCCATTTTTTAAATTAAAGTTTAAAAAGTTTGTCTGCATAACAATTTAATATTAGTGAACAGTCAACATGACAATCCATTCTTTACTAACATCAAAAATTTTGCTCGCTGAGTGTTTCTGAGCCAGCAGCATAACTTAGTGTTGTCAGCTCACACTGCTCTAAAAGCAGGTATCACTCTCAAACATATAAGGGCAAATTTAATGAATTTGCATTCCCAGTGCAGAGCTTCGCCGGGGAGGGTGTATATCGAGAGGTCGGACATTGAGGTAGGTGGACCCCATTGGATTTTCTATCCATGGACAGAATATAGCACTGAATTGTTAATTCAGCAGCAGGTTTCCATCTGTCCAACATGTGCATATAAAACGGAGTCCGAAGTTTAATGGAAAAATATACACAATTATTGAAGCAAATCTGATGTACATCAAAAGCCAACTAAGAATCTGAAATATCATGACAGGTGTGTTGGGTCGAATGACTTCCTTCTGTGCTACAATCTCAACAGTTCTAATTAGTTCTAACAGCACTCTACACCGGAGAAAAAATGTGCACAAGCAAAAGTTACTGAATAACAAAAGAGATTTCACAACGGATAGTCTGAGTGAGTTAAGAATGAAAGTTCATTGGCCACCAACAGTGAATTTGTTTCTCCCCTCTCTATATACACACACTCTCGCCCCACGCAAACCACAATCACTCTAAGATCCCTTTTATCTGTACCATATGTTTCGAGTCAAGGGGAAATGAAAATTTGATGATGTTCTGTGAACTACTCTAGATAATCAGTGAAGTAAGGCCTAATGATAGTTGAATGATAGTTTGTTGTCAGCGTGCATTTTGATAAAGTGACAAAGGACATTACTCATTTTCATTATTTTCTTTTAAGCAGCCAAGGACTATAAAGTGCACAAAAGTCAGGCAATGTGCATGTATCTTAATACCCACATTGTATTTTGGTTTCATTACCACATGGCTTGTTTTGATTTTGTTTGTGCTGTAATGCAAATATGGAAGGAGTGGTTGGAAAAATACATAAGGCTGAACATTCAGTTTAGTTTTATTGAAATAATACTCGATAACCCTACTCCTTTGACCATTACAATGATGCTGAAAAAACATTAGGAATACAACGTGTATCGTGAAAGATTACAACTATCATCATTGTGTCAATATGCGTAAAGAACCTCGAGAAGTTTTTAACTTGATATTTGAGTAAAGGGCAGCTGTAGTTATATTTTACAAGATAGTAGTGCTCTCCAGAACTGAGACGCAATAAATATATACCACAATCCTTCAGCCTAAAAGACATGGAAAAAAAGAGTCATAAAGACTGCGGCCAGCTGTGCACCTTCCAATTACAGTGTTTGTTTTCATGATTCAAGTTTTATTAATTTTAATCATGCACTAAATAAAAAAAGTAAACATTTGGTTACTTTAAACACAACAAATAAACCTGCTGACACAAGATTACTTGACTAAAACGATTTTAGACCAATGCTGCTTTGTTTCGTGGAGCTGTTTTTCGAGTTATTTAAAACAAAGCTACCATTTGTTTTGCAATATATTTTGTAATACCACACAAATCATATCTGATATTAATAAAATAACTAAATGCAATGTTACAACATGTTATCCTATAATATCTAACCTTCAAAAATGCCAAAAAAAAATTGCTGCATTATAATTTCAGTCCGAATGCTGGCAATTGCCTTTTCTAATGTAAGCCAACATTAACTCTAATTACCACAGTAAGTGGCTTCCGTCAGAGCAATTACTAAGCTGATTTAGGCCATGCCAAAATAATTTGTGATTTATCTTGGCCCTACCTTTTTTCCCCAAAGATTACAATGTTGCTCCTTTATTGAACAACTTCGGCCTAATTATGTCCAGAAAAAGCAACATGATCTGAAATGAAGATCGGGCCTTTTGTGCACAGTTTGGCAACTGCCAGTGTTTTAATAATGTGTTGATACTGATATTTGAATGTGCTTGCTACAAATGCTAAGAAGATCCTAACTTGAGATCATTTTTGAGTCTTTAGTTAATTCACCAAGAAAAAAAGTGAGGCCCATCGGACTAAATTTAATACCCTTGTGCATTGGCAGTTTAATTTGTCTAGGTATTTGAATACAACAGCATAGGGCCTAGGCAGCTGAAGGCATGGCTGGCAATAGTGGAGCGATGAAAATCGGAATGCGCAAAAGGCCAGAATTGGAGGAACGCAGGTCCTAAGTATTGGAATTCCCTCCCTAAACCTCTCCACCTCTCTACCCATCTCTCCTCCTTTAAGACGCTCCGTAAAACCTACCTCTTTGACCAACCTGTCCTAATACCTCTTTATGTGGCTCGGTGACAAATTTTGTTTGATAACGGTCCTGTGAAGCACCTTGGGACATTTTACTACATTAAAGGCGCTATATAAATGCAAGCTGTTGTTGTTGGTTATAGGGCTGGAGGAAGTTACAGAGATAAGGTGGGGTGAAAAAATGGAGGCATTTGAAAACAAGGATGAGAATATTAAATCGAGGCATTGCCGGAAAGGGAGCCAATGTAGTCAGTGAGCTCAGAAATAAAAATTGGGAGAGATGTAAAACGGGATGCTGAATCACTATCACCCATTTTACACTATCGCCTAATGTCTATGGGCTAGAAATTGGGCCATCTAGTGCCTGTTGTTTTGGTGCTATATGGCCTCCTGAACATTCAAGATGCCGTCTTGGGTGCGCACACACATGCGTTGGACGCCATCTTGGTAAAGGGTTTAGCGCATGCACAAATAACGAACACCAGCAGCATGTAAAGTAAGGAGAAAATGCGTTCAATCAGTGTACAACGCTGATTTAAAGTGATAGTCACCATTTTGGGACTTAACGATCCACTAAACACAATGTATTAACCACGACCATCTGAATATATCTTAGAGTGCCTGGAGGACTCCCCACCAGTGCTATTTAAAGGGACCATGCAGGATTTTTTTTTACTCATTCATGGGATGTGCGTGTCGCTGGCAAGGCCGGCATTTATTGCCCATCCCTAATTGCCTTTGAGAAGGTGGTGGTGAGCAGCCTTCTTGAACCGCTGCAGTCCGTGTGGTGAAGGTTCTCCCACAGTGCTGTTAGGTAGGGAGTTCCAGGATTTTGACCCAGTGACGATGAAGGAACGGCGATATATTTCCAAGTCAGGATGATGTGTGACTTGGAGGTGACTTGGAGGATTTACAGGTTAGTTGCTGGATAATTGCTTCTGGCTGTTGATGCATTTGTAACTGTTTTTGGAGGTCTCCTACACTTGAATACTAGGACGAGGTGACATAGCCTAACATTTAGAGTGAGGATGTGCAGGAGTGAAGTTAGGAAACACTTCTACAAGCAAAGGGTGGGAGAAGTTTGAAACGCTCTTCTGCAGACGGCAGTTGATGCTAGCTCACTTGTGAATTTTAAATCTGAGATTGATAGATTTCTGTGAACCAAAGGTATTAAGGGATATGGGGCTAAGGTGGGTATATGGAGTTAGGTCACAGGTCCACCATGATCTCATTGAATGGCGGAACAGACTCGATGGGCTAAATACCACTGCCACTTGCTGCCTCCTGTTATGCGCCGCCTTCTCCTGCAAGAAAGTGGGACGTGTGTCTGGGTGATGTGCCTGTCATGGTTGAATAGGTGCCAGTATGTGTAGCCTGTGAGTTGTGGGTGGGCGGCTTGCAACAATGGTAATGTGTAAGGGTGAGAGGAAGCATCTGATTGGAAGAGTTGAGTATTGATTGAAAAAGTTTGTTGGATGCAGCTAGTGGTGCAATTGGTAGGAGATGCCACTTGACAGTTGACCTCACTCGCCTTGACCGCTCATGTCAAAGCATTGAACTTCTTCCTGCACTGCATCCATGTTTGTGGTACTATGCGCCTGGCATTGACTTTGTCCCCTACTGCCTCCCACTGCTATTTGAGCATATGTCTGGAGGACCTCTTGCCCCCCCACTCGCCCCCACACCCCGTGGATATAGGATGTCCCTCCTTCTGTCCACCTCTTGCACCAAGGCCTCTAGTGCTTCAGCAGAGAACCCTGGGTCATGCACTCTCGCAGGCCTGGTACCAATTCGACCAGCAGATTGGTGAGGTCCGGCATGCAGATTGGAGAATTTGGGATTTAGTAGTGTGCAACCTTTATTCAATGTTTTAACATAACTCATCCATTTGGCTGCTTTTAAGAGATTTTAGCAGGCTGTCAGAGAGACAGCCTGCCTTTAAGAGATTTGGGCTCTCCCTGCTGGTGGAAAGTGCAAATGTCGTGGAATAGTAGTGACAAGGCCTGGATTTTCCACATGCACAAGGTAAGTTCTGTGGTAGCACGAATGTCTCGTCCTACCTGTGACGGGTCGACCGAGCGTGGGTTAATTGCGCAATGCGATGCACGCTCCTGTTTTCGGGGGTTAACCAATTTAACCCCCTATGTGTGCAGCATTGAGCTTAAGGCCTCACTGGAGGCCTGTATTCAACCTCTGGATTCTGATAATAAACCACTTGAATAGTTTATGTCAGCCCAGAAATTACTCACCCTTTCGTCCTCTCTCTCCGCCGGCGAATCGGTGAAGTAAGTTCACGAATGCGTACAAAACCCGGAAATCGTGAACTTGCTCCCATTGGTTTGACGGCGGTTTGACAGGTCCAAATTAAAGGGCCATGCTACACTACAATCAATAAAATCATTCAACATTCAGAAACTTACCCATCTGCCCAGTAGGAATGAAGATACTTAACGCCACCAAAAAGTATGCTCAAAAATACCAGCTCTGCACTACTTTTAAAAGCGTGATGACTGTTAATGACGCGAAGAAACTAAAAATTAAATTTTGAAAATGTGGAATGTCATATTAGTCTTATTTTAATATTTTTTGAACATTAAAAAAAATTAAAAATTAAAAATTTACTTTTAACTTTTGTCCGATTAAATTAAATCATTTGCTTGGCTTTTTATAAGAAGATATGTTAAATTTTTATTTATACTAACATAGGGAAGTTCACTTTAAATGGATGGTCTCTACTTGCCTGCTTGTGGGCGTGACTTCTCTTCCTGACAGATTCTGTGGACTGGCTTCCATTCCCACAGTCTGTCCCATACTTACGTTGATTTGGCAACGCACAGCTTGAGAAAACTTCAAGATGGAGGAAGTTGACGTCGTGGACCCCGCAGTAAGTATATCTATTCCTTTTTCTCGCAGGATGTGCGGAGAGCCTTGCCACACCGCTGTGTGCAATTTCTGGTCCAATGTTAACAGAACCATCTGATTGAGTTGCTGCATTGTAACTTAATTTCCAGCCATCTATATCTTACACATATATATTAAATTTGCATGATAAATGAGAAGCTGGCCACCCTGGCATTAGCAGTCAGAAGTGGTGAGTAAACAAAGTCTGAAGTCAAAATTCGCCACTTCGTAAAGTCTCCTCATAGTTGGTAGAGTTTCTTCTCTATGAATGAGCCTACACATTATAGAGACCTGAATTGAGCATCTCACAACGCAGTTCTGTTTAATGGAAATACAGATGAAAAATAGTGTCAGCGATGTCTAATAACCCTGATGGAATATATTCAGTATACCTAGTCAGGAGGCCCATCTCTGGGGTATCCAAGTCCAGACGAGGCAGACCTTGGGATGATAGGCAATGACGCCATGTGAAAAATAAACACGAGCAATTCATATAAGTCACAAACAGTCATTAGTTTATTTGCTCCTGTTTTACAGTGAGTGGCTGATATTTTCATGGAATGACCCTTCCTACAGCAAACCCATCATACTACAAAGTGAAAGCTTCACTTCCTGCAGTTATTGAATGAGCTGAGGTACAGCATGATTTGATTGGTGGATCCGGATGTCCACTTTTCAATCATGAAAGTTATCCTTTGTACCTGTCAATGAACAACGCCAAGATTGCACTGTCCAGGTCAAAACAGGAAGGCTGGCCAACCTACAACCAGCACATATCTTGAACATGCATGAGACCCTCATTGTGCCGCTTACTACTAAATCACACATTGATTTTTTCACTCTGAATATCACTGTAAATACAATATAGTACAGTATATTATATATGGGATGAAGATTGAGATTCTAATGGGCCTGTCACATTTTTTGTTTTTATTTCACATTTCCAGTAGGTCTGGTGAGGTGTCTCCAACCAAAATGTTAACCTACATTCTTTCTTTTCAGTTGCTGACACACCTGCTGTATATTACCACTATTTTCTATTTTTATCATCAGAGCTGATCCTAATTAGATTACAATCACAGCGAGACAGCTTGTCTCATCAACAGCAGCGCGTGGATGCACCGAGCAGTGCAGATCATTTGTACTTTGTTTTAAATTCACACACTGGGAATGATGAGCACCTGCCAAAACAGTGACGTTAGGCACTGTTACTGTCACCTGTGATCTCCTTTGCTTGCCAATGACCAAATCTGATGGGATACCAACAACAGTTCAGTACTGTCTGCCTGTTTATCAGATCATCAGTACTATACTGATTCCGCACTAAAAACATACTATAAAGACCATCCTACATTTGTTCACACTGACTGCTGCAAAACCTCCACAAAGTAGTCGTTTCCTGGAGATATGTTATTGCACTTGCCCCAGTGTAATAGCTAGTCTTGCACCTTCATACACATTTATTTTGTGGCCTATAGTAAACAACAGTAATTGTAGAAAAGTGCAAATGAGTAAATTACTTATGGTAGGTGATCACTTTAATTGTTATGAGAAGAGATGAAACCTTAACCCTTATGATAAGACAATCTGCTACTCATTGAACAATTAAATAAGAACTAATAAAAGAATAATAAGAATAATTAAAATTAGAGCTCCTCAAACAGTACAGGTAAAAAGACAAAAACTACAAATGCTGGTAGTTCTGCTGAAGGGTAGACAACAGAAATGCTAACTTTCCTTTTCTCTGTATGCATGATGACTGACTTATGAGTATTTCCAGCATTTCTCCCTCAGCAGCTCAGTTGGTAAATGCATGGTTTGGTGTGGAACTAAAGCTATGCAGACCATGAAGGTCCCAGGTGCTTTGTTAACTAATCTCAGCCAGGGTGGCAAAAAGGATTTTACCATTTGATGAGTGACAATGAAAAACCCTGCCTCATTCCTCTTTTTCAAGAGATAAGTTCAGCGAGTCTCGCTCTATAATTACATGGAGCTTGGAACTGGAGCGCAGAAACCAGATAAAATCCAAGATTCAGCCGTGTATTCCCATCGCATCCAGCTTCTTCATGAGGGCCACAAGATGCACTCGGTTAAAACCTTATTTATTATACATTAATCAACCACTTGCATTTATATAGCATCCCAAGGCACTTATTAAATAGACTAAAGGAAAGCAGATGCTGAGCCAGGAAGGGAGAGATTAGGAGGGATAACCAAATGCTTGGTGGAAGAGATTATTCCTGAGGAGGTTTTTAAAGGTGGGGAGGCAGAGAGTTCCAAAGAGTAGGGCTAAGACAGCTAAAAGCTTGACCACTAAATGTGAGCAAAAGAAAGGGGAGGATAACCAGATGCTTGGAGTCAGAGGAACATAGCATTTGGGAGGGAATATAAGCCTCAAGGAGATCAGAGAGATAGGGTGGCAATCCAGTGTACATCAGTTAGGCCAAGGGTGATGGGCGAGTGAGGCAAGACAGGATATAACATGTGTGGTAGAGTTTTAAACAAGTTGGAGTTTATGGAGGGTGGAGGATGGGAAGCATGCAAGAAGGGTGTTAGAGTCTCAATGTGTCAAATACTGTGGAAAGAATAGAAGGGGATAATAAACCAAGGTCAAAGTCACATAGAATATCTTCCGTGACATCAGCTAGTGCTCTAAACAAGGCAGAAGCATGCTAAAGTCCATTGCACAACACAGAGTCTCATGGTGCAAACATGTGGGACCAGTTTACTATGTGTATTTTACTGAAACTGTAGGTTTAACCCAATAATACCCAAATTTTCCTAATGCCATCAGTGGGGGGAAAAAACAGCCACATGGCATGGTACCAGAGAGCCATCTTCACTCGTGAAACTACCCCTGCACGATACAATGGGGCAGAAATCGCTTGTGAAATAACGACGAGCTCAACAGTGCTCACCATTGTTAGTGACGAAATGGAGGAGCAAGTTCCAACGTTCGCACATGTGCAGTGAAAAGCGGAAATCCAGAACTTAATCCTGCTGGTTCACGGGCGGTATGACAGCTTCAAATTAAAAGTATATCGCACGCCGCTGTCAGAGAAATCATTGAAAAAGTGCAAACTTGTTTATCTGCCCAGCTGAAAAGTAACTGATACCGCCACAAATCAGGTACACTTAAAAATACCAGGTCTAAAGTTTTAACAGTCTTAATGACTGCCAAACAACTAAAAATTAACTTTTAAAAATGTGGATTCTCATTACTCCTTATTTTAATAGTTTTTGGTCATTTAAAAAAAAATTAAATTAAAATTTAAGTTTTCTTTTTACTTTTCCCTTCTGTCTGTTTTATTTAATTCAATTACATCTTGCCCTCCCTTTTTGCGCTGTCTATAACTTTTTTTACATTGATTTTAATGTTGTACCTTTCACTACCTAGTTTAATTTCCAAGCCTGCAGAGAGTTACGCAGCTTGTCAAAAATGCTGCAATCTGATTGATCGAGGGGAGAGATCGCTCCTCTTGCTTCTCCCAGGGTCCTAGCTTCGCTTGAACTGACGCCGGGCTCTTGTCCGCTTTTTATTTGAGGAAGTGCCCGAAGTAAGTTAGTGGGTTAGTATAAATTTATGGAGTGGCGAGCAGTGTTGGTTTGCCGCTCTGAGCAATTTCTACCACAATGTCTTCAGCAGAGGACGGGATAAAACTGAAAAAAAAATTTGCAGTGAAATTATGTTACGCAATTTGGCATATGAAGAGATTAATGCATTTAATTTATTATAGCACTGCTTCTGGGGGCAGTCAAGTATATAAATGTTAGCTTGTCCCAATGATAGCAGTCTTGCTTCTGAGTCAAAAGGTCAGAGATTCAAGCCATACTGCAGGGGCTTGAGCACACAATCTAAAGTGACACTTCAGTAAAGGAGTGCCACGCTGTCAGAGGTGCCATCTTTCAAATGAGCTGTTAAACCAAGCCTGCCTGTTCAGGTAGATGTAAAAGATCTCATGGCACAGAAACAAGGAAAGCTAAACCAGGAGTACAAGCATACCAGATGGATAGCAATTAAAAAGTAGTTCATTGAAAGTTATCCAATTAGACCCACTCCTCTGCTCTTGCCCCATAACCATGCAAATTGTTTCCCTTCAAGTATTTATCCAATTCTTTTTTGAAAGTTACGACTGAATCTGCTTCCACCACCCTTTCAGGCAATGCATTCCAGATCATAACAACTCTCTGTGTAAAAAAATGTTTCCTCATGTCGCCTCTGGTTCTTTCATCAATCACCTTAAACCTGTGTCCTCTGGTTACCGACCCATCTGCCACTGAAAACAGTTTCTCCTTATTTACTCTAACACGGCCTGTTTCTGCCCCCACCTCAGGCCATCTTCCACGTACATCCTCCTCATTGCATTTGTCACCTCCAGACTCAATTAGTCCAATACTCTCCTGGCCAGCCTCCCATCCTCCATCCTCTATAAACTCAATCTCACCCAAAACTCTGCTGCCTGTACCCTATTGCACACCAAATCCTAATTCCCCATCACCTCTGACCTACACTGGTTCCCATTCCCCCAGTACCTCAAATTTAATATTCTAATCCTTGTTTCATTTAATCGCAGTTAACTTGTACAATTTACACATTAATTTTTTAACGCACATTAATCACAGAAGTTAAGCGGAGAGTACCAAGTTAGCAATTTTAAGTTAATTACAATTTTAATTACAATCAATCATTGCCTTGACACAATCATTCATTGACCTCCCAGACCATGCAAAACTTATCGGGGAAAAAAAAATTGGATGGGGCCATTTTTGGACATAGGTAGCGTGATGTGCTATTACCCCATGTTCAATGGCCCCTGCGCAGGCAGGACGCAAGTTTCGGCCACCCGAGGACTTACCTGCAATCAGCGTTCCATTCCAGGCCTTGCATGTGGAATCAATGCAATTCGGATTTTCCCACCTGGGGAGCTCAATCTCTTGAAGGGAGGATGTTTCTTAGAAATCTCTTAAAGGTAGCTGGCACCTGTCATTTGCTGAAAATAACAGTACGTAGTCTGAACAGGGATCAGACATCGCACACATAAAACACAGATGCAGATCCCATCCCTATGTTTAAACACTGATGAGTTTTGTTAAAACATTGAATAAGGTTGCGCACTACTAAATCCCACATCCTCCAATCTGCACACCAGACTTCACCAATCTGCCGATCTGAGTTGGTACCAGGCCTGCGAGAGTGCATGCACCAAGGTTCTCTCCTGATGCAGTAGAGACCTTGGGTGCAAGAGGTGGACAGAACGAGGGTCATCCTATATCTGCAGGGAGAGCAAGAGGCCCTCCAGACACATACTCAAAAGGCAGTGGGAGGCAGCGGGGGATGAAGTCAATGCCAGGTGCACAGCATCATGAACATGGATGCAGTGCAGGAAGAAGTTCAATGCTTTGACATGAGTGGTCAAGGTGAGTGAGGTCAACTGGCAAGTGGTGTCTCATACCAACTGCTCCACGCACTACACCCCCCCATCACCCACATACCAATAAACTCTTTCCATCAGTACTCAACTATTCCAATCAAATGCTCCCTCTCAGCCTTACACATTACCACTGTTTCAAGCCGCCCACCTTCAACTCACAGGCCTACACTGGCAGCTATTCAACCATGACAGGCATATCACCCAGACACATGTCCCGCTTTTTTGAAGGAGAAGGTGGCGCATATCAAGAGCCAGCAAGTGGCAGTAGCATTTAGCTCCTCGAGCCTGTTCCACCATTCAATGAGATCATGGTGGACCTGTGACCTAACTCCATATACCATTAATACTCTTGGTTCACAGAAATCTTTCAATCTCAGATTTAACATTCACAAGTGAGCTAGCATCAACTGCCGTCTGCAGAAGAGCAGTCCATACGTCTCCCACCCTTTGCGAGTAGAAGCATTTCCTAACTTCACTCCTGCACATCCTTACTCTTAATGTTAAGCTATGTCCCTGCGTCCTAGTATTGAAGACTAGGAGACCTCCAAAAACAGTTACAGATGTTTTGGCAGCCAGAAGCAATAATCCAGCCACTAATATGTAAATCCTGCATTGTGCCTTTAAATAGCGCTGGTGGGACGTCCTCCAGGCACTCTAAGACACGTTCAGATGGTCGGGGTTAAGACTGTGCGTTGATTGAGCGTTAAGTCCCAAAATGTTGTCTATCACTTTAAATTAGCGTTGCACACTGATTGAAGCCATTTTCTCCCTACTTTACATGATTCCAGCGTTCGTTATCTGCGCCTGCGCAAACTCCTATACCAATATGGCGTCTGGCGCACGTCACGCAGGAAACGTGCGTGCGCATCCAAGACGCCAACTTGGATATCAGAGAGGCCGTGTGGCGCCGAAACATCGGGCGCTACATGGCCCAATTTAGCACCCCATATGTCTGAAGAAAAAAGAAATAGGAAATCAGAGTAAACATCAGACCAAGTTAAGGAATAAGGGTAACATAAACGGTCAGGGAACAAATACAGTTTTAGAACATAAGTGCAAATGACTGTTTAAAAAAAGGGAGGGGAACAATTACTAAAAACAAATTAATTTGCCAGTACAGCAATGTGCACAGCATTTGAAACAAAACAGGGGAACTGGAGGCAATAATTCATAGCGAGGAGCCAGACATGGTAGGGTAACTGAAACATGGTTACCTGAGGATCAGGACTGGCAGTTAAATATTGCAGGATATAATGTATTTAGAAAGGAAAGGAAAGGAAGAAGGTGGGTAGGCTAGCTCTACTAATTAGAGACAACATAATGACAATAGAAAAAAGGGACATAAGTAACATTAAGATAGAAACAGAATCCACATGGATTAAGACAAAAGACAAGAAGGGATCGATCGCATTAATAGGTCTATTCTACAGACCACCTAATAGTGGAAGGGAAGTGGAGGAAGAAATATGTAGACAAATCTATGAAATGAGTAAAAAGCATCAAATAACAATCTCGGGAGATTTTAACTATCTCCAAATAAATTGGCAAGACGAGGTAGAGAAAGGAGAAAATGGAATGGAGTTTTTACAGTGTCTACATGACTTCTTTATACCCAGTATGTGAGAAGACTAACAAGAGAGATATAACTGCTGGCTCTAACAATGGGAAATCAATCAGAACAGATATGAGAAGTAAGCATAGGGGAACATCTAGACAATAGCAATCACAACATAACAAGGTTTAAAATAATGATTGAGAAAGACATAAGATAAAGCCCAAAGTAATAGATTGGAAAAAAGCAAATTTTGAGGGGATGAGAATGGAACTAGGGAAGGTAAACTGGAAAAAAATTTTGATAAAGAAATAAAACAGCGGTGGATAATATTCAAAACGGTGATCAATAGAGTTCAAGAGAAATATATTCCTCTAAAAAGTAAGAACAAACTAGCCAATAATGAAACACCATGGATGAATAAAGAGATAAGTGTAAAATTGAAACTAAAGGAAAACACTAAGTACATAGACGATAAAGGAGAGGAGGGCTAAAGGGAATATGAAAAGGTTAGAAATAGAGTCAAAAAAGCAATTAGGAAAGCAAAGAGGAACTGCAAGATTAAATTATTAAGGAATATAAAAAGAAATAGTAAAGTATTCTAAAGACACACAAATAACAAAAGAAAAATCAGGGATGCACAAGATAAACTCACAGGTAATGACATCAAAATGGCAGAAATGTTGAATAGCTGCTTTGCCTCCATATTTACCAAGGAGACTAACATGATGGGCATGACATTAAAAGAAGAGGTCGAAAAAGATATTAAAACATTTAAGATAGAAAGGGGGGAGATAATTGATAAACTAATCAAACTAAGGGAGGATAAGACTCCAGGTCTGGATGGATTGCATCCACGAATATTAAAAGGTTAGGGAGGAGATAGCAGAGGCACTATTACATACATATAATAATTCACTAGAAAAGGGAAAAGTCCCAGAGGACTGGCGGACAGCTAATGTTATTCCTATATTTAAAAAGGGAGATAGAACAAGTCCAGGGAACTATAGGCCAGTTAGCTTAACGTCAGTGGTAGGAAAGATAATGGAATATTTACTCAAAGATGTAATAGAAAGACATCTACAGAATGAAAATATGATTAAGAATAGTCAGCAGGGATTTCAGAGGGGCAAATCATGGTTGACAAACCTTACTGAATTCTTTGAAGAAGTAACAGAAAGAGTAGGCAAGGGTAATGCAGTAGATGTAATATAATTGGATTATCAAAAGGCCTTAGATAAGGTACTGCATTATAGACTCATGGCTAAGGTCAGAGCACATGGAGCCAGGAGACGGATAGCAGAATGGATAGCAAGCTAGCTATAAAACAGAAGACAGAGTGTAGCGGTTAAGGGTAGCTACTCAGACTGGCAAAAGATGGGAAGTGGTGTAACACAGGGATTGGTGCTGGGATCATTGCTAGTCACAATTTACATTAACAATTTGGATTCAGGAATTGGAAGTACAATTTCAAAGTTTGCGGACGGCATCAAATTGGGAGGTATAGTTAATACAAAGGAAGAATGTGTCAAAATGCAAGAGGACATTAATAAACTTGCAGAATGGGCATGTAATTGGCAAATTAATTTCAATAAAGAGTAGTGAGACTGAGGAAGGCAAATGGTATGTTAGCCTTTATTGCAAGGGGGTTGGAGTATAAGAACAAGGAGGTCTTGCTATGATTATATAGGGCTCGGTTGAGACCACACCTGGAGTACTGTGTACAGTTTTAGTCTCCTTACTTGAGGAAGAATATACTTGCCTTAGAGGGGGTGCAACAAAGGTTCACTCGATTGATTCCTGGGATGAGAGGGTTGTCCTAAGAGGAGAGATTGAGTAAAATGGGCCTATACTCTCTGGAGTTTAGAAGAATGAGAGGTGATCTCATTGAAATGTATAAAATTCGAGAGGCTATTTCCCCTAGCTGAAGAGTCTAGAATTAGAGGTCATTGTCTCAAGATAAGGGGTCGGCCATTTAGGACCAAGATGAGGAAAAGTTTCTTCACTCAGAGGGTTGTGAATCTTTGGAATTCTCTACCCCAGAGGGCTGTGGGTGCTCAGTCATTGAGTATATTCAAGACTGAGATTGATGGATATTTGGACACTAAGGAATCAAGGGATATGTGGACAGGGTGGGAAAGTGGAGTTGAGGTAGAAGATCAGCCATGATCTTACTGAATGGCAGAGCAGGCTCGAGCAGCCGTATGGCCCAATCCTGCTCCTATTTCTTATGTTCTTATGTTCTTAAATAGCATAGATGCATTTAAGGGGAAGCTAGATAAGCACATGAGGAAGAAAGGAATAGAAAGGCATCCTGATAGGGTTAGATGAAGTAGGAAGGGAAGAGGCTCGTGTGGAGCATAAACACCGGCGTAGACTAGTTGGGCCGAATGGCCTGTTTCTTAGCTGTAGTTTTGATGTAACTCAATGTAACCCGAGGTACAAATATGTGCTAAGCCAGTGACAATCTTCAAATCATAGTAAGAGGAAGCTTTGTCATGAAATTTCATATATTTAACTCTAGGGATAGATTTTCTCATGGTGTCCCCAATTGGGCATTGCTCAGATGATAGATACATTATTTGCATTCACCCTGCCTCTAGTAACCTGACGCTGAATGATTTTATGGGTGTAATTTCACATACATAATTTAGATGAGCTCCCAGTCCATACTGGGAGCTCGTCAGAGGGCAGGAAATCATGGGGGCAAATTTCCTCGGAGCTGCTCCCACTTCACCGGAAGTGGGGCTGAAGCCCTGTTTACAAGTGGGTCACCGGGAGCAGCTCCGAGGAAATTTCCAGCCCATGTGTAAACGGCTGCTTGCAAAGGATCATGGGTAGACTTAACGGAATGTGGCCATTTAAAGGTAGGTGATTGCATAAAGGCACAAAAATGTTAATATCCTTCACAAAGTCTAAGATTTTTTAAAGTATACTTCATCTGGTGCAAAAGCTGTTTGGTAAAAGAAAATGCTGGCAAGACCAATGGCTGGCACTGGTTCTGTAGCCAAGCATTAAAGCAGTGCAATTCTCAAACCTGCTGTGGCATTGAAGGAGAGTGGTCTTGTTTGCCATTTCTTGGCACTTTCCTCATAGGACTGCACTGCAGTATGCTTGGAAGGAGGCAGAGGAAAAGGACTTTAGTTAACCATTACTGCCACTGTCATTGTCAGGCCTATGTTGCATGTTAGTTGCAGGTATCATAGCAGAACACCTTTGTATGTGGCTCCCTGCTGTCCTGAATCCTGTGGTGCCAGTTCCACGTGTTCACTACCAGGTAGGTGCACCTGTAGATGTGGGTGGGGGGGGGGGACCATCAAGTGGATGCAGTCCCCCCACCCCGGTGCAGCCTACCTAACCTATCATCCTTCTGTTGCTCCTCCTCTTTTTCCTTCAAAAGAAAAAGAGGAATTCCCAGTGGAAAGCCCATTATCATTGGTATATGTAAGAACTGGTAGTGCTGGAACACAGTACTGACCGACTAAGTGGAAAGGAGAAAGAAACAAAAAAAAGCATGGGAGAAACTTTAGAAATAGCCTCAAAATGCTGCTACAAATCTTACGACAGGATTCTTTAGATGCATTTCCTTAAACAACACACCTAGCAGCTTTGCATGTCCATCTTATATGGGTTGATATATGACTGAGCACTGTACCCACAAATGCAGAGAAACTGTGTGGACATCCAAATGGCATCAATGTGACCTAATTTTAATATAAACAAACTGCAAACTGGTGGGTGCTTCTGCCGCCAGTTCAAAATCTGACTGCGGTGCCAAATGGACAGAAATTCAACGTGACAGATCACCACCCACGTTTCTGATCAGTTATGCCCACTTTATGCCTGTTCATCAGACATAACTGATTAAATAATCTACTCTCAGACATCATGTTAAAAGAACAAAAGGATTTAGACAATAAACTAGGCAGCTCTAATAAATAACTCACATTGCTTGACAGCATTAAAACACTATTAAAAAATGTAATAGGTTTGCAAGTTATGAACTACCTGTTCATTAACTCGATGTTGTACCATGTGCCAACCTACATGGTACAATAACACTGTGTCCAAGTGCATAATGTCATGATACCAAACACTCCACCAGCAAAAAATAAAAAAACAGTAAATGGTTACAAAATCTGAAATCTGTATATATTATAAAGAATAACAGTCGAGGGCAGTAACATGACAGCAACATATCTAATGACAGTGAGGGTTTCACTGTGATGTTTTATGACATTATTTCAACCCCTTGATGTATTACCATGTAATGACACATTGCATACTATGCATAATACCATCTGCAACACCCTATTGTGAATCACCTATATATCACAACACAGCGACAGTCAATCTGCCTCCACAATATGATACACAATTACCGCCAACACTTGCTCCCCCATAGTTAGTTCACTGATAGTCAACTGCTTTGTTGGATTCCCTGCCACAACAAGCTGATCATAAGAACCTGAAAAAATGCATGCAGTGAACCATCTGTCCAATTCCTGTGGATGGCTTGAAGAATTTACCCAGTGAGTAGCTAAGCCTTAGAATCATATAAAGAGGAATAAGCCATTTGGCCCCTCAAACCTGCACTGCCATTTTGTTAGCTACGGCAGCTCTTTATCATTTTATTCCCAATTCCACTTCCTTCCTCCACATCCCTTAATACGCTTTCTTCCCAAGAGAGGCTATTCTGTGGCCACCGGCGTGAGCCCCGCATGGTGCGTTGCCTCCCTGGTGCCAGGGTAAAAGACATCACGGAGAGGGTGCAGAACATTCTGCAGGGGGAGGGGGAGCAGCCAGAATTCATGGTCCATGTGGGTACCAATGATATAGGAAGCAAAAGGAACGAGGTCCTGCGGTCAGAGTTTCAGGAGCTAGGGAGGAAGTTAAAAAGCAGGACCCCAAAGGTAGTAATCTATGAATTACTCCCAGTGCCACGGGCTAGTGAGAAATAGGAAGATAAGGCAGGTTAATGCATGGCTAGAGACATGGTGCAAGAGGGAGGGCTTCAGATTCTTGGGGCATTGTGACCAGTTCTGGGGCAGGAGGGACCTGTTCAAGACGGACGGGTTGCACCTCAACAGAGCTGGAACCAATGCCTTCATGGGGAGTTCAACTAGTGCTGTGGGGGAGGGTTTAAATTTATGTGGCAGAGGGATGGGCATCAGGATGTAGCATTAGAAAGGATAAACAAGGTGCACAAAAGATTGGGAGAGATAGATAGCACTAGAGTAAAAAATAGTACAGTATTAGGTGGGATCAGACTAAGAGAGAATATGAGAAGGTCTAAGATAGGTTTAGAGTGCATGTGTGTAAACGCATGAAGCGTGATAAATAAGGTTGGTGAGCTGCAGGTGCAAATAGCCACATGGGAATATGATGTAGTGGTGATAACGGACACCTGGCTCAAAAAAGGTCAGGATTGGGTACTAAATATTCCTGGATACAAGGTGTTCAGGAAAGATAGGGAAGGAAAAAAAGGAGGGGGTGGTGGCAGTATTGATTAAAGAGAATATGGCAGTGCTGCAGAGAGGATGTCCTTGAGGGGTCAAATTCAGAATCTATTTGGTTAGAGTTAAGAAACAGTAGAGGTGCCATTACACTACTGGGTGTATTCTATAGACCACCAACTAGTGGGAAGGATATAGAGGAGCAAATTTGCAAGGAAATTACAGAGAGGTGCAAGAACTACAGAGTAGTGATAATGGGGGACTTCAACTATCCTAATATAGACCGGGATAGTAATAGTGTAAAAGACAAAGAGGAGAAGGAATTTATGAAGTGTGTTCAGGAGAACTTTCTTGATCAGTATGTTTCCGGCCCAACGAGGAAGGGGGCATTGCTGGATCTAGTTTTGGGGAATGAGGTGGGTCAAGTGGAGCAATTGGGGGAACATTTAAGGAACAGTGATCATAGAAACATAAGGTTTAGATTAATTATGGAAAAGAACAAGAAGCAATCTAGAGTAAAAATACTTAATTGGAGGAGGGCCAATTTCAGTGGGTTGAGAACGGATCTGGCCCGGGTAAACTGGAATCAAAGATTGGCAGGCAAAACTGAAATTGAACAATGGGTAGCTTTTAAAGAAGAGTCTAGATACATTCCCACGAGGGGGAAAGGTGGAGCAACCAAAGCCAAACCTCCCTGGGTGACTAAAGAGATAGAGAGCAAGATGAAGCAGAAAACGGGGGGGGCGGGGAGGGGGGGTATGACAGATGTCAGGTTGTTAATACAAGTGAGAATCAGGCTGAGTATAGAAAGTTCAGTGAGGAAGTAAAAAAGGAAATAAGAGGGTCAAAGTGAGAGTATGTGAATAGACTGGCAGCTAACATAAAAGAGAATCCAAAAACTTCTATAGGCATATAAATAGTAAACGGGTAGTAAGAGGACAGGTGGGACTGATTAGGGACCAAGAAAGGAGATCTAAGCATGGAGGCAGAGGACATGGCTGAGTTACTAAATGAGTACTTTGTGTCTGTCTTTACCAAGGAAAAAGATGCTGCCAAAGTCACAGTAAAAGAGCAGGTAGTTGAGATACTGGATCGGCTAAAAATTGATAAAGAAGAGGTACTAGAAAGGCTAGCTGTACTTAAAGTAAATAAGTCACTGGTCCGGATGGGATGCATCCTAGGTTGCTGAGGGAAGTAAGGGTGGAAATTGCATAGGTGCTCGCCATAATCTTCCAATCCTCCTCAGATATGAGGGTGGTGCCAGAGGACTGGAGGATTGCAAATGTTACAACCTTTGTTCAAAAAAGGGTGTAAGGATAAACCCAGCAACTACAGGCCAGTCAGTTTAACCTCGGTGGTGGGGAAGCTTTTAGAAACAATAATCCAGGACAAAATTAAGTCGCTTGGACAAGTGTGGATTAATAAAGGAAAGCCAGCACGGATTTGTTAAAGGCAAATTGCGTTTAACTAACTTGATTGAGTTTTTTGATGAGATAGCAGAGAGGGTTGATGAGGGCAATGCAGTTGATGTTGTGTATATGGACTTTCAAAAGATGTTTAATAAAGTGCCACATAATAGGCTTGTCAGCAAAATTGAGGCCCAAGGAATAAAAGGGGCAGTGGCAACGTGGATACGAAATTGGCTAAGTAACAGGAAACATAGAGTAGTGGTCAGCGTTTGTTTTTTGGACTGCAGGAAGGTGTGCAGTTGTGTTCCCCAGGGGTCAGTACTAGGACCACTGCTTTTTTTGATATATATTAATGCCTTGGACTTGGGTGTACAGGACACATTTACAGATGACACAAAATTTGGAAGTGTAGTAAACAATAAGGAGGATAGTAATAGACTTCAAGAGGACACAGACAGGCTGGTGGAATGGGCGGACACATAGCAGATCAAATTTAATGCAGAGAAGTGCAAAGTGATACATTTTGGCAGGAAGAATGAGGAGAGGCAATATAAACTAAATGGTACAATTCTAAAGGGGGTGTAGAAACAGAGAGATCTGGGGATATGTGCACAAATCTTTGAAGTTGGCAGGACAGGTTGAGAAAGCGGTTAAAAAAAGCATACAAGATCTTGGGCTTTATAAATAGAGGCATACGGGACAAAAGCAAGGAAGTTATATTGAACCTTTATAAAACACTGGTTCGGCCACAGCTGGAGTATTGTGTCCAATTCTGGGCACCGCACTTTAGGAAGGATGTGAAGGCCTGAGAAAGGATGCAGAAAAGATTTACCAGAATGGTTCCAGGGATGAGGGACTTCAGTTACGTGTATAGATTGGAGAAGCTGGGGTTGTTCTACTTTGAGCAGAGAAGGTTAAGAGGAGATTTGATAGAAGTGTTCAAAATCATGAAGGGTTTAGATAAAGTAAATAAAGAGAAACTGTTCCATTGGCGGAAGGGTCGTGAACTAGAGGACACAGATTTAAGTTGATTGGCAAAAAAAAACAAAGACGACATGAGGAAAAACTTTTTTACACAGCAAGTAGTTATGATCTGGAATGCACTGCCTGAAAGGATGTTGTGGAGATGCCGGTGATGGACTGGGGTTGACAATTGTAAACAATTTTACAACACCAAGTTATAGTCCAACAATTTTATTTGAAATTCACAAGCTTTCGGAGGCTTGCTCCTTCCTCAGGTGAATGTTGTGGAGTTCACCTGAGGTGAATGTTGTGGAGTTCACAACATTCACCTGAGGAAGGAGGAAGCCTCCAAAAGCTTGTGAATTTCAAATAAAATTGTTGGACTATAACTTGGTGTTGTAAAATTGTTTACAATTGAAAGGATGTTGGAAGCAGATTCAATGGTGGCTTTCAAAAAGAAATTGGATAAATACTTAGAGAGAAAAAATTTGCAGGGCTACGGGGAAAGAGCGGGGAGTGGGACTAACTGGATTGCTCTTACAAAGAACTGGCACAGGCTCAACGGGCCGAATGGCCTCCTTCTATGCTGTAACCATTCTATGATACTATGTATCTACGAACATACAAAACTGACAGGCAGGAAAAGACCAGCTAGTCCATCAAGCCTGCCCCATGCTGGCTTGAACATCATAACTAGACACTTCCCACCCTCCCTCGCCCCCAGCTCCACGGTCATCTAATCTCCAGGGAGAGGCAAAAAAACAGCGATAAAAACCCAGGGCCAATAAGGGAAAATTCATCTCCAACCCCCTCAGGCAATCTAAAGCCATCCAGGAGATCACATTGTCCAAGTGTTATCTATAAAGATATTTACCTTCTATATGATGCGATCTCTGCCCCAGTCCAGAACCGGCCCAGCTCCCTCTGGTATATAGCAGGTCATTTGTATACAGAGTGAAAATTTAGGGCACTAGTACTGATGCGTGGAAGACACAACTGTTCACTGCTCACCAATCTGGGAATGTTGCTTTTATCCCAGCATTCTGCCTCCTATCTCTCATCCAATGTTTTACTCATAATATGGGGTTGTCTCCAACTCCAGGTGCCTCAATTTTAGCCAGTAATCTCTCACAGGCCAGGAAAGTCTTAGATTCGATTCCCGCTCTTTGCTTTGTTAATTGATCTCAGCTGGGACAGCAATTGGGATGCTACAATTGCTTCAACGCCCCTAGGCTAGGAATGGGAAAAATCAGCCAGAGTGCCCACCCTTGATCACTATCCAGTAACTCCTGGACATGTGTGAACATCAGGTGAGTATAGGATCAGGCTTGGCTGTGCTGCAGTCCATGGTTGAATAGCCTACTGCCCTGGTGAACACATGAAAAGGTATCAGAAGGCAGTTGGTGCATGTGAAACCAAATGCTAGCATGAGTCCATGCGGAGTGGAGAGGAGGAGAATAGAAAACATCATCAATTTTGATTCTACTGCCTCTGATGATTCTGCAGCTATAAATTCTACTGGACTCAAAATGTCTAATCTATAACATTGACACAGGCTCGAGAGACATGGCCGGAAGTTCTTCAATATGGTTTTTATAGCTCTAACCTCACGCTGGCATCAAACTACTGAAATGGTGGGCAGCACAATTCCACGGTTGCAGAAAGTGGGCTGCTGGCAGTCACATTTTCACACCACGTTCCCCACCCTCCTCTTGCCCCTTGGTTAGTGAAACCACTTCAAATATGTCATGTGTTGCTTAACTTTTTTTTCATATTTACTAAAACAATTTCAGCACACAAGTGATATTTCCATTTTATAGTAGGGTTGGGCACAGAAGGAGGCCATTCGGCCCATCGTGCCTGAGCCGGCTCTTTGAACTAGTCTGCATAATAAACACAGTAGTACTCCTGTTCCTATCAAGTACCCTGTTTATACCACTTTTAAAAAGAAAATGTTATTCGGCATAAAAAGTGGAATTTTCAGTTTTGCTTACATTAATGCGACAGTTTTACTCAAACAGATCAATTTGCAAATAGCTTTGCTGGGCACACACCTGCATCTCAGTGTGGCGTGGCAAACACACTTGACCAGCTCACAAAATGTGCTTATTTACTTATGATAACCTAAAGTGTGACAGGTACTAAAACCTTGAATACTCTTTACAGTGGTGTTTAATCCACAATACTGCCTTGTTCTCCCCCAGTCATATCCAGGATAACATGGAATATCATTTTGATAGTCTGTATATAATCAAATAGGAGACTTAAAATTATTTTGAAAACCTACTGCACCTGATCGTATCTATAATATAACGGCATTAATCTTTGCACTACTGGGGCTTGATTAATCAGAAAAAAACGGCCTTTGAAAACAGTTTGCAGACAAAGGACAATATTCCATCCAAAGGAGCTCCCACATCAAAGTTAATGGTGCAAGGCAAAACATTAAGTACAATGTTTTAAAATGAAAGCTTTCCTGATGCAGTGAGTAGTTCAGCCATAAAGACCAGGAAAGGTTCAAGTTTAATCTGTTGAGTTAACTAATCTGTCAGGAGCCAGTAAGATAGTTGGGGGTCTACAAAAGGCTTCAGTGTCTCTCAGGCAGGGAGAGAGAATCACAAAAAAGTCAGCCAGAGTTCCTATTCCTGATCATTATCAAGTAACTGCTGTGTTCTTAGATGTCCGGAGTACAGGATTGAGGTGGGATGCAATACTGCCACGGTCGGATTGCTTCCCGACGTTCACTGATGGGCTCACACATGGGGAATGGTCACTTGGATGGAGTACTAGAAGGTGCCTAGCAGTCACGGAATTGTACTTCAGGAAGGAGTTGGCACTCCCAAGAGGAGAGGGAACAAGAAAAAAATTGGCAGGAGAAAACATTTTTATAAAATGGTACATTCTACACTTGGACCAAATTTCTAACTGTCCAGACATATCTGTATGCCGAATTTTTTTCATCCAATAAAATTTAGAGCTCATCAAGTCTGCAGTTTTTTTTCCTCCACTCAAATGCTGGTTCCCCATACTTTAATATTCCTCTTTTCAAGCTACCATCTAAAAGGAATTTATGGACTCTGATTTAACAACAGTTTGTAGCAGAGAATTCCCCATTCTAACTACTCTCTGTGTAAACAAATTATTCCTAACCTATCGAAACCACAAACTCTTCTACGAGCCAACTTCTTAAAATCTTCTAATTTCTTACTGCTGCAGTAAATCAATACCATTATGTAGCAACATAAGCATTAGATAATTTACTCTGAAATCCATGTTTCATTTTAAATCACTAACCTAGACAAGACATTAACTCATGTAAATTGTACTTACAGGAACACTAACTGTTCGAAATATTTCTGCTGCTCTCTGTGCATCCAACAAAGCAATGTCCTGGGGAGTAGAAACAACAACTGCTCCTAAAGGAAAGTACAGTAAAGCCCCATTAGAACACCATCTTTTGGAGCCATGCGAAAAGCATTTTGGAAAAGGAGTGTAAAATGTAGTCTTTCTGTGGGTGATGAAGTCATAAGCATGCATGTCGTATCATAGCTCATGAAGTGCTTCTACTCTAATTACACCATGCTATTAATTGCTGCAGCTGAAAATGTTGAAGTTTAATATTTTAATTTACTACATTACTTAAAAAAGTAATGATTATGATAGTTCATATAAATCCTGAAACTTGAAAAGTGATTGTAGCAGAGACCTGGTGGTTCTGCATGTTTGTGTATCAAAAGGCTGTGCCAATGGCGATTCCTCACATTAGGAGTTGCTGAACTCAAGGCAACCCAATAACGATGTGGTATTGAATGGAGGCCAGATGGATAAGTCACAAGTGACTCTTGCTGTTTTCCTATTCCCAACTACAGTGCCTCATTAACAGTGATATGGTACAAGGTTGCATGTCTGTGCATTTGGCCCTGAAATAGGGATGTTTTAAGGATACAAATTTGCTTTACAGCATTCCCATTTTGCAATTTAAAGGGAACCAGGAGATTGATGAGAAGAAATAAATGACCAAATTCAGTTAATATATACAATGAGGTGGCAATTCAATGTTGTTCTTTCCCTCCTCTCCTCTTGCTGAGATACAGATCCAATGAGCCCACATTGGCTACAGCATTGGTGAATCTAGCACTGATGGAAGTCCATCAAATTTAGTCGTAGATACAGGTAGCAGACTTTTCTATCCCCTGTAGCCTGTACTCCCTATATCCATAGTTAGCTATGCAGCCACCCACCAGTCCACTGGGGGAGCATTTAAAAGTAGGCCATATGCAAAAGCAACACAGAAAACTGTACAGCACAAAAAGGACAAACATGGGAGCAAAACACATTAAATGCTAGCGTTATACAACTGGATAAACCAAATGCACTTTTACTACATCTTGCAATCTTTCACTTCTTTGTTGGAAATAAAATGTCAGTTAATTAAAAGTAAACATAACATGCAATTCTCTGCAAAAAGTAAATGAATGAACCAGACAGCAGTTATAGCGATTGTAAATATGTCCAGTAGAATGTAACAGATTGCAATTGCAAAGCTCACTGGAAGAACCAGACAACAAGCTCCTTGCACAGATGTTTTCCTGTCTGCAGTAGCTGATGTGCTTGTGGTAGCAGCAGCATACCATTGACACTCCTGGTCTTCCATGGCTAACAGCTCTTCTTCATTCAAGTCCACGATGAGGTCTGTGTTTATTGCCAAGATTGTGTAGCATGCAATATACTTGTATAATTCTGCAGACCCTCTCTAAAGCCTATTATAAGGTGTTTCACAACTCCAACTGGTCCAAGTATCTAAAATGTTGTTTCAGCACCCCAATTTATTATCCTGGTCCACCCATGTGCCTCGTTACATCTGATCTCTGTTCAGGTATGGAGGTTGTGCAGAGGTGTCGTCAGCCATGATTGCATCACACAGCCCACATCTCCAAGAAACCAGCCGTCCATCTTTCCTTCTTCTTCAAAGATCTGGGTCATAGTGGATTGCCTCAGAATGAAAGCATCATATCCACCCTCAGCATTTGTGAATTGAGGTATATTATTTTCTTGTGGCGGCTGAGTACTATTTACACAATGATCGAACAATTGCTCTTGCCATAAGGTTGCTGGTGGACGTACATAGTTGTTTGAAAAAGAGGAATGTGAAAGGGTGTTGGAATCCAGCAGGAGAGTGTGATTAGCTTAGGTTTCTCATATGGAGGATAACACTGACCGAGACTTGATGGGCCAAACCGCCTGTTTTTGTGCTGTAACATTGTACAATTCTATATGTACAGTCAATGATTCCCTGTATTTTAGGACTGTGATCAGCTGGTAAAAAAAACTGTTGCTGCTGCCGATCACTGTTTATATGGTGGGTGATATAGGACTTCCATTAGCTCCTTAATGGAGCAGTAAATGACAAAGTGATTGACTCCTGAGATTGTACCACTGTGGGTTCCTAGAAAGTCCTTGTGGCCTAAAAGTTAAGGACAGTGGTGACCTTTACTGCTATTGGTAATGGAGTACAGATGTTTTACTGTCCCAACAGGCCTTCTTAAACCAGATGGCACATTTCAATCACAGTCTCCCTGCTGATCCAAAGCCTCAAACCCCTCCCCCCTCAAAAGACCCACCCTTGACCATTCTGCCCTTGCAAACTGCTGCCCACTCTTCAACCTTTCTATCCTCTCCAAATCTATGCCCTTCTCTCTCTTGCAATTCCCCGTGGTTAATTTTCATGTGGAGCATAAAGTACTTCAAGCAGGCAGTGGGCAGGGTGTCCTTTCTACCCACCTGACTAAATCGGCAGATGGCCAGATTGTGGTCAGGCCTCATTTGAATACAACAGGCAAGCTGCCAGCACTAATCACGCACCTTATATACAGCTTTTCAATTGGGAGGGCAGGAAATCTGGCGGGCGGCCGCCACTTAGAGGCAGACCGCAGCCCTTAAAAGGGAGATGCACTTTTCGATGATGGTCAGTGAAGAGTGAGTTATTGAAGAAGCATGCCCCCTGATTCTCTAATGCAGCCATGGAAATACTCATATAGAAAGTGAGGAAACAGGAAGGAGGTCTTCTTTTCCTTCAATGGGCAACATTTGACCCAAAAAATTAGCCACCAATGATAGAGAAGTAGGACCTCATGGGTGGTTATCTCAGGATTACTATCTGAGCCACATGCTAATTGGCATAGGGATAGACAGATCATGAAGGTGAACGCGTGGCTGAGAGACTGGTAAGGGTAGGAGGGGTTCCATTTCATGGGACACAGGCACCAGTACTGGGAGAGGAAGGAGCTGTACTGTTGGGATGGGCTCCATCTGAACTGGAATGGGACCAGTGTCCTAGTGGAAAGGATAAACAGGACTGAGGATAGGACTTTAAACCAGTAAGAGGGGGGAGGGGGGATCTGGTGAAAATAATATAAGTCTGGAACGAGCTGCCAGAGGCAGTAGTAGAGGCGGGTACAATTTTGTCTTTTAAAAAGCATTTGGACAGTTACATGGGTAAGATGGGTATAGAGGGATATGGGCCAAGTGCATATGGGACTAGCTTAGTGGTATAAACTGGGCGACATGGACATGTTGGGCCGAAGGGCCTGTTTCCATGTTGTAACTTCTATGATTCTATGATTCTATGAAGATAAAAGAAATAGAAGATGACAATAAAGGTCAGACCAAGGTAAAGAATAAGGGTAACATAAACTGTCAGGGAACAAATACAGTTATAGAACATAAGTACAAAATGACTGTTAAAAATAAAGTGAGGGGAGCAATCATTAAAAACAATTTAAATTGCCTGACAGCAATGTACACAGCATCCAAAACAAAATGGGGGAAGTGGAGGCAATAATTTGTAGCGAGGAGCCAGATGTTGTAGGGATAACTGAAACATGGCTACATAAAGAACAGGACTGGGAGTTAAATATTGCAGGATATTATATATTTAGAAAGGATAGGGAAGTAAGGAGGGGCAATGGGGTAGCTGTACTAATTAGAGACAACATAATGACAATAGAAAAAGGGACAAAAGTATATTAAGATAGAAACAGAATCCATCAGGATTGAGACAAAAGATAAGGGACCGATCACATTTCCTAGAAGTAAAGGGAATTAGGGGTTACGGGGAGCGGGCAGGAAATTGGACATGAATTTAGATTTGAGGTTAGGATCAGATCAGCCATGATCTTATTGAATGGCGGAGCAGGCTGGAGGGGCCGATTGGCCTACTCCTGCTCCTATTTCTTATGTTCTTATTTATTAATAGGTCTATTCTACAAACCACCTAATAGTGGATGGGAAGTGGAGGAAGAAATATGCAGGCAAATCTATGAAATGAGTAAAAAAACTGACTAATAATCATGGGAGATTTCAACTACCCCCAAATAAACTGGCAAGAAGAGACAGGGAAAGGGGAAAGGTAAATGGTATTTTTACAATGAGTCCAGGACTCCTTTCTTACCCAGTATGTGAGAAGCCCAACAAGAGAGGAATCACTGCTGGATCTAGTAATGGGAAATGAACCAGAGTAGATAAAAAAAGTAGGCATAGGGGAACATCCAAGCAATAGTGATCATAACATAATAAGGATTAAAATAAAGATTGAGAAAGACATAAGTAAGACAAAGACCAAAGTAATAGACTGGAAAAAAGTTAATTTTGAGGGGATGAGAATGGAACTAGTGAGGGAAGGTAAAGTGGGAAAAAATGTTGAAAGACAAAGAAATAGAACAGCAATGGGAAATATTTAAAACGATGATCAATAGAGTCCAAGAGAAATATATTCCTCTAAAAAAACAAGAACAAACTAGCCAGTAATGAAACACCATGGATGAATAAAGAGATAAAGGTAAAATTGAAACTAAAGAAAAAGGCATACACTAAGTACGTAGACAATAAAGGAAAGGAGGACTAAAGGGAATACGAAGAGGTTAGGAAAGAGGTCAAAAAAAATTAGGAAAGCAAAGAGGAACTGTGAGATTAAATTATCAAGGAATATGAAAGAAATAATAAAGTATTCTATAGACACATAAATAACAAAAGAAAAATCAGGATCGGGAAAGGGCCACTAAGGGATACACACGATAAACTTACAGGTAATGACAGCAAAATGGCAGAAACTTCGCCTCAGTATTTACCAGGGAGACTAACATTGGTGGGCATGACATTAGAAGAAGAAATCAAAAAAAACATAGAGACATTTAAGTTATAAAGGGGGGAGATCATTGATAAACTAATCAAACTTAGAGAGGATAAAACCGTTCATCAGGATAGATTGCATCTGCGAATATTAAACGAAGTTAGGGAAAAGTTGGCAGAGGCACTATTACATATCTATAAAAATTCATTAGGAAAGGGAATAGTGCCAGAGGACTGGTGGACACCTAATGTTATTCCTACATTTAAAAAGGGAGATAGAACAAGTCCAGGGAACTATAGACCAGTTAGCTTAATGTCGGTGATAAGAAAGATAATGGAATCCTTACTCAAAGGTGTAATAGAAAAATATCTAGAAAATGAAAATATAATAAAGAAGTCAGCAATGATTTCAGAAGGAAAAGTCATGATTGACCAACCTTATTGAATTCTTTGAAGAAGTAATAGAAAGAGTAGACAAGGGTAATGCAGTAACTGTAATATATTTGGATTTTCAAAAGGCCTTCAATAAGGTACCGCATAGTAGACTCACGACTAAGGTCAGAGCATGTGGAGTCAGGGGACAAGTAGCAGAATGGATAGCAAGCTGGCTACAAAACAGAAAAGAGAGTAGGGGTTAAAGGTACTTACTCAGACTGGCAAAAGGTGGGAAGTGGTGTTCCACAAGGATCGGTGCTGGGACCACTGTTGTTCACCATTTACATAAACGATTTGGACTCAGGAATCAGAAGCAACTTGTAGCACTGTAGCATACATTTGTAGCACTGGCTATGTAACGGTAGGTTTTCAAGCGAAAAGTAATTTATCTAGCCAGGGTGACAGATATTTTGGCCCCAATAGTAGCGGGGAGGTGGGATGGCAGCGGGGGTGGGGGGGGGGGGGCGATTGGGCGCGTGGCAAACCCGCATGAACCGAACTTACCGTTTCCGACGCAATCACACGTTGATTGATGGTGGTTAACGTCCCCTCCGGGTTTCCCGCCCGGCAGCTGGCCTGATTGACAGGCTGGCTGCTATCAGGAGCTACAGCGTGAGGTGGGGCGAGAAAGAGAGAGAGCCAGACGTTATCCAGCGCTGGACTGGAAGACTCGGGGTGGGGGGGGAGGAGAGGGGAAGACTGGCGGGGGGGGTGGGGGTAGAGGGGAAGATCAGGAGGGAGAGGAGAAAATCGGGGGGGGGAGAGGGGAAGATCGGGTGGGAGAGGGGAAGATTGGGATGGTGAGATCAGGGGGACATCGGGAGGGTGAAGAGGGGGACATCGGAGCGGGAGACATTGGATATTGGAGCAGGTTTCAAAGGTAGGTGCATTTAGTGTTTTCACTTCCTTGCATGATTTTTTATTTAATTTATTTTGTTTCTTGTTCCCTGATCCGGCCCTTCACGTCTGGTTTCACCAGGCATGAATCAGAAGTGGTGGGTAAGCCGCCCAGGTAAATTAAAAATCTTTCATCTGTCACAGGTAAAGTGCCTAAAGTATCTCAATGAGGTACATTTGGCACTTTAACTGTCATCCCACAGGCTTTAATTGCCGGCAGGACTTCCGTTTTCGGGTCGCCCGCATACGTACAGGTGGGTCCCTGGGAAACTTGGAAGCCGGCTTCCGAACCCAGATGGGATTTGAGCGATTTTCAGAGCCCCCCCCCCGCCCCCAACACACCCGCATTTGCCTCCTAAAATCACCCCTTTTAAGTATGATAATAAAGCAGTTGCACAGACTTCAATACAACTTTACAGGATCCGGTTCCTTCTGCAGTGAACTTAACCCATATATGACAATATCTGGTTTAGTGCGGACACTTAACGTTTTGGATAGTGTCTGATTCTCTGCATTTTCAGAAATATAAGTTGATAAAATTATCCTCTCTTTTTGAACTTCAATGGCGATCTGCTGCATCAGTTACCCTTGCTTGCATTCCATGCCAATGAGATAGAGTTGAGCCTCATGTGTTACAGGGTAGCTCCACTTAAGTGTCAGTTTGGCTTAGTTGGTAGCATTCTCATCTCTAAATCAGAAGTTTTTAGGTTCGAGCTGCACTCCGGGACTTGGCTCACACTTCAGTGCTGTAGTGAGGGAGTGCTGCATTTTTAGAGGTGTCATCTTTCAGATGAGACTTTGAACCGAGGCTCCATCTGCCTGCTCCGGTGGTTCAGTAGGAACCTGACATTATTCAAAGAGGAGAAGTGCAGTCTCCTAGTGACCTGGCCAACATTCCTCCCTCAACACACCAACAAAACAGATTAAGGGTATCATCTCATTGTTATTTATGGGATCTTGTGGTGTGCAAAATAGCTGCTGCATTCACCTGCTTAACAACAGTAAGTCACTGTGTGTGAAGTGCTTTGAGGTGTTTCTCGGCAACATGATAAAAATTACAAAGAAGAATGTACAGCACAGAAACAGGCCATTCGTCCCAACAGGTCCATGCCAGTGTTATGTTCCACGCGAGTCTTCTCCCACCCTTCTTCATCTAACCCTATCGAACATGATAAGATTCTATATATATGCAAGTCTTTCTTTTAGATCTGTCCCGCTGCCTGTAAATGCCATATATTTATATGAGACATATATGTCTTCAGCAGGTGATACAAGTCAAGCTGTTCCCTTGGAAAATTAGAGTCAATGATGGGAGACGCATTTGAAAATTGCAGTCAGCATACCCAGGTTCTACAAGTGAGGCAATATAATATAACTTGCTTCATTCATATAACAAGGACATTATTGCTATCCTGATCTTAATTATGATGGGATGAGGGGCTAGAAATTGGGACGAATAGCGCCCGTTGTTTCGGCACTACCCGGCCTCACGAACATTCAAGATGGCGTCTTGGCTGTGCACGCACAATTCCAGCGTGATATGCGCCGGACGTCATCTTGGTATAGGAGTTAGCGCATGTGCTTATACGGAACGCTGGCAGCATGTAAAGTAAGGAGAAAATGGATACAATCAGTGTGCAATGCTGATTTAAAGTGATAGACATTATTTTGGAGCTTAACGCTCAACTCAACGCACAGTCTTAACCACGACCATCTGAACATGTCTTAGAGTGCCTGGAGGACCCCCACCAGTGCTTTTTAAAGGGACCATGCAGGATCTACAGGTTAGTGGCTGGATTATTGCTTCTGGCTTCCGATACATTTGTACATGTTTTTGGAGGGCTCCTATACATGAATACTAGGACTAGTGGACATAGCCTAACATTTAGAGCCAAGGTATGCAGGTGTGAAGTTAGGAAACGCTGCTACACGCAAAGGGTGGGAGAAATTTGGAACGCTGTTCTGCAAACTACAGTTGATGCGAGCTGAATTATGAGTTCTAAATCAGAGATTGATAGATTTCTGTGAACCCAGGGTATTAAGGGATATGGGGCTAAGGCGGGTACATGGAGTTAGGTTACAGGTCCACCATCATCTCATTGAATGGCGGAACAAGCTCGAGGGGCTAAATGCCACTGCCACTTGCTGCCTCCTGAAATGCGCCACCTTCTCCCGCAAGAAAGCGGGACGTGTATATGGGTGATGTGCTTGTCATGGTTGAGTAGCTGCCAGTGTGTGTGGCCTATGAGTTGTGGATGCGCGGCTTACAACAGTAATGTGTAAGGGTGAGAGGAAGCATCTGATTGGAAGAGTTGAGTACTGATGGAAAGAGTTTGTTGGTATGTGGGTGATGGGAGGTGTAGTGCATGGTGCAGTGGATGCGGCTAGTGGTGCAGTTGGTAGGAAACGCCACTTGACAGTTGACCTCACTCACCTTGACCACTCGTGTCAAAGCATTGAACTTCTTCCTGCACTGCATCCATGTTCGTGGTGCTGTGCCCGAGGCATTGACTTCGTCCCCCGCTGCCTCCTTAGGCATATGTCTGGAGGGCCTCTTGCACCCCCCCCCCCCACCACCCCTGCGGATATAGGATGTCCCTCCTTCTGTCCACCTCTTGCACCAAGGCCTGTAGTGCATCATCTGAGAACCTTGGTGCATGCACTCTCGCAGGCTTGCTACCAACTCAAATTTAAAGATTGCTGAGGTCTGGCATGCAGATTGGAAGATGTGGGATTCAGTAGTGTGCAACCTTTATTCAATGTTTTAATATAACTCATCAGTGTGTAAACATAGGGACGGGATCTGCATCTGTGTTTTACGTGTGCGGTGTCTGATGTCCATTCAGACTCCGTGCAGACAGCAGACTGTTATTTTTAGCAAATTACAGGTACCGGCTACCTTTAAGAGATTTTAAAAGACATCCTCCCTTTAAGATATTGGGCCTCCCCCTGCTGGTGGAAAGTGCGAATTGCATTGAATCCTTGTGTCAATGCTGATTTCCAACACTGCTTGCAGGTAAGTCCTCAGGCCTGATGAAAGTATCATCCTGCCTGCGCACAGGCCATTGGGTGCAGGTTAATAGCGGATCACGCTGCCCACGCCCAATAATAGGCCTTAGCAAACTTTCCCCCGCTCAGTTTAATTGGGATGGGATGCTGATTTTAGCAACCAGTTATCAGGAAAAGCCTGCGTGTGCTATTCTATTGTAAATATCTAGCATTTAGACGTTAACATACTAAAACTAGCTGTCAACAGATTAGCCACAAGGTGACACCTTCCTGTAAACCAGGCTACTGAAATTTTTCTCACCTTCTCTTCCTGTCAGATGACACTGTCCCATTGTGCACACACATGCTGTAAAACCTGTCTCCACAGAGATCTTGTAAGAAGAATACTATTTTGTATTTTCTATCATGCAACTGTCGCTAAGGCCAGAAACTCACTGAGGTAGGTTTTCACAAAGAGTACACATAACTTGCACATGTATAATTAAGAACAGTTAGCTTAGACCACGTGTTATAATGCTGCAACACAATCTTGGGGCTCAGCTGGGTTTACAATTCAAGTTTCATTCATTATGATGTCAATTGTACCTTGAAACTGGATTACAGTTTGCAATTCAAGGTGGTCATTGTCTCTAATTGAAAACCACCAAATTATTCTGATTGAACATCAGGGTGTTAAAAATCCATGTCAGGGGAATGGAGGGACATGATGTGTAAGTACCAGGATGCACCAGCCCAGGACCTCCATCACTGATCCCATTAAACCTTGTGGGGTCAAGGAGAGGCTCTTTTATTTGAATGTAAATGGCAGGCACTCATGCTACTGGAGGGTCAATTTGGCAATGAGCACTGAAGAAGCCACAAATTGTAGCATAACAATGGCCAGTGTTGGGAAATGTTGGGGCCATTACTGGAAAAAACTGTTAACTGCCCCCAGCAACCCCTTTTATGAGGGGGTCATATTTAAATATTAAAAGCCATAATCCCAGCCTGGACCCCCAGGTGAGGCCCACTACCCCTCCCTGGTGGCCAGGTACACCTGGTCCCACAGGTGTACCTCCACTGATCACACAAAGGGTACCCCTCAGAGTTGAGAACATGGGAACTCCCAGCATTGGGAATTCTGGGCTCCAGTTCCGACCCCTCCTACACCCCTGCTCTGCCCCTTCCAAGGCCTGTGAAATCACTAAGATAAGGACTGACCCGGCATATCTGGATCCTGACCTAACTTCCATCTGCTATTTCTGCACTCCTGCCGGAATTATGGAGGATCTGTACCCAAAACGTTAATGTGTCTGTTCTGTTCTTGTCTATTTTCAACATTTTCCATTTTCATTTTGTATTATCGTATTGTCATATTGCTGCAACCATCAAGCATTAAAACATCACTACGATATGTTACACTTTAAATAATTTCCACACCCAGATTATGGATTTTCAAAAGGCCTTTGATAAAGTGCCGCACGGTAGGCTTATCATCAAGATTTCGGCCCATGGAATAAAGGGGTAGTAGCAACATGGATACAGAATTGGCTAAGGGACAGGAAACAGACAGTAGTGGTGAACGGTTGTTTTTCAGACTGGAGGGAGGTGTGCAGTGGTGTTCCCTAGGGGTCAGTGCTGGGACCACTGCTTTTCTTGATATATATTAATGACTTGGACCTGAGTGTACAGGGCACAATTCCAAAATTTGCAGATGACACAAAACTTGGAAGGGTAGTAAACAGTGAGGAGGATAGTGATAGACTTCAAGAGGATATAGATAGGCTGGTGGCAGACATGTGGCAGATGGAATTTAATGCAGAAAAATGCGAAGTGATACATTTTGGTAGGAAGAAAGAGGAGAGGCAATATAAACTAGAGGGCACAACTCTAAAAGGGGTACAGGAACAGAAAGATCTGGGGGTATATGTGCACAAATCATTGAAGATGGCAGGGCAGGTTGAGAAAGTGGTTAAAAAAGCATACGGGATCCTGAGTTTTATAAATAGAGGCATAGAGTACAAAAGTATGGAAGTCATTATGAACCTTTATAAAACACTGGTTCGGCCACAACTGGAGTATTGTATCCAGTTCTGGGCATCGCACTTCAGGAAAGATGTGAAGGCCTTAGAAAGGGTGCAGAAGAGATTTACTAGAATGATTCAGGGATGAGGGGCTTTAGTTACGTGGATAGACTTGAGAAGCTGGGGTTGTCCTCTTTGGAACAGAGATGGTTGCGAGGAGATTTGATAGAGGTATTCAAAATCATGAAGGGTCTAGACAGAGTAGATGGAAAGAAACTGTTCCCATTGGTAGAAGGGTCAAAGGCCAGAGGACATAGACTTAAGGTGATTGGCAAAAGAACCAAAGATGACATGAGGAAAAACTTTTTTACACAGCGAGCGGTTAGGATCGGGAATGCACTGCCCGAGGGGGTGTTGGAGGCTGATTCAATCATGGCCTTCAAAAGGGAACCGGATAAGTACTTGAAAGGAAAAAAATTTGCAGGGCTACGGGGAAAGGACGGGGGAGTGGGACTAGCTGGATTGCTCTTGCATAGAACCGGCGCGGACTCAATGGGCCAAATGGCCTCCTTCCGTGCTGTAACCTTTCAATGATTCTATTACTTAAAATGAGCAGAGCTTGCCTCCCAAACACGTGTGACAGATGCCATTTAGAATGCATGTGTTTTCTACTGCAACAATAACAAATAATTAAAATATACTACACTCATCCTGGTATCTCAAGTGCGCTATCACTGGATAAAGATGTCATGCACATAAGTCATTGAGCTGTTTCTCATGCATTGTTGGTGTTGTTTACTGTTCTCAGGCTATATTAGGAAATGATCTAAGAGCAGAACCAGGATCAAAAATCAGTAAATTGGTATGTAAAAGTAGTGCATTTTCAGGGTTGTAATTCAGAGTTAAATAGACCTATACATTGAACTAGAACTAACACATGGAAAAACTTCACCGTAATTAACTTTCAGCCCAGACAAATGCCCCCAAGGTCTTCCTGGTAAAATGCATGCGAATGTGGGGAAACTGAATGCTAAAAGCAGCATAAATAGAGTTATCTAGAGTGATCAAGTTCTAAAGCTATACAGTACTAGTCTATACTGATGTTTTGTGTGTTATTTTCGGTTTCTCTGTTCTTCACAATTGGCCAATGGTATTTTATTATTGTTTATTCTCCCCTCTCACATCCAAATAATGATGAAATTTACCCTGAATACAAGGACACAAGTGTCAATTTAGACTGGCATTTGAACTTGGATCTACAATGCCTTGAGTTTACTGGCAAATGGAGGTTCAATTTGCTGTAAAATCCAACTTCTGTTTACAAATAAAAATTGTTTAAAGTTCCAAATTGGCAATGGCCTAAACCAAACCTATCTTTGGATGCATGGAGATGCATTCCACTACAAACTGATCATGATCCCTTCTGGTCCCTGCAAATGTTATACCCCACTAGCAATTCTTACATAAAATGCCTTTCTCGCTGAAACACCCACCTGCTTTTTGTAAAGTTAAAACTTTTGTTTTGAGGTCAAGTACGTTCTCTCCAATGAGGGCAAGACTTTCTTAATTTCTTCTTCTTGCTGGTTCACTGTTAGCCACACAACTCTTGCATCCAAGAAGTCAAAATACACAACCTACATCCAAGCCACTGCCAGTATCACTCTTGGGAGTCCCAAGGAAACGGCATGAGTGTGTTTGCCAAGTTGGAGCCAGCCAAAAACCGGAGAAGAGGTGAGACGGGTTCACAAAATATGTTCAGTAAGAATAAAGGACTGGTTTAAACAAATTTTAGAAACAGAATTAACTGTATATATCTTAACAAAGGGGTGTTGCACAAATAGAATACAAAAACACATACGTAACCATTGGATTGTACTACTCTACTTTATTTTCCATTTAAAGCACATGATAAAACTAGGAATCTTCAACAAGCTTCATTTGAATCAAAATTCAGTTGACATGACATCTTTGTATTTCAATAAGCATACAAATGTCAACATGCACAGAAATGAATCAACATACATAGGAAATAAAGTTGAACAAATTATGATTTTTTTTTGTTAAATAAAATCTAGGACATATCTCATATCTTCTAAATTTAGGAAAATGACTTGGACTGATGCAACTTTGAAGCTTTCCAAAAGAACACATCTAAAAATGTGGATGCGCCTTACAAATCTTGACTTTGCAATAGATAAGATGTTAACAAAAATAACAGATTACATGACAATGTTCACTGTCTACTTTTACACAAAATGGGTATCCTTTAACTATTTTTGTATTTTCTTATCTAAAAATACTGTTAAGTGTAAGAAAAGAGACTCAACTGCAGGGAACCCAACTTTTATAAAGTAATTGCAATAACATTTGCAAACTGTGGGCAAATGTCACTAGATCCAAAGTCATACAATCAAATGTCACATGATCAAACCTCCAGAAATACACCCAACCTTAGAGGTAAACCAGCAGGGTGGATTTCTTGCCGGTTATAAAAGCCACCCAATTTTCATTTCCATTGAATTCAATGGATACGAAAATCGGGCAGTCTCTATAACAGGCAAGTGATCCGCTCTGCCCGTTTACTGCCCAAGCAGTGCAAATGAAAATCAACCCCTCATCAATTTTTCATCATTCACAGGAAGTTATTTGACCTTTAACCCAGTGCCTCCCAACAGCAACATGGCTGAAATCAAAACAGAGGGGAATATAAAAATCAAACCAGCAGGCCAAAACTACATGACGCAAAGCATTGATGCTGCAAAACATAGCACCAGTTCACCATCCTAACATGTTTCTAAAAATAAAAAGTGAAATATTGAACAAACACAGATAAAACTTAATTTAATAAAAATAACAAAATTTACTGCCATGGTCTCCTGATTGGTAAAGACACCACATAATTTTTTTGGGGTCCTTTCTGGCAAAGGTGGAAGAAACTGAGGCAGAAGGTCTGGGAAGACCCCTTTCCACCTCATCTCCATGCCTGCCCTTGTCCTGCACCTGGTGTAGGTACAGGTCCAGTTCTGCCTCTTCGGCAAAATTCCTGGAGCAACATAAAGAGGGTGGAGACCCACATAATGAATCTCTGTCCCTATTTCCTATGTTCATGCCTAGGAATAAACATTACCCATGTGCAAACCAGAGGAAGATCTGCTCCTTTATTTCTATAGGGCTCTGAATATGTTTTTCCTTAATGTAATGGGAAGGGGAAATTGCAACTGTTTAACTTAGGAAAGGAAAGGACTTGCATTCAAATAACACCTTTCATGACCTCAGGACATCCCAACGTGCTTTACAGCCAATTAAATACTTTTTTTTTAAGTGTAGTCACTGTTGTAATGTAGAAAAACACAGCAGCCAATTTGCAGACAGCAAGCTCCCACATACAGCAATGAAATACATGACAAGATAATCCATTTTATGTTGGTTCAGGGATAAGTTTGGCCAGGACACCAGAGAACTCCCTTGCTCTTCTTCGGATATGGGATTTTAAAAATCCACCTGAGGGGCAGATAATGCCTCGGTTTAACATCTCATCTGAAAGACAGCATCTCTGACAGTGCACTGCTCCCTCAGTAATTACACTAAAGTGTCAGCATAGATTATGTGCTCAAGTCTCTAGGGTGAGGCTTGAGCCCACAACCTTCTAACTCAAAGGCAAGAGTGCTACATACTTATCCAAGGCTGACACCATCCAGTCTTAACTTAAGTCAACTTAGTCTTGCAGTTCACAAAACTAAAAGGAAATATCTGGATTCACTTAGCACAGTACAACAGTACTGCATTAAGACTATAATAAAATGAAATTAATGTTATTAAAGCAAGAGAGTTGCAATCAAGAGACTGTCATTATGGAGCATCACTATATAAATCTACTTCAGTGATAACAGTAAGAACCTACTACTGTGACTGCCATTATGTGGTTGTAACTAAGGTCAAAATCAGCTGAATAATTTTTCCAGGCATCATTTGGTTTCTAAAAATAACATGAGTGAATTACTAGTTTTGGAGCCAAGCCACATGGGGTTCACAGCTTACTGGAGTCAAAAGCTCATGGTAATTAACTGAGTTCTTGGCATCAAATCAAAAACGTAAACACACTGATGGCCAAAACCATGTCTGTGCAGTGGTCGCTGTTAAAGTGCAAGATGTCAGATACATAAAATAGTAATTTCTAATGAGAAGATTAATAATAGCTTCTCCTCCCCATGCCCAGACAGCCACCTCGAGTGTGCCCCAGGCTCCTTCCTATCCCCCTCTATTCCTTATCAATATGCTGCCCATCGATGACATCATCAGCAAAGTTGGGTCAGCTTCCACATCCAAGCCAATGACAGCCAGCTCTACCTCTCTGCCTCTAGCCTGGATTCCACAATGGTCACCATGCTGTTTGTCTGCCATCAAGTCCTAGATCAGTGTTGTCGAATATAAATTGCTGACTAGCCACAAGTGTGGCTACAGCGACACTGTTTTAACCACATGCACTAATTTTAATAGAAAATGCCTAACATACACTCACACATTACAGGTAAATGTACTTCGCATGTGTTTACTTATTAACAAACATCTACCACCATTCAGTAACCATGGAATTAAAGCATGCACAATGATCAAAAAACACTCACACACTCTGATTTTTGTCTTATCATTTTACCAACAAACACATAAAAAGGTTAAAGTACACATGCATACGATGTGCGAATATGAATATTGATGTCATATGCCCAACAACGGTATCTATGACTCATTTTTTATTTACCAATTCGAAATGAAATTAGTCACATCTGGATTCCCAATTAGCCAAATGTGACTAGTGGCTACAGTTGCATTGCTGTCAAAGTACTGCCCAGCAATACTGACAGAAGTCAGAGAAAGAAGAGCCAGTTGAACCAATCTTATTAGCTGCATATTATCTTTTCCTAACTTAATTGTTCAACGGTTGTTTTCTCTTAAACCATCCAGGGGCATCTATTGGAGCAACTTCTGTGTGCCCATATATAAAACATACACCTACTTGGCCTTTATTTGAACTCCTCTGTGCTGGAAAATTTGGAAAGCTGCTTTATGCACCTGTAAATTATCTATCTCGGTTTTAAAATAATTATATAAATAGCACAGATTTTGATTAACATATATTTGTTTTAGGTTCTAAACTTGTATTTTTGGTGATTTTTTTTTAGTTATCAACGAAAGGGATATCAGTCCAGGAATTGGAACATTTTCTGCTTTTTGTCCAGTACCAGCGACAAATATTCTCCAGACCAGGTACAAGACATCTATATGCAGAAAAAGTCTTCCTCTGCAGTGTCCTAATGGCTCAGGAGGTAATGCAATATATAGTTTGGTATCTATTCTCTCCCAAATTAGCTGAGGTCAGTCTGGGCAGTAGCACTCCAATTGTGCAGACTATCTAATTATTTCTCCAGTTGCACAATATCCTCTCTGATTTGCGTATATCCCACATGTTTTTTATTCTCATGATTATTGTAGGGATTAAGAGACCAGCACAGAGAATGCATCTTGTTCCTGCAAGGAGTGAGACGTACATTAGTCTCTCTACAACAGGGAGTGCTCCAATGGGTAGAGCCATCAGGCATGAGGCTGCCATGACCTTTGTGCTTTCCCACACCTCTAGCAAGAGCTGCTGAATGTGAGGCCAAGGCCCTAGTCCTTGCTACAACACATGTTTCTGACCATAGTCATAATCTTCCAATTGATTAAGAAGGCATAGACTTTGTATGAGGTGTGGCATGTTGACCCTTCCCTGCATAACAACAATGACTACACTTCAAAAGTACTTCATTGGCTGCGACTCACTTTGGAAGGTCTCAAAGTCATGAAAGACACTATATAAATGTAAGTTCTTTCTTTCTTTCTTCTAAACCAATTAGTCATTTATCTCATTTGCTGTTTGTGGGACCTTGCTATATGCCTACATAACAACAGTGACGGCTTCAAAAGTTATTCACTGCCTATATATGGCGGGCAGTTTTGTGGCATCCTCTAATTGTAACCTTGGTTGGAGAAACATTTTGAAAGTTGCATTTTATTTGGTAAATAAATATAGTTGTTATGGTCTTCTGAGTTCTCTCTGAAGGTTGTTTGCCACTATTATTATAATTATTGTTTTTATGATTATCTCAGTGGGAAAGTATAGACAGTATATTTAACATGCATTTAAACAGTGCCACTGTATCATGATATCCTTTCTGCCTTTTTTACACACAGTAAGTTTTTTCGCATTACTTAAAGGCATTACTGTAACTGTAAATCGTAACACATATAAATGCATCCACATTATTATTTTTTTCACACACTGTTGCCTGTAATTTTGTCTTATGATCAACTATTGAAATCCATTAAACCGTCTACAAGCCAGACATTAAGAGAAATGTCCCACACAAACACAATACACTTAAAATGATAGTTAAACAGGGAGATAAACGGCAATATACTGGAGTCAAACTGTATTGATACAATACATAATAATCAAAGTAACTAAACACTTGGATGTTGATAGTAAAGCTTCAGCTCATCTGCTTTTCACAAGTGGATGGACATAAGGCAACAAGATAAGCCCATATTTATGCATAAATAATTGAAGTCAATCAAAATGTCCACAAGTAGATTATAAATATCATAACTAAAAGATGCTAGATTTCTTTTTTTTATTGTTGGCATTTTCTTTTTTAAGAAAAGAGAATACATACATAGATTTGATGCTTCAGCCCGACCCTGAATCCCCACCCCCCCACCGCCCCCAACGCCAGCCCTATTTGCAGGGGCTCCTTGGCTAGGGAGTCGCGCCAGTCTGGTAGTGGAGGGAAGCATTGGAACAGTTGAGTCTGGAGGTGACAAAGGCATGGATGAGGAGTTGTGTGGACAAAGGCTATGCCATTTGGCCGATCATATTTTTCTCCACATTAGTCACCTTGTCGAATTCCACTCTCCAGCTCACTTCTAAAAACTTTACATATTCCTCTTTTTCAAGAAACTTTCTCATTCATTTTGGACCAAAAAAGGATATCTAAGTATTTTTGAAATGGTGAAAAGCTAGGAACAGTGGAGATCCAAAGAGATTTAGGGATCCATATATACAGATCACTAAAATGTAGTAGTCAGGTACAAAAAATAATCAAAAAGGCTAATGGAATGTTAGCCTTTATAACTAGAGGGCTCGAATATAAAGGGGAGGAAGTTTTGCTACAGCTATACAAAGCCCTGGTTAGACCGCATCTGGAGTACTGTGTACACTTCTGGGCACCGCACCTTAGAAAGGATATATTGGCCTTGGAAGGAGTGCAGCACAGATTCACTAGAATGTTATCATAGCTCCAAAGGTTATGAGGAGAGATTACATAAACTAGGCTTGTATTCCCTGGAATACAGAAGGTCAAGGGGTGATTTGATTGAGGTTTTTAGGATTTTGAAAGACATTGTTAGGGTAGATAGAGAGAAACTTTTTCCGCTGGTAGAGGAGTCTAGGACAAGGGGACATAATCTTAAAATCAGAGCCAGGCCATTCAGAAGAGAAATTAGGAAACACTTCTTCACGTAAAGGGTGGTAGAAGTGTGGAACTTTCTGCCACAAAAAACAATAGATGTTAGGTCAATTAATAATTTTAAATCTGAGATTAATAGATTTTTGCTAGCCAAGGGTATTAAGGGATATGGAGCCAAGATGGGTGGACAGAGTCAGGATACAGATCAGCCATGACCTCACTGAATGGTGGAACAGGCTTGAGGGGCTGAATGGCCTACTCCTGTTCCTGTGTTCCTATTTCCTTTCAACAATGGTTGTGGCAGATTTCCACATTATAAGTACCCTCTGTGTAAAGATATTTTTCTTATGTCCCCTCAAAATCTCTTTGTGCAATTTGCACCTTCCCATTATTGACTTGTAAGCAGTGGAAACAATCTGTTACTGTTACCTTTATCATAACACAGGAACAAAGGAACTGGAATAGGCCATTCAGCCCCTCGAGCCTGTTCTGCCATTCAATTAGATCATGGCTGATCTGTATCTTAACTCCATCTACCTGCCTTGGTTCCGTAATCCTTAATGCCCTTGCCTAACAAAAATCTATCAATCTCAGTTTTGAAATTTTCAATTGACCGAGCCTCAACAGCTTTTGGCGGAGAGAGTTCCAGATTTCCACTACCCTTTTTGTGAAGAAGTGCGTTCTGACATCACCTAGGAATGACCTAGCTCTAATTTTAAGATTATGCCCCCTTGTTCTGGACTCTCCCACCAGAGGAAATAGTTTCTCTCTATCTACCCTATCAAATCCTTTAGTCATCTTAAAAATCTCAATTAGATCACCCCTTATTCTTCTATATTCAACAGAATACAAATCCAGTCTATGTAACCTGTCCTCATAATCTAACCTTTTTAGCCTTGGTAGCATCCTGGTGAGTCTGTGCTGCACCCCCTCCAAGGCTAATATATCCTTCCTGAGGTGCGGTGCCCAGAACTGAATGCAGTACTCCAGATGGGGTTTCACCAGAGCTCTGTACAGCTGTAACATAACTCCCACCCCTTTGTATTTCAGTCCTCTTGAGATAAAGGCCAACATTCCATTAGCCTTTAAAATTATTTTTTGTACCTACCCACTAGCTTTTAGTGATTTCTGTACTTGGACCCATAAATCTCTCCGCTAATGCACAGTTCCTAGCTTCTTGCCATTTAGAAAATACTCTAATCTATCTTTCTTGAGTCCAAAGAGGATGACTTCACACTTTCCCACATTGAACTCCAACAGCCACAGTTTTGACCACTCACTTAATCTATCAATGTCCCTTTGCAACTTTCTGCTCCCATCTACACTACTTACTGTGCCACCTAACTTAGTGTCATCAGCAAACTTAGATATATAGCTCTCTATTCCTTCATCCAAGTCAATTATAAATATAATGAAAAGCTGCGGTCCCAGTACAGATCACTGGGGGACACCAATAGTCGCATCCTGCCAATTTGAGTACATACCCATTATCCCTATTCTCTGTCTCCTACCTCCAAACCAATTCCCTATCCAAGCCAATAGGTTGCCTCCAATTCCATGCACTCTCATTTTTGTTAACAGTCTCTTATGTGGAACCTTGTCGAATGCCTTCTGGAAGTCCATATAAATAACATCCATAGACAGTCCCTTATCTACCACATTAGTTACCTCCTCAAAAAATTCAACTAGGTTCATTAGACATAACCTTTCTTGATCTTGAAGTCAGGTCACCCTCTAGCACCTGGGCCCTACAGGGAGACTATCCATTGAGTAGGTGAGTCATACACACCAAACAGACTCCAGGTTCAACCCCGGTCCATGCTAAATTAGCTGGTTTATCTAGGGCAACACTAGGTGTACTACATTTGGCCTCAGTGCATCTGGATTAGAAAGGGTAAAATTGGGCGGGGTTCCCACTCCTAATCACTATCTAGTTACCCCATGCTCTGAGAGGTCAGAATCAGACTTGGCTGTGATTTCCCCTGTGGTTGATTAGCCTGTTGAGCTCACGATGTAGACTTACTTGTGAATAATAGTGACTTATTTGTGTAAGTGGAAGGTAGACAGTGCCCATGGAATTGTACCACAGCAAGGAGTTAATACCTTCAGGAGAGGAAGGGAGAACATTGGCAAACATGATGGCATCTGTTAAAGCACATCATATTTCACTCTTTTTTTCCCCAATCTTTGGCTAATTGACTGGTTTTCCTCTCCCTAACCAAGAGCCAATTGTAACACCTGGCTGATATCAACTAATACTTTATTTCCTTTATGGGTTTGCCTCCAATGGCAAGCAGGGATTGGGAAGGGGTTTTACCTGAATGCTGCAGGCCTCAAATATGAACAGCATCGGCAGTGGCAATTTAGTCATGTCTGCCATTTTCATTTTGAGCTCTCAGCCTGTGATTGGATCATGGAAAGTGTAGACCAGACTGACAACATCACAAATGTTGAACTGGTACCTTCGGAGAAACTGTGCATGCGCAAATATACATCTACACTTTTGCCGAATCCACCCACAGTGTAACAGCAATTATTCACAATCCATAATTCCTCAGAAACATTGATGTGTACCAAGATATTTGGAATAAATTTAGTTTCTTCTTCATGACAAAGTCGTATGGTCAGACTACTTAAGGGCGTTTCCTAAGAAAAAAATATTTGGCATCAAAGGAATAGGCTCTGTAAAAGAAATGGGGTATAAATCAGCACATACTTGGAATCAAACCTGGGACCACCTGGTCTGCAGAATTCATTTACATTTACGACTGAGCCATTAAAATCAGAGAATCATAGAATGGTTACTGCACAGGTGGAGGCCATTCGGCCCATCGAGCCCATTATGGCTGTTTGTAAGAGCAATCCAGTTAGTCCCATTCCCCAGCTCTTTCCCTGTAGCCCTGCAAATTTTTTCCCTTCAATAGGGGAGCTTTACTAACCGAGCAATGTAAGGAGCGAATGCTTTCTTAATAATATAGGGCTAGCGATTTAGCACTGCGCAACATGAATTTCACCTAACAGTTCGACTTCACCTCTCGGTTTCTCCCCTCATATAACACTTTAATTTTAAGGAACAGCATGTTTGAAATACCTCTTAGCCTGCCGAACAATAAAAAAGATTTCCACCTGGTTATTGTAACAGCTTTGTATACAGAGAGCAAGCACTCAGCTGACCAGGGCCTAAAGTAAAGTTTGTTTACACAAAGTCTAAATTGCATTAAAACACATCATTGTGTCATTGCCTGTGATGTAATGAAAATATCACATAACTCGGCTGCATTTTCCACTTTCCAAACACACAAAAAAAATTGTAAATGACAGTGCTCCTATAAGGCTGCCAAAAACAACTTTACAGGAGATAAAGCAAGCACTCATTATATCTTATAACAGAGAGAAAGTGTTGCATATTACATAATCTTAGAGATTATCATATTTTATTTTCGCCTACACATTTTTAAAAAGTCATTTGTATTTGTAGGAAGCATGAATGTTTCTGATGTTGCAAATGATTAGCTATCGGGGAGAATGCAGGCTTCCAGGAAAGGATAGTCAAGATCTGTGGTGAGAGTATTATGGGGGGTGAGAAACACAAATTGGCAATGCCAGTTTTCTTTTAAATGCTGGGAAATTAGCTAAAAAACTGCCAATCTGCATGACTCTCCTGAATGCTGCCATTGTTATCAGATTAGCAAACAATCAAATCATTCACAATGCATAAATACTCTGAAAAAATATCACTGACACCTGGCAACATTAAAGTATATCAAGATATTTGGAATGAATTGCATTTCCCCTTCATAACAAAGTAGTAAATTCAAAGTACTTAAGGGTGCTTCCTAGACAAAAACAGAAGCCCTGCTGGGAGGTGCATTAAATGGCTGTTCTAAGCTCTCACATTTTTTAACTCCTAGTCAGGGCAAAACTTCAAATTGCTCAAATCTCACTAGAATAACCATATAGCTAATACCCAATGCTGATTTGAAAGGCCCTGTAGCACTTCAATTTCAAACGGAAAGTCCAAATGACATTTCAGTTTCAACCAGACATCCCAGGTGGCCAAGAACTTTTGTTTGGTATCACTTCTTACATATGTTTTATTTTTGCAAGTAAATGTGCACATTCTTGCAAGGGTAGAGCGATCAATTGTTCTCAGATTTATGCCGACACAACCTGTATTCATCTCTCCTCCTAGCCATTAATATGTTCCAATACAAAACACAGTCTAGATTTACAACAGACTTAGCTACTTTTTTTTATTCGTTCATGGGATGTGGGTGTCGCTGGCGAGGCCGGCATTTATTGCCCATCCCTAATTGCCCTTGAGAAGGTGGTGGTGAGCTGCCTTCTTGAACCGCTGCAGTCCATGTGGTGAAGGTTCTCCCACAGTGCTGTTAGGTGGGGAGTTCCAGGATTTTGACCCAGTGACAATGAAGGAACAGCGATATATTTCCAAGTCGGGATGGTGTGCGACTTGGAGGGGAACGTGCAGGTGGTGTTGTTCCCATGTGCCTGCTGCTCTTGTCCTTCTAGGTGGTAGAGGTCGCGGGTTTGGGAGATGCTGTCAAAGAAAACTTGGCAAGTTGCTGCAGTGCATCCTGTGGATGGTACACACTGCAGCCATGGTGCACCGGTGGTGAAAGGAGTGAATGTTTAGGGTGGTGGATAGGGTGCCAATCAAGCGGGCTGCTTTGTCCTGGATTGAGTATTGTTGAAGCTGCACTCATCCAGGCAAGTGGAGAGTATTCCATCACACTCCTGACTTGTGCCTTGTAGATGGTGGAAAGGCTTTGGAGAGTCAGGAGGTGAGTCACTCGCTGCAGAATACCCAGCCTCTGACCTGCTCTTGTAGCCACAGTATTTATGTGGCTGGTCCAGTTAAGTTTCTGGTCAATGGTGACCTCAGCCTGTTGATGGTAGGTAATGCCGTTGAATGTCAAGGAGAGGTGGTTAGACTCTCCTTTGTTGGAGATGGTCATTGCCTGGCACTTGTCTGGCACGAATTATCAGCCCAAGCCTGGATGTTGTCCAGGTCTTGCTGCATGCGGGCACGGTCTGCTTCACTATCTGAGGGGTTGCAAATGGAACTGAACACTGTGCAATCATTAGAGAACATCCCCATTTCTGACCTTATGATGGAAGGAAGGTCAATGATGAAGCAGCTGAAGATGGTTGGCCCTAGGACATTGCCCTAAGGAACTCCTGCAGCAATGCCCTGGGGCTGAGATGATTGGCCTCCAATAACCACTACCACCTTCCTTTGTGCTAGGTATGACTCCAGCCACTGGAGAGTTTTCCCCCTGATTCCCATTGACTTCAATTTTACCAGGGCTCCTTGGTGCCACACTCTGTCAAATGCTGCCTTGATGTCAAGGGCAGTCACTCTCACCTCACCTCTGGAATTCAGCTCTTTTGTCCATGTTTGGACCAAGGCTGTAATGAGGTCTGGAGCCGAGTGGTCCTGGCGGAACCCAAACTGAGCATCGGTGAGCAGGTTATTGGTGAGCAAATGCCACTTGATAGCACTGTCAACGACACCTTCCATCATTTTGCTGATGATTGAGGATAGACTAATGGGGCAGTAATTTGCCGTATTGGATTTGTCCTGCTTTTTGTGGACAGGACATACCTGGGCAATTTTCCACATTATCAGGTAGATGCCAATGATGTAGCTGTACTGGAACAATTTGGCTAGAGGTGTGGCTAGTTCTGGAGCACATGTTTTCAGCACTACAGCCGGGATGTTGTCGAGGCCCATAGCCTTTGTTATATGCAGTGCACTCAGCCATTTCTTGATATCACGTGGAGTGAATCGAATTGGCTGAAGACTGGCTTCTGTGATGGCGGGGATATCAGGAGGAGGCCGAGATGGATCATCCACTTGGCACTTCTGGCTGAAGATAGTTGCAAACACTTCAGCCTTGTCTTTTGCACTCACGTGCTGGACTCTGCCATCATTGAGGATTAACTCACACTCACCTGACGAAGGAGGAAGCCTCCGAAAGCTTGTGATTTTCAAATAAAACTGTTGGACTATAACCTGGTGTTGTAAGATTCCTTACATTTGTCCACCCCAGTCCATCACCGGCATCTCCACATCATTGAGGATGGGGATGTTCACAAAGCCTCCTCCTCCCTGCAATGAGGAAGCTTTTTAGAACAGCAAAGCAACAAATTTATTTAAAATGAAAATAAGACCTGAAACAAAATATAATCTACGTTTTCAAAAATTGAGTAACTGGAGTTGTTTCGGCCATTCCCGCCATTTTTCCATCGCCAAAGTTACGACAAATTCCCGCAGAATTTTGGGTATAAACCTTTGATTTGAGTAAAAGATTTACAAGGGCATTTTTGTATGTATAGACTTGGCTCTTGCAACTTCTACTATTTCCTAAACAAAGAGAGAAGTATCCATATTTTGTAAATATGAGGCTGATCATCCTGCAAGCCTTATTAAAAATCAAAATCCAGATGATACAGCAGTTCCTGGGCAGGAAGTTTTCTTTAGAAACATTTTCACCTCAAGGGAACAAGTATATTTATCAATATACTGACTATAAATAAATAACTAAGCACTAATAATGTGTTTTGGGACGTTTTGAGGTTGTGATATGGAGCTATATACATCCAAATTATTTCTTTCTTGCTAGCTGTTCTGTTACATGGTTTGATCACTTTTTTTTTAAATGCACAATTTTCTTCCCTTCATTCCTAAGGTGGTGACTCCTTGCTGAGATACAACTTCACGGGTGCTAGTAACAGTATCACCTTGCCCAAGTGGCTAATCTTCCATAAGTGAGCCCAGACAGTGAGTGTCAACAGGTCACCTGACTGTGAAGGGCACCATAGTCAAGCCCAACCTGTCATCACTTGACATGCACACATCTTCACTTTCCAGCAAGGGTCATTGGTAATGAATGGTAGCGGAACCCTAATTGATATTTTCCATCCCTAGCCCAAGGACACTGTTGTCAATTGTAGCACTCTCACCACCATCCTCAATTATATCAGCCATTTCAGACCAGGGATTGAGCCTCTGACCAAACTGATGTATGATTCTAAACCACAAGAATTTATATATAGATTTGTGCAACAATGCATGCATTTAGTCCTGTGTGGAAGTAGACGTGGTGGCCAAAATACATATTTTGGCTAATTTTACCCCAAAAAATGACATAAGTAAGAAAGGCTGAAGTACCACTTTTTACTCACGCTTATTTTTTTGGTCAAATTACCAAAGCCAAAACATTTGGCTCTCTCGCCTACATTCCAATAAATGTTCCATTTAAACAAAAGTAAATGTAGAAATCCTGTGGTTCAAGTTGGCACAATCCCACTTCACTTTTACTCTTGGTCCAGGTTTTGCTGTGTTTACATACCTCTGAAGCTCAGAACCAGACAGAGCCCCGTTATAAGACAGCAGAGATGCCGGCACAATAATGTCACACTGTTACATTAACATGTCTTGCCCAGACACATGCAAAGAACATCATAAAGAGAAGTTCTGAAAGTGACTCTGGATTTACTGCACAGCCACACAACTCCATCTGTATTTTTATGCCAGAATATATCGGGTTCACACTGATTACAGTGGCACCAAAAGGAGACATTTTAATTTGGGCACTACCAAGAAAAGAAACAAAATTGCCCACTTAACATTAATCAGAGGGTTTACTACAAAGGTTATAGTTACAGCTCAGAAGCTCTAATTAAAATCTGTAAAAAAGTCTGGTGCATGATAGCTGTGTATATGAGAGGTGTGCAAACGGTGAACCAGGCTCCAAATCCAGATTTCTAGCTGTTCCCAACCAGACTTCCAAGAATTTCAACAGAAGTCCAATGCACACAAACTTTTATGTTGAATCTTGCATGTTGACTTGCATATACCGCAAATAGCCTCAAATGAATGAACTGATCTTAAAAATATCCTTCTGAGGTCCTTCCAGTGGCTCGGTGAGTTAATCCAATAAGTAACTGAGCGATGCAGATCATAAAGGTCCCAGGTTTGATCTTCTCTCTGGGATGAGTTAGCTGATCTTGGCCAAGTTGGAAATTGGCCCCATTACGCAGGTTAGAGAGGATAAAACTGTTGATCATCACTGAGGGACCTCTGCTCTGAAGTGCATGTATGAGTTGACATCAAGCAAGGACACAATCATGCTTAGCTATGATGCCATTCATACTCACATATGGCTTGTGCCTCATTTATACTGAGATCTCATTCTTTTAATTTGAGTTCAGAACTCAAATCTGTATATTTGTGTTACAATTTACATTGTTGGTTTTCAGTGGAGCAGCACCATAGTTAAGATTACTATTGTGGCCGATGCTTAAGACCATAAGACCATAAGAGATAGGAGCAAGAATAGGCCATTCGGCCCCTCGAGCCTGCTCCGCCATTCAATGAGATCATGGCTGATCTGATTTTTATCTCAACTCCACTTTCCCGCCTTTTCCCCATATCCTTTGACTCCCTTGCTGATCAAAAATGTGTCCAACTCAGCCTTGAATGTATTCAACGACTCAGCCTCCACGACTTTTTGGGGTAAAGAATTCCAAAGATTCACGACCCTCTGGGAGAAGAAATTCCTCCTCATTTCTGTCTTAAACGAGCGACCCCTTATTCTGAGACTATGCCCCGTAGTTTTAGATTCCCCCATGAGGGGTAACATCCTCTCAGCATCTACCCTATCGAGTCCCCTCAGAATCTTGTATGTTTCAATGAGATCTCCTCTCATTCTTCTAAACTCCTCTTCTAAGCAATGCTGCGTATTTTAGATACTGCATACATCACTTGTTTTCATTTAAATCAATATACAACAGGGAGAATGGATAATCCAAACAGAAGCAGACAAGTTTGCAGCACAGAATTTCCATAAACTTTGTATTAGTATTTGAAGCAGACACAAGGTCCACGCTGATCTCAGATAGTCATTGCAAGTGGGATTTGGACCACAAAGCAAAGTGAGAACAGAATGTCTACTTTGTTCTGCTTTCACCCTAAGATGCTCACACTAAAACAGCTTATGCAGGATACACAAGATTCTGGAGGCAAAATTTGAATAATTTCAGAATATCATTTGCAGTGTAAATGGCACCATTGCATATAATACTCTTCTTTCAAAATTGAATCAATTCCAAACTTACTCTGCTAAAAAAAAGGGTAATATAAACATGGCTTAAATTGTGATCCCCACTACCATCAATAATGGTAGCTGCATACAATAGCACTCCATGAAGTCTTTAAAACAACCTGAAATAACTTTCACACCACAATGTCAATTTCCCACACTAAACTGGGGAAATTGGCCTATTCATTCTCTGTGGGCCACTTTAGACTGACTCATTTCAAGTACTTCTTTGAAGATAAATACTGAATCCAATTATCTAGGTATTATCTATGCAGTTTAAACTACATATAAGTGTGTTTACAAGTTAAACGAGTATAACAAGAGAAAAGAGGCATTCAGCTTTTAACTGAAGGCTCCCCATCAATTCCACGTGACATTAACACCAATCAATAACTACACTGAAGTTTTCAGATGGACTCATTAAAAAGTTCTTGGTTGATTAAGTTTGGGTTCAGAAAACACACATCAGTATCACTTTGAAAAGAATTCAGAAAGATAAGACATCAGTGCACAAATTACGCTTTCTTACAAGGGTACCATCGAAACGGTCTGCCTGAATGATTATGTATCATGTATATTTGGCATTTCATATTCAAAAAAATAGTTTATTTTAAGAGTCTTGCTAAACTGTTATGCTTTTCTGCATCCATTTGTCCTCTTCACACTTCAGTGCATTATCTTAATTGTGACCACACTGCTATCAACCAATTAGTCCTGAAACTGATAGACAATATAAATGGTATGTTTGACAGATAACAACTCCCCTGGGAGAGCTGTTAAATAAAATGCCACCAATTGTTTTCTGCTTCAGAGAGAAAATTCTAATAATTTAAATGTAATACGAAGTTACAGCAATTTCTAAATTGTGCAAATGAAAACTCTGTACATGTGGAAGATATTTTAGAATGCAGCCCTTTCCAAATAGGTAATAACATATTTTATACACAGAATGAAAATACTAATGATAAGTTTGCTTAGATTTCAGGGGTCCCCATGCTGACTAGCTAATATACAATGATGAATGGGACATGTCCAACCAAAACTGACATCACTGTTAAACGGCACATATGCCAGAATAATTTTCGCCCCATTTACACTGAAGGGCAGATTTGGCAACAACTCATCTGCGTATACTGGCCTCTTGCACAGCACCGATTTCATTGCTCCAGCATTGGTGGCCATGCCTTTAGCTGCCTAGGGCCTAAGCTCTAGAATTACCTACCTAAACCTCTCTGCCTCTCTACTTTTCCTTCCTCCTTTAACACGCTCCTGAAAACCTACCTTTTTGGTCAACAGCCTGACATAGCCATACTCAAAGAATCATACCTTTCAGCCAACGTTCCAGACTCTTCATCACCATCCCTGGGTATGTCCTGTCCCACCGGCCGGAAAGAACCACCAGAGGTGGCGGTAAAGTGGTATACAGTCAGGTGGGAGTGGCCCTGGGAGTCCTCAATATTGACTCCGGACGCCATGAAATCTCATGGCATCAGGTCAAACATGGGAAAGAAAACCGCCTGCTGATTACCAGTTACCGCCCTCCCTCAGCTGATGAATCAGTCCTCCTCCATGTTGAGCTCCACTTGGAGGAAGCAATGAGGGTAGCAAGGGCACAGAATGTACTCTGGGTGGGGGACTTCAATGTCCATCAAGAGTGACTCAGTAGCACCACTACTGACCGAGCTGGCTGAGTCCTGAAGCACATAGCTGCCAGACTGGGCCTGCATCAGGTGGAGAGTGAACCAACATGAGGGAAAAACCTACTTGACCTCGTCCTCACAAATCTACCTGTCACACATGCTTCTGTCCATGACAGTATTGGTAGGAGTGACCATCACACAGTCCTTGTGGAGATGAAGTCCCATCTTCACACTGAGGACACCATCCAACGTGTTGTGTGGCACTACCACCGTGCTAAATGGGACAGATTCAGAACAGATCTAGCAGCTCAAATCTGGGCATCCATGAGGCGCTGTAGGCCATCAGCAGCAGCAGAATTGTATTCCAGCACAATCTGTAACCTCATGGCCCAGCATATTCCTCACTCTACCATTACCAAAGCCAGGGGATCAACCCTGATTCAATGAGGAGTGTAGAAGAGCATGCCAGGAGCAGCACCAGGAGTACCTAAAAATGAGGTGCCAACCTGGTGAAGCTACAACACAGAACTACATGCATGCTAAACAGCGGAAGCAACATGCTATAGACAGAGCTAAGCGATTCCACAACCAATGGATCAGATCAAAGCTCTGCAGTCCTGCCACATCCAGTCATGAATGGTGGTGGACAATTAAACAACTAACGGGAGGAGGAGGATCTGTAAACATCACCAACCTCAATGATGGCAGAGTCCAGCATGTGAGTGCAAAAGATAAGGCTGAAGCATTTGCAACCATCTTCAGCCAGAAGTGTCAACTGGATGATCCATCTCAGCCTCGTCCCGATATTCCCACCATCCCAGAAGCCAGTCTCCAGCCAATTCGATTCACTCCATGTGATATCAAGAAACGGCTGAGTGCACTGGACACAGAAAACGCTATGGGCCCCGACAACATGTAGTGCTGAAGACTTGTGCTCCAGAACTAGCCGCATCTCTAGCCAAGCTACAACACTGGCATTTACCCGACAATGTGGAAAATTGTCCAGGTACGTCCTATCCACAAAAAGCAGGACAAATCCAATCCGGCCAATTACTGCCCCATCAGTCTACTCTCAATCATCAGCAATGTGATGGAACGTGTCGTCGACAGTGCTATCAAGCGGCACTTACTCACCAATAACCTGCTCACCAATGCTCAGTTTGGGTTCACCAGGACCGCTTGGCTCCAGACCTCATTACAACCTCGGTCCAAACATGGACAAAAGAGCTGAATTCCAGAGGTGAGGTGAGAGTGACTGCTCTTGACATCAAGGCAGCATTTGACCGAGTGTGGCACCAAGGAGCCCTAGTAAAATTGAAGTCAATGGGAATCAGGGGGAAAACTCTCCAGTGGCTGGAGTCATACCTAGCACAAAGAAAGATGGTAGTGGTTTTTGGAGGCCAATCATCTCAGCCCCAGGACATTGCTGCAGGGGTTCCTCAGGGCAGTGTCCTAGGCCCAACCATCTTCAGCTGTTTCATCAATGACCTTCCCTCCATCATAAGGTCAGAAATGGGGATGTTCGCTGATGATTGCACAGTGTTCAGTTCCATTCGCAACCCCTCAGATAATGAAGCAGTCCCACATGCAGCAAGACCTGGACCAGAAACTTAACTAGACCAGCCACATAAATACTGTGGCTACAAGAGCAGGTCAGAGGCTGGGTATTCTGCAGCGAGTGACTCACTTCCTGACTCCCCAAAGCCTTTCCACCATCTACAAGGCACAAGTCAGGAGTGTGATGGAATACTCTCCACTTGCCTGGATGAGTGCAGCTTCAACAACACTCAAGAAGCTCGACACCATCTAGGACAAAACAGCCCGCTTGATTGGCACCCCATCCACCACCCTAAACATTCATTCCCTTCACCACCGACGCACCGTAGCTGCAGTGTGTGCCATCCGCTCGATGCGCTGCAACAACTCGCCAAGGCTTCTTCAACAGCACCTCCAAAACCCACGACCTCTACCTTCTAGAAAGACAAGGGCAGCAGGTACATGGGAACAACACCACCTGCACATTCCCCTCCAAGTCACACACCATCCCGACTTGGAAATATATCACCATTACTTCATCGTCGCTACATCAAAATCCTGGAACTCCCTACCCAACAGCACTGTGGGAGAACCTTCACCACATGGACTGCAGCGGTTCAAGAAGGCAGCTCACCATCACCTGCTCATGGGCAATTAGGGATGGGCAATAAATGCTGGCGTTGCCAGCGCGCCCATATCCCATGAATGAATAAAAAAAAACCTGTCCTAATATCTCCTTATGTGGCTCGGTGTCAAATTTTGTTTGATAACGCTCCTGTGAAGCACCTTGGGATGTTTTATTATGTTAAAGGCGCTATATAAATGCAAGTTATTGTTGTTGTTTGTGCCAGGTTTGCACATGTCCAGTTGCTCAAAGGTTGTGAGCACAAATTTGTAGTAACAGCACACTTACATTCTGCCAACACAAAAAGATGTTCATCCAAGCTAGTGATGTGAAAATCGCAGGTCAGAATCAAAATGCATGTCGCTCAATCAAAATGGCAAATCAGATGCACATTCAATTAGTGACAGACATTTATCTTTGCTGCCGCTATGCACCAAGTGAAATCACCTCTGACGGCACTGGTGTTAGGTCATTTGTGATGGGACACACCTCTAATGACATAGTTGTATCGTAACATTTTGGAGAGACTGCCCCATCCAACTCTCTCACCGATGTTCCCGCCCGCGCCCCCACTGGAGGCTAATCTTGCCAATTTCCTTCCCATCCCACTGCCAGCACTGACCCAGTGGACTCTGCCAATAGATCAGCTATTACTGCCCCTCTCCTCATCTCCCTCCAGAATGTCCATTCACTTGTGAACAAGGCCTTTGCCATCTATGAGCTTATTGTGGATGATTGCATCAACATCATGATGGGTAATGATCCCTTCCCCCTTAATGTAGCCTCCTTACCTGGTTATTTCTTCCACCACTTGCCTCATCCAGACTGCCACGCTGGCGATGTGGCCGTTATCACCAAATCACACCTTGATCTGTCCCCCTACGCCTCTGGCACCTTCTCCTCCTTTGAGCATCTCACCTTGTTTTATCCCCCCTCACCTCTCCTTTAAAATCCTTGTTCTCTACCGCCCACCCAAGTACCATGGCAAGTTTCTCACTGAGATATCTTCACTTCTTTCCTCCCTCAACCCCTGCACCAAGCGACTTCTCATCCTCGGTAATTTCAACCTCCACCTGAACTCATCATGCCCTCTCTCCTCTGAGTTCACTGCCCTCCTATGTTCCCTTAATCTCTCCCTCCATATAAACTCCCCTACCCATTTTCACGGCCACTTCCTCGACCTTGCCATCTCACATGGCTTCTCTACTCCCATCGTGTCAATCACGGATAAGGCCATCTCGGATCATTTCCTTGCATCCCTCGCCACCCACATCCCCCTCCCAACCCCACTTCCTTCTGTCTCCTCCCAAGTCACTTACAATGGCACTTTCAAATTCCCAACTGTCTAGCCTTTGACTATCCATTCACCACAACATTTCTGTATCCTGGAACATCCTGGAATGCAAAGATAACCCCAGACTTCTCTTCTTCACTACAAACCTTTTTTTAAACCTCTCTCCACTGCCTCCTCCACCCTCACCTCCAGCAGCAAGTGCAAGGAGCTCATGGACTTCTTTGTCAGATTGAGACCATCCATTCAGCTGCCTCTGCCGCTTCCATCCCTTCCCCTAGCCCACCGAGCCAACCTTCTCTAAGGTCCCCCCCTGCCCTAGCCCTGAACTCACATATTTCCCCAGCTTCTCTCCTATCTCCCCTCATGCCCTCACCGAGTATCTTATCCATGAAACCCACCTTCTGCTTCCTCCACCCTATTCCCACCAAACTGCTGACCACCCAACTTCCCTTCCTGGCCCTCATGTTAGTTGGTATTGTTAATGATTCCCTCTCCTCAGGTACTGTCCCCCTCCCCTTCAAATCTGAGGTCATCACCCCCCTCCTCAAAAAAACCACCCTTGATCGCACTGCCCTTGCAAACTATCGCCCCATCTCTAACCTCCCTTTCCTCTCCAAATTCTTTGAATATGCTGTCGCCTCCCAAATCCGTGCCTATTCTTTCCTGCAACTCCACGTTTGAACCCCTCCAACCAGGTTTCCACTCCTGCCACAGAACTGATTCAGCCCTTATCAAAGTCACAAATGACATGCTATGTGACTGTGACCATAGTAAACTATCCTTCCTCATCCTTCTCGACCTGTCTGCAGCCTTTGACATGGCTGATCACACCATCCTCCTCCAATGCCACTTCTCCATCGTCCAGCTGGGTGGGACTGCGTTCTCCTAGTTCCATTCCTATCTAGCCAGTCATAGCCAGAGAATCACCTGCAATTGCTTCTCTTCCCACTCCAGCACCGTTACCTCTGGAATCCCCCAAGGATCTATCCTTGACCCCCTCCAATTTCTCATCTACTTACTGCCCCTCAGCGACATCATCCAAAAACACAACGCCAGGTTCCACATGTACGCTGACAACACTCAGCTCTACCTCACCACCCCCTCCCTCGACCCCATCACTGTCACTGATTTGTCACTCTGCTTGACCAACATCCAGTACTGGATAAGCAAAAATTTCCTCCAATTAAATATTGGGTAGACCAAAGTCATTGTCTTCGGTCCCGCCACAAACTCCATTCCCTAGCCTCCGACTCTATCCCTCTCTCTGGCCTCTGGCTGAGGCTGAACCAGACCATTCGCAACCTTGGCGTCCTATATGACCCTGAGATGAGGTTCCGACCACATATCCACTCCTTCACCAAGACCGCCCACTTCCACCTCTGTAACATCACCCTTCTCCGCCCCTGCTTCAGCTCATCTGCTGCTGAAACCCTCATCCATGCCTTTGTTACCTCAGGCTTGACTATTCCAATGCTCTCCTGGTCGGCCTCCCATCTTCCACCTTCCATAAACTTGAGTTCATCCAAAACTCTGCTGCCCATATCCTAACTCGCACCAAATCCCATTCACCCATCACCCCTGTGCTCACTGACGTACATTGGCTCCCAGTCCAGGAATGCCTCAATTTTACAATAATCATCCTTTCTTTCAAATCGCTCCATGGCCTCATCCCTTCCTATCTCTGTAACCTCCTCCAGCCCTACAACCCTCCGAGATCTCTGCACTCCTCCAATTCTGTCTTCTTGCGTATCCCTGATTTTAATCGCTGCACCATTGGCAACTGTGCCTTCAGCTGCCTAGGCGCCAAGCTCTGGAATTCCCTCCCTAAACCCCTCTGCCTCTCCACCTCTCTCTCCTCCTTTAAGATGCTCCTTAAAACCTACATCTTTGACCAAGCTTTTGGTCACCTGTCCTAATATTGCCTCATGTGGCTCGGTTTCAAATTTTGTTTGATAATACTCCTGTGAAGTGCCTTGGGACGTTAAATGTGCTATATAAACGCAAGTTGTTGTTTGAGGCACTGCAATGCTTCCTAAGTAATTCACATTCAAGGTAACCTGCCTCCACATCAGTCACTTAGAGCCAAGGGGCGGAGGCTGTTTGGAATGCATAATCTTCTTACATGTTTACTAATTCCTTTAATGAGAACAATAAAATGAACAATTTGCTAACTTTCTTTAAAAAAATGCTAAGGTTTGCTAAAACCAAGGTACAGCAAACACAAACTGCATTAGGGCCTAATCCACTGCTGCTGGTAAAGTAAGAATCAGATTAACTACTGGAAATTTGTTGTTTACTTCTAGATGTTTAAACACATTAGTTTAATAGCCCTTTCAGCAAGATTGTTAATTGAATAACACTGTAATGCATTCAGAAAACAGTTAGTTGAACTCAATTGCAAATAAAGCAAATGATGATTCAAGGGGGTGCTAATAGTGTTGATTAATTTACCAACTTTGCATCAAGTGAAAGACTGCACTAAATGCTTCCAACTGAAATACAATGAATAACTATGGATTTAGCGCTAATAGATGATTTTTAAAAATACTTTTTTCTTGTTTAATATCACTAACATTTCCAGTTAAGTCTAATAAAGTTCACTATCTTATCTCTATCCTCATCAGTGAAGTATAATATTAAAAAATATTTAATTTACTAAGAAACTGACTAGTGTACAGCAATGAAAGTAGTAAATGCTTCAATAGTTTTTTAAGTCATTTTCAGTGATTTAAAATCAGGTTACTCACAGGTGAAGGACTCGACAGTCTTATTAAAAATGCTTATTCTTTGTGCTAAACCCATTTTCAGCTGTATTAATAAAACTGCACCAGGTTACCACTCTTAAATGCATCTTAAATACATCAATGAATATTTTTCATTGATTGCACTGATTCATGGAAGATCTTAAGTTTGTGATTATGTTAATGCATTTTAGCGGAAACTCGGACTATAACCCAGCTGGCACAATTTTCGGGCGCATTTTGTACCCAAATGCCGATTGTAGTGAAGGGCGAAACTCTAAACCAGTGCCTTTAACATTGTAAAATGTCCCAAGATGCTTCACTGAGGCAGGAAACAAATGCTAAGCTGCAGCGTGGATTGACTGAAGGCTGGTTGAAGAGGTAGGTTTTGTAGGTCAGGGGAGAGGTATCAAAAGAGAGGGGTTTAGGGAGAGAGTTCCAGATTGTGGGGCTAAAGCATCTGAAGGCTGTGCCACTGAAAGTGGGGCGGTGGGGTACAAATGAGACCAGAGTCAGAGGAGCAGAAGGCAAGTGCTAGCATGTAGGGCTGAAGGGGAATGCAAAGTAAAAGAAAGAAAAGGCTATGGAAGAATTTGTAGAGAAGGATAATGATTTTGAATTCAGTGCATTGGGGGAGCGGGAGCCAATGAAGGTAACAAGGGCGGGGTAATAGGGGAAGAAGGATGGGATGTGGGCAGCAGAGTTTTGGATCAGTTGGGATTTATATAGGGTGCAGCTTAGGAGATGGTGAGGGTTGGAAAAGTCAAGCCTAATGGTGACAAAGGTGTGGAAGAGGTTTCCATTGGTCACGGGGAGAGATGGGTTCACAGGCATTTGATGTTGTGGAGATGGAAATAGGCAGTTTTGGTGATGGGTATAATATGGGTTATTGCCCTCTGTCCTATCACCGCATCTCAACTTACCAACCTATGGCAAACAAACCTATCAGAAGTGGCAAGAATAAAAAGTGTTTCAGAAACTATTCAAAATATCCACATCTGTAGAATTAAAAATTATTACATTTAAAATGGCACATCAATGCCACGGATGTAACGTATTGTTAAAGATGCAAATCAATCTTAAAATACTTCTAAACTTGAGCCTGAAACTGACAATAATATTCCAATTTGCAAAGTTCTCTGACTGGACAATTAAACTCTGAATGACCTGAAACTGATTACTTGGTGCCCTTAAAGGGACACATCTTATCAGCACAGTAAGTGCAATGGGAGTTGGATGTGATTTTTAATCATCATTCTTGATGACACAAAAGTGATTGATCAGATGTAGCCCATTCACCAGCTTTGGCATACAGATCTAGCCTGCTACTCCAAAAGGCTGGACACCCTGCTGTGAGGTAAATGCACCTTTAACCAATATACATAAGAATGTTAAAGCTGCACATGTTACAGCATACCACTAGTATGAAAAAGACAATTGTAAACAATTTTACAACACCAAGTTATAGTCCAGCAATTTTATTTTAAATTCACAAGCTTTCGGAGGCTTCCCCCTTCGTCAGGTGAACGATCACATCGTTCACCTGACGAAGGGGGAAGCCTCCGAAAGCTTGTGAATTTAAAATAAAATTGCTGGACTATAACTTGGTGTTGTAAAATTGTTTACAATTGTCAACCCCAGTCCATCACCGGCATCTCCACATCATGAAAAAGACAGGTTAGTTAAGAAGAGCAAGATCTATTGTATGGCTTTTTATAGTTACAAGGGAGGGAGAGTGGGGAGAATAAAAAATCACGAGATAAGACCACAATGGAATGAAAATTGGGCGGGCACTATACCGAGCAGGTGATCTGCTCCGCCAGATTACCACCCAGACGGTGAAGGCGAAATTGTACTTCACTGGGACTATCATGGGCAAGCTACTGGATGGCATTGCTCCACTAGGCCTATATTTAACTGCTGGATGAAAAGTATATCAGCTGTGTAAAGAAAGAAAAAGAAATGGTTAATCAAAAGCAAAATAATGCGGATGTTGGAACTCTGAAATTAAAACAGATAATGCTGGAAAAGCTCAGCAAGTCAGGCAGCATCTGTGGAGAAAGAAAGAGTTACCATTTCAGGTCGAAAACCTTCCGTCAGAACTGGAAGATGTTAAAGAGTTACCGTTTTGATCTGCTGCCAAGCAAATCTATCAAGCATTACGTTTAAGTTAGAAAAAAAAAGTGTTGTCTATTTATTGAATACTCAAGTGTTTATGTAAGTTGGAATTAAACTTTTATGATATGAGCTTCAGTGTAGCTGGAGCGGTGTTTGCCTTGGGGCCCCAACATTTTACTAGACCAGAATGGAAACATTTTTCCAATCTGTAGCGACAGATCTTTGGGGAGTTATTGATATCTCTGTGGCCGGTGATAAGTGGCCCAAAGTCCTAATATATGAGAAGCGGCACTGCACTTTCCCATTTATATAGGGTGGACCCTGAAGTCTGTTTGAAGTCTGTTTGATTTTACAATCATAGAATCATACAGTGCAGAAGGAGGCCATTCGGCCCATCGTGCCTGTGTCGGCTCATTGAATGAGCTATCCAATTAATCCCACTCCCCTGCTCTTTCCCCATAGCCCCGTAAATTTTTCCCCTTCAAGTATTTATCCAATTCCCTTTTGAATGTTATCATCAAATCTGCTTCCGCCACCCTCTCAGGCAGTACATTCTAGATCATAACAACTCGTTATGTAAAGAAAATTCTCCTCATCTCCCCTCTGGTTCTTTTGCCAAATCACCTTAAATCTGTGTCCTCTGGATAATGCTCCTCCTGCCAGTGGAAACAGTTTCTCCTTATTTACTCAATCAAAACCCCTTCATGATTTTGAACACCTCTATCAAATCTCCCCTTAACATTCTCTGCTCTAAGGAGAACAACCCCAGCTTCTCCAGTCTCTCCAGATAACTGAAGTCCCTCATCCCTGGTACCATTCTAGTAAATCTCCTCTGCACCCTCGCCAAAGCCTTGACATCCTTCCTAAAGTGTGGTGCCTAGAATTGGACACAATACTCCAGCTGAGGCCTAACCAGTGATTTATAAAGGATTAGCTGATAATCCGGGTGTTACAGCAGCTCCGACTCCCACAATACGGGGGCCCCGGGCCCAGCTGCTGCCATTTTCTGTGCACTCAAAGTGATCCGAGGAAATCTATCATCACTTTCTAAAGTGGTGGCAGCCTTATTGACTGCCTGCATTCAGGCTTGAGGCCCTGCCCTGGGGCCATCATGAACGACTTTGTTTTAACTTAGCTTTTTGCACGTTTCTCTCGTTGATTGGCAACTTGTCAGATAACGTCAGCTCCGCCACTTTATGATTCAATGATATGATTGTCGATCACAAAGCTCCAGTCATCAGGCCTCAGTTGTGGCCTTAGTGCTCCAGCCTTAGTCAGAATAAAGCTTTGTAGTCTCGCTTGGGACCCCTGACTGCAGGCCAGATGAAACTGTTCCAACAAGGGCCTTAGGTTTGACACCCCTTCTCTAGTCCCTCCTCCCATATGTACGCATCAAGCCTCCCCTTAAATGTGTCAATCCTAGCTGATTCGACCACTCAATTTGGCAGCAAGTTCCACATTCTCACCACTCTGTAAAATCTAAAATATTTATATTTCCTGGTGCTAGCCTACAAATTATCAGATTTATTAAATCCATGCATCACAATGGGACTTGAATTCACAACCACATGTTTACTAGTCCAGTGACTATAGCCACTGCTCTACTGCACCCTATATTGCAATACCTTCAGCATTTTCAGCACAATGCTGGTATTACTTCAACTCTGTCATGTAATACATCTATAACTCTGACACCATAGGGCACGATTTTAAAAGGGCAGCGGGATGGCAGTGGGGATGGGGGGGATGGTGAAAGTGCACACAGGTAACCTGAATAATAAAACTTACCGTTCCCCATGCGATCGCAACTTAATTGTTGGCCATCGATCTTCTTTCCGGGTTTGCCGTCTGAAAGCTACGCAGGTGGGCGGACTGTGCACCTGCATGACCTGCTGTCAGCTGGAGCGTCTAGATTTAAAGGACCAATGGATTTTGCTGGAGCAAGGAGACACAATGGAGCAGCACAAGGGCAAGGCTGCTCCAAGATTCAGCGATGCCTCGCTTTAGGTGCTACTGGCAGGGGTGAGGAGGAGGAGGAGGGAACTATTTTACCCAGCTGACAGGAGGAAGCGCCCTGCCTCTACCACCAAGAAGGCCTGGCTCGAGGTGGCAGAGGAGGTCCATCAGCAGCCGCAGCATATCCCGCACTTGGGTCCAGTGCAGGAAGCGTTTCAATGACCTAACTAGGTCAGCAAACGTGAGTACATTTACTGATTCTCCTGCATTCCGTGTTGCACATCACTCCCCCCACCCCCCAAACATCATTCTGCCCTGCCAAGACTACTCCATCACATCACTTCTCACACCCACTTAAGGCTCATCCTCAAATTACCTTCACTTCCTGAGCACTTCCTCACCTCCCCATTTGTGACCCACCACTACAATTCACCCCAATCTTGATCCAATGTGATGTCTCTGTCTCATACTCACCCTCTGATGCATCTCTTTCACAGTCAGCCTCACCCAAAGCAATGCATCCATCAGCTGACCACTTCACCATCACTCACTCACATGTCTGTACTTTCTCCCCTTCTAGAAGAGAGCGCAAAATGCACCCGAGAGGGTGAGGACTGGAGGGAGGCCACAACAAATAGTGGTCCTCACAGAGGAGATCAGCCGCATCCTGGAGTGCCTGTCCGTCGGGGACGCTGAGACTGGCACCCCACAAACGTCAGGTGATACAACTTTAACATTCATCACACACAATATGAATTGATGTTAACAAGGCTTGGCATGAACACCTCAGTATGTTCATTGCAACATGACACATCTGTGATGATGCTTAATATTACCTTCTGTTCTCTTACAGGCCCTTCGATGACCGCAGTGACGGGAGAGGGCGATTCCTCAGAGGAGCTCCCGGCCTCTGAGGGCGCACCATCACATTTTAATGAACCATCCACCAGCGCAGATACTCACACCTCGGTGGGTCCTAGTAGTCAGTTAGTTGCGTTGGCAGCTGGTGAGTCACCACACACAAGTGAACATGAGCAGAAACTGGTGGCAGGGGCGGCTGTGGAGAGTCCACATCGGTGGGCGAACTCCTTTCCAGGCTCTGCTCAGCTGGACTCAGATGCTGAACCCTGGGGGCCATCCTTTAAAAGGAGAATGATGGAGGGACAGCAGCACATTTGCGGGGTACTGGAACAGGTGTCACGCACACTCTCCACAATAGTGCAGAGGATGGAGGAGTCCAACTGCTGCATTAGTGCAATGGTGGCACAGGTATGTGAGGGAATCTCTGAGATTGTGTCACAGGGACATGAGGAACTGTCTGAGATAGTGCCACACGTAACTGCTGAAATGTCTGAGATAGTGTCGCAGGTAACGTGGAAATGTCTGAGATTATGTCGCAGGTAAGTGCGGGAATGTCTGATGGAGAGAAGACCAGCCTCCATTGAGCTTCAAGCACAGTTCACAAATGAGTCCGTTCAGGCCCTGACAACGGCCGTTCAGACTCAGGTTGAACAACATCCTGACAAAAACTTTACAACTGTGCTTACAAGGCATCACACATGTCCTCCAAACTGTTCTCCAGCCGGGTGGTAGGAGTGATGTGGGCCTGGTCCAAGAGAGGGATGATAGCAAAAGGGGACATGGAAGTAGGGACGGCACTCAAAATGCTCCCACGTCTGACCTGTTACTCGTCCTCGGATGTACTGGTGAATATAGCCATCACGCCTCCCATCCTGATGGTGTCAGTTTGAGGGGGTCCAAAAAGTTGATAAATATGTGTAAACAGAGCAATTCTGAGTGGAAACCAAGAATTTTCAGTCTAAACACAAAGATCTTCCAGCCAAAAATTTGTCTGAGAGAAATGAGTGCCTGCTGCAATAACTGACCTTTTATCCCCATCTGTTAAACAGGGATTTAAAGGTCCAAATGGCTGCTGGCTGAAACCCGACTACTTTCCCATGGCATGCTTCACACAACATGAGAAACTTTAAGCACTTGAATCACTGCTTTAAATATCATCCCGCCGGCTTCCGGGTTCGGGAACAGCGCACGCAGCCCAATGACTCTGGGTCGTGCGCGTTTTTCAGTGTGTTAGATCTGGGATTTCTGCCCGCTCCACAAAGACCTGATTTTCTTTCCCCCCCCCCCCCCCCTGCCCCCAACACACCCACACTTTTCTTTTAAAATCGTGCCCCATATAGCTGCACACAAGGATCAAAAAAAATCTCAATTTAATTATAGGCCAGTTATTTTACTCGTTTTGTGTCATGAAACAAAATTGATGAACTGATGGCCCTCATATTTTAGCAGTAATTTGAGATCACCTCCAGGAGGTAGTCTGATACATAGGAACAGGAGTAAGTCATTCAACCCCTCCAGCCTTTTTTTTTCATTTATGGGATGTGGCCGTCGCTGGCGAGGCCGGCATTTATTGCCCATCCCTAATTGCCCTAGAGAAGGTGGTGGTGAGCCGCCTTCTTGAACCACTGCAGTCCGTGTGGTGAAGGTTCTCCCACAGTGCTGTTAAGGATTTCCAGGATTTTGACCCAGCGACGATGAAGGAATGGCGATATATTTCCAAGTCGGGATGGTGTGTGACTTGGAGGGGAACGTGCAGGTGGTGCTGTTCCCATGTGCCTGCTGCTCTTGTCCTTCTAGGTGGTAGAGGTCACGGGTTTGGGAGGTGCTGTCGAAGAAGCCTTGGCGAGTTGCTGCAGTGCATCCTATGGCTGGTACACACTGCAGCCACTGTGCGCCAGTGGTGAAGGGAGTGAATGTTTAGGGTGATGGATGGGGTGCCAATGAAGTGGGCTACTTTGTCCTGGATGGTGTCGAGCTTCTTGAGTGTTGTTGGAGCTGCACTCATCCAGGCAAGTGGAGAGTATTCCATCACACTCCTGACTTGTGCCTTGTAGATGGTGGAAAGGCTTTGGGAAGTGAGGAGGTGAGTCACTCGCCACAGAATACCCAGCCTCTGACCTGCTCTTGTAGCCACAGTATTTATATGGCTGGTTCAGTTAAGTTTCTGGTCAATGGTAACCCCCAGGATGTTGATGGTGGGGGATTCGGCGATGGTAATGCCGTTGAATGTCAAGGGGAGGTGGTTAGACTCTCTCTTGTTGGAGATGGTCATTGCCTGGCACTTGTCTGGCGCGAATGTTACTTGCCACATATGGGCCCAAGCCTGTTCCGCCATTCAATTTGATCATGGCTGATCTGTATCTTAACTCCATCTACCCACCTTGGTTCTGTAACCCTTAATATCCTTGCCTAACACTTTGTCATCTTCACATCTCTGGTTTGAGACCACTTGTTATTTTTTTCACTAGTGGGAGATTGCTAGATAACCTTGCACTGTTCACACCAAAAACAGTGATCCTCAAATACAATGGGCAAAATTCTCCACCACTGAGGACACGGGTTCATCTATGTAAAAGTGGACACAGCCTTTAAATAGCAGCAATTAAAGGCCAATAAGCTGGATAATTAAAAATTACAAAATTGAGAGACAAAATTGGTAATTCTGTGACCTTGTCCCTATTCCATTCCTTTAGCTGTAATGTGTTACTGACACCATCAGCAGCAAAATCTTTCACTTGATAGTCACTATTGGAACAAGGTTAAAAAAGATACCCACTGAAACAAATACATAGTCCAATATCAGCAGAGAGCACAAAGCAATCTTCTTTTACCATGCAGTTCTAAGCAGGATGAACAATGGCCATCTTATATTAATTTGCAGCACAAAATGGACATCTTGGATTTTCCACCCATTGACTATAAATGGACATTAATTCTAGCACAATGAGTGGCTGGAAATCAATTTGAATAAATATTTTTATAGATGTATAAAACAACTGAGAAATAATGCTCAGAAGCTCCAACTTATTAGAATACTATATTTAGCAACAAACATACTCTGCTCATCTAATAAAGACAGAAATTGGTACCACCACCTTCTCAAGGGCAATTATGGATGGGCAATAAATGCCGGCCTCGCCAGCGACGCCCACATCCCATGAACGAATAAAAAAAAACTAGTTGTTCTTTTAAATCACAAGATGTCAACGGTCTTCTGTAAAACAATGTGGACTACAAATTTGTTCAAGCCCGTTTTCGGGTGCAGAATGGTTGGCACGCTCCCAGTGACTGTCGGAAGCCAGAAGCCGGAGACTCGGCCAAAATTGGGCCTCGGGCTTCATTTCATAGGCGCCTCCAGAGCAGGTCACCGGTTTGGAGTTTCCAATTTGGGGTGGCTGCTTCATCAGCAGCAGCCCTCAGGTAAGTCCTGAGTGGGGGGGGGGGGTGAGGAGAACAGGAGGGGGACAAGCACAGGTCGGTCATGGCCGACAGTAGTGCCCTAGAGCAGGGAGGAGCACTCCTGCTCCTCCTGTCTCCACATGAAGGTAAATGTAGAAAAAGAATTTATAGTTTTGTTGAGGCCTCCAATGGACCCTTTAAGGACCACTGGTTAGTCCGTTAGACTGTTAATCCTGAGCGGGGGAGTGTCCAGTACCTGCTCTACTTCAGGCAGATGGATTTCCAGCAGGGGTCCTCAATCAGGCATAAGGCCCCTGATTTGCATATGCAAGTGGCCTAATGCCTGTTTCAGGTGGGCCCCAGAGATGGTTGGAGAGGTGCCCATACCAATATGGAGGCACAGATCGGGCACGGGACGTTGTGCCCCAAAATTGGTCCTAACCCTAACACTAAAAAGGGCACATGGTGCCCCAATTTCTACCCTTGTGTCTCAACAACCAGCTCAACATGTGTACAGCAATGTACATTGCTCATTTATCTCACTCAACACCAAGTCAATTACTCAATTATTTAATTTACTGTTAATTAACAGTAATATTCAGTTATCTAGTACATATTCACTCATAACATACAACATCTATTTGTTGATGAGTCTTGCGTGCAGTATGTTCAAACACCAACCAATGATGCCTGGAGAGATGGATATGGATAGTTGCCTTCACCCTGTTAAGTTACTGATCCCAGACACTTTATATCGGGGAATGCCTGGGCCAACGTCAAGCATTCTCCACAGGAGGGAGGGAAAAATCTGAGTTAGAGCAAACACTAGGTCATGCTAGTGTGCTTCTTGGTGGGCAGCTCAGATTGACATTGGTGCAGAGCTAGGTGCAGGTCACCCATCTGTCCTAAAACCATAATTGTAAAAAACTTAGGAAAGGGAAGAAAATAATTTGAAAAAGAACAATTGTCCATCATACACACAAAAAAAAGAATGAGGGGGTAATTTTGACTTTGGATGACGGTGTACAACAGACGATATCGGGAGAGATGTATAACGGGCGACTGAATCCGATATTACCTGTTTTACACTATCACCCAAAGTCATAATTACCCTTTGAGTGTCCTGAATACAATTTTTTATCAAGGCTTATTTCATATTTGGATGGAAAAGTCTTGTCATTATTCCATCCACATCACTTTTCATACCATCAGTAGCAGAAGTGGAAGTAGCACCACTGCCCAAGGGGGTGGTGGAGGTAGATTCAACCATGGCCTTCAAAAGGGAACTTGGTAAGTACTTGAAAGGAAAACATTTGTGGGGCTAAGGGGATAGGGCGGGGGAGTGGGACTAGCTGGATTGCACTTGCACAGAACTGGCACGATGGGCCGAAAGGCCTCCTTCCGTGCTGTAACCTTACTATGATTCTATGATTCTAAGTTAAAACAGAAATGAATGCTGGGAATCTGAAATAAAAATAGAATGTTCTGGACACACATAGCAGGTCAATCAGCGGTCGTAAGAGAAATTAGTTAACATAACCATTTGCTAGAACTCAGAACTGGCTTTTCTCAAAAACGTAAGTAAGAATTTTATTGTTAGACTGCTCCCAATCTGGCTGAAAATATTAACAGTAAATTATAATACACGGGAACTCTCAGTACAAGACAACTTTTTATATCTTTTAAAATGTACCACAATCCTGACCAGTACATTTTTTCCTTCACTATGAACAGTCTGGGCATCTTTAGTTTACACAGAAGGGTGATTTTTTTTTATATAAGGAACAAAGTTTGTTTTCTAGAAAAATACAGTGGTGAATGGTTGCCCACGGGTGTTTTTATAGAGAGTAAACTTCATTCCCTATTTAAAAAAAGTTCTGTTTAACCTAAGAATGCATAGACTGTACATAGTAAAGGAAGAAATGTGTTGGTCAGAAATGAAACATCCATTCTACTGCAAATGGACTCATATCCTTAAACAGGTTAAAAGTCTGTCAATCTGCTGCTCATCACATTTCCAGTCAGAGAGTGAACTACCAGATAAAACATACAGGATCAGTGAATATACTCTTGCCGATAACAACATTTTGTGGGGTATAGCGAATAACAAACAAAGCACACACATTTGTTAAAAACAGCTGAACTTGTATTGTAAAAATTAAACTACAAATGCTAGGAAAATTCACAGTAGATCTGACAACATCTTTAAAAAGAAAAGACAAGTTAACATTTTGGGCGTAACTCACCAGACCATCTTCCTCAGTCTTGTGCTCCCAGTTTACGTAACCTACTCTACACACTTCCTGTTGCCATTAACAAGCTGACAAACTGCCACAGAACACGTAAGGGTAATGGGATGAAAATTGAATGGGTTCTACAACATGCAGCCAAACCATTCCGCTGGATTATGCCTAGGCAGTGATGACAAAAATTTACCCCATAGTCTACCAGAGCTAATGGATAGCTACATCTATTACAAAACATAACAGGTGGGGTCTCTAATTAGGTTATGGAGGAAAAAACAAAATTGATCAAACCGTACAAAATTACTTTTGGGGACCTTTATATTTAATGGTTTATTTTGGAGATTGAAAGTGCAGTGTCCTTCAGTTTTCTCAAAACTCAATTTTTCTTCACATTTAGGTAGGAGCTATTTGAAAAATAAAAACTGTGGGCCAAGTTTTCGTCTTCACCACATGGACAGTAATCTGAGCCTTGGCTCAGTGGTAGTGCTCTTGCCTGAGTCAGAAGGTTATGGGTTCAAATCCCACTTCAGAGACATGACCATCTAATCCAGGCTGACACCTCAGTGCAGTACTGAAGGAGCGGTGCCAACATTCAGATGAGAAGTTATACCAATGCACTGTCTGCCTTCTCAAGTGGACGTGAAAGATCCCATGGCACTATTCGAAGAACAGCAGGGGAGTTCTCCCTGGTGTCCTGGCCAACATTTATTCCTCAACCAATACACTAATACAGATGATCTGATCATTTATCTCAATGTTTGTGGGACCTTGATGTATGCAATTAGCTGTCATGTTTCCCTACATTACAACAGTGACTAAATTTCAAAAGTACTTCATTAGCTTGGAAATGTTTTGGGATTTCATGAAGATGAGAAAGGCACTATATAAATACAAGTTCTTTATGTCTTTACAGAGATCACCACATTTTTAATATTCTTTTTGTATTTATGTGCTTAAACAAAGAATTTTATTGTGTCATACATTGCGATAATCAGACTAATTAAACTAGGTCATTTGATAGGGATTGACCTTACAAGGTTTATTTTTACTACTTTTCTCAGGATGCGGATAACAAGTGGCAAGGCCATTTTTATTGCCTATCCCTTGTTGCCCTGAGAAAGTGGTGGTGGGCCTTCTCCTCGAAACACTGCAGTCCTTGTGGTGATGGTGCTTCCTCAATGGTGTTAGGTAGGGAATCCTAGTAGTGATGAAGGAACAACGTTTTTGTCCAAGTCAAGATGATGTGTGACTTGAAGGGGAACTTGTAGTTGATGGTGTTCCCATGATCGTCCTGGTCTTGTCTTTCTTGTTGGTAAAGTTCGAGGGGTTGAGAGGTACTATTAAAGTAAGCTTGGTGAGCTGATGTAGTGCATCCTATAGATAGTTGTTATGGATGCACCCATCCTGGTGAGTATGCCATCACACTCTTGACTTGATCCTTGTAGATGGTGATGTGGCTTTGAGGGCTCAGGAGATGAGCAACCCGTCACAGAGTACCCAGCCTCTGCCCTGCACTTGTAGCCACGATGTTGCCACGGTTGGTCCAGTTAAGCTGCTGGTCAGTGATGACCCTCAATGTGTTGATGGTGAGGAACTTGGCAAAGGTGGTGTTTTTGAAGGGAGAAGTGATTGTGCCTTTTCTTATTGGAGATGGTCATTAGCTGGCACTTGTGTGGTATTAATGTTACTTGCCACTTGACAATCTAAGCTTGGAGGTTATCTAGGTCCTTCTGTCGACTAGCATGGGCTGATTTATTTCAGGAAATATATCAGGAAACTAAAATCTATTTACAATTTGAATGCAAACAGTGGCAAAGATAAGTAAAATTAAAAAAACAAACAATTTTTACAAAGATAATCATATTGAGAAACTTTCCTTATCATATTCACATGAGGATTTTGCAATTTGTTCCTGAAATAGGACAGCATTTCATCCCTGGTTTGCTTTGACTTTCAAATGTGTTTCCCACAGAGAAGCTGCCACTGCAAGAGCTCATTTAGCAGAGGGTGCTGTTTCTGGAGACTGTAATGTACTGCAAATGGCCTTTGATTCCTTGATCCATTACATTATAAAAACTCTTCCCCATCAAACTAGTTCATTTAGCCTTATTAGTATAATACATTATAGAGTAAAATGAAATCTTTAATTCAAGTATATAACAATCAAATTAGGATTTGTAATACCTTGCCTCTTTGCACCCAGCACATTGTTCATTAGGATTCCAGTGTTTTTTAAAGTGGTCTATTAACAGATTAGTAGCTGCAATGATGGGAACAGGACTATGGACTGGAAAAGTAAACACAGAAGAAATGTCCCTTAATGTGTACATCGAATAGATTCTCCTAAATGAAGGGAACATCTGCCTTAAGATAAACTGCATGCTTAACAGCAGTATATACTTACTGCAGAGCTTCATAATCACTACACTTAAAATAATAGTGTTAAAGTGCTCATAGACTTTTGGCATAATGCCAAAAGAACACGTGTTGCTGTTGTACAGTGTTTGGATTATTTGAAGAACTCAGCAATATGCATTTATGTTTACATTTGACAAAGAAGTGCTGCCAATGTTCCTATCCTGGTGTTCGCTATCTCTCTTTCGTTCCCATTTGACTATAGATCAGGGTGTACAGCCTGTTACTGGTAGCGAATTCACATAGGTGGATCATTGAGGGAGTACATTGGCCGCCCACAGCATCACCTATAGGTCTGCATGATGCATGCATACAATTCATTAAATGAAAATAAACAAATTCAATGTTTAAATATAACAAAACATACCGCAGTTTTGGGAAAGGTGAGAGACAAAACATGTTAAACAGAGGATTTTCTTCAACATAAGAATGTCTAATGTCCTGTTGTCTGTTATGAAAATTGGATGAAGGTGCTGGCTAGCAGTTGCACTGAAACAATCAAATCTTTACTCTGTCACAAGACCATGTCTTGGAAATAGGCTTACTTGGAAGATCTCCCGTAAAGTTGAAAAGACATCAGTTGTGGCACACTACACTTCTGGCGATAGTTTTCCAAAATAAGTTGCACGAAACCAGCTGTATTATAATGGACATATTAGTGGTAATTTTGGATTGGCTACTGTTTACATGAAATTATTCCCCCGCCCCCAAATATATTTATTTGTGGAAACAAAAAATGATCACTATATTTTCTTTACTAGGCTAAGTTCTGAAAGCTATATGTAAATAACTGCACCAAGCTATGAGGACAATTTGACAGATCTTCTGCAGAACTTAGTTCTATTGGAACATTCCTATATTTTTGTTCCATACATAAATATAAAAGTAAACCGAGAAAGATTCCACCGATGGCTCAGCTAGTTAAGGTAGTGAAAACCATCACTTCCGAGTTCCCCTCCAAATCTCACACCATTCTGACTTAGACATGTATCGCCGTTCCTTCAACATTGCAGGGTTAAAATCCTGGAACTCGTTACCTAACAGCATTGTGGGAGCACCTTCACCGCACAGACTGCAGCGGTTCAAGAAGGCAGCTCACCACCGCCTTCTCATAGCAACTAGGGATGGGCAATAAATGTTAGCGATACCCACATCTCAAGAATTAATAAATAAAAACTGAGCTACAATGGTCTCAACATCCCTTGAATAAGGAGAAGAATATCAGGCAGGATTCCAACTCCTTATCAGTATCTAGCACCCCTTCTGGAAGTGGGCTTATATGGACATCGGGTGAGAACAAGCTCAGGCTGTGCTGTGATGCCTCCAGTGGTGATACAGCCGGATGAGACTCACTGTCAAGGGTTACAAATGAAGAAAGGTCACTTGGGCAAGGTACTAGGCAGCACCCAACACTAAGGGACTGTACCCCAGCAAGGAGACAACTCCTTCTCTTCTGGAGAGGAGAAAATTAATGGAAATATGAGGGGGAGAAAAACAGAGTTCTTCCAAATAAGCAAGAAACTAATTATTAGACAGAATCATTTGAGAGATAATGAATACAGAATAGGAGCAGAGATAGCATTCTTTGTCAAGATCACAGATCAGCCATGATCTTATCAAATGGCGGAGCAGGCTCGAGGGGTTGAATGGCCTACTCCTGTTCCTATGTTCCTAAATGAGAACAGAAAATGCTCACTATTGCAAATTACTCCATGGAGTGCAAGATGCAGGTGCAAGCCTGCAATTCCCCATACGGTGAGTTTCCAGTGTCAGCTGTGCGATCAGGGACAGGTGACAGACAAAATCTGTCACTTTCCCACAGGATAAAATTGTAAGATGAGTCACCCTGAGCCACCAGTGTGGGACTAAAGAGCTGCAGTGACCAATGTGATGAAAAGAGAAAGAGGGTGAAGCTGAAATAAACCAGAAAGGAGGAAAAGAAATACAAAATGTATATCAAAAGGCTGATTTTACAAATGTAGGATCCCAACAAGAAACCTCACACACATATCTGGAAAGCACGGGTGCACTTCCCACAATACCAGGAGCATGTGTTCATCAAATTGGCCCTTGAACGATTATACTTGTCAGTGTAGTTTGTAATGGAATTGTGTGTATTACCAAGTGACAGAAAATAGTGAGTGTAAAAACTCAGATCTATAACATAAATCAGAGCAAAGTTCCACTCTATTCCATCAACTTGCCTTTACCAATAATCTCCAAAAACATCCACTACTGCATCAGTGCACCATTTTCAGTTTCTAAACCCATTAATCCTTGTCACCTCTCCAAGAGAGACTGTCGATTAGTGTTAAATTAAAACCAGCTACATGCAGACTCATGGAACTACACTGACTTCAATGGAAATAAAAAGCGAGAGAGATGTAAAACGGGCTGATGATTCGCTATTGCCCGTTTTATACTATCGTGCAAAGTCAAAATTACCCCGAAGGAGTCTTAAGGAGAGGACAGGAGAAAACTGGAGGAGGAAAAAAAACTCATGAACAAAATCAATGTCCTTCTTAATACTGTACAAGTTTTTGCAAATTAATTACTAGCTTGTTCTCAACGATTGGTATGGCAATTCTTTTGCAAACCTAGCTGAGGATAACAATTGATAATGTGCACCATGAAGAATTCCCAGATCACAGCCACAATTCTATATGTTTTCCACCCTTGTTTTCAAAACAAGCTATAAGGACATCGGGTGAGAACAAGCTCAGGCTGTGCTGTGATGCCTCCAGTGGTGATACAGCCAGATGAGACTCACTGTCAAGGGTTACAAATGAAGAAAGGTCACTTGGGCAAGGTACTAGGCAGCACCCAACACTAAGGGACTGTACCCCAGCAAGGAGACAACTCCTTCTCTTCTGGAGAGGAGAAAATTAATGGAAATATGAGGGGGAGAAAAACAGAGTTCTTCCAAATAAGCAAGAAACTAATTATTAGACAGAATCATTTGAGAGATAATGAATACAGAATAGGAGCAGAGATAGCATTCTTTGTCAAGATCACAGATCAGCCATGATCTTATCAAATGGCGGAGCAGGCTCGAGGGGTTGAATGGCCTACTCCTGTTCCTATGTTCCTAAATGAGGTCCATTTTGAAATATAGGAATTCCACCCAGTGTCACCCTATAAGAAGGGTGAATCGTCTCAGTTCTCTAAACAGAGTTTTATGAGGAATTTTAAAAAGTGACCAAGACAACACTAGTAAATGCAATGCTGGCTGAATTTTACGTGTTCCCTTTGTGCAGCAGTTATTCTTGCAACTAGCCGAAATTAGTCACTATCTTAAAAACAAAAGCAATGCATTAAAAATACTGCTGAATTTGTCACAGCCCAGAGCAAGTCAACAGCAGTCACACCACCAGTGGTTGACTTAGAGAGCTAGAATCTAGGTAAATGCATCTGGATGATTTGTTATTGCCACTATTGTGTTACTGCCAAATTGTGGAGATTTGTGTTTCTATATATTTTAATTTGCTTTGCTATAATTTCCCAATTTCATTTCAGCAATTTTGATGCAGAAAAAAAAAGATTCTGAGAGCAGCCTGTGTAAATGACCTGTAATCTAACCAAATTGTGATTTCATCGATTTTGTGCTTGAACAACATGACATTTCAACACTTATCTCTTATGTCTTATGTTAATGTGCGATCCATGGTGCTTTATGGTACTTTCTCACTACCGAACCACTTTTACCAAGTAAATGACATTACCATTCGGCTCTGATAAGCGACGCTGAAAAGTTTCTCACCAGCTGCTGGATCAATCAATCATTTAAAGCAAAAGCAAAATACTGCACATGCTGGAAATCTGAAATAAAAACAAAAAAACCTAGTATATCTGCTTTAAATGATGCTGTTCTGATAAAAGGTCATCGACCTGAAATGTTAACTCTGTTTCTTTCTTCACAGATGCTGCCTGACTTGCTGAATATTTCCAGATTTCCAGCATCCGCAGTACTTTGCTCTGGCTTTAAATGATTGATTGATCCAGCAGCTGGTGAGAAACTTTTCAGCATTGCTTATCAGAGCTGCTCGGTAATGTCATTTTTAAAACATTAGTCACAATTTTTTAAATATTAAAAATTAAATGTCATACAAGGATTTGCTGCAGGTATCAGTTTTGACCCCTTTAAGCAATCAATAAACCAATAGTAGCTGCTTACTGTGAAATACATTCCAATGCCTCTAAGCAATCTTAAGGCATCTGAATTTCAGATGAATTAGTTTGAACAGCATCTTTGAACTAATAAGGCTGATAAGACCCTCTCTTGCAGTACTGCATAGCTATAAATCTCAACAATTTTGCTGACATTGTTCTCATGTGAGTACCAAGATATGCACTATCAGCCACCAACAGTCAAATGAAAAAGGATTAAAATTATTTTAAAGGACAGTTCCCATACATATCATACAGCTATATTTTCAAACGATTTCACACAAGTATTATTTTAACAAGTGTTCCAAAATTTCCTCATAAAAGGAAGGACATGATGAAAGGATAAACACACAAATGGATATGATCTCACATATCAGATCTGCAACTGGGGTTTGCATTTTAATGACCAAATCAGCATGCATATTCTAGATGTTAGATGTTTTTCACTCTCTAGCATATTTTGTAAAGTTTGATCTATCTACTTTTTACTATAATGTCAGAAATAGTATTATATGCAGGAGACAGAAGTTTACATCACAAAAAAAAATCCACTCAATGTTAACATATGATATGGTGAATTTTAGGCCGCTGGATAGACAAAACACAGCGCTGCTTGGTGACAAACCCATTTTATTTTCTACTGTCAGATTCTATGTTGTTTGGCATAGAGAATGGTCCACACCACAGCTTTGATAACATTCATCATTATGTTACGTGGCTCGGTGTTAAATTTTGTTTGATAACGCTCCTGTGAAACGCCTTGGGACGTTTTACTATTTCAAAAGCACTATATAAATGCAAGTTGTTATTGTTGTTATGAACAAATGTCTTGTTGGATGTTTGTCCTGATTTCAGGTAGGGAAATAATCCGCCAATTCTTAACAACACATTACTCTCCTAGTGACAATAACCAATGAATACACGTGTATAAAACATATGTTTTGTACAACACCAATCTTACTTTCCCTGCCCCTCTCTGTGTAGAAATGTGGGCTATCTGATTAGCACTGGACAGATCATTGCTATTAGAACTAAGGCCTGGTAAAATCAGATTAAAATGGAATTGCCATAAACAATTTAAAAGTTGTATTAGTTTAATACAGTGCACAGTGGTGATTTCAAAAACCACATTAGCCCCATTTACATCTAGCCTGGTGCTCAACAATTCATTTTAACTTGAGGTGCAGTGGTCAATGCAAACTAGGAATGAGTTTGGAATCAAGTTCTGCATTCAAATCTTTGCTCAAAATGAGCATTTGTAGTTTTTTTCTTATTATTTTGCCACTCTGCTCTGTTTGGATCTAAACTAAGCTTTATTAGGTTTAGGACTAGATGAAATTGTGTTATTATTGTTGTTGTTATTTGTAATGGTGGAAGTGCAAATATGGAGCTAAACCAATTTATTATTTAAATCAGTTAACCTAGTCATTCAAATTTGATGAATTGCACTCATTTCAAATTAACCTAAATCACCAATGTGAAGTTGTTCAAACATCATTGTATAAATGTTACCAAAGGCCATGTCAGAAATTTAATCTTGGTTTACAGCATAGTAGAACTCCTACACATTGAGTAATATAACCTGAAATCCCAAGTGACCTCCTACATTCAAAATGACACTACATTTAGATAAAGAGAGTTCTAATATGGTTATGTCACTAATGCATGTAGGGAATAGTATCATTGATAGCTTACCAATAATCATGTGTAGTGTGACAATTGGAGCTTTGGAACACTGATATTGTTAGCTTGAAGGAACACAAGAATGGACATCAAATCTTAAACCCACCAGCTACTCCCAGTCAGTACCCTGCAAGAGCCTCAGTTACTCGCGTATCTCTTTAAAGTAACCCCACTAACCCTTGGGCGAATAATGTTGAGTTTGCATTCTACTGCAAATAGGGAATAATTCAGCTCTAAACCAAAGTGATTTAAAATGGAGTCATTCATGAAAATGGGGGTGAAATTTTCTTCAGCTTTGCTCTAGGGCCTAGTGTGTAAAATAACATACGCTTATGCTATTAGGACAGGAGAAATTCTCAAACTTCTAAAGAAAATCTGGTCTGTGACAGAATTCAGAACTGACATATATTTAGTTTCAGGTGCACTCAGAACAATTATCATACATTTAAAAAAATAGCAATCGTGAAAAGAATCATAAAATGACAAAGCCATAATTTGAAAGTACAGCACTATGTAATTTACAGAAGACAGTGATAAAGGACATTGGGAGATATGGTAAATGGATGAGAAGACTGTGTTTAGTAAATGATAACAGAAAAGAATAGTGAACATATTTGTAAAAGATTAAAGTGAATCTGCTGCAGTACACTCAGGGGCCTAAAAGAAAACTGCTGTGATTGATAATGCAGGCATGGTCTGGTATGTTTACAAACAAGTATTAAAATGTATTAAAAATTTCAAATGCAATCTATCTGACCTGCATGTATACATTAGAAAATTAAGGTGCATCACATTTGATAAAGTAGGCTTTAACTTTGTATTGTTGAAGGTAAATTTGTTGCTAATTTGCACATTGTACCTTTAGCATAACAAAATAGTAAATGTTTTCAAATTTACCACTTAAAAAATCCCTATCACTTATTAGGAAAAAACACACTGTTCTGGAACCACTTCTGTATCTTTGTCAAGCTTGAGACCTTCAAACCCTGTGTTGGCTGTGACAGTGAATTCTCACCTACCTGCAGCCAAACACTGTTTCCTCAAGCAAATCATAGAATGTGATGTGCTGTCCCTGTATATGACCCAGAAACAGGGCGGAGAGAGATGGGGTTAGTCTGAGTTGAGGCCAGAAGCACAACTATGCGCACATACATTTTTAAATCATTTGCTTTAATTATAGATACCCTACAGAGTTCGTATGAGAATAGTTCGTAAAAAGCCTTACAAGGGGTGATTGAAATTTCAGATACCTTTATTTGCATACAAGCAGATCTCTGAAAGGGAGAAAAAAGCCTAACAAGGGGTGACCAAAAATACCGAAAATTTGAGAAATTCAGTGAAGGACTAACAAGTAGATGGAGCAAAGATATATGTTGAAGTTTGGGAGTTGCCCTCACACAGAGCAATACTTATTCTATTTCAATAAAGAGACACTAGTTTTGAAAGTATGCCACGGGATCCTACCATCCAAATATATAGGGTGTTAATTTGACATACCTCTCTCCACTGTTTTAGCGGAGGCATTAAGCAATTTTTTAAACAGGTTACCATTCCTACACTGGTATTCACAGTGAACTTTCTGGGTCACTGTCTTTATGCCAAAATAGGATGAAGAACCAAGAAGCTAACATCACTGGGCTGTAATGGTGTAATGACGATTGCCTGATGTATCGGCACGAATTGTTTCATCTGGTGTAAAAGTTCTGAAAAGTGGCCAGGGAACAGGTTATTTTAGATCTTGTCTTGTGTAATCAGACTGAGTTAATTAGTAATCTCATAGTAAGGGACCTCTGGGGAAGAGTGATCATAATATGATAGAATTTCATATTGAGTTCGAGAGCGACATACTTAAATCCGAAACTAGAGTCTTAAACTTAAACAAAGCCAATTACATAGGTATGATGGGCCAGTTGGCTAAGGTTGATTGGGAAATTAGATTAAAAGATATGATGGTAGATAAGCAATGGCGAACATATAAAGAAATATAAGAAATAATTCATAATTCTCAATGAATATACATTCCCTTAAGGAATAAAAACTCCATGGGAAAAGTGGTTAACTTAAGAACTTAAGGATAGTGTTAGATTAAAAGAGACTTATAATGTTGCCAAGAAGAGTAGTAAGCCTGAGGTTTTGGGTGAGTTTTAGAAACCAGCAAAGGATGACCAAAAATTTGATAAAGAGGGAGAAAATAAAATATGAGGGTAAACTAGCAAGAAATATAACAACAGATTGTAAAAGCTTCTACAAGTATGTAAAAAGGAAGAGAGCAGTGAAAGTAAATGTGGGTCCCTTAGAGACTGAGACAGGAGAAATTATAATGGGGAATAAGGAAACGGCAGAGATGTTAAACAAATATTTTGTATCTCGTCACAGTAGAAGAGACAAAAAACATACCAGAAATAGTGGGGAACCAAGGGTCTAATGAGAATGAGGAAATTAAAGTAATTAATATTAGTAAGGAAAAAGTACTGGAAAAATCAATGGGACTAAAAGCCGACAAATCCCCTGGACCTGATGGCCTACATCCTGAGGTTCTAAAAGAGGTGGCTGCAGAGATAGCGGATGCATTGGTTACGATCTTTCAGAATGCCCTAGATTCTAGAACGGTCCCAGTGGATTGGAAGGTAGCAAATGTAACACCACTATTCAAGAAAAGAGGGAGTAAGAAAACAAGAAACTACAGGCCAGTTAGTCTAATCGAGAAAATGCTGAAATCTATTATTAAGGGTAATGGGGCACTTAGAAAATCATAATATGATTAGGCAATATAAAGGGAAATCATGTTTGATAAATCTGCTGGAGTTTTTTGAGGATGTAACTAGCAGGTTAGATAAAGGGGAACCAGTGGATGTAGTATATTTGGATTTTCAGACTCCATGAGGAAAGGCAGCATCACCCTCATCTACAAGCGGAAGGGGGAGAGGGAAGAAATCAAAAATTGGCAACCCATCTCACTACTTAATGTGGACTACAAAATTCTGTCCAAGGTCATCACCAATTGGGTCAAGTCAGCCCTGGAGGTGGTGATCCACCCCGATCAGGCCTGCGCCGTACCCGGCAGGAAGATCTCTGATAGCCTGGCGCTACTCAGGGATACGATCGCCTACGTACAGGACAGGGGGGTGAACACCTGCCTGATCAGCCTGGACCAGGAGAAGGCCTTTGACAGAATATCCCACACGTACATGATGGACGTGCTCTCCAAAATGGGGTTTGGGGAGGGAATCCGAAATTGGATCCAACTGCTCTACACAAACATTAGTAGCGCAGTTTCAATCAATGGGTGGGAATCAGAAAGCTTTCCGATCAAATCTGGAGTCAGGCAGGGCTGTCCTCTCTCCTCCGTCTTGTTCGTGTGTTGCATCGAGCCCTTTGCTGAGTCCATCAGGAGGGATGCGGGCATAAGAGGGGTGACGATCCCAGGCAGCGGAGGCACTCAGGTCAAGGCCTCCCTGTACATGGACGACGTCGCCGTCTTTTGCTCGGATCAGCTGTCAGTCCGCGGATTGATGAGCATCTGCGACCAGTTCGAACTGGCCTCGGGGGCCAGGGTAAATCGTAGCAAAAGCGAGGCCATGTTCTTTGAGAACTGGACCGACCGATCTTTTGTCCCCTTCACCGTCAGGTCGGATTACCTGAAGGTGCTGGGGATCTGGTTCGAGGGGCCGGGGTGTGCACCAAAAACTGGGAGGAGCGTATTTCCAAGGTTAAACAGAAACTGGGACTGTGGGATCGACGATCCCTCTCGATCGTGGGAAAGAACCTGGTCATCAGGTGCGAGGTGCTCTCGGTGTTGCTGTACGTGGCACAGGTCTGGCCCATACCTCGCTCCTGCGCTGCAACAGTCGCCCGAGCCATCTTCCGCTTTGTCTGGAGATCAAAAATGGACCGTGTCCGCAGGGACACGATGTACAAGTCTCCAGAGAAAGGGGGGAAAGGCGTGCCTAACGTGGCCCTCATCCTGATGGCCACCTTTGTGTGCGGCTGCATCAAGCTGTGCATAGACCCTCGGTACGCAAACACAAAGTGTCACTACGTGCTGAGGTTCTACCTGTCCCCGGTGTTGAGAAGGATGGGCCTGGCCACGCTGCCACGGAACGCTCCATCCAGTTGGACCGTTCCACTCCACCTGTCATTCGTGGAAAAGTTTGTGCAGAAAAACACCTTTGACCACAAGGCGATCAGCAAGTGGTCCGCACGTAACACCCTCGAGACCCTGCGGGAAAAGGAGATGGTGGATCCTGTCGGTTGGTTCCCCAAGCAAACTGTCAATGTCATTTGGCAGAACGCCTCATCGCCAGAGCTTTCAAACAAGCACCAAGACCTAGCTTGGCTGGTGGTGAGAAGGGCCCTTCCCGTCAGATCCTTCATGCACTCCCGGACTCTCAGCGCCACCGCGCGCTGTCCCCGAGGAGGCTGCGGTGGAGACGAGACCGTCAGCCATCTCCTTCTGGAATGCGCCTTTGCAAAGAAGGTCTGGAGAGAGATGCAGTGGTATCTGTCCAGGTTCGTCCCGAGCAGTTCCGTAACACAGGATTCTGTGCTGTACGGGCTGTTCCCGGGGACGCACACTGAGACGGACATCAACTGCTGCTGGAAGACCATCAACTCAGTGAAAGACGCACTTTGGTCTGCCCGAAACTTGCTGGTCTTCCAGTGCAAGGAGCTATCCTCGACCGAGTGGTACAGACTGGCACATTCCAAGGTCCAGGACTATGTGCTCAGGGACGCACTGAGGATGGGTGCAGCCGTCGCAAAGGATCTGTGGGGAAAGGTGACCGTTTAGAGCCTTCCCGCCATTGTATACCGAGGGGCTGCAATCAGGGAAAAACCCCATCGGGCAGAATGTAAAATTCGAATTGATGGAATGCAACTGTAATGAATCTGTAATGAACCTGTAAAGAATCTGTAACGTACCTGTTATCAATAATCTGTATTGAGTGTAATGCAATGAGGCACCCGAGAGTGTCATGAACTGTAATTATGTCCAATGTGTTCATTGAACTGTATTTGATGTAACCTGCAAATTGTATGATCTGTATTGTGTACGTTTGGAATGTGATATGACAACTGTATTGTATGTATTGCTGCAAATTTTATGAATAAAGTATATTTTTTGGAAAAAAAAATTTGGATTTTCAAAAGGCATTCAATAAGATGCCAAACAAAAGGTTGTTAAACAAGATAAGGGCTCATGGGGATAATATATTAGCATGGATAGAGGATTAGTTAATGGACAGAAAACAGAGAGTAGGAATAAACGAGTCATTTTCAGGTTGGCAGGTTGTAACTAGTGGTGACCCAAGGTTGTAACTAGTGGTGCCACAAGCTATTTACAATCTATATTGATGACTTAGATAAAGGGATCGAGTATAATGTATCCAAGTTTGCTGACGATACAAAGCTAGGTGGGAAAGTAAGCTGTGAGGAGGACAAAGTGGGGGGGGGTGATTTTAAACCCCAAGAACGGATGGGTTGGGGGTGGATGGGAGTTGAAAATAGTTGTTTTTTGGGTCGCAACCACAACCCGGCTTTATTTCCAGGTTTAAAGTTGGCACGTAAAAGTACAGGCATCCCACTGGGAAATTTTGCGGTTGCGACCCTTAAAAACAACTATTTTCAATTCCCACCTGCCCCTACCCACCTGTTCTTAGGGTTTAAAAGCACCCCCAAAGAGTCTACAAAGGGATATAGGCAGGTTAAGTGAGTAAGCAAGAAGGCGGCAGATGGAGTATAATATAATGTGAGGTTATTCACTTTGGTAGGAAGAATAGAAAAACGGAACATCTTTTAAATGGTGAGAAAATATTAAATGTTGGCGTTCAGAGGGATTTGGGTGTCCTTGTACATGAAACACAGAAAGTTATCATGCAGCTACAGCAAGCAGTTAGGAAGGCAAAAGGTATGTTGGCCTTTATTGCAAGGGAGTTGGAATACAAGAGTAAGGAAGTCATGCTGCAATTGTACAGGGTTTTGGAGTACTGTGTATATTTTTGATCTCCTTACCTAAAGAAGGATATACTTGCCTTAGAGGGGGTGCAATGAAGTTTCACTAGATTGATTCCTGGGATGAGAGGGTTGTACTATGAGGAGAGATTGAGTAGAATGGGCCTATACTCTCTACAGTTTAGGAGAATGAGAGGTGATCTCATTGAAACATATAAGATTCTGAGGGAGCTTGACAGGGTAGATGCTGAGAGGCTGTTTCCCATGGCAGGAGAGTCTAGAATTAGGGGGCATAGTCTCAGGCTAAGGGGTCAGCCATTTAGGACTGTGATGAAGAGGGCTTTCTTCACTCAGAGGGTTGTGAATCTTTGGCATTCTCTACCTCAGAGGGCTGTGGATGCTCAGTCCTTGAGTATATTCAAGGATGAGATCAATAGATTTTTGGACTCTAAGGGAATCAAGGGATATGAGGATTGGGCGGGAAAATGGAGTTGAGGTTGAAGATCAGCCATGATCTTACTGAATGGTGGAGCAGACTCCACCGGCCATATGGTCTACTCCTGCTCCTATTTCTCATGTTCTTATGTCACATGAATCATACTGAAAAATGCTTGCCCCTTTAAAGCAATGCAGCTTATTGATATGCCAATGCACCTTGGTCTAATATAAATAATTACAGATCTGTATGCTAAAATTGGTCTTACAAATCTCATCAACACCTACCACAAAATTTCCAATGACCTGAATGAATCGGAGGCGATTCAACGCGTATTATTCTCAAATCTTTCGTCAGGAACAGCTGGAGATAAGCGCGCACCTCCCGCCAGAAACAAACAGCTGGAGATGAGCGCGCACCTCCCGCCAGAAACAAACAGCTGGAGATGAGCGCGCACCTCCCGCCAGGAACAAACAGCTGGAGATGAGCGCGCACCTCCCGCCAGGAACAAACAGCTGGAGATGAGCGCGCACCTCCCGCCAGAAACAAACAGCTGGAGATGAGCGCGCACCTCCCGCCAGGAACAAACAGCTGGAGATGAGCGCGCACCTCCCGCCAGAAACAAACAGCTGGAGATGAGCGCGCACCTCCCGCCAGAAACAAACAGCTGGAGATGAGCGCGCACCTCCCGCCAGGAACAAACAGCTGGAGATGAGCGCGCACCTCCCGCCAGAAACAAACAGCTGGAGATGAGCGCGCACCTCCCGCCAGAAACAAACAGCTGGAGATGAGCGCGCACCTCCATTCGGGAACACCTGGGATCCGAATAGTTCAATTAATCAAAATGCTGAAAAGGACAAAAAACTATCACTTACGTCAAACATAAAGGCAATGTTTATCATGTCGTCGCTTTAAACGTGAGCTGCAGACCCATGTGGTGCTGTCCCGTGAATCACACAGTGCACTGGGCACATGGGTGAAAACCGCACCGAGCCTTTAATTTTAACGCGTCATTTCGCCCCTATCCTACAGAGGCAACCTGTCAACCCTGTCAAAACATAACCTCACCCTCACTAACTAGAGCTAGAGTGAAGCTAGTCAGTCTCCTCAAGCAACACACAGCCTGCATGTTCTAACTGCTTCAAGTACTGGACAAGTTAGAATGAAATATTATTTTTCCAGTTAAATCTCGATTGGGATACTAACTAAATCCAAAACAAAACTTGCACCGCATTTGAAAAAACAAATCATCCCAATGCACGATAAAACGACCCACAATGGTCAGAAAGCGATCTAGGTTACTTTCCAGTTAATTTGAGCGTAGGTAACAATGCAAACTGCATAACGTCAGCAATAATCAGCAGTGTTCAGAAGCTCCCACATGAGGTGTAGTGATAAATAACTGCCAACAAATCCAGCTTTAGGAAGTGCAAGCCTAAATGTTTAACAAACCATTTCGTGCCAAGTACAACTTTCTGAATGCACTACTATTATCGTTTCAGACTTTTCGCTCGCATAAGGAGGGGGAAGAAATCAGTTGGTAGGATTCACTTACCAGCTTTACACGGGTCTTTATAATCAATGACCTCCGCCTTTTCTTCATCATAGTAATCATAAGCGTAATCGTATTCGAGTGCACTAATCCAGTGGAGTTTCCCAGATAGAGACAATCCGGTGAGTAACAGTGCAATTGCATTCATTTTTAAAAATATGTATTGATTAAATGCTGGTTGGGTTGATTGTGGAAAAACTACTCCATACAGTCTCGATATAGGATATATATGTATATATATTTAAATAAGGAAGAAGGCAGATGTAGACGGTGGAATATAGAAGGGTAATGCAAAGCCTATGTTGCTCAGAGGTCCGAAGAAGGTTTGATTCATGGCAGCTTTGTAAGTTGTAAATTGAGTTCCCCCCACCCCCCACCCCCACCCCCCCTTGCTATCAGTTCGTTGATTTGTTAATCCAGTCGATTTTTAACCTTCAGGATGGATGAGGTCGTTGTAGGAAGATAACGTCCAGTGTTCTGAACATCCACCCTGCAAAAGCACAGTAGAGCATAATTTAAACAAAGACCTAGACAGCTTCTGAGCAATGATGACATCCACTACAGAGGCAGAGTGCCAGCAATAGCACTTTTCTGCTAACTTACGAAAATCCTATAGGCATATAATAGTCGTCAGCAGACTCGAGCATCCTGCTTACTTATTCGTACAATCAGGGTCATCCGGACCAGTTTGATCGCTTTTCTTGATAAAAGCAAACTTCACAGTAACAGCAGCCACGTCGCGAGAAATAAATAAAAGCTAAGGTCATGGAATGGCTAAAGACGCCTCTCTGTCTCTAGCTGAGGAGCACAAGAGACTGGTTTTCAGTGATGAAACTAAACCCCAGTGAGAGAGGGAGGGAAATCCACAGCTGCTGCAGCAGCTGATTGTAGTTTCTTACGAAGTGATAGTTCAGTAGAAAAATATATCGTCTTTTCCCCCACTTTCCCGATGAAACACCGAAAACAAAAGGGGAATGTATCTTTTAACTGTACAAATTATATACAAGTATCGTTTTACTTTGGCTTTGTATACCTTAATCTGTATATGAAACTTATAGCAACCTACACCTGTCAAATATTATGATTTTCTTGCTTCTTTTCCCCCGCCAATTTCTCTCTCCTCCCCTGGGCTAGGGTTCCACAAGCACTGCATACGCTTTGATGTACATTTATGCGTGAGCGCAGACAGTGAGTGTCAGCAGGCAATTAGACTGCTGGGGGCATCACAGCCAACCTAAATTTTAATCTTACCCTACATGAACATTTCCAGAAAGGGCAAAATGGATTGCAATCAGGAGCAGGAAGCCCAATCAGTTCTTCTCCCTAATCCAGCACAACTGATGCCGATTGTATTGCCCTACCACTGTTATTGCTAAGGTCAGCTAACTCGGCACAGACAGGGTTTCAAACCTGGCATCTTCCTAATCTGCATGGTTTAGCAACTTCCTGCCTTAACAAGTGGACCATCAGGGCAGTATAATCACATACTTTATCCAAAAAGTGTACATCATTTCAAAAGTAGTGGAAGCTTTCAAATGAGCAAAATACTTAGAAATGTACATATTGTTGATTTCTGTAATAGAATTAATGTTTTTGATGGTGATACTTCAATGGCATCTTGATATAACATAAGAATTCACATTTATATAGCGTCTTTCACAACCTCCCAAAGCCAACTAAGTACATAAATAAAGATGTACAAATACACTACCAACTCCAACCACAAAACCAAGTTAGCGATGTATTCATCCAGATTAAATTGTAGGGTTACAGGTTGTGCGTGGAGAGACCAGTGGTTCACGCAGAAAAAACAAGTGGTGCCAAATATATAATGCACAAGTGCCATGGGACAAGTGATGTATAGCACGGTGGATGTTGATGGTTTATTTTTGTAAGTCACTGGACTCCTTATATGTTGTTCATATAATTGGGAGATTTTATACTAATACATATATACATAATTATGTATTAGGCCTAATTTTGACTGTTTTAGCTACTTTTGGCAGGACCTACTGGTACACAGATACTTAGAAGTTGCAGTGTGATACATGTATTGTGTTGTCAGGTAGATGCAGTCTGGCATATTTCGGGAGGTGCTCTGCAGTCAATTTGAAGCTGAAGCTTGAAAGTTGCAATATAGGTTTCATAAAACTCTACGAGCAGTATTGGTCCTTGTTTTTTGTGGTGGAGCATATAGTCAAAGTTGAGATAAACCCAGTGATAAAATAAATTGTTAGTAGCATTGTTCAAGGTAAAGAATTAGTGCTGATGACATTTTTGTGCCGCGCAGTTGGAGGTTGTATGTTTGCAACTAATGGAAAAACAACGTTCCAGGCTAAATGGGTAAATGCACCACTTGGTGTAGTCCTAAACCATACAAACTAGGAAGGCTCTGGGTCTGTCTTGAGTTAGCTGATCACAGCCAGAGGTGGTAGTAGAGGGGTGTTACAATTGGCTGCAGAACTGCTGAGCTAGTAAAGGGAAAATGCTGCCCCAAAGGATACGAGTCCTGATTGCTATCCAGTGGCTTCTGCTGGAAAGTGTAAGTGTGTGGATGTCAGATGAGGACAGGATCGGGCTCAGGTGTGATGCCCCAACAGTCAAATAGTCCACCAATACTCTCTCTAGGTTTACATGTGAAAAATGGACACTTGACTGAGGTACTACAGGGCTGCTGGTAGTATAGTTACACATTGTGTATCATTGCCTTCAGGGAAAGAGGGGAGAAAGAAGTGTGATAAAGCAAAATGAAGTTCCATCAGTTGCACAAAATGCCAAGGGTAAACTACTGCTGTAAACATGATAGCTATTGTGTGTATCTGTATATCATACACATCCATATGCACACACACTCACATGTTGAATCTTGATAAATTCATTATTGGTTTATTTTTATGCTTGGATAAGGTATGTGTGTATTTCAATTATACTTAACCAGAAATTTACTTTATACATTACCCATATATTTAAATACATACATACCTGCAGAGAGAGATGGAGAAATTTTGTGTTATCGTTTTTCAGGTTATTAGTAATGCCCATGAGGAACTGTTCCATTTTGTTATAATTTTCTCTAATTCTATGTTACAATGTTTCAAACACAAAATTTCATGCACTCAAACTTTCATGCAAGAAATATGGGAACATGAGAAAGTTGAGAGCAAGAAAAGGCTATTGGGCTCATCAAGCTCATTCCAGAGTCCATGTATGATTATTCTTGATAAATATATAAATGGTTACACGTTAAAAGTTGCAAATTAACCTACAGTCCAATTACCAGTATATTGCTGATACAGGTATGTGTTATTTTTGGAGCACCGCTAGTCCACGATATGAAATTATGTTGCTTGTTCGTATCACTCTCTAATCAGGTAGAGCAATGCTTTGTGCATAGGCACTTAAACATATGTTCAGAGCTCTGCTCATTGGCCTCCATCTAATGGTGACATTTTTGAAGTTGGAAACGAGCTGATTACTACATTGGTCTTTAATAATATCGTAAGCCTTGTGTGTAATGTTAGAAATGGCAGAGCAGACTACTTGAAAACTTTCAAGATGTTTTACACCAGTTACAGTGAAACTGAAGTGGTGTGAGGGTACCTGCTCCAAGTGTTCTCACACTACTAGCAAAGCAAAGCACTCGGTCATAGTTTGCTTATCTTGGGAGAAGATAGAAGATGCCTTCACGGTGTAGCTAGAAACGCCGACCGGTTCATGAACCATTCATGACGTGGTATACACAGCGACCAAAGCAGGTCCGCCCCTTGTATCTGGGCAATGCGAAAACCACTTCACAGCACCAAGTTGTGCTCAGTATCGCTGCCCTACAATGTTAACTAACTGGTGCTTTTTTGTTGGGGGGGGGGGGGGGAGAGATAAATATAAACACTACAGTGAGAACAAAATACGAGTTAGGTCTGATGCATCTGGCTTGTAAGTCAAGTTCATGTGTCTAGTCGCTTTTTATGGGGGAGGGAGAACGCCAATAAACGATTCAAGTAGTATATGAGAACTGAAGCAAATAATGATTAAATCCCCAACTGTCTCTGCTACAGTTATCATTGACTCATCGTCTCGTCTATCAAATTATACCCTTAAAACAAAAAACAGACAAATCCTTATGTGTGTAAAACTTCAATAGATCAGCCAAGAAAGAAGCGTGAGTTTATAAAAATCTGTTCGCCGTGTCCCCTTTACATTACTGTCTTATACTACGTTTGTTATTACCTAATATTAATGCATCGCCCTCTGGTAAAAGTTTCTACTGCCTGCTCATCGAGAGTATGGTCCACCTGGAATTTTCTTACCGGATCGTGGAAGTTTGTTGAAACGTGAAAGCTGGTGTTTACAAATGTATACCAGAATATTGGAGAAGAGTTCAATACATGCCCTTGATGAAGGTTTTTTTTAGTTTTAAAAAGACAATATGGATCGAGCTCGTATCTCATTTTAATAGACAGTAAATACCAGTTTAAAAATTACATATTTTTGATCCCTCCAAAAAAAAGTGCAGCCTGAAGGCGTTTTAAAGTCATCCTTTCAATATTTATCTGCTGCACGGTATTTCCTGACCTTTCAGCGCGGTCACATAATCAGCAACGAGTGACATTACGAGAGTCAGTCTGATATATCACCAGAGAACAGTTAAACCACAGGTAGCCACACACCAAAGCTCAGCTTGCCCTGAAAATAACGAGATTCGCACAAAAAAAGCCTCAATTTCATCACTTTAAGTCCAGTTTAGGCGATTGCTTTAGCTTCCAACCTAAATGACACAATCGTTGTTTAGAATCGCCGCGGAGAAATAAATACCTTTACGACTAAATACCTCATAGGATTCGACATGCAAAAAACCATACCTCAGATGCACGGAAACGAACAGTAGAGTTCAGGAGCCTCGCAGAGCTTATACTAAAGAGTTTTTATTTTACTTCTCGCTTTACTCATTCCGGGGGCTATTTGCTGGTACGTTAGCACCGTGCTTGTGGCGTATACCCACATCCGAGCAGAAACGTGCCCATTTCCCTCTGAGATTAGACCGTCCACAAGGAGATTACCCTGCTATCAAGGTACGTACTGACGTCACTCCATCAATCCTCAAATTATCCTGCAACCTGGCGATTAAATGCCCTTAAATAGACTGCCCTTTACCATTTGCACTCCAATTGTAACTTTCCAACACACTTTAAATTGCACTGTTTTGCTTCGTCCCGGCGGCACCGACTGGCCTGAGCTATCGCCAGTAGGTTTTATGCATTGATTTCGCACACTTGTAATTTTATAAAGGCATTGCGGTTGCTAATCCCAGAATGTTTCTAAGGATCGGTGCTTAGTTGCGCGTCCTTCCTGTTGTTGCCAAATTGATTTTCTGACATTCGACGACCCCTAGTGAGCGCAAAAGGTTGACAGCAGTCTCCCTGAAGACAGATCCCATTGTCAGGGATTTCACATAGCCTGCAGACCTGGTACAACCAACCCCCTCCTGTTTGCACACTTGTTCTTATTAAATAGATTGGCATGCAGTAAGTTAAAACAAAGACACAGAGCACCTTTGTTTGGGTTTAAGATAATAATATGGCAAATTAAATACATAAAAACTAAGTGGAATAATTAGAACGTTCAGTTCATGTGAATGAGATTAGTGCGATGTTGTAAAGTGAACTGCTGATACGGTTTCTTACACGCACTATGATTTACACTGTAAAATGTTATAGCTACGTGAAACGAGCACAGCGAATTTAAATTAGTTAGCTAATAGGATACACGATGAAGATTACTGGTTTAAGAAAGTCTTGCATTTATATAGTATCTTATCCCATCTCAGAAACGTCTCAAAGCACTTCACAAAGAATGAACGGCTTTGAAGCACCTTGTTACGTAGGCAAATGCCACAGACATTTCATTTCAGAAAGATCCCAACAATAGCAATGGACATACAAAAATGATGGTAGGCAAAGACCACGTGGTCCATCAACCTTGCCTTACACAGTTATGATGCCTGAAGCATCGTGATTAGACTCTCCCCACCCACCAGTAGCCATGCAATCTCCTGGGAGAGGCAAGCAACCAAATAAAAACCCAAAACCAATTAGGGAAGAAAAATGGAAAATTTCTCTCCTACCCCATTAGGCAATCAAAAATAATCCAGGAAACCACGTTGACCATCCTTATATTACCTGGTATTTCACCTGCCTTTTATAAGACATGATTGTCACCCCAGCCAGGAACGAGTCCAGCTCTCTTTTGAAGGTATGCAGAGGGTCAGCACATACTGCAGGAGCTGGCGACTTGTTCCATGGGTCTACTATCCTCTGGGAAAAGAAAAACTGTCCAACATCTAACCTAGCCCTAACCTTGCGTAATTTATAAGCATGACCCATGGTCTTCCCTCATCTATCAAATTGAAATAATTTACCAGTAGGAATACAATATATCCCTTTAAATATTTTATATACCTCTCTAAAAATCACCCAAAGTGTACGTATTTCTAAAGTGAATAGACCCAGCTTTTTTTTGATTCGTTCATGGGATGTGGGTGTCGCTGGTGAGGCCAGCATTTATTGCCCATCCCTAATTGCCCTTGAGAAGGTGGTGGTGAGCCGCCTTCTTGAACCATTGCAGTCCGTGTGGTGAAGGTTCTCCCACAGTGCTGTTAGGAAGGGAGTTCCAGGATTTTGACCCAGCGACGATGAAGGAATGGCGATATATTTCCAAGTCGGGATGGTGTGTGACTTGGAGGGGAACGTGCAGGTGGTGTTGTTCCCATGTGCCTACTGTCCTTGTCCTTCTAGGTGGTAGAGGTCGTGGGTTTTGGAGGTGCTGTCGAAGAAGCCTTGGCGAGTTGCTGCAGTGCATCCTATGGATGGTACACACGGCAGCCACAGTGCGTCGGTGGTGAAGGGAGTGAATGTTTAGGGTGGTGGATGGGGTGCCAATTAAGCAGGCTGCTTTGTCCTGGATGTTGTCGAGCTTCTTGAATGTTGTTGGAGCTGCACTCATCCAGGCAAGTGGAGAGTATTCCATCACACTCCTGACTTGTGCCTTGTAGATGGTGGAAAGGTTTTGGGGAGTCAGGAGGTGAGTCACTTGCTACAGAATACACTGCCTCTGACCTGCTTTTGTAGCCACTGTATTTATGTGGCTGGTCTGGTTAAGTTTCTGGTCAATGGTGACCCCCAGGATGTTGATTGTGGGGGATTCGGCGATGGTAATGCCGTTGAATGTCAAGGGGAGGTGGGTAGACTCTGTCTTGTTGGAGATGGTCATTGCCTGGCACTTGTCTGGCACGAATGTTACTTGCCACTTATCAGCCCAAGCCTGGATGTTGTCCAGGTCTTGCTGCGTGTGGGCACGGACTGCTTCATTATCTGAGGGGTTGCGAATGGAACTGAACACTGTGCAATCATCAGCGAACATCTCCATTTCTGACCTTATGATGGAGGGAAGGTCATTGATGAAGCAGCTGAAGATGGTTGGGCCTAAGACACTGCCCTGAGGAACTCCTGCAGCAATGTCCTGGGGCTGAGATGATTCGCCTCCAACAACCAATACCATCTTCCTTTGTGCTAGGTATGACTCCAGCCACTGGAGAGTATTCCCCCTGATTCCCATTGACTTCAATTTTACTAGGGCTCCTTGGTGCCACACTCGGTCAAATCCTGCCTTGATGTCAAGGGCAGTCACTCTCACCTCACCTCTGGAATTCCGTTCTTTTGTCCATGTTTGAACCAAGGCTGTAATGAGGTCTGGAGCCGAGTGGTCCTGGTGGAACCCAAACTGAGCAGGTTATTGGTCAGTAAGTGCCGCTTGATAGCACTGTCGACGACACCTTCCATCACTTTGCTGATGATTGAGAGTAGACTGATGGGGCGGTAATTGTCCGGATTGGATTTGCCCTGCTTTTTGTGGACAGGACATACCTAGCCAATTTTCCATATTTTCGGGTAGATGCCGGTGTTGTCGCTGTACTGGAACAGTTTGGCTAGAGGCACGGCTAGTTCTAGAGCACAAGTCTTCAGCACTACAGCCGGGATGTTGTCGGGGCCCATGGCCTTTGCTGTATCCAGTGCACTCAGCCATTTCTTGATATCACGTGGGGTGAATCGAATTGGCTGAAGACTGACTTCTGTGATGGTGGGGATATCAGGAGGAGGCCAAGATGGATCATCCACTCGGCACTTCTGGCTGAAGATGGTTGCAAATGCTTCAGCCTTGTCTTTTGCACTCACGTGCTAGGACTCCGCCATCATTGAGGATGGGGATGTTTACAGAGCCTCCTCCTCCCGTTAGTTGTTTAATTGTCCACCACCATTCACGACTGGATGTGGCAGGACTGCAGAGCTTTGATCTGATCCGTTGTTTGTGGAATCGCTTAGCTCTGTCTATAGCATGTTGCTTCCGCTGTTTAGCATGCATGTCGTCCTGAGTTGTAGCTTCACCAGGTTGGCACCTCATTTTGAGGTACGCCTGGTGCTGCTCCTGGCATGCTCTTCTACACTCCTCATTGAATCAGGGTTGATCCCCTGGCTTTGGTAATGGTAGAGTGAGGAATGTGCTGGGCCATGAGGTTATAAATTGTGCTGGAATACAATTCTGCTGCTGCTGATGGCCCACAGCACCTCATGGATGCCCAGTTTTGAGCTGCTAGATCTGTTCTGAATCTATCCCACTTAGCACGGTGGTAGTGCCACACAACATGTTGGATGGTGTCCTCAGTGCGAGGACAGGACTTCATGTCCACAAAGACTGTACGGTGGTCACTCCTACCAATAACTGTCATGGACAGATGCATCTGCGACAGGTAAATTGGCCAGGACGAGGTCAAGTAGGTTTTTCCCTTGTGCTGGTTCACTCACCGCCTTCCGCAGGCCCAGTCATGTCCTTCAGGACTCAGCCTGCTCGGTCAGTAGTGGTGCTACCGAGCCACTCTTCGTGATGGACATTGAAGTCCCCCACCCAGAGTACATTCTGTGCTTCCTAACATGGAGGAGGACTGATTCATCAGCTGAGGGAGGGCGGTAGGTGGTAATCAGCAGGAGGTTTTTGTGCCCATGTTTGACCTGATGCCATGAGATTTCATGGGGGCTGGAGTCAATGTTGAGGAATCCCAGGGCCACTCCCTCCTTACTGTATATCACTGTACTGCCGCCTCTGGTTGGTCTGTCCTGCCGGTGGGACAGGACGTACCCAGGGATGGTGATGGACGAGTCTGGGACTGTTGGCTGAAAGGTATGATTCTGTGAGTATTGCTATGTCAGGCTGTTGCTTGACTAGTCTGTGGGACAGCTCTCCCAATCTTGGCACAAGTCCCCAGATGTTAGTGAGGAGGACTTTGCAGGAGTCGACTGTGCTTGGTTTGCCTTTGTCGTGTCCGGTTTTATTCTTATTATAATTTTTTTTAAGCGAGATATTACAACTGAGTGGCTTGCTGGGCTATTAAGAATCAACCACTTTGCTGTGGGTCTGGAGTCACATATAGGCCAAACCGAGTAAGGACGGCATATTTTCTTCCCTAAAGGGCATTAGTGAACCAGATGGGTTTTTACAACAATCTGTTAGTTTCATGGCCACCATTACCAATACTAGTTTTTTTTAAATTCCAGATTTTATTTAATTAATTGAATTTAAATTCCCCAGCTGCCGTGGCGGGATTTGAACATATGACTCCAGATTATTACTCCAGGCCTCTGGATTACTAGTCCAATAACATATCCACTATGCTACTGTACCCATGCTTTTTAAGTCTATGTGAATAACTTAGATTGTTTAAGGTGGGAATCATTCTTGTGGCCCTCCTCTGAACCTTTTCCAAAGCTTCGATATCAACCACCAAATCTGGACACAGTATTCTAAATGTGGTCTTGTATAAGGACAAATAGTGGGCTTTGTTTTATATTGAATAGTCCTGTTAATACAACCTGATGTCCTATTTGCTTTGGTTATGTTGTACTGGCATTGGTCATAAACCTTCAGCGAATTCTGAACTATAACGCCAAGACCCTTTTCTCTCTCAGCCAATTTTAGTTCTGTTCCATGTAAAGTGCAAGTGTGCTTGGTGTTGGTCTTACCCAAATGTATAACACTGCAATTGTGTAAGTTAAATACCAATTGTCTGAGTTTGGCCCATTCCCCCAGCACATCTAAATCTGCTTGCAGAAATTTGATCTCCTCCACAGCCCTTGCACAAATTTTAGTATCATCCGTGAACTTGCTAACCATTTGCCCAAAAGTTATATTTTCATTTATGAAGATAATAACAAACAGTGACCCTAACACTGATCCCTGTGGGCACCACAGTTAACCGACCTCCAAGCAGATCCACAGCCATTTATAACAACTTTCTGCCTATGGGAGTGCAGGCAATTCTTGATCCATTGTAGCAACATCAAACTGATTCAACAAGATTCTGTCGTTTAGAGTAACCTGTTGTGAGGTATTTTATCAAAGGCTTTCTGAAAATCCAAGTAGACAATGTCTACTGGGAAACCTTCTTCAAAAAAATGATAGCAAATTAGTAAGACACAACCTTCTTTTGCAGAAGCCACACTGATTGTGTCTGGTAACTCATTCTCTATCCAGGTGATCATAAAGAGCATTTCTTATAATCTCTTCAAGTATCTTACCTATAACTGATGTCAGACTAATGGGCCTATAGTTCAGTTTTTGAAAAGCAGAACTACATGAGCATCCTTCCACTTCAAGGGAACATTTCCAGATTCTAGTGAGCTGTTAAAGATATGGGCAAGGGGCTTGCAAAGCACATATCCCATCTCTTTAATCACCCATGGATGGATGTCATTGGGACCAGTTCCCAATCTATTTTAAGATACCTTATTCTGTCTAAAATTATATCCTCAGCTATTTTATTATTTACGATTTTCTTATCTAGAGCGCAAACCATAACTGGTAGTTGAGCATCATCCACAGGAGTGAAGATTGATTCGAAGTAATCATTTAATACCACTGCAATACCTTGGGAATATATTTGAACCTGTCCTATGATGTCTTTCAATGCCCCTTTACCGTCTTTAATGGTCCTCTGACTCTTAACGTAGCTAAAGAAAACTTTGACCATCGCCACTGCAATTGTCTACTATCTGCTTCTCTATTAATCTCTTAGCTGCTCTGATAGCTATTTTCCTTTCCTTTAATTATGCTCAATATTTGTTTCTGTTCCCCTGTGAATTATATTCCCTTAATCTGTAAAAGTATTTTTGCTTAAGTCTAATTTGCCCTTGCACATATCTAGTTAGCTATTTTGGCTTTGTTTTACCACATACCCTTTTTTAACCTTTGGGACATACATGGCTTCTGTTTGCTTTAGAATTTCTCCTCAACACTAATTTCCCTGCCTAATACGATTGCCCAAACAACTTTTTCCAAATCTTCAGCCATTTTTGTAAAATTAGCCCTCTTGAAATCAAGAACTAGCATTAAATGTCAGTAGTCTTTGCTTGGTTCATAAGATTAAATCTAATTATATTGTCATCACTGTTGCCCAAGTGTTACTCAACATGGAGGTCTGATACAGGGTTACTACCAAAAACTAGTTAAAGAATTTGACTATCCCTTCCCTTATCACTAACATGCTGTGTTAGAAAACAATCACTAATGGTATCAACAAATGTTTCAATTAATCTGCCTTCTACACTAAATGGTTCACCATCAGACAACTTAATGCTGGAAAATTGGAAATCCCCATAATACGAACATCGCCCAATCTGGACACTTTAGAAATTTGCGACCGGTAAGTGACTAGTTGATCTGTTGTTGGTGATGTTTTCCAGGAAACCAGAGTGACCAGCTGGTCTTTGAATAATGTCAAAGGATCAGGCACAAGGTCGTAATTTAACATCTCGTACAAAGGATAGCTCTCCCTCAGTACTGCACTGAAGTGTCGGCCTAGTTTATGTGCTCAAATCCTAGAGCGCGGTTTGAACCCACAATCTTCCGATTCAAGTAAAAGTGCTGCCAATTGAGCCAAGTTGACACTTAAGGGATAATTTTATGACTTTTCACTATTGATGAGGAGCCTTGCTCGCTGAGAATGCGTATCAGAAATTCCAGTGGTGTTGTGGATGATTTTCTGACCAAATGATTAGAAAATTATGTGCGGCACTGCCGGAATTTTCAACATGTGCTCTTTGTGTGGATACTCTCCGCCAGAAACAGAAATCAAAAAAATTAGCCCATTAATGAAAAGTAAACAAAGAATTAAGATTGGAACAGGTAATCCATGAGTCCAAAGGTCAAGTGAGTTATACAGTTTGTCTTTCAGTATACGATCACCATCATCTAAGTCATTTGTCACATTTTGATTTCACACTGTGTGGTTAAATAGAGAATACACACCTTACAGACAACAAACTAAAGAGTGACATCAGCACTCCAAAACTTAAACACTGCAGGTGCAAGTGAGTCCTGCCAACTGTAACATCAGCGGCTTACGTTCTGTAAACACTGCTTCTCAACTTGTATTCTATTTGTACAATGCACATGCAAAGTATATTTTTAAATTCTTCTGCAAATTTCTCCATCTTACCCTTCCTGTTCTGCAGTGGGCAACTCATGCCAGAATGTGATTCGATGCTTGATGACCATCATTCACATGTGAGCATAGGCAATGATTGTTAATGGGCTATTTGACTATGGGAGCCATCACAAGTGACCACCCCCCCCCAACCCCCCAAATCTTGTCCTCACTTGTCGTCCAGGCACACACTTCCAGCATGGATCATTAGATAATGATCAGGAGTGGGCACCCAGGCCAGTTTATTTTTAACCTTCCTAGTCTGAGGATGCTGAAGCCAATTGTAGCATCGATTCAGGCACTCAGGTTGAGATCACAGGCCCAAGATGGTGATTTTTCTTCTCAGTTCTCGAGCAGCCAATGTGACTCTTACACATGATGATCCTGCTGTGGGGTGCACAATTATCGGCTCCAGTAGAGAGAAAGCTGATTTAATGATGTGGTCCTGCAAGTGCTGATAACCAGAGTAATGGAGTGATGTATTTTTGGTATGGACAGCACCCTGAAGGATCTGAGAGGAGGTCTGAAAAAAACAAATGCTCAACTTAAAGAGAAGCACAAAAGTAGGCATGGATTTTACAATAAATTAGTGGCACACAGGAGAAAGTTGTAGCTGTAATAAACACATACAAGAACCATTGCAATGGCACAGAAATATTAGCAAGATGTGACAAGTAAGGAATTAGAAGTGAAAAGCAGGATTATGCAAATTGAATTATACACATCATGGGGAGGGAATATACTGCAGGAAAGAATTTCAAGGGCTAAATTAGCATGTCTCAACACCCCCCCCCCCCAACTCTTATATTTAAAGCAAAACTGTCATACAATAGGAAGGCACAGCATGACCCAGGTGGTCGATTCCCAAATCGCAAGGAACTCACTTCATATGAGGAAGCAACAATTGATTTGTTAGTAAGAGAGACTCTGAAATAAATTTGGTTGTTGGGGGAGAGAACAGAATTAGTGTTAAGTATCATATTGAAATCAAATGTTCTGTGATTTACATGATAGGGTCCGTATGCTGCTTGTGCACAAATGACAAAAGAGTACCCAATTGAATAAGTGTGCTTTGGTATTCGTAATGTGCCATCTGCTTCCTTCACAGAGCAAGGAGATTCCAGTGAACGTCTAGCCACACCTAACAAGCACTACACAACTGAAAAGCACCTGTCCTTGGAGCAGACACCAGCACAGATGTATGAAAGGCAGCTAGTGATGTTGCTGAGGAAATGCAGGATAAAGTATTGAAAACTGGTAAAGAAGTGGGTAGAGATTCCTGCTCCTAATTGGTGTGCAGTAACTCCTGCTGAAACATGTCATGTTGGATAAGGACAGAATCAGGTTCAACTGTGATATCACCATGTCGAATAGCCCACTGACAGCTAATGTCTGGGATCATATGCGAAGAAAGAATACTTGAAAAATGTGCCACCACCCCAGCTGACCTCAGCTAAAGACGGGCACCTCAGCACCTCACTCTACCGCAAGCCCACAGACATCCTCACGATGCTCCACTTTTCCAGCTTCCACCCCAACCACGTCAAAGAGGCCATCCCCTATGGACAGGCCCTGCGAATACACAGGGTCTGCTCAGACGAGGAGGAACGCGATGGACACCTACAGACGCTGAAAGACGCCCTAGTAAGAACGGGATATGACGCTCGACTCATCGATCGACAGTTCCGACGGGCCACAGCAAAAAATCGCATAGACCTCCTCAGGAGACTAACACGGGACGCAACCAACAGAGTACCCTTTGTCGTCCAGTACTTCCCCGGAGCGGAGAAACTACGCCATGTTCTCCGCAGCCTTCAACATGTCATCAATGACGACGAACACCTCGCTATGGCCATCCCCACACCTCCACTACTCGCCTTTAAACAGCCACCCAACCTCAAACAGACCATCGTTCGCAGCAAATTACCCAGCTTTCAAGAGAACAGCGTCCACGACACCACACAACCCTGCCACGGTAACCTCTGCAAGACATGCCAGATCATCGACACAGATACCACCATCACACGAGAGGACACCACCCACCAGGTGCATGGTTCATACTCCTGTGACTCGGCCAACGTTGTCTACCTCATACGTTGCAGGAAAGGATGCCCCAGAGCATGGTACATTGGCGAGACCATGCAGACGCTGCGACAACGGATGAACGGACACCGCGCAACAATCGCCAAACAGGAGGGTTCCCTCCCAGTCGGGGAACACTTCAGCAGTCATGGACATTCATCCACCGACCTTCGGGTAAGCGTACTCCAAGGCGGCCTTCGAGACACACGACAACGCAAAATCGTCGAGCAGAAATTGATAGCCAAGTTCCGCACCCATGAGGACGGCCTCAACCGGGATCTTGGGTTTATGTCACGCTACACGTTACCCCACCAGCGAACAAATGTTATCTGTTTTTAATATAACGGGTCAGTTGCTGTCTTTTCTATGTTTCTACCTCTCTATCTCTGTTTTTTTTTGTTTGTTGTTTTTTTTGGTGATTTGTATATTCTGAGACCTTGCAGGTAACACCTGTCTGTCTGCACACTGATTGCCTTGGCAACGGGCAGTTGAAAAAACTGTCTGTAATCACCAAGCATTGTTCTGTGAATTATAAATGCGATTTCATTTCAAGGATTTCATTTCGACATCATTCACCTGAGGAAGGAGGAAGCCTCCGAAAGCTTGTGAATTTAAAATAAAATTGCTGGACTATAACTTGGTGTTGTAAAATTGTTTACAATTGTCAGCTAATTCAGCACAGACCAAGGATTAAACCTAAGATCTTCCTGCTCTGTATGGCTCAGCTACAACGAGTGCCTTTATCTACCCAGCCATTGGGGCAGCTGATGATGTTTAATTTTTATTTATGTGGGATTACTTAATTTTTTAGATTTTATAGAGGGTTTTACCTTCCTTTAACTGGGTAGTTGTGTTGCTATTATTTAGCTGATACAAGGTGGGCATCTCCATCCAGTGAAGTGAAACGCTTTATTGGAAACATTTTAAAATCCTATCTAGACAGCTGACAAATGTGCATCTTAGCTATGATTGAATTGTGTCATAGACAGGCTCAGGAAAACACATTGAACAATAATTGTTTCTTAATGTTTGTTAACAGGCCAACAGAGGTTTCAAGATACTAAACCTGAAATAAAGCCTTTTACCTCTTATCATAGTACCATAGTAGGTACAGCACAGGGGGAGGCCATTCGGCCCATTGTGCTTGTGCCAGCTCTTTGAAAGAGCTATCCAATTAGTCCCATTCCCCTGCTCTTTCCCCATCGCTCTGTGAATTTTTTCCGTTCAAGTATTTATCCAATTCCCTTTTGAAAGTTACTACTGAAACTACTTCCACCACCCTTTCAGGCAGTGCATTCCAGATCATTGCAACTTGTTGCGTAAATAAAATGTTTCCTCATGTTGCCCAGAATTGAATGCAATACTCCAGTGTTTTATAAAGGTTTAGCACAACTTCCTTGCTTTTGTACTCTATGCCTTTATTAATAAAGCCCAGGATCCCAATTGTTTTTTTAACAGCCTTCTCAACTTGCCCTGTCACCTTCAAAGAATTGTGTATGTGCACCCCCAGGTCTCTCTATTCCTGCACCCCGTTTAAAATTGTACCATTTAGTTTATATTGCCTCTCCTCATTCCTCCTACCAAAATATATCACTTCACACTTCTCTGCATTGAATTTCATCTGCCATGTATTTGCCCCTTTCACCAGTCTGTCTAAGTCCTTCTGAAGTCTGTTACTATTCTCCACATTGTTTACCACATTTCTGAGTTTCATGTCATCTGCAAACTTTGAAATTGTACTCTCTATACTCAAGTCCAGGTCATTAATATATGCCAAAAGAGCAGTGGTCCTAATACTGACTCCTGGGGAACACCACAGTATACTTCCATCCAGTCTGAAAAACAATTGTTCACCACTACTCTCTGCTTTCTGTCCCTTAGCCAATTTTGTATCCACACTGCTACTGTCCCTTTAATCCAGTGAGTCCAGTTATGCCTTGCTATTCATTGTTTCATTTTGGAATCTTAGTAATCCACGAACGTCGATTACCAAAGTGCTTAAAATCTCTAAAAATATGATCAATAATTATTGCTTGCAATGGTTGTCTTTAACTACACTGATCGTTTTCAACAAACTGCTGAAGGCACTGACATGTTCAGGGGTAGTTACAGAGACACTGACTGCTCTCTGTGCCTCAACCAAGTGATAATTCTTTGTTTATAAGCTATACAGTGAGTGCCAACAGACTAATCAACCATGGGGGAGCATCACAACCAAAACTGGTCCTGTCCTCATACAATGTCCACACATATGTCTATACCAGAAGGGGATCACTGAGTAGCAATCATAAGGGAATTCCGACTGATTTTTGCCCTGCTTAGCCCAGCATACTAAACTCAACTGTAGCACAGGTGAGGTGAGAGTGACTGCCCTTGACATCAAGGCAGCATTTGACCGAGTGTGGCACCAAGGAGCCCTAGTAAAATTGAAGTCAATGGGAATCAGGGGGAAAACTCTCCAGTGGCTGGAGTCATACCTAGCACAAAGGAAGATGGTAGTGGTTGTTGGAGGCCAAGCATCTCAGCCCCAGGACATTGCTGCAGGAGTTCCTCAGGGCAGTGTCCTAGGCCCAACCATCTTCAGCTGCTTCATCAATGACCTTCCCTCCATCATAAGGTCAGAAATGGGGATGTTCGCTGATGACTGCACAGTGTTCAGTTCCATTCGCAACCCCTCAGATAATGAAGCAGTCCGAGCCCGCATGCAGCAAGACCTGGACAACATCCAGGCTTGGGCTGAGAAGTGGCAAGTAACATTCGCGCCAGATAAGTGCCAGGCAATGACCATCTCCAACAAGAGAGAGTCTAACCACCTCCCCTTGACATTCAACGGCATTACCATCGCCGAATCCCCCACCATCAACATCCTGGGGGTCACCATTGACCAGAAACTTAACTGGACCAGCCATATAAATACTGTGGCTACGAGAGCAGGTCAGAGGCTGGGTATTCTGCGGCGAGTGACTCACCTCCTGACTCCCCAAAGCCTTTCCACCATCTACAAGGCACAAGTCAGGAGTGTGATGGAATACTCTCCACTTGCCTGGATGAGTGCAGCTCCAACAACACTCAAGAAGCTCGACACCATCCAAGATAAAGCAGCCCGCTTGATTGGCACCCCATCCACCACCCTAAACATTCACTCCCTTCACCACCGGCGCACTGTGGCTGCAGTGTGCACCATCCACAGGATGCACTGCAGCAACTCGCCAAGGCTTCTTCGACAGCACCTCCCAAACCCGCGACCTCTACCACCTAGAAGTACAAGGGCAGCAGGCGCATGGGAACAACACCACCTGCACGTTCCCCTCCAAGTCACACACCATCCCGACTTGGAAATATATCGCCGTTCCTTCATTGTCGCTGGGTCAAAATCCTGGAACTCCCTTCCTAACAGCACTGTGGGAGAACCGTCACTACATGGACTGCAGCGGTTCAAGAAGGCGGCTCACCACCACCTTCTCAAGGGCAATTAGGGATGGGCAATAAATGCCGGCCTTGCCAGCGACGCCCACATCCCGTGAACGAATAAAAAAAAAACAACTACTTCTGCCACAGCAGAGGTCAGGTAACTCAGCATAGACCTGGGACATTCTTAGTTTGTGTTGCTTGTTCTACACTGAGACATTGAGGAGCGTTTTGTAAATTGTACATGTTACGTACACCTAGATATTTGGAAAACCAGCTATTCCATCAGATTCCAAATAAATCCATTTATTGCTGTACAGATACATAATTTACATCTGCTGTGTTCCCTTGGTGATCTGATGGTCCTGTGAATGCATGCTTCCCAATATTCCTAATTTCATCAGCGGTTCCATTTTTCACAACCTCTATGTCTTGTACACTTGTTTCTAATATGTCCTAGAATGGAGCATGTTAAATTACATTACCTTCAGATATTCATTGCCCAAATGCAAAGCTCATCTGATATTTAGTTGTGTTCATTTTTGGAAGCAGTTTCAAAACTAATTATAAACACAAACAGCTATCAAGTAGCTAAGTCAGAACACAAGTTATGTCTCGTCGTCAATCATTTCATCTGTTGGGCAAGAACAACAAAAATAAACATTTGTTTGGCAACAGAATTCCTGGATTGGATACTTTATCTAATACAATGAGTAATTTTTTAATTAAATATTTTTAGTATCTTAAAATTTGGAAGCACTAGTCTCTCCCCCACCCCTTCGAGTTCTAATACAACAGTTGCTTTGCTGAAGGAACAATCTGCCAGTTGTTAAAGTCACAACTCATCCATGCTAAAAATTGGACAGAAAAGTTTGTAATAACAAAATAAACTGTGAGCAAATTTGTTATTTAAACAGCGTGCTACAAATTCGATCAGAATATAACACTTGCTTTAAACAAATGTAAGTAATCTAATAGTGTGTTATCATGTTATGTATGGTTATTTAATAAAAAGCTGATTGAAATTTATTTCCCACTTTAGGTCACTGTGTGACATCCATCATTCACTGTCAGAAAAGGCAAGTCAGCCGCTTTCAGGCTTTTGTATCTGCGGCATTCCTGCACGTTACTAGGAGCTGTGGAATACTGATGCACGGTGATTTGTCTGCTATTTCCTTTCTCCTGTGGGGATGCACTTCACCTCTACTCTGTGTTACCCTAAAGTTAAGATCCCCATCTTATCACTGCATAGCATTGTGCATTTTGTGTTGTGCAAACTGCACTGCTGGGTATTTCATTGGTAATGATTCAGGATGCTTTGTTTTTCCTTCTAGTAGTGCAGATTAGCTATCCAGATAATTAAAAGATGCAGCTGAGGAAATGTGCTCAATGAAAGAATACACCACCAACTGGTGTAGGTTTGCAAAAACAGATTAGTATTGAATTTAATTCTCTCTGCCTTGTGGGAAAAGGGTGGTTGCGGCCAAAAGATTGCAGTGCTACGCTTAGGGCCCCGTTCCCCCTGTGATCCCGCCCATCGCAATTTTGCTTGAGGCCTTCACTAGAGCAGCCCAGGTGCCCGCCTGAAGCCTCATTAAAATATTTAAATCGGGGTTCTATGATGTCAGTAGGACCCTGGTGCAATTTTCGCCGGCAAAAGCGAAAGTAGTGCGCAGTGCTAGACCCGTCTAGTACTAGTGAGTGGTATTGGTATGAAAGGGTAATTGGAAATGCTATTTAAAGGGGCACTCACCTGCAAGTACTCAGATCATTGATAGCTATGTTCAATTCACCTGGCTGGATTTCTTCACAAAGTTTTCCATTGGAATTCACTGATTTTCATTTTTCTTCTGCTTTTAAACCTTCAAGAAGCTCAGGGCTCAAGATAGGAGTCATTCTGGCCACTCTACTGTGGTTGGAGGAAGAGGAGCAGCAGCTGCAGGTCGGGAAACCTCAAAGAGCTGCAGCTGGGGGTCTGAGGGGACCACATATGAGGAGGGCTGCTCGCAGGCATTCTTACCCTGCCCATAGGGCCTATAGGCCCAGAATCAGTTATCTCCTCTTTTCCAAGGAGCAGAGCATCAGGAGGCTATGCTCTCCGGAGAGGTTATCACAGACCTGAGCGACCTCTTATAACATTCCTGCAGTCCACTCTCCCAGCTGGCTATGCATTGTCTGTGGCAGTCAAGTTGAGCCCTTAGTTTTTTCATGTGGGGTTCTTAGGCTGCAGCAGTAGACAGCAGTCACATTAGTCAGTCTGCAGTCCATGCCTGCATCAATGCTCTCTGATCACTGATGCCCTCTTTGCCAAAGTCACTGATTTTATAACATTGCCTATGGACAGCAGCAGTCAGTAAGAAAGGGCTGTTGCTGCCATAGTGGCTTCAATATAGGTGGTGAAAGGCTGCTGATGCTCAGATGAGGGCTGTTGAGATGCTTGTGGTCAGCGACCTCTAGGAGTTCAGGCCTCAGAGGGCTTGGCTGCAAATTGCAGCATCTTGTTTGCTGCCATGGCAGTCTGGCCCAGCTGGCTTCTGGCTAGATGGCTGGCATTGACTGAAGGGTTGGTGAGAGAGCAGATGTGTTGTCATTTTCAGAGAGGCCAACATGTGCCACTTCCATTCGCCACTGCCAGTCCCATGGGGCTGTGGCTAATCATTCCCAATGATTTGTGGGAGAGTGGGCTGTAGGAGATCAGCGACATGGTTTAAACCCCTATCCATGCATTTCCCAAGTTTTTCAAAGGTGGTGGAGGTGATGCAGTTCAGCTCCTGAATGGCACCAGTTTGAGCTTCAATCAAAGCTGTAAGAGTTGGTGACACAGACTCCTGGTCTGAGGGCTTGGCTGCAGCATCCATAGAGGTGACCGCCTGCTGCATGGCAGACTAGAGACTGCAGACTATTGATGCCTTACAACAGAACAACACACAAGCTCGAAGTGCGCTCCTCCATACTTTCAGACATGGTGCGACAGTTCCCAGGCAGGCTTTCCAATATTTCATACAATTTCAGGGGTGTAGAAAGAAGTTTTCTTTTGAAAGCTGGGCCTTTACAGTAGGCATCTCTGCCTTCCTCAGCAGAGCTAGGAACTGAGCTTGCCCTCCAGCGAGCCGTCTCCTGGGCTGTCCTTTCTATTTGCTCCTGCTCACTTGTGCTCTGTGATCCACAAGGTCAGACCCCTTTAATTCACGATCTACACCACCCAGGGTGCTGATTTCTGTGCTGGTGCTTGAGAGGAATGGAGTGAATGCTGGTGCTTCTTCTGGAGGTTTGTCCCCCTCCATATCATGTTTTAAAGGTCCCAGGTCTTCACATGGAGCTAGAAAAAGAGGAGAGGGAAAAGGGTCAGCAAGGCATTGAAAGGCTAGGCAGTAGCAGATGACTGGCAACACTATGCAGCACTAGACTACCACGCTGCCTGAATGTCTGTGCGAAGAAAGAGAAAAGGTGCAAATAGTGGACAGACACCCCCATAACAATGGCCTCCGGTCTTGCCATCACCAACACTCTTGAATCTGCCTGCTGCAATGATGTCCATTGCTTCCTTCTCCATCTGGTTGAGAGCCTGGATGGAGGCTGATGCTCCCCGGTTCTGGTCCTCTCCCAGTTCTTATGAGTCAGCTTCTCCTGAAGAAAGCAAGAGAGTGAGTTAGTGTCTGGTTGTTGTAAAGAGTTGTGCAGATGTGTGAAGCAGCTTCCTATGGTGTGCATGCTGAGAGGGAGAAGCAGCAAGTTGCCATCTGGATGGGGAGGTGCTTATGTGCAAGAAAGTGGCTCCATGTGAAAGCAGACAGCAGAGGGGTAAAATGTTCACCAATTAATACCAAGTACAAGCAGAATGCTATTAGTGCCTGTTGTGAGGGCAGCAGCAACAAGTGAAGTGTGCGTTTGGAAAGAGGAGAGTTGCTATAGTGTCCCCTTGTGATTGGTGGAGAAGCACGTGGAGCAAGGAAGGGATGTATTTGGAGTGATGGGCGAGGGGAGGGATAGCTGTGGCCTCGTCTAATGCAGAGAAAGAGAGATAGGAAGACACTATTCTTACCCTTGCTGTCCAGGTCAGGTCATTGAAGCGCTTGTGGCACTGAATATGCATCCTGGGGTTATGCTGCAGGCACTGACATTGTCTGTTACCTCTTTCCAAGCCTGCTACAGTGTCCACTTGGGCACTTTCCTGCCATTAAGGGCAATAGGACCTGCTCGAGTGCCCTCACCTGTTCCACATGCACCTCCACCGCTGTGACTGAAAATCAAGGTACCCTTGCCTGCGAGATATTGCTCTCCAGAAATCTCCCAGTAGCAGGACCTATTTTCAGAGTTGAATGACACCTCGCTTTAAGATGTGCATCCATTCTTTAAATGGGTGCCAGGTCAGACAGAAATCCTGCCCTCCAATTGGGCAGGCTGCCTGTCAATGCTGGAAATGCGTGGGCAGCCAATTAAATATAAATGGAGCCTGGCCATCAAAATGGTGCAGACCTCCGATTGATGGCATCGGACAGGCAGCCCAATCACCCGGCCCACCGCTCGCCCGACAACTTTCAGCAGCAAAATTCGACCCTAATTAGTGAGTTGTGAGTTCATGTCACGAGTAGGATGAACATATTTCTCTTTGCAGATATGTAATACTATTCTCATTCTGATGGTGCACATTTTGGAAGTCTGGTTGCAGAAGCTTTGGCCTAACATTTGGATTGCACCAGAAATGCAGGGAACATAAAAACTGACTGTAAAAGCTTCTATAAATATGTCAAGAGAAAAAGATTAGTGAAGACAAATGTAGGTCCCTTACAGTCAGAAATGGGGGAAATTATAATGGGGAGCAAAGAAATGGCAGAACAATTAAACACATACTTTGGTTCTGTCTTCACAAAGGAGGACACAAATAACCTCCCAGAAATATTAGGGAACCAAGGGTCTAGTGAGAGGGAGGAACTGAAGGAAACCCAGTATTAGTAAAAAAATAGTGTTAGGGAAATTAATGGGGCCAAAGACTGACAAATCCCCAGGGCCTGATAATCTACATCCCAGAGTACTAAAGGAAGTGGCCCTGGAAATAGTGGATGCATTGGTCATCATCTTCCAAAATTCTATAGACTCTGGAACAGTTCCTACAGATTGGAAGGTGGCAAATGTAACCCAACTATTTAAAAAAGGAGGGAGAGAAAAAACAGGGAATTACAGACCAGTTAGCCTAACATCAGTAGTGGGGAAAATGCTAGAGTCTATTATAAAAGATGTGATAACAGAACACTTGGAAGGCATTAACGGGATTGGATAAAGTCAGCATGTGTTTATGAAAGGGAAATCACGCTTAACAAATCTACTGGAGTTTTTTGAGGATGCAACTAGTTGAATAGATAGGGGAGAACCAGTGGATGTGGTGTATTTGGATTTTCAGAAGGCTTTTGATAAGGTCCCACACAAGAGGTTAGTGTGCAAAATTAAAGCACATGGGATTGGGGGGAATATACTGGCATGGATTGAAAATTGGTTGACAGACAGGAAACAGAGAGCAGGAATAAACGGGTCTTTTTCTGGGTGGCAGGCAGTGACTAGTGGGGTACCGCAGGGATCAGTGCTTGGGCCCCAGCTATTCACAATATATATCAATGATTTGGATGAGGGAACTAAATGTAACATTTCCAAGTTTGCAGACAACACAAAGCTGGGGTGGAATGTGAGCTGTGAGGAGGATGCAAAGAGGCTCCAATGTGATTTAGACAAGTTTGGTGAGTGGGCAAGAACATGGCAGATGCAGTATAATGTGGATAAATGTGAGGTTATCCACTTTGGTTGTAAAAACAGAAAGGCAGATTATTATCTGAATGGTGATAGATTGGGAAAAGGGGAGGTGCAACGAGACCTGGGTGTCCTTGTACACCAGTCGCTGAAAGCGAGCATTCATGTGCAGCAAGCAGTTAGGAAGGCGAATTGTATGTTGGTGTTCATTGCAAGAGAATTTGAGTACAGGAGCAGGGATGTCTTAATGCAGTTATACAGGGCTTTGGTGAGACCACATGTGGAGTATTGTGTGCAGTTTTGGTCTCCTTATTTGGGGAAGGATGTCCTTGCCATGGAGGGAGTGCAACAAAGGTTTACCAGACTGATTCCTGGGATGGCAGGACTGACGTATGAGGAGAGATTAGGTCGACTAGGCCTATATTCACTAGAGTTTAGAAGAATGAGAGGTGATCTCATCGAAACATACAAAGTTCTAACAGGACTAGACAGACTAGATGCAGGGAGGATGTTCCCGTTGGCTGTGGAGTCCAGAACCAGGGGTCGCAGTCTCAGGATAAGGGGAATGCCATTTAGAACTGAGATGAGGAGAAATTTCTTCACTCAGAGGGTGGTGAACCTGTGGAATTCTCTACCACAGAAGGCAGTGGAGGCCAAGTCATTAGATGTATTATATTATATCATAATATCTATCAAGAAGGAGATAGATATATTACTTAATGCAAAAGGGATCAAGGGATATGGGGAAAAAGCAGGAACAGGGTACTGAGTTCGATGATCAGCCATGATCATTTTGAATGGCGGAGCAGGCCCGAAGGGCTGAATGGCCTACTCTTGCTCCTATTTTCTATGTTTCTATATTTCTAAATGATGGAAGCTGAGGTGGCAAGAACAAGAACAAGAAAAGATAATTCATTCAATCAAGTTTTATCTTTGTACAAACCACCCACAGTCCACTCTATCCAACCCATTTAATATTCTGACCAAAAGGTTCCACAAAATTTCTCCCTGGCTTTTTTCCCAAAAGGAAATAAAATTGAAAAATATCTAACCAACCTTAAAACCTATATTATTCATCCTTGACCAGCTACCTTCCTTCATATAACATATCCATGGTTCCAGCAGGTCAGGAGCACACTATGTTTCATAAAGTATTTCATCCCCTGTATCTATGCTTACCCATATGAAATTCAATCATGCTGTACTCACCTCACATATGCACATGAGCACTTTCCAGAAGAGGGGGTCACTGAATACCATATGGCGTGGAAATCATAGCTAATTTCCCCCTCCCTAACACAGGGGCACTGTGGCCGATTGTATTGTCTGACTGCCAACCCAGCTGAAGTCAGTTAACTCAGTCTGCAGGCAGGAACATAGGAAAGGGTCTTTATAACCCATTCTGGCATTTCTATCAGAAATGGCGATACATTGCAGCAACTGGGTTGGTTAAACTGATACTAATTGAAATTAATGCTGCTGAAATAGAATTTGCATATTTGTTTTATAGATTTATTCAGTATAAATAACTGGTATTTGATTAACACTAGAGTTTTATTAATGTAAAAATTAGATTAAATTATTTGTTGCACATTCTGCACTTCATGGTGTGTTATTGAGCTCTAAAAACAAGAAAGGTCCCAGATTTAATCCCCGATCAGAGATACACAACCACTTCTTGAAGGGATTCTGTACTATAAAAGAGCTAAAAAAAAGGGTGAAATAGAAGGTATAGGAATTTCCATGTCCAAATTTGAAGCTTGTGCTCCCAAGACACAAAACTCAGGGACATGAATTTATAAAATCTACCCTACTGTCTTTAATGGGATCCCTTTTTAACTGGTTCCAAGCTTATTAAGCCAAATTAAGGCCTGTTTGTTGAATTACTGGTTCCATCTACACTGCCTTCCATTTAGATGCTCCACTCAATGCCGACCCTTACTTTGAACTGGAGCAAAGGTAATGGGAATGCATCAAATGCTGCTTAGTTCACACAATCAGCTGCATTGCCTGTGGGGTTTTTTTGTAATTAGTGCCCAGGTGCAGGAGGTAGAAGGTTGAAAGGAAATGTTGACTGCGTAGAATCCACACAGCGTCTGTCATCAGACACTCATGGGAATGTAGCAACCTCCTCAAGAAGAATCACCTGTATATGTCTGCAGTGCAGTGGAAGCAATCTTGCAGTAGTCCCAGGGACATAGTTACAGAGTTGGGCCATCTCATTATAGTTGCGGGGCAATCCAATGACAGCTCTACCTCTCTTTATGCTTCATGCTACCACGGAGGATTTGACAGAAGTAAGTTGCTCCATGGTGAACTGATGTCATTGAGGCTCTGCTAAGGTATGCATCCTGTTATATACACTTTGACACCAAGCCTCAGCAGCACACACACGTAGCAAGGCTTCTTTGATTGTAACAGATTCTCAAGTGTGTAGAGAACATCAATCGCACATGTGTGCCCATTGAGGCTCTATCAGGCCAAACTGTTCTAAGCAAAATGGAAAATGCTTTTACTCAATGTGCAAATAGTGTGTGGTGTCACCTCCACTTTAATGTCAGGTAACCTAGGAGCTGCCGTGGTCTAATTGAATGGCAGAACAGACTCAAGGGGCTGAATGGCCTACCCCTGTTCCTATGTTTTTGCATCCTGCAACATTCAAGGGTGACTTCTGGTGGATTCTGACTATCCTCTTTGACCTTGGCTGATGACAACAGTAAACGTGACAACCAATCGGCTGAGGATAAGTCCATACTAAAACTAGTCTTGATCAACGATTCTGTTTCCTGGATGACTCAGGGGAAGCCCTATTGCCTGTCCCAGGGAGGGCGTCCAAAATGGAAATGGTGTGCTGTATGCCCCATAATATCACAGTCGAGAGAGGCACCAGCACGGATGTGACCAGTGAACTGCAGCTTTCAGGGGCTGAGCACAACAAAGAATCTCTCAAGAATGTGGCATATGTGGATGATATGTTGCGGCCAGACAGCTATCAGTGCCAGCAAATCATTGCCATATTCTTCAGCTCAGCTCAAACATTGAGACTGTTGAAATGGTGTAGAGGCAATGATGACTGTCTCTTCTGCTTGGGCTTTGCAATACTGATATTTCCCTGCAACTTGAAGAAAAAGTATAGCCCCTCACTAGAGCTCATGGTTGCCACATGTTTTTAAACTATCAAAGGCAGCATTCTTGGAATGGCACTGAACCTGTTGTCTCCTAATTGTTTTTCGGAGACCAGTCACCCTGCTCTCTTTTAAGGCCAACATGAGGGTCAACATCTTTGTCACCCTCATTACTACCATTTAGTGTACATACATGGTGAATAGAAAGGAAATGGAGGTGCTAGTGTGTGTTAAGGGGAGACACCAAGCGTTTAAGGTACAACGGCCCTGAAAATACACCAGCACACTTTGGCAGCATAATTACTGTGGATTGGGCATCGATACCTCCCCTCCTGACCCCTCCGGAGTAAGTGGGGTCAGGTCAGGATCACCTAATTTGCATTGAAGTGGCGGGAGTCTCCCACACCCCCACTATGGGTGTTTCCTAGGAGTCCGCATGAGAAGGGGGTTGAGGGATAGGTGGCTTAGGTCAGCCGCTCTTTAGGTTGCCACGTATAATGTTTCTTTCCTGCCCAATTGATCGTCTTTATAAGGGAGCACATAATATTCACACTTCCAGCATAACGATGGAGGACTCCAGGTCTGGAGCCAGGTCTGGACCCTAAGGTGGGTCACACTTACACCCCTCAAAGGACCATCCTCTGTCCATTCCAAACAAGTAGGAGGGGGTGGAGCCAGGGGAAGGGACTTCCGGATATTAGTTCCCTTGGTCCCAGCCCAGGATGCGGGCTGAGGATAACATTGCTGAATATATTTAAGAAGGAGCTAGATAGATTTCTAGACACAAAAGGTATCAAGGGGTATGGGAAGAGAGCGGGAATATGGTATTGAGATAGAGGATCAGCCATGATCATACTGAAAGGCGTAGCAGGCTAGAAGGGCCGAATGGCCTACTCTTGCTCCTATTTTTCTGTGTTTCTTTGTTCTATATTTATGGCCAGTAAGCCAAGAGGAAGCAGGTGTACTGGTTGCTTCAGTGGCAGAAGTGGGACTCACCTCGAGTTCCAGGCCTGGGTCATGGCCTTGCCCCCTGACAAGGAGACAAATGTTTTGGAAATCTTTTGGCCCCCTTTTACAGGGGGTGGGGGGCAAAAGGGGATAGCTTTGCTTACTTTCCGGGGTAGTGTGGGGAAATACCTCCCTTGGACCCAGGTCATTCCACCAAGGGGGTGTAACCTTAAAATTAGAGCGAGGCCATTTAGGAGTGAAATCAGGAAACACTTTTTCACACAAAGGGTAGTGAAAATCTGGAATTTGCTCCCCCAAAAGGCTGTGGATATTGGGTCAACTGAAATATTCAAGACTGGGATTGATATATTTTTGTTAGGTAAGGGTATTCAAGGATATGGAATAAAGGTGGGTAAATGGAATTGAGGTACAGATGAACTATGATCTAATTGAAGGGCGGAACAGGCTTGAAGGGCTAAATAATCTACTCCTGTTCCTAGAATTCCTGGCCCCCTTCAGTGTCGGGCACCCAAGATGTCCCCCTCATGGCCCAGGCACCTGCCAGAGCAATTTTAAATTAAGGGACCATGCCCAACCCGGATTTGGCAGGATCAGTGCTGGAGGTCAGGGACAGGCACATCCAGCACTAGTGCTGGGATATAGGCCCCATGGGTTTTTCACTCCATTGATTTGTCAGCTTTGACTCAGCAACAGAGCTTTTCTGGCCAAACAAAATTTGAGGGCCATTTCATTGGCAGTCACTTATCTTAGTGGTTTTCTTGTTGTCACCAAATTTCTTCACTAGTTCCCCTGGGTTCCGACACAATGTTGACATGCTGTGTCACGTCTTCCCCCGCACAAAGACAATGGGGCAGAAATATGAAATATGTCGGCAGCTGGCAGTTTTTATTGTCCATCCCTGGGATGTGAAGAATAGACTTCCAAAGGAAGAGTAAAAACAAAAACTTAGTTGCCCTGAGGGCATTAAGAGTCGACCACATTGTGTGGGACTGGAGTCACATGTAGGCTTGAGCAGGTAAGGGTGGCAGGTTCCTTTCCCTGAAGAATATTAGTGAACCACTTGGATCTTTATGACAATCCAGCAACTTCGTGGTCATTTTCTGGAATTCAATTTCACAACTTGCCATAGTGGAGTTTGAACTCATAACCGTTGGGTGAGTAGTCTATTACCATAACCACTAGGCTACCATGGAGTAGAAATTGATGTGTGTTATACCTGGTTTTTGGGCATTAAACACACACAAAGCATATCAATTGATCAGTGGGACGGCCTGCATCCAATCTGTGCAGGCATTGGTCCTATTGCTAATTCATGGAGCCCCTTTTTTAGGCATTTCGGTGGACACCTAAAATAAACGTTAGACCCCTTGAAAATGTTAATGAGGGCCTATTGCCTGTTGAAGGGCCCTTTTACAAAATCAGTTATCGATGAGCTGGGCTGATTTCGGGCCTGCCCCGCTCAGGATTCTTCAGCAGCTCCCATGGCTGCCAACTAAAGGTAAATTTAAAATTTAATTTTTTAAAAAACCCTTCCTGTGGAGCCAGGAGGAGCAGGAGTGGTTCCTGACTCTACAGGTGTCGCGATCTTCCCTGTAGCTTGCTCCAACCCCCCTTCCAGGACTTACCTGAGGGCCGCTGCCGGTGAGGTAGGTGGTCCTAAATTGTTTTCACTTGTCGGGCAAGCTGCCTGTGGAGGTATATCCAGCACTGGTAGTTCGTCCCGAGTTTGCAAATGAGGCCGAAGGACTAATTTCCATTGATCCTCAGGCCTCTTGGTCTGAGCATTCGTTGCTCACTCAGTGCCAAGTCTGGGCCCGAAAAGGAGACCAGACTAATATCTACCCCCATATCTCTAATTTGCCCTCTAATGCTGGAGATCAGCTTTATGGCTCTTCTTTAAAACCTCCAGAGTTTGAAGGTTTCATTTGTGGCTTGGTGACCAAAGAGTCAGCTTGGCTCCATGGTAGTACTCACAATTACAAGGTTGTGGGTTCAAATCCCACTCCAGGACTTGAGCACATAAACTAGGCTGATACTCCAGTGCAATAGTGAGGGAGTACTGCTTTTCTGTCTTTCACATTAAACCAAGGCCCTGCTTCCTTGTTCAGATGGACATAATAGTTCCGAGAGCACTATTCAAAGGAGATTAGGGAGTTCTCCTAGTGTTCTGGCCAATGCTTATCCCCCCATCAATACAGATTAACTGGTCATTTATCTCAATGCTGTTTGAGACTTTGCTGTTGCTGCATTTGTCTATATACCAACAATAACTACACTTAATGTAATTTGGAGTAATTACTAAAATGGTAATTATCTGTGAACTGCTTTGGGACAGATGTGAGAAGTTTCATCTAAATGCAAGTTATTTCTTTCAAAACTTGACATGGTACTCAGAATATACCCTGCCCTAACCAGAACACTATGCAGTTTTAGCATAACCTCCTATGATTTATACTGTACTGATTTGACTATATCGTTCAGCATTCTGTTTGCCTTGTTAACTGCTGTAGTAGTGACATGCTAGGTGCCAAGTCTGCTAACACTTCCATACATCTTTCAACCTTACCTTTAGCTTTTTCTACACTGTTCGTAGAGTATATATGACCACCATTAATGCTTGCTATAGTACCTTACATTTATCTCTGTCAAATTTCATCTGCTGCTGGTCTGCTAATTTAAAGATTTTATCTAATTCCTTCCATAGGTCTCTAGCTGCTTCCCCTGACTCAACCTCTGTTCTTTTAGAGATGACCAAAGCCTTATTCTTTTGTTTCATAACTTTTTCCAATGATTGGGTGAGCTCTATGCAAATGAATGCTGTGAAACTACTGTTTTTTGGCGAGGAGGGATAAGCAGGAAGATTTAGACACTCGGTCTGGGGGCAGCCATGTTTTTTGTCACCTTTTGCTTTTGGTGTCTGTGCTGCTTATGTTTATTTGAGCACCATAAGATGACAGGACTCTGGTTTGTGTTTCTAACATCTGAAGGCAATCCACTCAGGTGGGTCTCACAAAGTCATAGACAACAGCATCACAGCCTTTATAACACAATTCTGCCATTAGCTTCAACAATTTTGTACCATGGATGGGGTATTACTTCCCAACAGAGTAAGATAATAGGATTAGCGATCAGTTATGCTGACAAGCGCTGTATAATGGAGTACAAGCCAACTCTTTAAGCAGACTTAGTAAGTTTTAATTAAAGGTAGCTGCGGTTGTAAATGAGTTTCTAAAGACTTCCTGTGATTAATACATATATCGTTAATGTTTTACATTTACAAACAAGCTGATAGATTTTTCCTTTTCTTTCTTGATCTCTAAGACTGATGTGCACTACAATGTGACATTATGAAGCTGATGCAATCACGCAGTTCTCTGGAATTAATTCCATTTAAGTGACATTTCTGCGAGCAGTCAAATAAAACTTATTATTAGACAACAAATTGATTAGTCAGCAAATCTCTACCCCCAGAGTTCAATGATAAATTATTGGCTCAGCATTTTAAAAGTCTGTTATTCTATCTTGGCAGGATCATTCAGTCACTTGCAGTTGCATACATATTTACTCTGGCACAGAGCCAGTGTAGGTGTCAAAGCCCCTGCTGAATTGCAAATGCTGCATCATTATTGTTAAAGAATAGGTTAATGGAGGTTTTTGTTGTGTATTAAATAAGTTACACAATGTTCTTTCTTCAGCTCTGCCATTATCCTGTGGAATTTGTTACCCAGTTTCATTGCTGACTCAGCTTTTTCCCAGAATTTACCTTGCATAGACAGAAACAAAATCTGTTCTCCCAGTCTTGTTTTCATGCTTCTATTTCTAAAGTTATTGATTGGCGATGATTCTTTTAAGCTATTGCAAAAATATACTGCACTCTTCAACTTATATTTATATCAGTCATTTCCATTTGATAATGTGTATATAGTGCTATATTTGCATTTGATAATGTGTAAATAGTGCTATATTTCTATTTGATCATGTGTATATAGTGCTATATTTGAGTATTTCAGTTAATTCATGTTATTTATTGCAATCATTGTTCTACATTATTCATTCCTAAGCAACAATTTTAAAGGATGTCCTTTGACTTAATGTTGGTTCACTACTGGATTTATCCTGTATAATCTTTCCCTGGCTAACTTGAAACTTACTAAATGTGACTAAGTTAGTGCTCCCCCCGTAATTCAGTTTTGCTTCTCTGTCTCATCTCTCGTGAGGTTGCAACTCATTCGGTTCCATGGATAACAACAACTCTTAGGTGCCATATCCAAGTGCCCATGTGTGAGATTGGATAGCGAATGTCCGTGAGGGCTATCAAAGTTGAGTCCAATCTTGTTTTAGACAACATTACAACAAAGGTCACTGCACATGTGTCAAGAGTAAGAACTTAGGGTCAATGTTTTCCTTGATAGTTCAAGGGCTTCGAGATAAATTATGATACTCTTACTGCTGCTGTAGCTGTAATCGGCTAATTCAGCACAGATCAGAGATTGAACCTCAGAACGTCCTGGTCTAAGTGGCTCCGTACCACACCACATGGTTCATCTACCCACTGAGTATCTGGAAGAATGTGTTTTATTCCTCCTTGCCCCTCCCTCCTACTGGCCTGAAGATGTTGACTTCTCGCTTATGTATGATTGTACAGGAGTCATGCACACTCTGCTATCTTTCCCAAGTGGCCTGTATTCACATACAGTCCTTGACAATGAGTATCAACGGGTTATTCAACCATATGGGGCATCATAGCCAAGCCTGATCCTGTCTGACCCACATAGGCACATTTTCCAACAGTAGTTGCTGGATAATGATAGGACTGAGATCGCTGGCCAATTTTCCTCACCCTAATCCAGGGGCATTGAAAGACCCTTCCAACTATCAACCAGACTGGGCATTGAACCTGGGACCGTTCTGGTCTGTATGGCACAGCTTCTCGCTGAGCCATTGGGAGAGTTCAAGGAGCATCCTTAACTGCCTTGGACAAAAACACAATTTGCACTTAAGTGGCTTGATGAACTTATTGGGTTAATAGCTAGAATCTAAAATAGCCAGTTTGACAAAAATGTATTGAGGGTTTGCACATTCATAGCCTTGTTTTCTAATCTATACTTTTGCTCAATTTTGTGTTCATTAGGAGTGGGATCTCAGTGCTGGGAATGGAGCACTTTTTCCCCCAGTGCCGGCACTGTCAGCTCCCAGTGGCATTACAGTAAGTTCCTTTCATTGTGTGTCAACAACTTGCGTTAACTCCAACCTCAGAAACATAGGTGTGACCACAGACAAAATAATGATAGGGATACTCCTATCACCTTCACTCAAGGCCCACTCAATCCAATTGTTATTCTTGACAATACGTTTCTGATTGAGTGGTTCTCTATCAGCCTCTCACGCACCTCCAGCTAAGGGTACTGGTAGTGGTTAATATGAAAAAATTACCTCTTCATCTTACACTCCTGTCTGTCTGTCTCTCTCTCTTTCTCCTTCACTTGTTTCTCTTCTCTACCACTTTTGTTTCTCTTGCTCTCCTCCTTGACTACTCTGCGTTTCTCTCTTCTTTCACTTGTGTTTTTCTTGTTCTCTTCTCCATTTCTGTTTCTTGATCTTTCCTGCTCCACGTCTGTGTCTTGCTCTCTGTAACATGTAGTTCTTTCCACCAACATTCCCTCACGTTCCTCATTTTGTCTGTCTCCTCCCTTACTTTAATCTCTCTCTTGCACTTCCCTTTCTCTCCTTTCCCACTTTCATCTCGTCTTCACTGTTTTTATTCTTTTCACTAAGCTGCCACTTTTCTCTTCTTTGCCTCTGTTATATTTTTCTTTTCCTTCTACTTTCTACAATGTTGGAGCTGCCTTTTGGGAGACTGAGGGAGCAGCACAAGGAAGATGAGGAAACCAGACCAGTCTCTCAATTAGCTGGGGCGTGGGACCTTAAAAGGAGCCAGGAAATGAGACTTTAAAAGGGGTCAAGGAGTGGGACATTAAAAGGAGCTGGGAAATGTGACTTTAAAGGTGCTGGGGAGTGTGACTTTAAGGGAGCCAAGGAATGCTGTTGAAATAAAAATTGACAAGCCAGTTCAGTGCTAGAGGTTGGTCAGGACTTTCCCAACTATCACAGGCAATGATTATGTCAGTGCTCAGAAAAGCACCACACTGCATCTATGTGAATGTTTCCTTTTCCATTTCCCACACTAGCTATCTTTCTGGCTCTCTAAATGCAAGTCCCAAATACAGTGCCAATTTCAGATGAATCATGGGCAATTTAATGCTGTGGACTGACACTCCATAAAAACTGGATTAAAATTGACCAAACTCATTTCACATAGGACCCTTACCTGGCAGAGAAAAGAAACATTCATCCCATCAGTTCAGGCTGGATTTAGACCACGGTTCCAGAGATGAAACGACATTGTGCCAACCTATTATATAAGAACAGCAGAACAGGAGAAATAGGAGCAGGAGTGGGCCATACGGCCCCTTGAACCTGCTCCACCATTCAATAGATCATGGCTCAACTCCACTTTCCTGCCCTATCCCATTATCGCTTGATTCTCTTAGTGACCAAAAATCTATTGCTCTCAGTCTTTAATATACTCAACGACTGAGGGAGTTTGAGGAGCTAGAGTCCAAATTAAAAAGCAGAACCTCAAAGGTAATAATCTCTGGATTACCACCTGAGCCACATGCAAATTGGCATAGGGACAAACAGATTACAGACAGAAAACAGTAGTAGGAATAAACGGATCATTTTCAGGTTGGCAGGTTGTAATTAGTGCAACTGGTGCAAGGATCAGTGCTTGGGCCTCAGCTGTTTACAATGTATATCAATGACTTAGATTGGTCCTAAATGGCCGACCCTTTATCTTGAGATGATGATCCCTAGTTCTAGACTCTCCAGCCACGGGAAACAGCCTCTCAGCACCTACCCTGTCAAGCCCTCTAAGAATTTTATACGTTTCAATGAGATAACCTCTCATTCTTCTTCTCTGAACTCCAGAGAATATAGGCCCATTCTACTAATTCTCTCCTTGTAGGACAACCCTCTCATCCTAGGAATCAATCTAGTAAACCTTCGTTGCACCCCCCTCTAAGGCAAGTATATCCTTCCTTAGGTAAGGAGACCAAAACTGTACACAATACTCCAGGTGTGGTCTCTCCAGAGCCCTATATAATTGCAGCAGGACCTCCTTACTCTTATACTCCAACCCCCTTGCAATAAAGGCTAACATACTATTTGCCTTCCTAATTGCTCGCTAACTGCATGATAACTTTCTGTGATTCATGTACAAGGACACCCAAATCCCTCTGACTACCAACATTTCTTAATCTCTCACCTTTTAAAAAATATACTGCTTTTCTATTCTTCCTACCAAAGTGGATAATTTCACATTTCCCCACATTATACTCCATCTGCCACCTTGTCGCCCACTCCCTTAACCTGTTTATATCCCTTTGCAGCCTCTTTGCGTCCTCCTTACAGCTTACTTTCCCACCTAGCTTTGTATTGTCAGCAAATTTGGTTACATTACACTCGGCCTCCTCATCTAAGTCATTGATATAGATTGTAAACAGCTGAGGCCCAAGCACTGATACTTGTGCCAGTTGCACTAATTACAACCTGCCAACCTGAAAATGACCTGTTTATTCCTACTCTCTGTTTTCTGTCTGTAATCTGTTTGTCCCTATGCCAATTTGCTTGTGGCTCAGGTGGTAATCCAGAGATTATTACCTTTGAGGTTCTGCTTTTTAATTTGGACTCTAGCTCCTCAAACTCCCTCAGCTGAACCTCATTCCTAGTTCTACCTATGTCGTTGGTTCCTACGTGGACCACGACAACTGGACCCTCCCTGTCCTCCTTCAATTCTTCTCCAGCCACAAGGAGATGTCCTTAACCTGGCACTGGGCTGGCAACACAGCCTTTGTGACTCCCTGTCGCGGCTGCAGAGAAAAGTATCTGTCCCCTTGACTAAACTATCTGCTAACACTACCACATTCCTTTTCACTCCCCCGACTTGAATGGCCTCCTGTACCATGGTGCCGTGATCAATTTGCCCTCCTCCCTGCAGTCTTTGTTCTCATCCATACAGGTAGCAAGTACCTCGTACCTGTTGGACAAGTGCAAAGGCTGAGGCTCTTCCACCACTGCATCTGGGGTCCCCTTACCCGCCTGACTCACAGTCACATCCTCCAGTCCCTAACCACTAACCAAATCTAAACCATTACCTAACCTCAGGGGTGTGACTGCATCCTGGGCCAAAATGTCCAGGTAACTCTTTCCTCCCTGATGCATTGCAATGTCTGCCCCTTGGATTCCAGCTCAACAACCCTGAGCCGAAGTTCCTCGAATTGCAAACATTTACTGCAGATGTAGTTGCCTGGGATCACACTGCTCTGTACAAACTCGCACATGCTGCAGTTACAACACACCACCTGTACTACCATCTCTATCTAACCTTGTTTCATTTATTTAGTTAATTAAAGTCTTTATAATTAATTCACTTGGTTTATTTTTAGTAATTTTTTTTAAATGAATGAATTTATCTATGTTATTAATTGAATAAAGTATTATCAAGTATAGGTTCCTAGTTCCTAGTTTAATCCGCTCCCCTAGCTTAGGAGGCAAAAAAATGTAATACTCACCAACCAGTCACCAACCTGCTGTCCTTTGATGTCACTCTTTCAAATTTCTGCCTGTGTTTGAGTTGGACTCAGCTTTATATCCCCGTCCCACTCTCAGTCACTGATCCCTCTCCTTTATATCCCCGCTCTGCTCTCAGTCACTGATCCCTCTCCTTTATATCCCCGCTCTGCTCTCAGTCACTGATCCCTCTCCTTTATATCCCCGTCCTGCTCTCAGTCACTGGTCCTGCTCCTTTATATCCCTGTCCCACTCTCAGTCACTGATCCCTCTCCTTTATATCCCCGTCCTGCTCTCAGTCACGGATCCCTCTCCTTTATATCCCCGTCCCACTCTCAGTCACTGATCACTCTCCTTTATATCCCCACTCTCCTCTCAGTCACTGATCCCTCTCCTTTAAATCCCCGTCCCACTCTCAGTCACTGGTCCTGCTCCTTTATATCCCTGTCCCACTCTCAGTCACCGATCCCTCTCCTTTATATCCCCGTCCCACTCTCAGTCACTGATCCCTCTCCTTTATATCCCCGTCCCACTCTCAGTCACTGATCCCTCTCCTTTATATCCCTGTCCCACTCTCAGTCACTGGTCCTGCTCCTTTATATCCCCGTCCCACTCTCAGTCACTGATCCCTCTCCTTTATATCCCCGTCCCACTCTCAGTTGCTGGTCCCACTCCTTTATATCCCCACTCTGCTCTCGGTCGCTGGTCCTGCTCCTTTATATCCCCATTCTGCTCTCGGTCGCTGGTCCCACTCCTTTATATCCCCACTCTGCTCTCAGTCGCTGGTCCCACTCCTTTATATCCCCACTCTGCTCTCAGTCGCTGGTCCTGCTCCTTTATATCCCCACTCTGCTCTCGGTCGCTGGTCCCTCTCCTTTATATCCCCACTCTGCTCTTGGTCCTGGTCCCACTCCTTTATATCCCCACTCTGCTCTCGGTCACTGGTCCCACTCCTTTATATCCCCACTCTGCTCTCGGTCACTGGTCCCATTCCTTTATATCCCCACTCTGCTCTCGGTCACTGGTCCCATTCCTTTATATCCCCACTCTGCTCTCGGTCACTGGTCCCATTCCTTTATATCCCCACTCTGCTCTCGGTCACTGGTCTCACTCCTTCTGCTCTTAGGCCTCCGCTCCTGCTCCTTTTATCCCCAATAACCATTAATAACCACAATAACCACTAAAAACACTAACCAATGAACAGAATACTTATTGACTTACCCATGGCGCTCCTCCTTGTCTTGTGATGTCACTTTTTGACTTTTTCTTGATTTTTGATTCCAAGTGCAGCTCCCTTTAAGCTCCACTCAGTCTTCGTCTATAGTTCTTTGGTTTAAATCACTGAGCACCTGCTTTCCCCTTGGCACCTAATTCCCGCACTCACCAAATTCCCAATTGAATGTCCTCACTCTGTTAGCACTTCACTCCATTAGAGGTTCACTCTCTGTCTTTCCCAACCTCTGTGCTCAGGCTCTGTGCCATCAAATCCCTTAGATGCAACAGAAAACGATGCAGAATTTTTTCTAAATGATTTGCCACTTCCATTTTCCACTTGTCATTGATGAATGTAGTAATTGGCTCACATATATTTAGCTCCACAAACATTGCCATTGTAGTTGCATGTTCTTCCACCTTTTACAATGGACTCCTCTTATATTCATGACCATATGAACTGATTACTTGTTTAGAACAGGAGTGTCCAAACTGCAGCCCGGGGGCCAGATACTGGGGTAGATTTTGATTTTGTGCGATAGTGTAAAATGGACGATAGCGAATCAATTTTAGATCTCTCCCGATTTTTATTTCTATTGACTTCAATGGAAATAAAGATCAGGAGAGATGTAAAACGAGCTGCCGCCTCACTCTCACCTGTCTTACACTATCGCACAAAGTCAAAATCTACCTCCTGGTCCCTTGCAATCTGGCCCTCAAAACCCAGGCAGCTTAGTCCTATTTACACTTATAGAGCTGCTTTTAACTTTTGGCAGTGGCGAGAAAGAAAATCGGGAGGAATCTACCGCCCATTTTCCAATACTGCAAAAAATTAAAATCCCTCCTTACATTTCTGATCCATTAGTTTGAATTTTGTGGGCCTGAAAGTTTAGAAAAGACTTTTCTTAGTGTTGCTGTCTCAGTGGTGGGCGAATCATAAATCAGAACAGCTAGATCTATTACATCAGCAACTTGAAATACCTGCAAATTAATGAGCATATTGATTATAACTTCACATGTAGTCCCTGAGGCTCCATTATGCACACCTATGTGGCATGCAAAGACAAAGGGCTCGATTTTCGGGTGATTTTGGGGGCGGGGGGGACTCCGAAAATTGCTGAAATCCAGAGCAGGTTCAGAGCCTGGCTCCAAACTGCCGACTTCCGGGTTCCCCAGTGACGTGTCCGGGTGTGCGCACCACCTGAATGCGGAAGTCCCACTGACAATTAAAGCCGGCGGGATGATACTTTGCATGGTTGTCAGATAGTTGAAGTACTTGAAATACTTGATTGACTCAACATTTTGGCAGGGGTGCAATTTTGAAGGATCCTCAGTGTGTTTCCTGCGCTGTGGGAAACACTCCCTGTTGCAACAGACGTGTTTCAGCCAGCAGCCAGTGGGAGATGCAAATACTTATTTGACAGGTGGGGGGAAAGCCTCATTTATTGCAACAGGGCACTCTGTCACTTCAGACAAAGTTTTGGCTGCAAGATCTTTGTGTTTTTACTCAAAATTCTTACTTTCCACCCAAAACTCTGCTGTTCAAACATATTTAACTATTTTGCAGACCCCCTCAAACTCACACCATTAGGATGGGGGGCTCCATGGCTGCATTCATCACTTCATCTGAGGGCGAGCAACATCACCAGCCTCACCAGGCACGGCGTCCACCTCCGCCACGTGGAGCTCCACAACACAGTGCTGCGCCACAGGCACCTGTACAAGAGCACAGAGGGCAACGACAGAGAGAGCGATGTCGCAGGAGGCACTACCCTCGTAACAGGGTCTACAGACCGAGGCTCAGCTTCCTGGACCTCTCTGAGGAGCAGTGCCTACGGAGGCTTAGAGTCAGTCGCCAGGTAGTCACAGGCATCTGCAGCCTCCTTCATGCCGAGCTGCTCCCGGCTGGGCCGAGCAGCATCTCCTTACCTGTCGCTGTCAAAGTCAACACTACCCTCAACTTCTTCACCTCCGAATCATTCCAGGGTGCCACCAGGGACATTGCTGGGGTCTCTCAGTCATCTGCACACAAGTGCATAAGGCAGGCCACTGACTGCTTGTTTTGCAGGGCCTTGCACTGCGTCAACTTCCCCATGGACGACCTCAGCCAGATGGAGAGGGCAGTGGGATTCCACTCTGTGGCTGGCCTCCCACGGGTGCAGGGTGTAATCGATTGCAGCCATATAGCAATACGGGCACCTCTACACGAGCCAGGACTGTTCATCAACAGGAAGGGCTATCACTCCATCAACACTCAGCTTGTTTGTGACCACCGCAAAAGATTCCTTCACATGTGCGCCAGATACCCTGGCAGCTGCCATCATTCCTTCATCCTCTGGGAGTCCAACATCCCACCCCTCTTCCACGAACTGAACACCCGTAACGGCTGGCTCCTCGGGGACAAGGGATACCCCCTGCACACGTGGCTCATGACACCTCTGAGGAACCCCATCACCGAGCAACAGCATCGATATAACGACAGCCACATCACCACCGGGTCTACAATTAAACATGCTATAGGGCTGCTCAAGATACGTTCAGGTGCCTTGATCGTTCTGGGGGAGCGCTTCAATACACGCCAGACACAGTGGGACGCATTATAATCGTGTGTTGTGTCCTGCACAACACGGCACAACAGAGAGGGGTGCCACTTGAGGAGGCCCCATCCACGTCTGCCACCCACATTGAGGAGGAGAAGGAGGAGGAGGAGCAACCCATGGGCAGAGTAATGGCTCACCTGGCTGCTCGTGAGGCCAGGGAGTGACTGATTTGTAAACAGTTCTCCTAACATCAGACAGTGTGAAGAATCCAGTCCTCACATCACCTGGATAGAGCAGCGGTCACACCCCCCACCCCCATCCCCACCCCTCCCTGCACAAAACAGTCCTGCAACTGCACATACTGCCACTGTAGAGTGACCCAATGGGTGGCATCAAGTGTCACCATTCACAGTGAACCTCATGAAAGGGCCTTATTACAGAAGCCAGTCAAGAATGGCCAAGACGTGGCAATAGTGGTGACAATAATAATATTTAATGTGAGTTTAACAAAAAGCAAATATAAATAAAAAACATGACCAACCATCAAACACCCTTTCCTGCTTACAAAACCTCTGCATTTCAGCTTCCGACTACTTCTACGTGGTGCATCCACTGTGGCTGCAGTAGAGGTAGTGGCAGGTTGCTCTTGCTCATGCCCTGACCGATTAGATGCTTTGGACCTTCGTCCTCTGGATTTTGGTGCCCGTGAGGGCCCTTCCAAAGACTGCTCCACCTGCACCTGTGCAGGGGCAGACTCAGCCACATGGAGAGGAGGCAGCCTTGCGGGTACTGGTTGAGAGGGGGGCAATGGCTGAGACGTGGGAGCACTTTGTGTGGCATCCCCACTTCCATGTCCCCTTTCGCCATCATCCCTCCCCTGGACCAGGCCCACACCACCCCTACCACTCTGCTGGACAACAGTTTGGAGGACATGTGTGAAGCCTGTTTAAGGCGGCAGAATGTTGTTCACTGTGAGTCCAAACGGCCGTTGTCAGGGCCTGAATGGACTCATCTGAAGCTCAATGGAGGCTGGCCTTCCCTCCATCACAGACATTCCCGCACTTACCCGCGACACTATCTCAGAGATTCCCTCCTGTACCTGTGCCACCAGTCCACTCATTCAGGAGTTGGACTCCTCCATCCTCTGCGCTTTGTGGAGAGTGCACGTGGCACCTGTTCCAGCACCTCACAAATGTGCTGCTGCCCCTCGATCATTCTCCTTTTAAAGGATGGCCCCCAGGGTTCAGTATCTGTGTTCAACTGAGCAGAGCCTGGAAAGGAGTGCTCCCACCGAGGTGGACTCTCCACAGCTGCCCCTGCCACCAGTGTCTGCTCGTGCTCACGTGTGTGGTAATTCACCATGTGCGACCCCAACTAACTGCGGACTGGGACCCACCGAGGTGTGAGTATCTGCGCTGGTGGATGGCTCGCTCAGCCGTAACGATGCCCCCTCAGAGGCCGGCAGGTCCTCTGAGGAATTGCCCTCTGCTGTCACAGCGGTCGTTGAAGGCCCTGTAAGAGAACAGAAGGCAATATTAAACATGATCACAGATGTGTCATGTTGCAATGAGCATATTGACGTGCTGAAGATGGCAAGGCATGTTAACATCAATTCATATTGTGTGTGCTGAATGTTAAAGTTCTGTCACCAGAAGTTTGTTGGGTGCCAGTCTCGGCATCCCCGACGGTCAGGCACTCGAGGGTGCGGCTGAGCTCCAGCGCCCAATCACCCCACCCCCCCGCCTGCCCCTGCTGCCGTCCCGCCTCCCCGCTAATATCAGGGCCAAAATGTTGAAGAACCCTGACTGAAAAGATCAAAATCTACTTTCCAAAGCCGCAACCCATCTGATATTAAAACAAAAGCATGATACTGTGGATGCTGGAAATCTGAAATAAAAACAGAAAATGCTGGAAACATTCAGCAAGTCAGGCAGTATCTGTGGAGAAAGAAACAGAGTTAATGTTTCAGGTCAATGACCTTTCATCAGAACTGGAAGAAGTTAGAGATTTAACAGTTTTTAAGCAAGTACAGAGCTAGGGAAAGGAGGGGGGCGGGGGAGGAAAAGAACAAAAGGGAAGGTCTCTGATAGGGTGGAGGGCAGGGGTGATTAAATAACAAAAGGGATGATGGTGCAAGGCAAGGAGGGTGGTAATGGGACAAGTAAAGAAACAAAAGATGGGTCATGGGGAGCTGCAAGTAACAACAGCAAAACCATTAGCAGCATCTGCTGTCTGAAAAAATGGTTATGATCTGAATTTGAAATCAGTGTTGAGCCTGGGAGATTGTAAAGTGCCTCATCGAAAGATGAGGTGCTGTTGCTCGAGCTTCCGGTGAGTTTCATTGGAACAGTGTAGGAGGCCGAGGACAGAGAGGTCACAGTGAGAGTGGGACAGGGAATTAAAATGGCAACGACCAGAAGCTTGCAGACTGAACGGAGGTGTTCAGCAAAGCGATCACCCAATTTGTGTTTGGTCTCCCCAATGTAGAGGCGACCATCTCGTTCTATGTTATTACAAATGTTTATAATGATCAGTGCAGTTCAGATGTAGTGATCACCTGATTGGCAGTTCCCCATTATTGAAAGACATTTGCCTTTAGTTGTAACATCATAATCTGCACAGTTTGGCCAGAGTTCTGAAGAAGGGTCGTCGACCTGAAACGTTAACCCTACCTTCCTCTCTCCACAGATGCTGCCTGACCTGATGAATGTTTCCAGCATTTTCTGTTTTTATTTCTGAAATTTAGTCAGCTGCTTAAAGTGCTGGCAAGTCCTGAGTAGTACTGCCTAACAGTACAATACACATTGGAGATCAGCAGTACACATGAGGGATTGCTACCTCCTACTATGCTGATCAGTTGGTTATAGTGATCATTTGGGCTACTAGCCAAGTTGATCACTATAACCAGATTCCACTGTAAAATATAAGGAGTAATTCTATGAATCAACACTTCCAGCTTCATTCTTCAGGAACGCATATTGGGAAGACAGGTGTGAGTTCCCTCCAAGTTTTTGTCCATTAAAATTAATAACTGTAAGATTAGCCCTGTATTGCAAGAGCAGAAATGGTTGTAATGAAAGTGAGTGTGAGTTCACTGTATTTCACAGTGTAACATAAAGCTATATCCTACACAGGACCCAAAAGAGACCACTGCGGACTGTCTGGTCAGTCCCAAGGTTCGAAAAATATCATATATTAAGATAAATTCAATGATCCCGTGCTGCCAGTGGAGAACTGCGCTCAAGGGGAGTGCAGGTCAGAGATAGGACTACGACACTGTAGCATGTTTCTCTGATCCATGTTCCCTTCAAGCACAGCTCCCCACTGGGATTGTGGGATTGGGGAAGTTATCTGACTATCTCTCATTCCTCTCAAATTTAAAAGAAAAATAGTGAGTATTTGTATTTTCCTCATCATACAAATATCTATCTGAGTTGTTTCACCTAATTATCTTTTGTACCCACATAAAAGGCTTTTATTATAATTTCAAATGTAAGGAATCTTACAACACCAGGTTATAGTCCAACAGTTTTATTTGAAAATCACAAGCCTCCGAAAGCTTGTGATTTTCAAATAAAACTGTTGGACTATAACCTGGTGTTGTAAGATTCCTTACATTTGTACACCCCAGTCCATCACCGGCATCTCCACATCATTATAATTTCAGTACATGCTGACATGTGGTTTTAGTACAGAGTATTTTTGTGAAAAAGTTGTTATTCTAAAAATGAAAGAAAAAGCCCTCTTTCTAGTTTTTTTTATTACATTAGATCAAGGCTTTCTTAACAGCAAAGTAAACAATATTACTTCAGAGTGAATTAGAACAGTTAATTTTCAAAGGATATCCCAATGCTGACAGTTTACTCTGATGCCCAATCTGTATGTTAATGGTAACAATCTTACAGCTGGCCAAAATAAACCTGCAGAATGCCTTATGTTTCAGAAGGTCATAGATGCAGATAGACTTAAAAAGAGAGTGCCTGTAAAGCTGATTCAGACAATATGCAACATAAACCCCATCTGGTATTTGTGTAATAGTCTGATAACATAAAACAACTTCAGAAATTAGGAAATGAAAAGCTAAGGAAGGAATCTGTTTAAAAAAGAAAACATTACGTTCATTCCTTTATTTGTTAGCTTTGTAAAGCGCTGATCCAATTGTTACTAGCTACAAAGAGTGCTCAAAAACTAAGGAAAAATGCAGCGAGATGTTTATTGTGACATGAAAAACAATATAGATGCTAAAAGCAGTGCGAACCTTTTTGTAAGTTCATTTAAATTGTACCTATTTCAAGGGAGTGGGATGGAGATGTACATTACAGCATAGTCCAGTCTAAGATTTTCCAATCTAAGATTTAACACAGGGAACAATATTTAGCTTTCTTCTAATGGCTTTATCCTAAGTGTGGTAAATTATTTTCAGACCAATTTGCAGAGGAAAAAAAATTGAGAAGTGTGGATGCATTGGGGACAGAAGAACAAAATAAATAAGTCTCAAATGCGACTAGAGGTAAGATTTTTTTTTGCACTGAGTAATGACTTGAACAGGTTATCAAAAGAAGAGCAGGACAAATTTTTAATTAGGAATGAGTGTAGACAAAGGTGATTAAATACTTTATGCAACACGATGGCTAAGGATATAACACTATCATCTGTGGAAGCTAAAGGCCAAATTATCTTAAAGCGATACCATGGTTTTATATCTGTGTAATAGGCGTTTCAGTAACATTCTTCTTGATAAACAATGCACTGTGTAAAGGTGGAGCTGATAATATGACAGTGCAGGTTCCTTGTATTATTGGGAGTGGAGGCCTGTGGCATACCATGTAGCTAACATGCTCGGCGTCCCACAATATGGAACAGAAACACTGCCAACACCCAGAGCCTATGCACAAACTGTGCATGAGGCTCATTAACACCCAATAATTTATTTCAATTGGGGCATTGGCCTCTCCATAATTCAACTGGAGCACCCGATTGGCACTTCTGTCACTAAGCACCCTGTCAGGTCAGGTACTACAGGGAGGCCCAGGGGGTGGGGGAGGGTTTTTTTGTTGCTGCGTGTCCCAGTTCCTTACATTAGGATTCCATTTTTCCAATAGTTTCCTTTTCTGTCTTGAATTGCCAAATTCAGAAAAAGTACTTGAGTCTCAAAAGAAAGGCAGGGGGGGAGGGGGAAATGGCATCAATGTTTGAGCAGACAATCAACCTTCACTGGCAGCTGACACCTAAAATTATAGCCTCTGACCTCCCCTCTCCCTCCCCCCACTGCCCTTCAGTGTATCATGTGCCACACATTTGGAGCACCAAGCACTATCTAAATGAGCTGATTTGCATTATGGAGTGAGGTTAACTCATTTATGTGCAGGCTGTGGAGTTCCTGAAAAGCAATGGCCCTGGCAGGGATGGCATTACCAGCTACAGTAATGTATTAATTTAAAAGTTTACCATTTGTACAGGATGGTGGCAGGGATGAGGGACTTCAGTTATGCGGAGTGACTGGAGAAGCTGGGGTTGTTCTCCTTGGAACAGAGAAGGTTAAGGGGAGGTTTGACAGAGGTGTTCAAAATCATGAACGGGTTTTGATAGAGTAAATAAGAAGAAACTGTTTCCAGTGGCAGAAGGGTCGGTAACCAGAGGATGCAGATTTAAGGTGATCAGCAAAAGTGCCAGAGGCGACATGAGGAAACATTTTTTTATGTTGTGAGTTGTAATGATCTGGAATGCACTGCCTGAAAGGGTGGTGGAAGCAGGTTCAATAGTAACTTTCAAAAGGGAATTGGATAAATACTTGAAGGGAAATTTTTTTTACAGGGCTATGGGGATAGAGCAGGGGAATGGGATTAATTGGATAGCTCTTTCAAAAAGCTGGCACAGGCACGATGGGCTGAATGGCCTCCTGCTGTGCTGTACCTACTATGATACTTTGATTAACAGTGAGTGTCATTAGGTTAGCTGACTGCTGCGATAAATGTCCACACAGGAGTTGGCAATCAAGAACAGGAATACAAGCCAATTTTCCTACTCCATACCTTAGGGAGTTGAGTGGCCTGCATTGCTCAGATATTCCTGGATTTAACCAGCTGAATCACTGGGGAGCCTGCTGTCCCTAATGTTTCAAAACATATTTTTCTTTGAGTTAAGTAACTGGTGATTTTACTAATACTCTGCAAGTATTGTGCAGACAGGGACTAAGGACATGGCTCAGTGTGTAAATGTGCATTGTGATATGGCATTGAATCATTCAAAACAGGAAGGTTTCATGTTTGATCCCTGCTCTGGTTGACCTAGATGATCACAAGATGGGTTTGGATGAAGAAGGTGCTTTAGCACATTTTAATTAATCATTTCAGGATACCATCTTCCCATTACAGAACCAAATTATTTCTCAAACACATCCAATCACCCTTTTCTGGCAACCGATTGCAGCTGTTGATCACCTCCTATATAAAGAAATATTTCCTGATGCTGCCTTATATTTGCCCTTCACAATCCTGAACTAGAGGCCTTTGTCATGGTGCCCTGATATAGCCGCAAATATTGTCTCAGGTTTACTCTCTCGATCCCATTATCATCTCCAGTATCAGGCAATGTGCTGCCCACTCAATTTCCATTGAATAACAACAAAAACATGACATGGCTGACCAATGTCATTTCCATGCTGCATTTCCTAAAGTACAAGGGGTCATTGATGGCAGCTACATGGCCATCTGGGCATCAAGTTCCTGCTCTTCACCTGGCATCACCACTTACTCCTCCTCCTCTCTGCACTGTGACCTCCTAAAGTTCACTACTTGGGATGTGCTGGTGCTTACAAGCATAAATGAGAGAGATTCATGTTGCTAAGAGATGCTGTTTTGTTCTGGGTTCCTGGCGATGCTGACAGAAGAAGCACAAATGTTAGAATGGTGGCTCTTCTCACTACTTTTCTCCTCCAAATTTTTCTCCTCTTCAAAAGCATTAACTCCTTGCTGGTATATGGTTTCACAGGCACCAGGCAGCTCCCTGGTACTTCTCCCAAATGGCCATTAACAAGTGAGGCTTAACAGTTAATATCAGCAGGCTATTCAACTGCCAATGGCATCACAGTTGGGCCCAATCCCCATCCTCAGTCAACGCTCACCTATGTGCATTTCCAGCAGGGGTCGCTGGATGTTATCAAGAATGTGAAGCTTGGGCAATTTTCCCCTCTCTAATTGATATAATCTAATAAGTTTCACACTTCCAGCAGACTGTTTTCCTGCAGTCAGAAAATGAAAGATAATCCATTATTAATAAAATGGTGAAACAAAATCCACCCAAATAGTCACTCAAAGCAGAGACTTTTGTGGCTGTTAGAAAGAAGCTGAGTGGCATTACTAGAGATTTTGCATAAAAAATGGTATTGTTTTTAAACTGTAAAAATAAAATTGAACCTGCAGTCTAAAAATTCTCAGGAAATGTTTAAAATTGTACAGCCTTTCAAACTTAATTTTGCGTATTGTTAGGACAGCACTATTTGGAGTAAATGATTAAATGCTAGAGAATTGAGTTTGGGGATAAGTGACTTACACAGCATAAAACACTGAGGGACAGCCACAGGATTTTTGAATGCCATAAACATGAGTGAGTTATAATGGCTGCAACATTTTATAAAAACCACCAATTTATATCCTGTTTATACAGTACATAGAGTGGGATTTATAACTGACTCATTTTTAAACTTTGTTTTAAATAATTTCCTGGCATCTTCCAGCATGCCAGTAGTTACAGGCTGTGGTACGGTGCACACCGTGAGGTTGAAATTCCACAGGGGTTCGACTGGTCTCCTGCTGTAACTCTGGCCGGAGACCCGGTGGAACACAAGCAGAATTTCAGCCCCTGTGACCATTTGCGTCATTCCTCTGGTGTTTCTATAGATCTTCTGCCGAAGTTACGACAGAAGATTGGGTGAACCTCCACAGAAATTCAACCCTTTAATGTTTGCAACAGTCTTTGTGCAACGTAATTGATACAAATGCTTTCCCAATTAAAAAATACTGGGGTTGGCTCAAACCACTCTGTAAACTCCACACATATTGTACAGACTCCTTTCTTTGTCAAAAAGCTGTAGCTATATTTTCTGGCCTTTTTTTCTTCTTCTCTAGTTTATCCTCTCATTTCTCCTCTTATCCCTCCTCCTCTGGTTCATGCATCACATTAAGTTATAGTTCACTAAGTGTTTGATTTGTTCATGTTCTCATCTGAGCTGAATACTCCATGTGTAAGTCTGGACTGTGAAGTCCAATAAGTTGTTTGACCATGAGGACCATCGCAGTCAAAGGCAATTCTGTCCTTACATGCACCTCCAGCAGAAGAGTCACCAGATGATGATATCCTAGCCAATTTTTCTTTCTCATGCCTAAGAGTACCAAAGTAATTCATAGTGGCCACTGTCACCCCAGCTATGATTGGCTAACTTCCTGCGCTGTATGGCTTAGTGCTACTCCATGTGGTGTATTTACTTGCACAGCCCTTAGGGAAGAACACTCATTCCTTTTAACATTGAATTGAACTCAGCAATATTTTTGCACAAAATAAAAATTACTCTCTACAAACATTTCTACTGTAGACATCCATTGCGCAAGTTATTAGTTCATCCTGTATTTGTTCCAAACAGCTTTGGTACGTCGAAAAATTAATTCAGCAAATTGGAAATAGACTGACATGAAATGCAGTCTTTGATGAATTTTAAAAAAACAATGGTCTAGCAGTATCTTACAGTAACCTCTAGTGGGAGTTCTGATCACAGGTTCTGGTATTTATGTTTCCCCTGCGTCAAACAAATGAAATCTTTCCACCTTATTTGCATTCTAATACCAGTATTCAGCTTTTATATCAGCATTCCATTGAGGAGTTTATTTTCAGCAACAACAACAACAACTTGCATTTATATAGTGACTTTAATGTAGTAAAACGTCCCAAGGCTCTTGGACAGGAGCATTATCAAACAAAATTTGACAGCGAGCCACATAAGGAGATATTAGGACAGATGATCAAAAGCTTGGTCAAATTAGTAGGTTTTAAGGAGCATCTTAAAGAAGGAGAGAGAGGTAGACAGACGGAGAGATTTAAGGAGGGAATTCCAGAGCTTAGGGCCTAGACAGCTGAAGGCACAGCTGCCAATGGTGCAGCAATGAAAATCAAGGATGCGCAAGAGGCCAGAATTGGAGGAGCGCAGAGATCTCGGAGGGTTGTAGGACTGGAGGAGGTTATAGAGATAGGGAGGGGTGAGGCCAAGATGGGATTTGAAAATAAGATTGAGAATTTTAAAATTGTTAAATACCACATAGGTTCTAAGACCACTTTGAACCCAGCATAGGTAAGCCTGGCTAAATCACCTCCCTTGATGCCTCAGGTGCTACAAGCAATGTGTAACTGAGTCCGTGCTGATGCAACGGATCTCAGCTGGGGTGACAATTGATATATTACAATTGGCCTCAATGCCACTTGGTTGGGGAAGGGAAACTACACCAGGATCACTTACCAGTGAATAGTCCTATCATGAATGATTCTTGGGCAAGGCATTACAGCACAACTGGTGCCCATACAGGTGTACCCAAGCAGAAGGGGAGAAAATTGCCAAAAGAAAACTTGACTATGTTATTGGGGAGTGTTAGGTATGCTTCACATCTACAGAGTATTCATTTTAAATATATATACATTCTTTTAACACAAGTAAATTGTGTTGAGTGGTCATGAATTGAATATTTATGACATTGACTCCCTCCCTCCCTCTGGATTTGGGTATTTTATCTAGTAAAAAAGCAAATTTGATTTTGTTATATATTAAGATATGGCTGCTTAAACGGTACTGGGATTTTGTTTTTAGGACTAGACTATCTCTTTTTATAAGGTCGTTTCTCTCTTCTGATCCTGGGTCTTCCTGTGCCATGCACCATCCCTAGGCAAGAATATAAGCAGCAGCTACAACCTAGGCCTCTGCCAGTAGTACTGTCGAACCATTCAGCAAGAAAGCTCCCCAGACCTCTTGGGAAATTCTCCCTCTGATTTTTCCTAGGATGATTGAGCTTCCTTACTGAACTGGGAAGTGGAGAGTAGGCTTGATATTCTCAGGTCCCTTGTGCATTTAGTCATTTCTGTTGAATCATGATTTCATCCACTATGCTTAAAATAACACTTTAAACTTTATATTGAGTTTGAGAAATCACTAAATAAAAATCTTAGTTACAAATGTGATACTGAGCAGAAATGTGTAAAGCAGACAGTCAATAGCAATGGTCCATGAGTGTAACTAGAGCTATTGCTTAACAATTTCTTGTGGTATTTTGGGCCAAATCTTCCCGGAAAAATAACAGCGTGTTAATGACGCACGTTGTTATTAATGTGCAAATTGGCCAGTACGTTCAGGGGATTGAGAGATTCACTGTGAGTTCCGAATCCCCAGAACTTGCTGGTCAATTTACACCACTCCACCGTTTGCCTCACACAAGCAGCATCTCACTCTTTGCCTCCCCATTACTTTTAAGAATTTGCTGGATTTGCACATTAATTCCCTTTAAACTCGCTGCAGGAAGTTAAGGCTCATAATTAATAGCGTAAGTACCTTTTTAACAATGTGATCATTGTTAACGCATTGCCAATCAATCTCTCCTATCCAGAAAAGCAACAATTTAAACTGTTAAATCACATTTCTGCATGTAGTAAATTGTTGTTAGAGATTTTAAAAATGTAAAATTTAAACATTTTTCTTACTTTTCCTCTGTTTTTCTCTCTCAATCCAATTTTTCTTTCCTTCTCTTTATTTCTCTTTCTGTTCCTGATTTGACTCTAACTCACCCTTCTCCGTCGTTCCTCTTTTTTTTCTCAATCCTTAAATCTCATTGGTTAAGGAGATACACAGTAGGTTCCATCATTCACTAAGGGCCCAGATGCCCCATTGCCCTTGTCGCGTTGTTGTCAGCTCGCACTAACAGAAAGTTACGGTGCAATATTTTTCGAGCTGCAGGGTGTAGGAAGAAGTTTAACTAATGGTGCACACCGCGAGATTGGTTAATAAATGACAGCCAGCACAGATTTGTTAAAGGCAAATTGTGTTTGACCAACTTGATTGAGTTCTTTGATGAAGTAATGGAGTGGGTTGATGAAGGGTAGTGTAGTTGATGTTGTGTATATGGACTTTCAAAAGGCATTTGATAAAATACCACATGATACACTTGTTTGCAAAATTGAAGCCCATGGGATTAGAGGGATAGTGGCAGCATGGATATGAAATTGGCTAAGAGACAGAAAGCAGAGAGTAATGGTGAACGGTTGTTTTTCAGACTGGAGGGAAGTGTGCAGTAGTGTCCCCCAGGGGTCGGAATTAGGACCACTGCTCTTTTTGATACATATTAATGACCTGGACTTGGGTATATAGGGCATAATTTCAAAGTTTGCAGATGGCACAAAACTCAGAAAAGTAGTAAATAGCGAGAAGAATAGTAACAGACGTCAGGAGGACATAGACAGACTAGTGAAATGGGCAGACACATGGCAGATTTTTGTTGTGTGCAAATTGGCCACTGCTTTTCTCCGACCTCCCACATTTGTGGCTATGAAAACCTCCTTCCCCACATGCACAGCGTACTGCTCCATAAACCTTGTGGAAGACAATTGGGAGGGAGACAATTAACAGCCCTGGAAATTTAATTATCAAGCCATCCTAAAATTAAGTTTGTGCCTGTGGAGGGGGTGGGTGGGGGGTAGTCCTTATGTTGGGATTCCCAGTTCTCAGCCCTTTGAAACACAGCAGGGAAGAACAGCACACACTTGCCAAGCAGATTGGAGTTTTCCTCTGCCAGGTCATAACCATAAATATGTCAACCAACCAGATGCCCCATAGCCTTTGATGAGGTAAATACATTGGGATATATCTTACAGCTAAAAGTTTTTAAAAATTCAAGTGTTACAACTATAGCAGTGTAATGGTTATGGTAATGGCTTAGTAGTATACAGATTATGAGTTCAAATCCCACCATAGTAAATTTATTGAAATTGAATTCAATAAATCTGTTAATGTGTACTTAACACCAGAAAAATGACAATGAAAGCTACCTGATTACTGTAAAAGACCAACTGGCCTACATGTACTCTTAAAGCCCTTTGAAGTGGCCCAGCAATCCACTCAGCTGTATGAACAATTGCTCACAACTAGAGATGTGCAGTAAATGTATTGAAAAGGCCCAGTAACACAATTCCACCCCATTATTCCAATTTGATTGAATTAGGAAATATTGTATTGCTTTCTATCTACAGTGCTTTGGTAATGACATAGGGGTAGAATTTCTCTGGGGGCTCTCCCGATCACCCGCCGTAACTTCAGGAGATTGGCAGAAACCACTGCTTCTCCAAGGTTTCCCACCGATCTCCCAACGAAGTTATGGCAGGAGATCTGGAGAACCCCAAGGAAATTCTACCCCATATTATCAATTCAAAACGTAGTATAAACAATATGAATGATATTTCAAAGTTACAAGGGGGCATATAATATGCATGCTTAAAAACTGAATGTGGCACTAATAACTACAAGAGGAACAAACCCAAACAAAACAATTACCTATGTTAAACAATACAAAATGTGTCTAAAATGCCCGAAAGTAATAATGTCAAAAAATATTTCAAATATCAGGATGAAATAGACAGTGGAAGTGAGTTTCTCATAACATTTTCTTTTTTGAATACCTGTAGTACCATAGGATTGTTAATATCCACATAAGCAGGTAGAAAGGACCTTGATGAACATCTCACTTGAAGAATAGCACTTCTGACACTGCAGCTTTACACTGGGCACTGCACTGGAGTATCTGCTTAAATTATGCGGTTAAGTCTTGGAATTTGATCTGAACCTTCTGACTCAGAGGCAAAGTATTATCCATTGAGCCAAGCTGACGCAAATACATCTTCTTCTTCTTCTTCTTCTTTGGCAGTCCCTCAGGGTCGAGGATGACTTGCTTCCACTCAGGGAGGGTGGGTTCTGCGGTGGCTGAATAGTCCGATCCTGGAGCCGCAGACTCTGCCACAGGTGGGGCAGGTAGTGTTTAATAAGGCGGGTGGGTGAGACGCTCTGGATTCTGTGCGCTCTTTCCGCTGCTTATGCTTGGCCTCCACATGCTCCACTCGTTGACGCTCGAGGTGATTGGCGCCTTCGCGGATGCTTCTTCTCCAGTTTGGGCATTCTAGGGCAGGCGATTCCCACGTGTCGGTGGGGATGGTTCATTTTTCTAGGGAGGCTTTGAGAGTGTCCTTATAACGTTTCCTCTGCCCTCCTAGTAATCACCTGCCATAACGGAGCTCGGAGTAGAGCACTTGTTTAGGGAATCTTGTGTCGGACATGCGGACAATGCGGCCCACCCATCGCAGCTGGTTGAGCATGACCAGTGCCTCGATACTGGGGATGTTAGCCTGGGAGAGAACGCTCATGTTGGTACGCCTATCCTGCCAGTGGATTTGCAGGATTTTGCGGAGGCAACGTTGGTGATATCTCTCCAGGGATTTGAGGTGTCTGCTGTATATTGTCCATGTTTCTGATGCGTACAGGAGGATGGGGGCCACAGCTGCTCTGTAGCCCATGAGCTTGGTGCTGGATTTGAGGTCTCGGTCTTCGAACGCTCTGTTCCTCAGGCGTCCGAAGGCTACACTGGCACATTGGAGTCGATGTTGAATTTCATCGTCAATGTCTGCTTGCGCCGAGAGGAGGCTCCTGAGGTGTGGGAAGTGATCCACACTGTCCAGAGACTCACCATGGATCTTGATGGTCGGGGGACAGTGTTGTGCGGCAGGAGCGGGCTGGTAGAGGACCTTTGTTTTCTGGATGTTTAGCCTGAGGCCCATTCTCTCATACGCCTCGGTGAATGCGTCGACGATGGTTTGTAGCTCGGCCTCTGAGTGTGCGCACACGCAGGCGTTGTCTGCGTACTGCAGCTCGATGACAGAAGTTGGGGTGGTCTTGGTTCTGACCTGGAGGCGTCGAAGGTTGAACAGTTTCCCGCTTGTCCTGTAGGTTAGCTCCACTCCGGCAGGGAGCTTCATGGTGATGGGGTGGAGTGTTGCAGCGAGGAAGATGGAGAAGAACGTTGGTACGATGACACAGCCCTGCTCGACCCCAGTTTGCACTCGTATTGGGTCTGTGGTGGATCCGTTGGTGAGGATCACGGCTTGCATGTCATCGTGGAGCAGGCGGAGAATGGTGACGAATTTCTGCGGGCAGCCGAGTTTGAGGAGGATGCTCCACAATCCCTCACAGTTGGCAGAGTCGAAGGCCTTTGCAAGGTCGAAGAAGGCCATGTACAGAGGTTGATGCTGCTCCCTGCACTTTTCCTGGACTTGTCGCGCACTAAAGATCATGTCCATTGTGCCTCTTGACGGGCGGAAGCCGCATTGAGACTCAGGAGGAGCTCTTCGGCCACTGGAAGGAGGCGGTTGAGGAAGATTCTCGCGATGACCTTTCCCGTGGCGGACAGTAGGGAAATCCCTCTGTAATTTCCGCTGTCGGACCTATCTCCTTTCTTGAAGATGGTCATAATTATGGCGTCTCTGAGATCTCCCGGTATGCTGTCTTCCTTCCAGACAAGGGTGATAAGGTAGTGTATTTGTGTCAAGAGTGCCTGTCCGCCGTATTTTAGTACTTCAGCGGGGATTCCATCTGCGCCAGGGGCCATGTTGTTTTTCAGCTGTCGAATGGCTTTTTCGACCTCACAGCGGGCTGGGGTTGTGCTGAGATTGTGGCGGGTAGCATGTCGTGGAATGGTGTCAAGGGCACTTGCGTCGAGGACTGCGTCTTGGTTGAGGAGATCCTCGAAGTGCTCTCTCCAGCAGGCGTTGACTGCCTCTCTGTCTTTGTCTTTGATGAACACCTCTCCATTTTTGGCTCTCAGTGGAGTAGGTCTCTGCGTACTCGGACCATAGATGGCTTTAATTGCGCTGAAGAAGCCGCACACGTTGTGGTTGTCCGCGAGTTGCTGAGTCTCCTGCGCTCTTTCCACCCACCATCTGTTCTTTAGGTCACAGGTTCTTTGTTGTACCTCGGCCTTCAGTTGCCTGTAGGCTTGTTTCCTCTCGCTCGAGTTTTGGTGGAGCTGCCATTTCAGGAACGCCTTGCGTTTGCGGTCTAGGAGATCCTGAATCTCCTGATCGTTCTCATCGAACCAGTCTTGGTGTTTCCTGGTCAAATGAATGAATGAAAGAATTGAATTTATGTATGTACAGGACACAGGTACCAATGCTAGCAGATGCCCCGTGGCATTGATTACACATAGTATTGGATCTGGAACACTGTTGTATTATTTAGCTACTAACTTGGCCTGTCCTGTTTAGTACACTGCTCTAAATAAGAAAATCAAGGTAATTGTACCAGGTTGAAAACTGCTTAGAGCAAGCATAACCTCTTGTAAATTTCCATCTGCAGGTCAATAATTGGCTTTCTTTTTTCTTAAGATTGTTTTGTATCTGTAACAAAGTATGACACTTCGTAGTGTGACATTTGATGTGTGAAATCTGGGTCTGGATTTTCCAGATTGGCAGGTTAGCAATGGAGTAGGACTACTGCCCGCTGTCTTGACTCCACCATTAACCCACCAGTTTTTCCTTCCGGGTCCCCCATTATCAATGCAGGGTAGGTTTGGAGTGATAATACCTCTCCTCATTGGCTCACCACCACTGGCAGGTAGGAAAATAGAGTGGTGGTGCAGCCTTTAAAAGACTGCAGCCTGTTGAAGAGGGTCATCCATTTTCCAACAGCAGAAAGTGCCAATTGGCTCAGGAACGGAAATCTGGGAGGATGGGGGCGGGGTTAGCAGGAGCAATAACTCCCAGATTTTCAGCTGCATCTGTGGTGGTGTTGCTGGCTGAAGCCAGGGCCTGAAGAGTGAGATCCTTAGGCATGGAAGGCAGAAAGCCCTATAAGAAGGTCATTAAGGTTATATGAAAAGAGATGGCAGAAGCGAGCAGTGCAACCTCCATTACCCTAAGAAATGCCATACAATGCAGGAAGAGGTTCAGTGACCTCTCGTGGATAACCAAATTAAGTAAAGGCACTCTTGCCAATCCACATCCTCTACCACTCATGCAGCCTTCACTCACCTCTTCACTACCATTCATATTTTTGCTCTCTCAGCATCTGGGTGTCAGGGAAACTCTTTTATACAAAGGGCAACCTCTCAATACACTCAAGGACCATCTGTATTCAAAACCACCCTGTCAACTTACATTTCCTGCCACAAGGGCTTCTGCTAGTCTTCAAGGACACTTCATTTAAAGGGACAAAACACGTCCAACTCTCCTCATCATGGAATGCATGCGCTCCTATGGAGGAGGTATCCATGCGACTCCAATACCTCTAACATTCTCTTCCCTCCCTCCAAAAGAAAAGCTCACATATAACCTGCACCAAAGAAATGCAACCAGTGGATGGGCACCATCACTGAAAACCCTGAGTCCACATGAACTGGAAATCATTAGCAGACAGACAGGAGAGGCTGTGGGAGATGGCAAGATTGGAGATGAGGTGGCAAGAAAAGGTTAGTAAATATTGGGAAATGCTTGTCATAAATAGTGTCATATTTATTTGTTTTCTCAAAGTATCGTAATGCCCTTACCATTAACCATTATTTCTTCAAGCATAGCTAAACACGTTCTTCTCTGTTTCATATAATTGAGGGTAACTTGCAGGAAGAATCCAGCACTCTGAGGATCACCCAAACACTTCCAGATCGGCATCTGCTGTCATCTCTAGATTCTCATCTGCTGCCACGTCATGGCATCTTACCAGCACAAGCACCAGTACAGAGACACACACTCGGTAGGAAGTAGTTAGTAAGTCAGAAGGTTTTCACTGGGTGAGTCACTGAGTACTAATGAGCATGAGGACCTGGGAGTGGAAGAGGGGGAGAATGTTGTCCCCCCCATGGAGGAGGAAGAAATGACTATCCTTGGCTGAGAAATCTAGGGACCTAGCTATCAGGGGTTTAGTCTTCAAAAGAGCTATGGTTAGGGAATATTTATCTCATGTGGAAGTAGTGGAGAGGGTTTCCATGCAAATGGTTGAGGTGAAGGATAAGTGGGAGGAGTCCACTACATGATCTTGCAACACATTGCAGGAAGTTTCTCACAACCTCCAGAATACCCTGGAGACAGTGACAGCCGGTCAGATTTCCACAGCATCCAGACACTTAGAAGAGCTTTTAAGACATTGTTGGCTTCTGGATTGGCAGCTAACAGTGCTGCAATAGAAGATTTTAATCAGGACATTTGCACAGGGCTTCCAAGACCTGGCTGGGACTATTTGGTGTGTGACTACACCAAACGGTAGCACTCTGAGCATATGACCAGCACCAGCAGGCTGCAAGGAGTGGGCACAGATGTTAGTATCTCTCCAGAAAGTGGCATGAAGCCTGCCTCCTTAAGGCCCCTTTGATGTGGGCCTGGTGCGCTTATCACTACAAGAGAAAAGCTGCCAGAAGTGGGTCCCTCTCAGAGAGCAGGTTCACTGAGACGAGGGTCACTTTAAGTCTCTACGGTTCCAGGGGAATTTTCCCAGCCACCCATTGCTCAATCTCATCTCGCTCAGTGAGTACCTTGTAAGGGTAGTAGTTTAGGAGCAAAATCAAGTAAGTTAGCTGGCACAAAGGGAAGACATAACTTTCAATTTCAGCAGGGGCGCAAACCGGGTGGTAGCAGATTAGCCATCCGTTGTGTACTCTGCCCAACTTTCTGTTCCATTGACTTTGGGCGGGTGTATAACTGGTGGCTGATCTGCTACCATCAGGTTTACGTCCCCGCCATAGTTAAATTTTCCAGCAATAGTGTTAAAAACTAATTGTAGATAGCGAATGTTTTTGTTGGCACCTTTTGCTAAATGTTTCCATGCAAGTTAAACACTGTTTGACCACACGGAATTCAGAGTTCTTTTCTTTGTATGCTCGTTGACTTTTGTGACCTGGATAATGGCAGGGGAAAGGTAGACTTCTGTCTTATGAAGGAAATAGACTGAAGTTTTTGACTGTAAAGGACTTTGTGAGAAGGGAGAGCAGGCAGGTGTGCAGTGACTTTATTTGGGGTGTTAACTTTTATTCACTGGAGGCACAGGGCTATAAGTTGTTTCCTCTTTACTCTGGCTGTTCTGTTCCACATCCTGTTCTTCCTGTGCATCCTTCTCATGTTGTGGGGAGGGAGGACCTCCCTCCCGTCTCCATCACCATCGCCTTCAAGTTCCGGAAGCAGGAAGCCTTTCTTCTTCACAATGTTATGTAGTATGGAGCAAGCTGCAATGATTCTGGAGAGTGTGGCTGCGCTATATTGCAGGGCTCCTGATTTATCCAGGCACCTAACAGGAGACTTTAAAATGCTTATAACCTGCTCCATTACCCTTCTTTAAGTTGCATTGGCATCGTTAAATCTGTTTCCTCCCTTCCCCCCCAATCTGTACAAAACTTACTGAAGTAATCAGCCAGGTTGGCCAAGGTAAGTGAAGCCCCAAGTGTCCATGCAAATGCAGCACACCTGCACCATTCAGGTAAAAGAAGAGTGTAATGAGATAGCTATTAAACCCCCCCTCCCCCCCCCCCCCCCAACAGCCACACAACCCACCAGACCACTCCAAATCATATTATCTGCAGTGTGAAATAATCTGCCGCTGAAACCCTCATCCATGCCTTTGTCATCTCCAGACTGGACTCTTCCAATGCTCTCCACCACCCATAAACTTCAGTTAACCCAAAACTCTGCTGCCCATATCCTACCCCGCACTAAGTCCTGATCACCCATCATCCTTGTCTTTGCTGAGTTACATTGGCTCCCGGTTCCCCAATGCCTCAAATTTAAAATTCTCATCCCCATGTTTAAACACTTACATGGCCTTGCCCCTCCCTATATTCATCCAGCCCTACAACCCCGAACACTCCGTTCCTCTGACTCCAGCCATTTGTGCAACCCCTCCTCCCTTCGCTCCACCACCGTCGGCCTGCTGTCAGCTGACTAGACCCTATGGCCTGGAATTCTCTTGATAAATACCTCCGCCTCTCCTCCTCCCTCTCCTCCTTTAAGGGCCTCCTTAAAACCCACCAAGATTTTGGTCACCCTTTCTAATACCTCTTTCTTTGTCTCGGAGTCCAGTTTTGTCTGATTACACCTCTGTGGAGTTCCTTGGGATGTTTTACTACGTTAAAGGTGCTATATGAATGCAAGTTATCGTTGTTGTTTGAATGAAAAGCAAAGAGATTGCTATAGTGCCGGTACCTGAAAGCATGATCACAATGGAATATCCGCAAACACCTGGGTTAAATTAAGTTGTGATTTCATCTGGAGTCTGCCTAAATGTGAGGGGAAGAAATTGGATGTGCCTGAAATCGGGCACGATTCTGGTGACATGCAGCGATGGCACGCTGGAATGGAGAGACCCGAGGAACGTTCCAGATTTGTCTTTGAGCCTCGTCATTGTAATTTCAGCGAGCTGTGGGCAAATTACAAAAGCTTGACTCAGGTAAAATTTATATTGAGTGTTTCTTTTAAAGCAGAGATACTGGGGGTGGATTTTCAACTTGCCTCCCAGGCGTAAAACTGGCGTTGCGGATCGGCCGACCATTATAGAAACCGCCCAATATGGGTTAATAAATGAAAGCCAGCAAGGATTTGTTAAAGGCAAATTGTGTTTGACTAACTTGATTGAGTTCTTTGATAAAATAACGGACAGAGTTGATGAGGATGGTGCAGTTGATGTTGTGTATATGGACTTTTCAAAAGGCGTTTGATAAAGTACCATATAATTGACTTGTTAGCAAAATTGAAGCCCATGGAATTAAAGGGTTACGAAATTGGCTAAGGGACAGAAAGCAGAGAGTAGCAGACTTGAGGGAGGTATGCAGTGGTTTCCCCCACGGGTCTGTGTTGGGACCACTGCTCTTTTTGATACATATTAATGACCTGGACTTGGGTGTACAGGGTATAATTTCAAAGTTTGCAGATGACAAGAAACTTAGAAATGTAATAAACAATGAAGAGGGTAGTAACAGACTTCAGGAGGACATAGAGACCACTGGTGAAATGGGCTGACACATGGCAGATGAAATTTAATGCAGAGAAGTGTGAATTGATTCATTTTGGTAGGAAGAATGAGAAGAGGCAATATAAACTAAATGGTACAATTTTAAAGGGGGTGCAGGAACAGAGAGACCTGGGGGTGTACATATACAAGTCTTTGAAGATGGCAGAACACGTTGAGAAGGCTGTTAAAAAGGCATATGTGAACCTTGGCTTTATAAATAGAGGCATAGGGCTCAATTTTAAAACCGAGCTGGGAAGGGGGGGCGGGAGGGTCAATTTGAGGTTGGGAAACCCATTAGTACGGGTTTCCCGGACGTCCTTACAATTTTGATGTAAGGACGGTATTTTTTGTCGGTTTCCCGTCCGACTGACCAGCTGATTGACAGGTAGTTGAAAGGAAAAGAAGTAGGAGTGGTGATGGGAGTGAGGGGATAAAAGGGAAAGGAGGGGGTAGTTGGAAGGTGAAGTGATAGGGAATGTTATGGGAGTGATGGGTGTTGGAAGGTATGAATGATTGGAGGGGGGGATGGAACGGGAGCCACTGAGAGCCATATTTTCTCTACAACCCCTGTCCCAAATGCAGTCTGCAGGTATTGATAGCTCATTCCTTGCCACATCATGCCATACCACCCTACCAAATCCCACCTAAAAGGAAAAAAAAAGACAGCTAAACAGAAGCAGTCATAGAGAGAAGAAAAAAGAGTTAGAGAGAGAGAAGAGATGTGGAAGAGAGAGACAGAAGCAGAAGAGGATGGGCAGAGAGAGAGAGAAACATAGCAACATGAAAACAGCAGGGACTTGTAATAGAGCAATTATAGTCTCCGACTTACTGTAGGCAATGCCATGGGAGAGCAAATGGTCTCTTTAGAAATCTTACATCTCAGTCCAATTATCCCAGCCCCTCTAACCTTGTTTGACCTGAAAACCACACGTTGATCTTCTCTCCCCATGGGCAACACCATGGGAGATCAACTATAATAGTATGAAGTCAAAATGCTATATAAAGATAAGAACAGATTGTACGACTTTAAAATGGGACTGAATTACACCTGCGTCTCCTGGTCTGATTATCCCCTGTTTCATCTGGTCTTGGTCATTCATACTTAGTCTTGACTTCTTGGGCATGATTTTATCGAGGGGGCGGGGGGTGGAATTTGGAACCCAGAAGTACAGGTTTTCCGGACGTCCTTACGATTTTGACGTAAGGACGTCTTTTTTTTTTGTACGTTTTCTGCCCGACAGGCTGGCCTGATTGACAGGCTGGTCTCAGTTGGACGGGAGAGCAGCCAGGGAGAGGATGTGAAAAGGTAAGTGTTAAATGGGGGGGGGGGGGGGGGGTAGGGTCGGGGGTCATCGGGAGCGGCTCAGTCATTGGTGGGGGGTTCAGTCATCTGGGGTCATGGGGGGGGATCGGTCATCGGTGGTCATCTGGGGGGGGGGGGTCAGTCATTGGGAGGCTCAGTCAACGGTGGGGGGGGGATTCAGTCATCGCGGGGGGTGGGGTTCAGGGTCATCGCAGGGGTCGGAAATCGTGGGGTGGTCAGAGATTGTGGGGGGTCGGTCAATTGCGTTTGTAGGGTCGCTGAAGTTGAACTTGTTGGGCCTGGGGGAAGCACTCCTGCTCCTCCGGGCCCACAAGCTGTGCTATAAAGGCATTTACCCGCAGTTTCGATCCTTCTCGCCTCCTCTCATTTGGCATGAAGTAGAAGGCCCAGGATTTCCGGCCTCCAGAGGTTAAAAACAAAAAATCTTTAAAAATAGAGGCCTGCAGCCTCCTTGAAAGCTTTTACTAACCGACCCGCCTCTTAAGAGCGGGTTGGTCACACCCCTCGTCCCGCCTCCGTTAAAACCAGAAGTGGGCGGGTTGGAGGCAGGTTGGAGTTGGGTTTTACATTTTTTTAAATTTTGCTGCCCACCCCACTCCCCCCTCCCCCAACCCACCTGTTTTTCCCATTTAAAATCATGTCCCTTATGTGTATTGCCATGCGGGGCTGATTTGTATTGTTCACAGATAACACAGCAAAATAGTAATCAAACACTAAATACACAGTACCAGAAAAATGTTCATGCTAAAAACTGCATAAAGCTCAATGATCCTTTCTATCATACAACTAAACTGAAACAAAGCAGTTAACACAATATAAGAACTTAGATACGACTGGACCCTGCAGTTGTCAGTAACAAAGGATTGTCAAGTCAAGATTCAAATATTGATGGAGTGCAAAATAACAAAGACACAGTCAGAAGAACAAGGGCAGTGATTTAATCAAATTCTGGGAGGGAAGGGGCTAATGGTATTTCATGTCAGAAAGCCTGACCAAGCCCTTGCATTCAACGGAATAGAGATTTCTGCCCTGGTTGTGTTATGAATGTATAGCAGTTGAAATTCATGTTCCTGTCCAAGTGTCAGCTTGCGGTGTTCTTTCCAGCCCACTAAAGCTCTTTCCATTATAATAATGAGACAGATCCACAGCTAAAGCACTGGAGAATTTAAATTTCAACTTTGATTTAAATAACTTTTTCTTTCGTCTTGTAATCCAAAACTCAGATTCAGGATGACATAATGGTGCACTTGTATCACAGTGTCAGGTGTTAACCCTTGTAGCAGCACAGACAACAACAACAACACCAACTTGCATTTCCAAAACACCTTTAACATAGTAAAACGTCCCAAGGTGCAAATTTCTGGAAGACCCTTCTATGTATTCACTACTCTTGAATTATTTCTTCTTCAGTCTAATTTAGGATACAGTTATACTGCCACTATTGTGTTGATGTAGAGCAATTTTGGTTACATATTGATCAACTCAGGAGTCGGGTTAGCGGACTGACTTGTGAATGCATTAAAGCAGGAGGTATGAAATCGCCTTTGATAGGTAGTCTTACACTCCTTGATGTTCGTACTGAGTGCATTTTGAAAATGTCCGGGTGATCCATAGTAACTACTGGGGATATAAACAATTCATTTTTCAATTTAATGTTATGAGAAAGAACATGTCCCTGTTCATGCTTTCACAACATTAAAAACTGGCCATCCAGATTAGCAGAGCTCTGTGCATGCATCCAAGCAGTCACATGCGGAGTTCAATTGTCACTAAGTTTAGGGTAGTATAACTCAGGTCTGCCAAAGTAGCATCACACTAGAGATACAATTACAACCCCCCCTACCCCTGTTGATAATAGCTTCACGATGACCCAATATTTTCAGTGAAATGGTCAATAAATGCCCCAAATCCTTTTCTTTCTCACCTTTGCTCAAAGCCAGACGGTTATTGTGTACAGTTATTGTAAATTGCATTAATCCACATTAAGAGGAATGAATTTCCTCTTAGCACTGTGAGTGCATTAATGAGAATTAATTTCTCTTTGCAGAGAATTTAAATTTAAACTTTGATTTGAATAACTTTTTTTTAAGTCTTGTAATCCAAAGTTCAGATTCAGAATATCTTAATGCTGCATTTCTAACAGTTTCAGGTGTTACCCCTTTTAGCTCACTCACACGAACACTATTTTATTCAGTGCCCTTTTGGTGAGATCAGATGAGTTACAACTGAGGAACCAATCAGATCAGAACTGCAATAGTGCTGCTAAATCACTCGTCAGCCATTCACATAGGCATTGAACCAGTAGAAGTAACTCATTGATGATCAGTCCAAATGTGAAGTGTGCAAATTTGAGCATTTATAGAGAAAATGCAGAGATCACGGAGAGAATGAAGATGTTGCAAAAAGCCCACTTCAATGATGAGGCCTGCAGATTATTGTGGATATTGTGAGGAAATGGTGAAATGGCATCTTCAGGGCAAAGAACTATTAAACAGAGGCTCTGGTAGTCTCTGGAGGTGATCGTACTGAACATGCACGCAGTGGGGTAAATTTTCATCCTCATCGCATGGGAGGTAATCTGGCAAAGTGGATCATCCGCCCATTTTAGAACCCAATGGAATGAAAATCAGGCAGGCTGTATAACGGGCGGGCGATCCACTCTGCCAGATTATCACCAGGCAGTGAAGACAAAAATTTACCTCCGTATTTCCCACCTGCTGCACATGAAAGGCAATAAGAATCACAGTCAATTTCCATACAGCTATATATGGATATCCAAAGAGGGTGCAGGTTCGATGTATTTGTGTGAATAGCTTCATAAAAGAGAAAAGTAAGCCCAAATTTATTTAGTAGCATAGTGGAAATGGAGCTTAGAGAAAAGGTACTAAGGAGATCTCGTGTATTAGAATAGATCAGAAAAGAGAAACATGCAAAGTTGTCATTGAGAAAATGATTGATTTTTACACATAGATAGAACTGATAATATGAAAGGATTCACCCCACTCAGCAACTTTTGTTGAATTTCAGCTAGCAGCATATTTGAAATTCTATTTTACCATGCCCTTTCATCGAATGCATGCTTATTTTATTTGCAGAAGAAGAAGGCCTTTAACAGGTGGCAGCATCTGAGGACTGGTGCTGGCACATGGCTTCTGAGGCACAGGTTTTATGGGGTTGAATTTCTGCGGGGGTTCTCCCGCTCTTTCGTAACTTTGGCAGAAGAATCACGGAAACCCCAGAAAAACAACGCAAACATAAGCATATAAAAAAATTTTAAAAGACAGACTCGTATTTATATAGTGCCTTTCACGAGCTCAGGAAGTCCGAAAGTGCTTTACAGCCAATGAAGTACTTTTGAAGTGTAGTCACTGTTGTAATGTAGGAAACACAGCAGCCAATTTGCACACAGCAAGCTCGCAAAAACAGCAATGAGATAATGACCAGATAATCTCTTTTTAGTGAAGTTGGTTGAGGGATAAATATTGGCTAGGATACTATGGAAAGATCCCCCGCTCTTCTTTGAAATGGTGCATGGGATCTTTTATGTCCACTTGAGATTGCAGACGGGGCCTCGGTTTAATGTCTCATCCAAAAGACGGCATCTCCAACACTGCAATTAAGTATCAAGCTAGATATTGTGCACAAGTCTCTGGAATGGGGCTTGAACCCAGGACTTTCTGACTCAAAGGCGAGAGGGCTACCACTGAGTCAGGGCTGACACCAGGGGGGGTAATTTTAACCCCAAAGAACAGGTGGGTTGGGGGCGAGTGGGAAGTTAAAGTAGCAGCTTTTTGAAGCGCGACCGCATCCCAGCTCCAAAGCGCCCACATTCGGGATTAACCCAGGCGCGTTTGGCTGCGCGAGCACATCCGAAAACCCTGAAGTCCCGTCCCCGCTGGGCGGATTGTTAAAGGAGCAATTTACCTCATTGAAATAGTTGAGGTACTTCTTTGCGGATTCTAAGCCTGAAACCAATTTTACTTTACCTGCACAGGTTTCCCATGGCTTCTCAATCACACCAGTGAAAAGGAGGTGAGAAGGGCCTGATCCATGAGCACAGAACATAAGGAAGAGGAGCAGGAATAGGCCCTAGGGCCCCTCGACCCTGCTGTGATTCAATTACATCATGGATGATCTTCAACCTCAACTCCACTTTCCCACCCAATCCCTATATCCCTTGATTCCCTTACAGTCCAAATATCTACAAATCTCAGTCTTGAATATACTCAATAACTGAGCATCCACAGCCCTCTGGGGTAGAGAATTCCAAAGATTCACAACCCTCTGAGTGAAGACATTTCTCCTCATTTCAGTCCTAAATGGCTGACCCCTTAGCCTGAGACTATGACCCCTAGTTCTAGACTCTTCAGCCAGGGGAAACGGCCTCTCAGCATCTACCCTGTCAAGCCTTCTCAGAATCTTGTATGTTTCAATGAGATCACCTCTCATTCTTCTAAACTCCAGACAGTATAGGCCCATTCTACTCAACATCTCCTCATAGTGTGACCCTCTCATCCCAGGGTTCAATCTAGTGAACCTTTGTAGCACTGCCTCTAAGGCAAGTATATCCTTCCTTAGGTAAGGAGACAAAAACTATACACAGTACTCCAGGTGAGGTCTCACCAAAGCCCTGTACAATTGCAGCGAAACTTCCTTACTCTTGTATTCCAACCCCCTTGCAATAAAGGCCAACATACCATTTGCCTTCCTTATTGTTTCCTGTACCTGCATGTTAACTTTCTGTGCTTCATGTACAAGGACACCCAAATCCCTCTGAACACCAACATTTAATAGTTTCTCACCATTTAAAAAATATTCTGTTTTTCTATTCTTCCTACCAAAGTGAATAACCTCACATTTCCCTACATTATACTCCATCTGCCACCTTCTTGCCCACTCACTTAACCTGGCTATATCCCTTTGCAGACTCTTTGTGTCCTCCTCACAACTTACTTTCCCACCTAGCTTTGTATCATCAGCAAACTTGGATACATTACACTTGGTCGTTTCATCCAAATCATTAATATAGATTGTAAATAGCTGAGGCCCAAGCACTGATCCTTGCGGCACCCCACTAGTAACAGCCTGCCAGCCTGAAAATGACCCGTTTATTCCTACTCTCTGTTTCTGTCCATTAACCAATCCTCTATCCATGCTAATATATTACCCTCAACCTCATGAGCCCTTACCTTGTGTAACAACCTTTTATGTGGCACCTTATCGGATGTCTTTTGAAAATCCAAATATACTACATCCCCTGATTCCCTTTTATCTACCCTGTTAGTTACATCCTCAAAAACCTCTAGTAGATTTGTCAAACACGATTTCCCCTTCATAAAACCATGTTGACTCTGTCCAATCATATTATAATTTTCTAAGTGCCCCGTTACCACGTCCTTAATAATAGATTCCAGCATTTTCCCAACTACTGATGTCAGGCTAACTGGCCTGTAGTTCCGTTTTCTTTCTCCCTGCTTTCTTGAATAGCGTTTCCCATACCTGCCTGACTCGCAGTCACATCTTCCTGTCCCTGACCACTAACCAAATATAACTACTACCTAACCTAAGGGGTGTGACTGCCTCCTGGATCAAAGTATCCAGATAACTCTCCCCTTCCCTGATGCATCGTAATGTCTGCAGCTCGGACTGCAGCTCAACAACTCTGAGCCGGAGTTCCTTGAGTTGCAGACACTTACTGCACCAACTCCCACACGCTGCAGTTACGACACACCACCTGCCCTGCCATCCCTATCTAACCTTGTTTTATATATTTAGTTAGTTAAAGTTTTTATTCACTCGATATTTTTAGTTTCATTAACTAATTGGTCTATCGAGTTTAAGTTATTAATTTAATAAAGTAATAGCAAGTTATAGTTTCCCAGCTCTTAGTTTAAACCACTGCCCTAGCTTAGAGAGCAAAAAAAAGGGTAATACTCACCAAGCAATCGCCTACCTGCTATCCTGTGAGGTTACTCCTTGATTATCTTTTTGTTTGTTTTTGATTTCACACTTTTATGGGGAATGGTTCCTGGGCCACCCGCTCAGGTCCACTTTCTCGTGTTACTGCTGCCGCCCTCACTATGGCTTTATAGGGAATGGTTCCTAGGCCTCCCACTCAGGTCCACTCTCTCGTGCTCTAAGCAAGTTCTCCAGCCATGTGACACTGAATATCCAGCTTTTGTGTCTGAGTGAACTATAAAGGAAACTACAGGAGCAATCAACTGTGAAGGCTTCCACAATTCATTTGTGATCCAGCAGATTCCAAGCAGTAATCTCTTCATGGAAGTTGTAGATGCCAACTGTGAATGCACTATTGCACCAATTACAATGGACCCTATAGAAATAATGTATAATGAATCCCTGAAATGCGATCATCTCAGATCTCAAAAAAATCAGAAGACATCCGAATGCCTATCATCCATTCCATGCTGAAGAAAATGCAAGAGAATGTGGAGGTGTACTGGGCCTACGACCTCTGCTGCTACCTCTCAATGTCGCATTGTCTCAGAGGTGACAGAAACTCTAGTACTAGAATTTTGGGATGCTGAATTCATGGGAAGAATCATAAACTGAATGACACAGTGTATAGGAAATGCCAAGCAGTGGAAAAGCCACTTATACATTACAGAAAACATTAGAAACATAAATTGTTGATGGAACCATGCTGAAGATAAATATCAGATCAGAAGTAGGTACAAGATTTGCAACTTATGAAACATCTATACGGGTATTGTCATTATGGTAACCGTAAACTGTGAGACTAAAAATTCATTTTGCAGACATCATTGGTGATTAATTGTTTTGAGCCTTGCCTTATCCTTAAGAAATTGGACCTGTTTGTGTACCTGAATAAATAAATTATGTTTTGAAAACAGGAGGCTTGATGTAGCATGGAGTACCTTTTGTTGTATCAATTATTAATTCTGTGTTTCATAGATGTATCTTTTTTTATTTCTCTATATCATTTATACATGACTATAAAGGAAACTAGTTAGTAGTTGTTTCTGTTGACAGTCTGTTTACAGTGCTAAAATATTGTCAACTAGTAGTTGACAGAAATAGGTATGGAATGCAAAATCATCTTTTCTACAGATTTTTAAATTCAAAAAGAAATTATATAATTATCAAAACAACCAATGTTTTAAGCAAAATGCTCATTTGCTCAAATTAGCAATTTGTTGTTTTTTCGTGGGTCTTCATTTCCAAATACCTGAAGGTGGGAATATCGTAGCAAGAATTATTCTTAGTTAACCTTAAAAAGTGTTCTTTGCAGATTTCCGGATATGCCCAGTGATGCTGAATATTATAGAGTATTGGAGAAATGTTTGAATATGCGTAGCATATTTGATAATTCACGTTATTCTGAACGAAGAGAAACATTGTAAAAAAAGACTTACCTGCCGCAATCGGACCCCCACGATCGGCTGACCCCCACCCCCTTGATGGGAGAACCCCTGATGACCAAGAAACCCCCCAATGGCTGAGACCCCCCCCGAAGGCCGACACCCCCCCCCCGAAGGCCGACACCCCCCCCCCGATGGCCGACACCCCGCCCCGATGGCCGACACCCCGCCCCGATGGCCGACACCCCGCCCCGATGGCCGACACCCCTCCCCCCGATGGCCGACACCCCTCCCCCCGATGGCCGACACCCCGCCCCGATGGCCGACACCCCGCCCCGATGGCCGACACCCCGCCCCGATGGCCGACACCTCGCCCTCCGATGGCCGACCCCCTGCCCCTGATGGCCGAGACCCCCCCCGCCGATGGCCAACACCCTGCCCCCGATGGCCGACACCCCTCCCCCCGATGGCCGACACCCCTCCCCCCGATGGCCGAGGCACCCAGCCGATGGCCGAGACACCCCCGATGGCCGCGATTCCCCCCCTCCCACCCCCGGCTGTCCTCCACGGTCCACAATCTCTTCCTCCCCTCCCTCCTCTCCGATTCCCGGCTGCTTTCCCTCCTGACAGGCATCCAGCCTGTCAATCTGGCTGGCTATTACACGGGGCACCCAGAAGCAAAAATAATTACCTTGAATTGAGTTGCAGATTCCGACGCACTCAACTCACTTCCAGGTTATTCACGTGAATATCTACCCACCCACTGAGTTCCCGGCTACAGGTCAAAATCCGGCCCCACATCCATATAATTCAGACTTACTTCTGATTAACCATCTTTACTTATTGTCAGAGTAAGTCAATATGCTGTTTATTAGAATTTTAAGCATTATTGGTTTAGTGGTAAGTAAAGGCATTCATTGCTGTAAAACAGACTAAAGTGCCTTAACACCTACATGTTGGGATATTGACCCTATTACATTTTATTTTGCTGCAGGATATAAAAGAGTTGGAAACCAAGTACCAAGTATTATATTATTTCTGATATATTCCAAGCTATATGATTTTATATTTCATTACTTATTTACAGAGATAGGCTTTTTGTACACTTTCTTACTTCTCCATCTGTTTGAAATATTGTAGCTTTGTAAGATATTTATTTAATTCCTTAACTGTGAATACTAGTAAGAAAACATTAGAATCCAAGGAACTTTGAGTTACAGTTTGAACAGAAAAGTGTTTCCACAAAAAACAGCACAAAGGATTCTTTTATATTTTTCTCTTTTACTTTTTTTAAATTCAGCATTTCAGTTTACAGAGTTGAACCACATAAATGTTAACTTAGAAGTCAACTCCGATCTTCATCGTTTGTTCTCTGCTTGAGGACATTAGCAGGAAATGGTCACTCAGAGGACACAATGAGAGGAAACAGAGCGGCAGAGGTTTAACTGATAATATGTGATCCCAGATCACTGTTCAGAGGCAATCAGGACTCACTCCAGTGGATTAGTCCAAAACTTACTGTGAGATAAAGAACATGTCATGAGAAAGTCATCGGTGAAGTTAGACTCAGCTGGTGGCCAGAACCTACTCATCTTTCCAACGACAGATAGAGCAGCAAGAACAGCAGTCAAATGTTGACAGCCGAAATGCTGCTTTAGTCTTTAAGGCTGTAATTAGATGACATCCAAACACTATACTGATCGTAACAAAATGAAATCTGCAACACAAGGGCTTCTTTTAAATGCTTCAAGTTAGAGAAAAGCTCTAAAACCAACATTATTTTGAGTTTTGAATTTTCTCTACTGCTTTGCCATATTATACCTTTTTAACCATTACAGTACATCTTCAAGAATTATATGATGTTGTAATGTCAAATACTGCAAGTGGGATTAATAAACAAACCATCAAAATATGTTATTTTTAAAAGTTCAAACATGAGTTTACCAGTGTCACATTTATTGTTAAAAAGTTTTTTAAAGAAAGCACTAAAAGTCTTCTATAGGCATATAAATAGTAAACGGGTAGTAAGAGGAGGGGAGGGACCGATTAGGGACCATAAAGGAGATCTACGCAGGGAGGCAGAGGGCATGGCTGAGGTACTAAATGGGTGCTTTGCATTTGTCTTTACCAAGGAAGAAGAAGCTGCCAAAGCCACAACAAAAGAGGAGGTAATTGGAATACTGGATGGGCTAAAAATTGATAAAGAGGAGGTACTAGAAAGGCTGGCTGTACTTAAAGTAAATAAGTCACACGGTCCAGGTTGAATGCATCCTAGGTTGCTGAGGGAAGTAAGGGTGGAAATTGTAGAGGTACTGGCCATAATCTTCCAATCATCCTTAGATATGGGGGTGGTGCCAGAGGACTGGAGAATTGCAATGATAACATCCTTGTTCAAAGAAGTGTGTAAGAATAAACCCGGCAACTACAGGCCACTAAGTTTAACCTCGGTGATGGGGAAGCTTTTAGAAACGATAATCCGGGACAAAATTAATAGTCACTTGGGCAAGTGTGGATTAATAAAGGAAAGCCAGCACAGATTTGTTAAAGGCAAATCATGTTTAACTAACTTGATTGAGTTAAAACACTGATTCGGCCACAACTGGAGTGTTCTGGGCATTGCACTTTCGGAAGGATGTGAAGGCCTTAGAGAGGGTGCAGAAAATATTTACTAGAATGGTTCCAGGGATGAGGGACTTTAGTTGCATGGATTGACTGGAGAAGCTGGGGTTATTCTCCTTAGAGCAGAGAAGGCTGAGAGGAGATTTGATAGAATGTTCAAAATCATGACGGGTTTAGATAAAGTAAATAAAGAGAAACTGTTCCCATTGGTGGAAGGGTCGAGAACCAGAGGACACAAATTTAAGGTGATTGGCAAAAGAACCAAAGGCGATATGAGGAAAAGCTTTTTTATACAGCGAGTAGTTATGATATGGAATGTGCTGCCTGAAAGGGTGATGGAAACAGATTCAATCGTGGCTTTCAAAAAGGAATTGGATAAATACTTGAAGGGAAAAAAATTTGCAGGGCTATGGGGAAAGAGCAGGGAAATAGGACTAACTGAATTGCTCTTACAAAGAGCCGGTTCAGGCTTGATGGGCCGAATGGCCTCCTTTTGTGCTGTAACCATTCTATGATTCTACACCAGCAGTCTTCCAACCCCTCAACCACCTGCTATTCTTCATGTATAAGTTTCTACAGTGAACTGTGGAAGATGTCACAGCTCAGCTTAATGCCATACCCACTGATGTCTGAGCTCACTGCACTTTCCAGCAGGAGCTACTGGATGATGATTAAGAAAGGGACCCCTTGATGATTTTTACCCCACCTGGTGCAATTGTAAAGCCCTCACAGCTGTAAAATTGAAATTGGCTATCTCAGCACAGACTAGCGGTCAAAGCTGGGGCCTTGCTGGTCTCTATGGCTGAGTACCCACTGAGCCATGAGGGAGCCTGCATTGTAATGTTTATACACAATGTCTTTGGCCCAGACATTGCTCAGCCATTCCGGCAGATTTCAGCTGTAACTCGGAGTCTGGTGGAGAGGATGTGAACTCCACCAGTAAGTGAATACCCGGGTCCCAGACTAATGCTGGAGTTTCCTGTGACCTTGTTTGGAGGCGGACCGTCCACCTACCCAAAAAAGGCCACTGATGCGGAGGGGGCATAGCTGAGGGTTAGGACTTCCTACACTTGGAGTTCCCGCATCCTTGGCCTTAAAGGGACCGGCATAAGTCTGGAGGCAGGTACAGCAAGTAAGGAGGGGCACACTGGCCTCCTGATGGGCAGAAGTGGGCCCCCGTGGCTGTGGGGAGGGTCCAGACCAAGACTGCCAAAGAGGAGGTGAGGACATAAATCAGAGTGGTCCATTTGACACAGGTGCTGCTAGGAGCAGAGTTTGGCATTTCTGGGGGGAGGGGGTGGGGGGGGTCCCTGATAGCCCCACAACCCAGCCACCAGTATTGCATTTTGTGGCCTCCTGCGGCGTGCAGGAGCCCAAATCATGCATCTACTGAGATGGGCACCCTCTGGCCCCAAGCACATAAAGTGACCTTCCACTGACCCCACATACTCCAGCATAATTGCCGGGATCGCGTCTCCAAACAATTTCAGTCCTTTTTACATCTGTAGTTCAATAACTGACTGCACTTTATATGTAACAGTGGAAAAGTCTTAAAATTCTTCCTTTCGAAGAAGAATTCCTAGCCTAAATCTTGAGAGTTATACAATGAGGTATTTCACCCATTGCCAGCACATATTAAAAAATCACAGCCACGCTGCCCATTATCTTGTGTCCCTGATGGGTGGAAAGTTTTCCAATACGCTCTGGCAATTGGCGAGGCATCTCGCTGTTGTTGTCTTGTGATAGATTGATTTTATAACGTGCAGCATATTATGTAAAAATAAGATAATACTATCTTTTGCAATTCTTAAGTTCATGTTTGCATTTCTTCCTAACTCCATTTGATACTTTGGTATATGTTTAACATTTAATTATTTTCCTTTTTTCTCCATCTGTTAGAACATTGCTTCTGTTAATGCACTAACTCCTACAGGGAGTCTGCCTGCTCTCTGCTCAGCAGAATGGAGGATGTAGCCAGCCCTCGTAGCACTAGATCAGCACATAGATATTCATCAAGGAAAGGTACTATACAGAAGCCGGAAAAGTGAAACAAGACTCTGAGGAAACTGGTACTAGAGGATTTTATTTAACTACTGTATGACAAGTCCATCACACATCATTATTTATATGTCACTTTCCTGTCGATTGAAAGAGCTCTGACCTTAATCATTTGTGTCAACATGCACTTCCAATCATAAACTTTCACCAGTGCAAAGATTATTTTAAAGTAAAGATAGCGTACATGCTCAGTTGCTCGGCATGCATATTCGTGCTGTGCTTTCATTCTCGTTACAAAGTTGATTCTCTTTGCCAAGTTGTTTCCTGTTACATGTCAAACTGAACAAAATATTCCATTCAGACTGTCGCTACTTCAACACTATTACATTGTAAATACTTGAGTTTATTTACCTTGTGGTTTTGTTCCACTTTACCACGTCTCAGTGGTTAGTTATTGTAGTGTTATTCTTTCTGAATATGTTTTCAGTTCTTTGTTAACAAGGGCATGTGCACTATACTTGGAATTTGGAGATATTGCACCAGTAGATGTGTGTTTCATTTATTTTGCAATGGTGAAAACCCCATAATTTGTAAGCGAATTAATTATTACAAATTATTACAAATTATTACAACTCACAAACGCGAGTGAATTATTATGTCTTTTCCATAAAGTAATATAAAGAGAGTACTTGATCACTAGCAATGCGATGTTTTTTAAGAGATATAGAAATATTTTTAAACTTAAACTTGAGACACTGGCGGGGGATTTCAATTAATTCTAGTAGATAGATTTTCTTGAAATCGTTGGGAAAATGGCAGGCAGCACTCTGGCCACCCATATGATCCTGCTGAGATTTTTTTCATTCTCGGGATGTGGGCATTGCTGGCAAAGCCGGCATTTATTGCCCATCTCTAGTTACCCTCGAGAAGGGGGTGGTGGGCCTTCTTCTTGAACCAATGCAATCCATGTGGTGAAGGTTCTCCCTCAGTGCTGTTAGGTAGGGAGTTCCAGGATTTTGACCCAGCGATGATGAAGGAAGGGTGATATATGTTCATGTCAGGATGGTGTGGGACTTGGTGATGTTCCCATACACCTGCTGCCCTTGTCCTTCTAGGTGGTGGAGGTCATGGGTTTCAGAGCTGCTGCCAAAGTAGCTTTGACGAGTTGCTGAAGATCATCCTTTAGATCATACACACTGCCGCCATGATATGCTGATGGTGCAGGGAGTGGATGTTTAAGCTAGCGGATGAGGTGCCGATCAAGTGGACTTCTTGGTCCTGCATGGTGTGAAGCTTCTCGAGTGTTGGAGCAGCTTCACCCATCCAGGCAAGTTGGGAGTATTCCATCACACTCCTTACTTGTGCCTTGTAGCTTGTGGAGAGGCTTTGGGGGTCCAGAGGTGAGCCACTCGTCACAGAATACCAAGCCTCTGACCTGCTCTAGTAGCCAAAGCTGGTCCAATTGAGTTTCTGGCATTGGTAACACCACCAGGATATTGATGGTAAGGGACTCCGCGATGGTAATGCCATTCATTGAATGTCAAGGGGAGATGGTAATTGCCTGACACCTGTGTTGTTGGGGCCCATAGCCTTTACTGCATCCAGTGCATTCAGCCGTTTCTTTTTTTTTTTATTCGTTCACGGGATGTGGGCGTCGCTGGCAAGGCCAGCATTTATTGCCCATCCCTATTTGCCCTTGAGAAGATGGTGGTGAGCCGTCTTCTTGAACCGCTGCAGTCCGTGTGGTGACGGTTCTCCCACAGTGCTGTTAGGAAGGGAGTTCCAGGATTTTGACCCAGCGACGATGAAGGAACGGCGATATATTTCCAAGTCGGGATGGTGTGTGACTTGGAGGGGAACGTGCAGGTGGTGTTGTTCCCATGTACCTGCTGCTCTTGTCCTTCTAGGTGGTAGAGGTCGCGGGTTTGGGAGGTGCTGTCGAAGAAGCCTTGGCGAGTTGCTGCAGTGCATTCTGTGGATGGTGCACACTGCAGCCACAGTGCGCCGGTGGTGAAGGGAGTGAATGTTTAGGGTGGTGGATGGGGTGCCAATCAAGCGGGCTGCTTTATCTTGGATGGTGTCGAGCTTCTTGAGTGTTGTTGGAGCTGCACTCATCCAGGCAAGTGGAGAGTATTCCATCACACTCCTGACTTGTGCCTTGTAGATGGTGGAAAGGCTTTGGGGAGTCAGGAGGTGAGTCACTCGCCGCAGAATACCCAGCCTCTGACCTGCTCTCGTAGCCACAGTATTTATATGGCTGGTCCAGTTAAGTTTCTGGTCAATGGTGACCCCCAGGATGTTGATGGTGGGGGATTCGGCGATGGTAATGCCGTTGAATGTCAAGGGGAGGTGGTTAGACTCTCTCTTGTTGGAGATGGTCATTGCCTGGCACTTGTCTGGCGCGAATGTTACTTGCCACTTATGAGCCCAAGCCTGGATGTTGTCCAGGTCTTGCTGCATGCGGGCTCGGACTGCTTCATTATTTGAGGGGTTGCGAATGGAACTGAACACTGTGCAGTTTCTTGATGTCACTTGGAGTGAATTGAATTGGCTGAAGACGGGCATCTGTGATGGTGGGGACCTCATCCACTTGGCAGTTCAAGCTGAAGATTGTTCCAAGTGCTTCAGCCTTGTCTTTTGCACTCACATGCTGGGCTCTGCCATCATTGAGGATGGGGATGTTCACAGAGCCTCCTCCTCCCGTTAATTGCTTAATTGTCCACCACCATTCATGATTAGATGTGGCAGAACTGCAAAGCTTTGACCTGATCCATTGGTTGTGGGATCACTTAGCTCTGTCTCTAGCAGGCTGCTTCCACTGTATAGCATCCATGTAGTCCTGTGTTGTAGCTTCACCAGGTTGGCACCTCATTTTCAGGTACGCCTGATGTTGCTCCCAGCATGCTCTTCTACACCTCACATTGAACCAGGGTTGGTCATCTGGATTGATGGTGATGAAGAAGTGAGGGATATGCAGGGCCGTGAGGTTACAGATTGTGCTGGAATACAATTCTGCTGCTGCTGATGGCCCACAGCGCCTCATGGATGCCCAGTTTTGAGTTGCTAGATCTGTTCTTAATCTCTCCCACTCAGCATGATGGTAGTGCCACAAGACACAATCTGACCACATTTTTCTGGGAGCGGGGCAGGGGGAGGATTCATTGAGTATGCAGGGCAGGATTGAATTGAGAATCCTGCTCCTGACAGAGTCTCCACTGCTGGGAGGAAGAGAAATTGAGGCTAGCTGCAGCAGTTAAAAGGTGGCAGCAGCTGGAATGACCAGCAGCACAGCAGGTGACTCAGAAGTGGAAGACAGAGAGAAAGAGAGAGAGAGATTGCTGGAGCTGCACCTGAAGGCAGAAAAGGGATGGCAGAAAGAAGAGCACATTCTGGGGGATCTGCAATGACTAAGGCCCCGAGATTCTCAGAGGTTGCAGTAGAGATAATGCTGGCAGAGATCAGGGCCAGAAAACAAAGGCTCTTTGGCACCCATGGAATTATGCTTCAGAAAAGGAGGCAGTCTGCAGGGAAATGGCACTGGCAGAAACATTTTAATTACCTCACCAAGGTAAGTAAAGGCTTGAGTGTCCTCGCTGATGCTGATATACAGCTGGAAGCATGACACACCTCCACACCATCCAGGACCGCAAATTTGTAAAAGAAAAAATGAGACCCTTAATAGGCATAAGAGACCTCACCATCTCCCTCATGACTACACCTTCTGTCTACCATTCTACCATTCTATATCACATTTCCTGCAATGTATAAGTGAGAAGTGAAGAGACTGCTGCATTGCCTGCACCTGACAGCATGTTCACAAGGGAATGTCTATCGACAACTGGGTGAAAAGACATTGTGAATTAATCTCCAGAATGTCTAAATCTTTGTGTTCTTTACAAAGGAGAAATATGTGCCATGTTTGGAGGAATGGCTAGTATTTGGTCTCTCAATTAAACCTTAGGAAAAAGCTCTCCAAATTCCTGGGCATGAGGGAGATGGAAAAGTTGGTGGAGAGCTATCAGGTTCAGGTCAGTAATGGGATGCAGCACTTACACAGCTGTGCGTTTTTTGCTATATGCAGACATTCTAATGACTTTAAAGGCCTCCTGTCATTACTCAGTAACATCTTCGCATTCACAACTCAGAGAGCACCTGAAATGAATGTCCATTTTGTCCCTCCCAAATGCTGAACACTTATATAAATAATCATTTGATGAGCAGCCTAGCAGCTGCAGAGGGACCCTTCCTCTACCTGTTTCACCCATTCTGTCATGGCACCTTACTTATTCAAGCACCAAACCAGATACACCCTCTCAGGAGGAGGGCACTATTGAGACAGAGGGGATATCACTGGGTGAATCAGAGCACCAGTTAGCAGGAGGAGCTGGGAATGATGAGGATACAGGTGTCTTGCCCTAGAGGAGCAGAAGTTACTCCCCTCAGCCAAGTAGCCTAAGGACCAAGATCTCAAGGGCCCAGTCATTAAAAGATCTATGATTCAGGAGCATAGATCTCATGTGTTGGTAGTGGAGACATTGGCCCTTCATGTTGCAGATGGTAAATAAATTGGAGGAGACCACAACCCACATTTGCAACACAATGCAAGAGGTATGGCATGATGTGAGGGACATGCTGGTGACTGGCATTCCAGGAGATCAATGTGGCCTCAAGACATCTGATGCTGTGTCTAGGGCTAGTGTTGCAAGAGATGGTTGGCTGCTCCTTCAGTACAAGAGGCTCTTGGGATTGAGGTGGCCCTCAGCTAATGACAACTGAATTCTGGGAAGGACTGCTGTGGCTTGCCTGACCCTGCTTCCCACATGGTGTCTGAGTAGCCTCTGAAGAGCTACATTCAAGGCCTAGGGCTACAACCTGAGAAACAGCAGCATCATGTTGGTTAACTTCAGCTGTGCCACTGATACTGGGCTCAGGTCCAGGGTGGCCACTAATTAGCAGGATAGAAGATCTAATGATTTTCACCAGATCCTGAAAGCCCTGAAAGAGGATGTCCCCCGTAAACAAAGCCCTAATTGTCTGAAAGCTGGTATTCATAGCTGTCTCAAGCCTATCCATCAAAGCCTGCACAGCTGCAGTTTGTGCTTCCATTTTAAAGGGACAACTTTAATGTGTGTGTGTGTTTGTTGGGGGTGGGGGGGGGGGAAGAGGTGGAATGAAGCTGCCACATGCTCCACTGATCTTTGCAACAAAGAAAAAAGTTCCCTGATGTTGCTGTAAATGTGGGCAATGGACCAAATCTAGACTCCTGTCATCTGCTGCACATCTTGGGAGAGCTACGTGAATGCCTACATATAAGTGCGATGTTCATCGGATAGCCTTCTTTTCATAGCAGGACCCCCTTAGTCCACTATCTCCTCAAGGGAGGGCATCTCTGCAGCCTCGAATGATACATAGCCGAATCCTCAGCCAATCCCCACTCCTCCAGCTCCCTCATGCTCAGTGAGTCACCCCGTGTAATATCCTCATCTCCACTATCTAGATTCCCTCGGGAGAAAGTGCCTGAGCTAGTGCTGGGATAGATAAGGCAGGTGATGAAGGTGGTGTGATGGGGATAGAGGGGTAGGGGTGCCAGAGATGCAAGGGGTTGAATGGTCATCATCATTCTTGTCCTCAGTATCATAATCTCACAATAAGCAATGATTTCCTTCTACCTCCTCATTAAAATCACCCGGTCCTCAACATTATTATCATCATTATTTCCTCCATCCTCCTCTTCTGCAGCCCCCTTGCTCTATGGGACCTGTGGAACAAGAGTATGGGTGTGCAGCCTGGAGTTTTATGGCAGTTTGGTTCTTTACAGTGCTGTAGCAGGAATAGGTACTGCTTACCACCCATTCAACTGCAGCAGACCCACTGACTTGCCACTGCTGTGTTCCAAAGCTGTTTGATCTTCACTGGAGTTCGATAGCCTAGTCCTTGTAGTCTGTCAGCTTCTTTGTGTCAGGGATCCCCTCGATAGTGGCCTTCCTCTCCCGGGCATTGTGTGCCAGCTTCTCCTGGAACAACATTAACAGCAGTAGGTGATGGTAGACAATTGAAGGAATCTCCCAGGCGGCAGCAGAAAGCTGAAGTAACAGGGAGGGCTAGAAGGACCTGTAACTTGAGAGGTTGGAGTTGAAGAGGCTGCATGGAAGAAGGGCTAGTGAGGGGACTTCCAAACATTGGTTGCAGCTGGAAGAGCTAGAGAACAGTTGAACAGTGCACAGTTGAACAGTTGAACATGTGAATGAAAATTCATCATTCCATTGAAGAAGTGAGGGTGATCAGTCAAGAGGGTCCAATGTTGCCAAAATGAAAATGGGAAGATGACCACTGCCGCCTTCGTCAGGTCATTAAACCTCTTGTGGCACTAGTCTGCTGTCATGGGGGTTAGAGAGGTGGCACTCAGCACTACCGCCATCTGCCTCCATTGCATAGTTCTGCAGATCACTTTGGATGGTCTTCTTCCCTGCGAGCCCAGAATAATTTCTGTCCTCTGAAGGATCTCAATGAGGGGAATCTGTAGATCAGCATCTGCAAAATTCTGGGCTCAACTCCTTCTGCTACCACTTGCCTGAGGCCTTCCTTGCGAGTATGAAGTAGAAGCCGTGACAAAGTCTAGAGAAGACACAAAGGAATCCTTTGGTTAAAAAATCAATGCAGTAGAACATTAGGAACATTGAAACATAGGAACAGGAGTAAGCCATTTAGCCCCTCGAGTCTGTTACACCATTCAATGAGATCATGGCTGATTTATGACCAAACTCCTTAGCCCCATATCCCTTAATACCTTTGGTTAACAAAAATCTATCAATCTCAGATTTAAAATTATCAATTGAGCTAGCATCAACTGCAGTTTGCGGAAGAGAGTTCCAAACTTCTACCACCCTTTGCATATAGAAGTGTTTCCTAACTTCACTCCTGAAAGCCCTGGCTCTAATTTTTAGGCTTTGTTTCCTATTCCTAGACTCCCCAATCAGCATTCTAACAAGAGTTGGAGCAGAAATCATACACCACAACACAAACCACTTACCTGCTGTTCCTCCAGGAACTGCTGGCACCTTAAGTTGCTGCGGAAGTACAGTGACCCATGTCAGTGTAACTGAAGCACAAACAATGTGATTTTTTGGGCCCTGTGACTGTATAATCTGGCTTGTAAGCACAGAAGGATATATGCACTAAAATGCAAGATAATTTTTTTTAAAATCTTGTATAGTTTTCTACTTATGCAACAAATAAATACTCCCCTTTTCTGGATGGAAAGTTTACTGTTGTTGTAGTTGTGTAACTACACTCCTAAGTTTCATATCTGACTCAATGTAGGTGAAATTCAATTTCGGCAGAGGCGCAAATTGGGTGTTCATTGGAAAGGAAAAATCGGATGGGGTGAATTAACGGGCGGCAGATGTGTTACCGCCCGTTTTGCGCCCATGTCGAAGTTGAATTTCACCCCCAATACCTACAGTGATTTATTCTAAACTTAGGTGCAGCATCAAAGTTACTGTTTTAAATGACAGTTTGGTTTGATGATAGTGGCCTTGTAATGGGAAAGAGTTAATTGCACATAGAATATAGAGGCTATTTTATGGTCAGCAGCACATTATGACAAATATTATCATAAACAAGGTTTAAGTGAAACTCGCAATCAACAGTTCCTTTATTTTTATACAACTTAAGTGGCCCAGAATAACATGTCATAGATGTCTCCCATATGTGGAATACAGAATTTATTCCATGTATGTGAGACAACAACCTGACCAGAACGACTTTTCCGTGAGGCACCAGCAGTTTAAAAATAAATCAAACAGCTGTGCTTGCTCTCAGCATCAATGAGAACCAGCTGTAGCCATGGCAACTCTCTCACCATGACTACCACTAAGTATTGTGGAATGTCAGCTGTGCAAGAAAATAACTCACTGATGCCTGGCGCCACAAACAAAAACTCTCCACTGGCTGAGTCTGCAGAGTACCCAGTTTTTCTGGGTTTAGCCAGGTCCATAATACCTCCGAATTTCTGACTCCGATTGAAATTAACTGCTCTGCACCCCTTTCTATAACACGAGTGAATTAACTGCTGTGCCCCTTTCTATAACACTGGTGAATTAATGCTGTGCCCCTTTCTATAACACTAGTGAATTAACTGCTCTGCCCCTTTCTATAACACTAGTGAATTAACTGCTCTGCCCCTTTCTATAACACTGGTGAATTAATGCTGTGCCCCTTTCTATAACACTAGTGAATTAACTGCTCTGCCCCTTTCTATAACACTGGTGAATTAATGCTGTGCCCCTTTCTATAACACTGGTGAATTAACTGCTCTGCCCCTTTCTATAACACTGGTGAATTAACTGCTCTGCCCCTTTCTATAACACTGGTGAATTAACTGCTCTGCCCCTTTCTATAACACTGGTGAATTAACTGCTCTGCCCCTTTCTATAACACTGGTAAATTAACTGCTCTGCCCCTTTCTATAACACTGGTGAATTAACTGCTGTGCCCCTTTCTATCACACTGGTGAATTAACTGCTCTGCCCCTTTCTATAACACTGGTGAATTAACTGCTCTGCCCCTTTCTATAACACTGGTGAATTAACTGCTCTGCCCCTTTCTATCACACTGGTGAATTAACTGCTCTGCCCCTTTCTATCACACTGGTGAATTAACTGCTCTGCCCCTTTCTATAACACTGGTGAATTAATTGCTCTGCCTCTTTCTATAACACTGGTGAATTAACTGCTCTGCCCCTTTCTATCACACTGGTGAATTAACTGCTCTGCCCCTTTCTATAACACTGGTGAATTAATTGCTCTGCCCCTTTCTATAACACGAGTGAATTAACTGCTCTGCCCCTTTCTATAACACTGGTGAATTAATTGCTCTGTGCCCCTTTCTATAACATTGGTGCAATCAAGGGAGGAGAACCTGTGAGGCAAATCAGTCTATAAGGTAAGTTATGTATTTGTGGCTATTTTTTTCAAGAAAACATCAGGGAATACTTTGAACAGAAAGTACTGTCCACAGACTTTATTTCCCCTTTAAACAGCTAACAACAAACACCACCTAAGTAAAATAGATGTCTAACAAACTTGTCCACTTTCAAGACTAATTCCTAACAAGTTGCACATGGCCACGCTCTTGCACACGTGCATTGTGTGCACACATGTATGCACATGCACAACACATAGTCAAGTTACGCACATGTGAACATGCACAAACATACTGCATTACTGCATCTTTTGAGTGACAATCAGCAAGTGAAACGAATGCAAGCATAATGATGACACTGCCCCTAAGCATTCTGGGATTGTTACAAGCTACCCCACATGACACAATACTCGACCCAAACAATGTTTGTAGCAGTTTCTTCTTAATAGTTAATGATATCACACAAATATATTGTACATATGTTATATATTTTAAGATAATTGACAAAAGAGCCAGTCGGGAGATGCAGAGAATATTTTTTACATAGCAAGTTATTATCTATGATTCTGTGAAGTTATTATGATCTGCATGCATTACCTAAAAGGGTGATGGAAGCAGATTCAATAGTAACTTTCAAAAGGGAATTGGATATATACTTGAAAAGGAAAATTTTGCAGTGTTATGAAGAAAAAGCAGAGGAATGGGACTAATTCGATAGCTGTTTCAAAGAGCTAGCACATGCACAATGGGCCAAATGGCCTCCTTCTGTGTTGTATGATTCTACGAAAATTAGATTGTTCAGTACCATGCTTATTCCACTCCTAAAGGAGACCTGTCAAACTCACTTGTGGAACATGTCGCTTCATATGGATTCTGTAATTTTTTTGGATGAAGTTTCTGACATTACTTTTCTTAAAGTGTTTGACAAAGTAAATAGTTAATTTAAATTCAGTGAATTAAACTGTTTACCTCATGGATTTATGGAATTCTGTTAATGATAATGTGTTTAGGAACTCCATGTGTGCTGTCTAATTCTGTGTACTTTCAAGGTTGACCCACTTTGTGTGTAAATCCATACAGACCAGATTATGGCAATCACACCTATCTATATTATGTCTAAATTGTGGATGTTATATTATGCCTGATAGCACTACAGTGCCACTTTTAGATTGCTTTCACCACTCTTTTCTGTTAGTACAGTTAGTAATTTTTAATTACATGATTTGTGTCAGGGTTATAAAATCAAACATTGGGGGTGAACTTTGACCCCGGCAGTAGCGCAAAATGGGCGATAGTGAATTGGCAGCCAGTTTTATGTCCTGTCCAATTTTCTTTTCCAAGCAGGTGAGGTATTAAGTGGGCTGCCTATTCGCTATCACCTGTTTCACGCTACAGCCAAAATCGAATTTCACCCCCATTGCCATTTGAAGGCACTTTAGGAATACCAAGCCTTAATCTCCGATTAATACAGCCTGTGACTGTCAGTTCCTCTGCCTGATGTGACAGCTACTTTGATTTCAAAGCTTTTCACCAGCTTTCATACAGTTTTGAGATTGTAACAAACTGGTGCAGAGCCTGTAGGGAAAATTGCAATACATGTGCTGCTGAGCTTGTGTAGAGGAATTCTGAAAGGCAACCAAAGTTGCTTCTCATCTATTTTGAGTATTCACTCTAGTAGTTAATGGTAGGTCTTTTAACATTTTGGGCCTGATATGACAGGTCTCTTGGTTAAGTGGTTTGACTGTTGACAGTGAATAATGGTGACCTTACTTACGAAATGGTTACCAGCGCCAGTATGACTGTTCTCTCGGTTTCCCGAGTCTTATGCCTAAATCGCAAAAATTTTGTGACATAATGAAGTAGACAGAATTCTTCTCTAATTCAATAATAGTCTCTGACCATAGGCAAAATTTTGCAATACCATGTAAAGCTAGTGAGTAATTTAGATAACAGAATTAGTCAGGAGTTTACCTACCTTCAACACAGCCTATCCTCTTTTAAACAAGCTGCCCCTTCCTGGAGCTCCCATTGCTGACTTGGGCTGTCATTTGCTATGTTTTTAGGTCCACTGCATATGTGTGATCTTTCTTAGTGCTCCTCAATATTGGCTTTTGCCCCTCAGAGATATAATTGGCACCAGCGGTGAGCTCAAAAGATGTAGGGGGCAAGAAGCTAATCAGGTCATGGAGCAAAATTAACAAAAATAGCAGGGCTAAAAAGAAAAAGAACAAAAACGCAATGGAGGAAAAGTTGAATATTTAAAAAGAATCAAAGGAAGAAGTAGTCACTGGGGGGGGGGGAAAGTGAAAAATACAGTTGTGAGAATATAAAGCCAAAAATCAGCAAAACGGAAACAGAGTCATTAAGGAACACATGAGAGAAATTTTCTGCTCTGGTTACTCTGTGTAGTGAAATCATAAACACCTTTGTTTAGAATTTACAATGATGCTGAACTTAAGCAACCAGAGTAATTATTTTCCCAGCAAGAGTAGTGAGCAGGAGACTGGAATGATAAATATAAGGATGCACTTTCCTATTGATCAAAAGCAGTTTTAAAAAATAGAAAAGAACATGCATTTGTGTAGCACCTTATCATGTCCTCAGGATGTCCCAAAGTCCTACAGAACCAATGAATTACTTTCAAAGTGCAGTCACTGTTATTCTGTCGGCAGACATAGCAGCCAAATTGCACACAAAGGTCCCACAGATAGCAAATAAAATTGAATGGCCAGTTAATCTGGTCATTAAGTTAAGACTTTTAATTCTATAGACTAGTAGCTCTCCTGTTCATGGGTCCTGTTCAGGACCCTGCCCTGTACTGAGGTCCTAGAACTTTGGTTCCCACCCACTCTGAAGCAGCACACCTGCCATGGCTCCATCTCAGAAGGCAGTGAATAAGCAGAAAGCAGGTGGAAAAGCTACCAATGAAGAGGCAGCAAAAAGCTACCAATAAACAACTAGTAAAGAGGAGAAAGAAAACTAATGAAATCGATCAAAATATTTTTTGGAAAGATTTTTAGCCATCAATCACCTCTGATGTAATACCAAAATTTAAATTCTAATGTATTAAACATATAAAAAACTAATAATTCACAAAATATTAACATTTAACATTAGAATTGTCTTTTTTGTGTTTGAAATAATCAGCAGCAATGTTTATCTCTATAAGCATGCCCCTCTCTGCGAGGCCTGGTGATTCTGAAGCTAGCAACATCTTTTTTGGTGATATGAAGGTTCAATCAGGTTGAGGACTACAACTCCTAGAATGCGTCAGTGTCAATGTGCATGTCATTCTGATGGACCACAATTCCCAGAATGCACATTAAGGCTGCCACCACCTGCTCAAATGAGGAGGAGGAGCTTACAAATAGGAAGTTGTGGTTCACTCTGTGAATGGTCAGTCCAGCATATGAATCAATACAAAATTCTGCTGCTTTTAAAGATAAATCTTGATTTTTCTGATTGGACAAATAAAACAGTTTTCTCTAAGATATGGTCTTTTCCTTGGAAACCAGATCCAGCGGAAAAAATATCTCATAACAGCTGTCATCACAGATTTCCACGCCTTCCTCGCTATTAAGTATGTTCTTTAGTGTTCTGGTTTAAAGTTAACAGTTACCTGAAGAAAAATTATGAACAAGCCTCTACTTCTCTAGAGGCTCTATGGGGTAAAAATTGGATGCAGAACAGGCATGATGAGGGCCAATTTCAAGCACCAACGTTCTGTGCTCCAAGGGTGCCTGAAAGACATGGGACCCAATTTTGGGTTGGACGATTTTTTAAGCGCACCTGGCAATTTACATTTGTAAATGAGGGGCCTAATGTCTGCTTTAGGACCCTTTTGCCAAATCGGGCCTGTTCAGGATTCTTTGGCGGCTACTCCAACAAAACATCTGTTCCAAAAAATTATTTCTGTGGAGCCAGGAGTAGCAGGAGTGCTGTCCCAAGTCCATAATATCCCGATTGCCCTCCCCGCACCCTCCCCCCGATCCGTTGCTGCTCCACTCCCTCCTCCTGGGATTTCCTTTGGGTTGCTTCTGGGGAGGCAAGCGGTCCGAAATTCATCTATTTCAAATGGGCGAACAGCCTGTGGAGATGTGACAGGCGCCAGGAGTTCACCCAAATAATATTAATGAGGCCCAATTTCAGGCCTGCCTTGTACTTCCTGGTTGTGGCTCCTATTTCAGGACCAAAAACGGGTTGAATGGAATTTCCACCCCCTGTGACATTAAAGTTAAAATTCTTGCTCTCCCCCCCCCCCCCATCCCGCCCCCACTTGCCAGCTTGAAATGAGACCATGTTAAATATCAGAACCCCACTCCAGATCCCAGAGTACCTGTGAGAAATGCAATTGAAGATCAACTACTATTTATTCAATACAAACTGCCCTATGGTGAATAATTTATTTTATCTTGCAAATGTTGTACAGTGTAATGTTTTATGTGTGTGCAAGGCGCACACAAAGGGGATGATTTTAGGAGGCAAATGCGGGTACGTTGGGGGCGGTGGGTTCTGAAAATCACGCAAATCCGGTTTGGGTTCGGAAGCCGGCTCCAACCCGCCAGCTTCTGAGTTTCCCAGGGACCCACCTGTGTGCGCATGGGCGACCCGAAACCGGAAGTCCCGTCGGCAATTAAAGCCTGCGGGATGACAGTTAAAGAGCCAAATGTACCTCATTGATGTACTTAAGGCACTTTACCTGTGACAGATTAAGTAGTTAGAAAGATTTTTAACTTACCTGGGTGGCTTGCCCACCGCTTTTGATTCACGCCTGGTGAAACCAGACATGAAGGGCCGGATCAGGGAACAAGTAACAAAATAAATTCAATAAAAAAACATGCAATGAAGTGAAAACACTAAATGCACCTACCTTTGAAACCTGCTCCGACGTCCGATGTCTCCCGCTCCGATGTTCCCCTCTTCACCCTCCCAACGTCCCCCCGATCTCACCCTCCCGATCTCCCCCCAATGTCCCCCCCCGATGTCCCCCCGATCTCCCCCCAGTGTCCCCCCGATGTCCCCCCGATCTCACCCTCCCAATCTCCCCCCAATGTCCCCCCGATGTCCCTCCGATTTCACCTTCCCGATCTTCCCCAATGCCCCCCGATGTCCCCTCCCTTTCTCCCCCTCACCCTCCCGATCTTCTCCTCTCGCCCAACCCCCGATCTTCCAGCCCAGCACCGGATCTTCCACTCTCCCCACCCCGGTCTTCCAGCCCAGCGACGGATGACGTCTGGCTCTCTCTCTTCCCCCCCCCCCAGCACTGCAGCTCCTGATGGCAACCAGCCTGTCAATCAGGCTAGCTGCCGGGCGCAAAACCCGGAGAGCACGTTAACCACTATCAATCAACGTGCGATTGCATCAGAAACAGTAAGTTTGGTACATGCGGGTTTGCCACGCGCCCAATTGCGCCCCCCCCACCACCACCGCTGCCATCCCACCTCCCCACTAATATAGGGTCCAAAGGACCTGTACACATTATCTGGCATGAGCCAGACATTTCTAGTTTGGCACAGGAGATTCCCTTAACTGCAATGAAATATCCTCACACCTCCAGTTCACCCCATTCCTCCTCTGAAAAAAGTGATGGCAGCACCTCAGGCCAAAGTGCCTCATTGCTTTCCTCTTCCAGGGTTGGCCAAATCCTGCGGTTCATATATGGCAACTTGACTAATAGCAGACATTTATATAAACAACTTCAATTACAATTAATTGATACACCTACCAAATAGTAGCCAGAATTGCTATTTTTGCAATACGCTGTTGCTGCCATTTTAAACCCATAACACGAGAGCTCCATTCAGACCAAATGGCTGTTTCATTGCAAGTAACTTTGTAGTTTATGGATGTTGGTAAGCTGTTAATAAAAGTTACAGCATCAAGGTCACTTGTCATGCACCGTGAGCTCCCAATAGGACTTCTGCTGCCAAGAGGGAGTCCATCAGTGTGGGGTGCAAAATTCCAGTGATGCTGCAGCAGGGATGTTGCAACAACATCAGAAGAGGTGGCAAGGGCACTTAAAGAGGTAGAAGTGCCCCTAAGATCCAAGTGCATGTCCCACTGAAGCCCTCGGCTAAGACCAAGATCTACAACAGATAAGTTGCTGAGGCCAAACTGGAGGGAGAGGAGGCAATTACAAGGTCATTTCCCTCCATTGGGAGAACTCAGAGATTTTACAGTCATTTTTCAGGATCTATCGTCATCTTCTACATGGCGGTCCTGGGAAGTGGCAGTAAGTAGGGCAGATGGGACGGAAATCCTTCTGGGATCTGGGCCCCACTCCCCCATCATTTGCATGTGATGGGCGGGGAAGGAATGGCTGGTAATAGTCCCAGTGAGGTCTTGGCGGGGGTGGAGAGCAGTCCCAGTCAGGTCAATGAGATGGCAGAATGCCTCACCGCCTGAAAATTCCCTCATTCTCCACTGCTACCTCTCCCAATTTTAGGTAGGTCATGGAGGAGAATGTTCCCTCTGTAGGTTGACAAAATGGCTTGCTTGCTTTTCTTTCTGTGGCCTATGTAATTTGTAAAGTTTGATTGATACAAGGGACCAGAGATATATTACATAAACAGCCTATTTTATACAATGAGCACTGAAGAACACATCAGTAGCAAATAACATTTACTTATGTTATGTGGGAGTCAGTTTCAGATCTTCATAAAGCTATTATCATAGATGCTTACTGAATGAAAATGTAGGATACAGTCTGACTGCAATCTACCAAATTTGAAATTCAATTTTTAAATTAATATCCAAATGTGTAAAGAATTACAACAGAGAAAAATAAAATTCTGTACATTATAATGCTGTGGTCCAAAAGAAAATCTATTTTCAGGGTTTCCAGTGAAAGCAATTTGAAATGACTGTCAGTAACCGACTAATGAGTTTATGCATACAACAATGACTACACTTCAAAAGTATTTCATTGGCTGTAAAGAGCTTTGGGATGTCCTGTGGTTATGATTGGCATTATATAAATGCAAGTTCTTTCTTTCTTTGCAATCTCTAATTTAAATAGTACAGTATTGCTACCGTATAAAGTGCAAAAGTACATAACTCAACATCCTCAAAGGTATAGCAACAAATAATTAATAGAATTAAATAGCACACTCCCAAATTAACTTTATAAACTACATGACACAAGAGGCTGGAAATTACTGTTTTATATATTTGATATTAACATGTGAGCACTTAACACATTTGTATGGTATTCCTCTGCATGCAATTTTCAGGTAAGTGCTAGTGTTAATGCTTCTGCTAAAATAGTGAACAGAGGAACATCATAGGAATGCATTAAGCATTCATTTCCTAATATTGCAACCTATAATCTGTAGACCAAGGAAGGCTAACTTAATTCTGCTGGTAGTAATCTCCGCTCTGAGTCAGAAAGTTTTGGGTATAAACCACAGTACAGAATTGAGCACATAATCTAGGTTGATATCTCAGTGCTGTACTGAGGGAGTGCTGTATTGTTGGAGCTGCTGTCATTCAAATGAGCGATTAAACCAAGGATCTATCTGCCTGCTCAGGTAGATATAATGAACCCATGGGATTATTTCAAAGAAGAGCAGGGAGTTCTTCTGGTCAACATTAATCCCTCAACCAACACCGCCAAAAACAGGTAACTTGCTCATTGATTCTTTCACTTCTGATGAAAGATCATCAACCTGAAACATTAACTTTGATTCTCTCTCCACAGATGCTGCCTGACCCACTGAGTGTTTCCAACATTTTCTGTTTTTATTTAATTGATTCAATTGTTGTTTGTGGAACCTTGCCACATTTGCCTACATAACAACAGCGACTGCACTTCCAAAGTAATTCATTGGTTGCGAAGCATTTTTGGATGTCCTAAGGATGTAAAAGGTGTTATATAACTGTAAGTACATTCTTTCATCTTTCTTACAAACGATATTAGAGATAGGAAGACTCAGGCAGATAAAAGTGCCACGCCTGTGACGTGCTACACTAAAAAATGCAGGTAATAGACTTAGAGCCATCTCTTAACACAGGTAGTACATCAAGATTTTTTTCATTTTGACATACAAACTAGCTTTTCAACTATGAAAAATGGAACTTGACAAAGTGATAATTTTTTTATTTAACAACCACCAATACAAAAGTTAAGTAAAACATTTTTTTTACTATTAAAAAAAATGCCAGTAAATGATATAATTCTATTGCAGACTTTATATGGTATCACCATATGGGAGCCTCCACAAAATTATCACAAGAATGGAGTCACATATCAGATATTGTGGCACTCAAGGCTATCCAGGCAGTCCTGCAAACCTGTGTCAGCATATTGACCATAATACTAGCCTACCTAGCTGGTTAGCCTCAGCAGATCCTGTACTATAACACAAAGCTATTAACAACTATGATGCTGATTGAAGCAGCCATTATATTCTCTGTAACCTGAGATCACAAGCTACTCTACACCAACTGCTGTCTCAATATGTAAAGGCAAGGGGTTAACGGGGTAACTGCTGACCTTTTTTGGCTGATGCACCCTTTCTATGGTTCAGATGATGAGCCACTGCCTTTAAGAAAGAAATGGAGCAAAGGGATATGATTGTAGCAGTATTTGATTAATCCCACCAAAAGTCCAAACATCGGGTTTTTGATTGTTAAAGTTGATTGGATTTTGTCTTACTTAATTAGGCTGGAAAAGGTGATGAAAAAGTAGGAATGTAAAGTTCAACCCTACTTGTCACAATCAACAGTAGTGTTGTGTAAAGGTTTTATCTGCTCTGTGATGGGTTATTGTAGCCTACTTAGGAAAATCCAAAGCCAATTAAGATCATAGGAGTGGATGTGAATAATTTATTCCATGCCAGCATCTTTCATCATCCAGCATCTTTCGGAGTTATGTGGCTGGGCTGGCAGTCTACCATAAAGTTATGTTGGAAGCAGCAACACGGCCGTGACTAATACTTAAGCCAGACATCCATACTTGTGCCAGAAACACAAGAGTTGTTGTAACTGCGTTCAGCATTCTATATTAATATACAGAGATTGCATATAATCCCAACAACAAAGCTTCACACACAACTTCTCTTACATTTAGATTACACTCCCAGACAAAGTCATTGCCAGCAACTTTGTCCTTCATTTCCAATAATTCGAATAAAATTAACCATGGCTTGCCAAACCAGAACTGAGGCAATGCTCGGGAACCTTAAAGGAACATCACAGATACGTACATGGAAAAATATGTCTATTATTAACCTGGTGACATGCTTCAGTCAAAGTTTCAAACTGGTTTACAATAACCTATGTTTCTGTCGAGAGGGGAAATAATTGGAGTCCTAAGGTCATTGCAAAAATGTACATATATTAAACAATGTGTTGGATAAACTAAAGGCCCAATAAGTAATCTGAGAGAAATGCAAAGGAACGAGACATTATTTTATGTTATATCATCTTTTTTGATAACATGTGTATCTATATATATATGGACACTACTGGAAAACTGGATTCACATGTAATCCAAAGGGAAATATTCTACCACTACTGCCATTACACATGCCAGCATTAGTTGCTTTATTATACATGTGGGAACAATTGTAATCAAAAAGGATGTCTGTTGCATTGACTGTTGACAGACATTGTTACACTGGCGTTTGAGAAAAGTTTTGCAAAATCACATGAATTAACACATTTAATATATGTGAGCAATCCGTTCCAACTCAATTGCCAATTTTGTTCCATTGTAGGTGATAATGAACTCTGAAACAATTTATTTTAAGTCAGTTTGCTTTGATGCTTGAACAAAACTTTTTTTGTAAAACTCCATTTACAATAGAAAATGCTGGATGTCCAAAGTAGACAACAAAGATCGGATTTTGATTCTGTGAACTATGCTCTGTACATTGTTCCAGAATTGATTGGCAGTAATTGTCCTTTACGCATCATGCAGTTAAAGGTCAGTGATACATATTAAAATATTTATTGAGTGACATTCTAAATTGACCTTTACAGTGATGTGAATACTGCATTGTTTAATAGGTCAAACATCATATCAAACATCACTCACATCCACTTCCAACATGTGGCTCCTCATTGTGTAATCTAAATTACGGCCTAGAAATTTGAGCAAGCAGGGGACGGGGCTTGCAATTCACGCACCTGTTTGCCTGGTCCCAGCCAGCACGTGAAATTGGTGCTTGGATCTCAATATCATGTTGCAGCCAGTGCTACACGTGCTTTTCATTGGCTGGACACCCCCCTGTTATTTGGGGGGGGGTGGGGAAAGCAGGAAATAGAGCTTCACTGATGCCACTTAAAGGCTGCCAGTACCTCTTAAAGGGGAGGTGTTCTCTGGCTGCAGACAGGAAGGAAAACTTCTGAAGAAAAAACTAGCTGCAAGAAGTACTGACAGGGCACCCTGATTCTGTGATATGGGATTGGAGGCCCTAGGATGGATGGTGGAAAGGAGGAGGGAGATATTCTTTTCCCACAAGGGACCAGAAGCCCTCCAGGCAACATCTGCAGCACCAATCGATCAGATCTAGTGAATGCCAGGAGTGTAGCTCCCAGGACATGGCTGCAATGCAGAAAGAAGTTCAATGACCTCACCATAGTTGTCAAGGTAAGAATACTGCTCTCTTTCTGTCTGCTCACACCTTCACCCCTCCCCCATTGCCCTTCACTTTCCTACTCACACTGCACCACACTTCACTACGCCTCCTTCTCCTCACACTCACATACTCACTACTATTGCAACCCTCACTTCCCACACCTCACATCTGACACACTGCAATTCTACCATGACAAGCATATTCTCTAAACACTTCACAAGGATGTCATTAACAATCTCTTGCAGGAGAAGGTAGCCCACAATTTGAGACAAGTGGCCACAACTGGAGGAGGCAAAGCCTGACTCTACACACTTTCCCCTCGCGAGAAAATTATGCTGGCGATCATGGGCAGGGGTAGAGTCATGACAGAGGTGACTGGCAATGCTGGAGGAGATGTCACACGGGGTTTCTTCACACCTTATCCTCTTCCCCTTCTTACTTCTTTCTCACCCTACACACTCTTCATAAGAAACTGCAGATGCTTTCACCAGCCATTTCATTATTTGCTCTCCCTTCACAACAATAGTTAACTGTTATCGCTGTCTTTTATTTCAAATGCAGAAAATGTGGACGCCCCTCTGCCAGTGGAGGAAAAGGAGGCCAGCCTTCCTGAAGATGAAGTGTCACTCGATCTGACCCTAGCAAGCACCAGCTCAGAGATTGGCATCATGCAGACTTTGGAGGCTAGGTAAGAGGAGGTGCCTATGTGCAGTGATGCACCGGGCACAAGTGCACAGGAGCTAGGGAAGGAGGAAAAGACGCCACAGGTACCATCTCGACCTAGATGATAGCATGTGCAGAGGAAAATGTCTGACTTGCAGAGAAGTGCCATGATAAGCCGAGAGGATAGCAATCATCTTCCACTCCTCTATATGGATGTGACTGCCAATTATGTTTCATTGCTACATTAGGTATTATTGTCAATTATCCAATTATTTACGAAAATCCCTATCCAAGAAATCATCCATATATGTCTGAACAGTTTTATAGAAAAATATTGTTAACTTCAATTTAGTCAGTATCTTGCTGTAAGTTGAGCACAAAAAAGAGAAAATGAAAGTATTTCAGAACTATAAGTCAAACATACCTACTAACAATTGAAAAGATTGCTTGCTAACTGTCCTTATGCACAGATAGTCTACATAAAAGTACTTACTCTACTTTTCCATCTCCACTTAGCTAGGTATTTCACATGTTATCCTATTAAATGTGGCAATACTTTTTTTTGTTGTGTAGCCTTGGCTTCTCTCTGCAAAGTTACAACGTAAGAAATCCAGGCCGCAACAGTAAAAATTGTTATTTGGTGCTCATCGCACCTGTGCAACTTCAAGCACCAACTGGTATGCTGCAGTGGGCTCATGTTACCCCTCAATTCTTCCAGGAATTGACATAGGAACATAGGAACAGGAGTGGGCCATTCAGCCGCTCGAGCCTATTACACCATTCAATTAGATCATTGCTGACCTGTACCTTAACTCCAGCTACCCGCCTGGGTTTCGTTACCCTTAATACCTTTGCCCAACAAAAATCTATCTGTCTCAGTTTTGAAATTTTCAATTGACCGAGCCTCAACAGCTTTTTGGGGGAGAGAGGTCCAGATTTCCACTACCCTTTGTGTGAAGAAGTGCTGCCTGACATCTCCCCTGAACAGCCTTGCTCTAATTTTAAGGTTATGCCCCCTTGTTCTGGACTTTCCCAACAGAAGAAATAGTTTCTCTCTATCTACCCTACCGACTCCTTTAATCATCTTAAACACCTCATTTACATCACCCCTTAGTCTCCTCTACTCAACGGAATACAAGCCTGGTCTATGCAACCTGTCCTCATAATTTAACCCTTTCATGCTGGTGAACCCCCACCAAGGCCATTGTGTCCTTCCTGAGGTGCAGTGCCCAGAACTGAACACAATACTCTAAATGGGGTCTATGCAGAGCTCTGTACAGCTGTAACAAAACTTCTACCCCTCTATATTCCAGCCCTCTTGAGATAAAGGCTAACATTCCATTAGCCTTTTAAATTATTTTTTGTACCTGTCCACTAGCTTTTGGTGAACCTGACCTTGTTGAAGCTGCTTTTTGGTAAGAGGCATATTTTCTGATTTTGTACTCCCAGGAACAAGCTTCCCCTGCCAAGAGTGCATATCGTAATTTGGGCATGCACTGCTCACAATTTTCCAGCCATTAAATGGTCAGAAAATCATGGTCAGCAAATGCCCAAATTTGTAATATATGGTCTCGGTGGATGAGGCTCCCAGCCAGGGTGTAAACTTGGAAAATTACCCATTTTCAATGGTGACGTGATGCAGCATGTAACATTAGTTTTATTTTGCCAAGTTCACATGGCAAGGCAACCATCACTGTGCTCCAGACACTGGAAATATTGTTTCAGGAAGTCAATGATCTGCTCCATTATATTTATGTCTTGTTAACAAGCAATGCTGTAGAATTTCCATGTGGAATCTAGGGCCTCCAAAGAAGTGTCATCAGCTTTCCACATTAATTACTGGTTAGTATATAGTTAACAAGCTCTAAAAGATGAAGCAAAAGCAAAATACTGCGAATGCTGGAAATCTGAAATAAAAACAGAAAATGCTTGAAAAGCTCAGCAAATCAGGCAGCATCTGTGGAGAAAGAAACAAAGTTGACGTTTCAGGTCGAAGACCTTACATCAGAACTGGAAGATGTTAAAGAGTTAAAGTTTTTAAGCAAGTACAGAGCCAGGGAAAGGGGAGAGGGAAGGAGGGGAGGGGAGGAAAGAATAAAAGGAAAGGTCTGTGATAGGGTAGATTAAATGACAACATTTCCTCAACCGAGGATTCCCCTCCACTGTAGTTTATAGTGCCTTCGACCGTGTCAGTCCTATATCCCGCTCTTCTGACCTCACCCCTTTCCTTCCCTCCCATAGCCATGATAGGATCCCCCTTATCCTCACCTTCCACCCCACCAACCTCCACATTCAACGGATCATCCTCCGCCATTTCCGTCACCTCCAGCGCGATTCCATCACCAAACACATCTTCCCCTCCCCTCCCCTTTCAGCATTCCAAAGGGACTGCTCCCTCCGCAACACCCTGGGCCACTCTTCCATCACCCCCAACACCCGCTTTCCTCCCCACGGTACTTCCCGTGCGACCGCAGGAGATGAAACACCTGCCCCTCCACCTCCTCCCTTCCCACCTTCCAGAGCCCCAAACATCCCTTCCAAGTGAAATAGCAATTTATTTGTACTTCTTTCAATTTAGTATACTGTATTCGCTGCTCACGATGCGGTCTCCTCTACAGTGGGGAGACCAAACGCGGATTGGTTGATCGCTTTGCTGAATACCTCCACTCAGTCCATAAGTGTGACCCTGACTTGCCGGTCGCTTGCCATTTTAATTCCCTGTCCCACTCCCACTCTGACCTCTCTGACCTCGGCCTCCTACACTGTTCCAATGAAGCTCAACGGAAGCTCGAGGAACAGCACCTCATCTTTCCTCCAGGCACTTTACAACCCTCCAGACTCAACATTGGTTTCAATAGCTTCAGATCATAACCACTGCTTCCATTTTTTTGGACAGCAAGTGCTGATAATGGTTCTGATGTTGCCATTTACAGCTACTCCTGATCAATCTTTTGTTTCTTAACCTGTCCCATTATCACCCTCCTTCCCTTTGCACCATCATCCCTTCTGTCATTTAATTACTCTTGTCCTCTACCATCATCCCCAACACAAAGAGACCTTCCCTTTTGTTCTTTCCTCCCCTCCCCCCCCTCCCCTTTCCCTGGCTCTGTACTTGCTCAAAAACTTTAACTCTTTAACATCTTCCAGCACTAATGAAAGGTCTTCGACCTGAAACATTAACTTTGTTTCTTTCTCCACAGATGCTGCCTCACTTGCTGAGCTTTTCCAGAATTTTCTGTTTTTATTTCTAAAAGATGAAATTGGTCTTAGAGATATTTGTAATGAATGAAATGTGCTTTATGCACTGGGCACTATTTTACCACATTTGTTGCCCACTTAGACAACTTCACAAACATGTTAAAATAGCTCACTGAGGATTTTCTTACGAATGCAGTAATGCATTCATAACAAGTATCACTAAGAGCAATTTGACCCCATAAAGGTAATTGTAAACAATTTTACAACACCAAGTTATAGTCCAACAATTTTATTTTAAAATCCACAAGCTTTCGGAGGCTTCCTCCTTCCTCAAGCTTGTGGATTTTAAAATAAAATTGTTGGACTATAACTTGGTGTTGTAAAATTGTTTACAATTGTCAACCCCAGTCCATCACCGGCATCTCCACATCATGGACCCCATAAGGGGTTAACACCAGGGGCATGATTTTTACCTGGAGCTGGGAACCCAGCGGGTGAGTAGATAATCATGTGGGAAACCTGGAAGTAAAGTGAGTGCATTGGAATCTGCAGTCGCAACTAAATTGAAGGCACTTCATTTTACTTCTGGGTTTCGCATCGCCAAGCTGCACAGCGGGTGTACTTTGCACCCGCATGACGCAATCTGAAGTTCACTATCTAAAGGGAAAATGCAAAAGTATATTTTGGAGGAGAAAGGAGGAAGGGAAGCTATGGATTCAAAGAGAGCAAAGGCAGCACCCAGGTTCATGGATGCTTCACTTGAAATACTGCTGGGTGCAGTGTGAACCAGGAGGGAAGTCATCTACCCAAGTGATCGGAGGAAGAAACCTGGTTCTGCCACCAAGAAGGTGTGGCTGGAGGTGGCAGGAGAGGTCAGCAGCAGGACCACGGTGCCCAGGTCTTGATGTGGAGATGCCGGTGATGGACTGGGGTTGACAATTGTAAACAATTTTACAACACCAAGTTATAGTCCAGCAATTTTATTTTAAATTCACAAGCTTTCGGAGACTTCCTCCTTCCTCAGGTAAATGTTTCAGGAGCTCCTTGAAGCCTACGCATTTTATACATATAGAACAATACATGGTGTTTACAGACTGCCCCTGCAACTGCCCGTTGCCAAGGCAATCACCGTGTTCAGACAGAGAGGTGTCACCTGCAGAACCCCCGAATACACATTCAACAAAAAAACAAACAGGGAAAAAAAAACAGAGAAAAAAAACAGAGAGAGGCAGAAACATCCGGAAGGCAGAGAGAGCCAGCAAATGACCCATTATATTAAAAACAGATAACATTTGTTCGCTGGTGGGGTAACGTGTAGCGTGACATGAACCCAAGATCCCGGTTGAGGCCGTCCTCATGGGTGCGGAACTTGGCTATCAATTTCTGCTCGACGATTTTGCGTTGTCGTGTGTCTCGAAGGCCGCCTTGGAGTACGCTTACCCGAAGGTCGGTGGATGAATGTCCATGACTGCTGAAGTGTTCCCCGACTGGGAGGGAACCCTCCTGTTTGGCGATTGTTGCGCGGTGTCCGTTCATCCGTTGTCGCAGCGTCTGCATGGTCTCGCCAATGTACCATGCTCTGGGGCATCCTTTCCTGCAACGTATGAGGTAGACAACGTTGGCCGAGTCACAGGAGTATGGTCTTGGCCCCAGGTCTTGGCTGCAATGCAGGTAGCGTTTTAATGACCTAATCAGGTCACGAAAAGTGAGCACGGTTATTGATTCACCGACATCCTGTGTTGTGCAAGACTCCCCCCTTTTACACTGTGTTGGCACACCCACTCCATCACATCACTCCTCACACCCACTTAAATCTCAGCATCAACCACCCTTCACTTTTTATGCACTTCCTCACCTCCCATTTATGCACCCACCACTGTCACTCACTCCAATCCTGATGCAATCTGATGCATCTGTCTGATAGTCACCCTCAGATGCATCTGTTTCATTGATAGTCAAATCAATGCATCCATCAGATGAAGACATCACCTTCAGTCACTCACAGGTCTATTCTTTCTCCCCTTGTGGAAGAAGAGAGCACAAAACGCAAAGGAGAGGACGAGGACCAGTGGTGGACCATTACAAATAGTCCAACTCACAGATGTGGAGGAGAACGCCATGGAGATAAGTCACGCCATTGAATGCCTATCCATTGGAGGTGGAGAGACTGGCAACCTGCAGATGGTTGGTGACAGAACTTTAACATCTTTCACACACATGATGAATTGATTTTTTATCAATGATTGAACTGTTCCAGACCTCAATATGGTCACTGGACAGATTTTCACTTTTCCGACGAATAATTAATATCGGCTTCTGTTGTCTCGCAGGGCCTTTGCGCCTTCAAGAGGAAAGTGTTGAAGTGGAAGAAATCGATTCCTCAGAGGATCTCATTCCTTCTGAGGGTGCACCATCACATCACATCCAGCCACGCACCAACGCAGATACTGGCACTTTGGTGGGTCATGTTAGACAGTTAGTTGGGTTGTCACCTGGTGATTCATCACTCACAAGTGAGCACGAGCGGACATTGGTGGCAGGGGCAGCAGTGGAGAGTCCGCCTCGGGGGTGGGGGGGCGCACTCCTCTCCAAGCTCTGCTCAGCTGGCCATCGTTGAGAATGACAATGGTAGAGATACAGGTGCACCTTTGCGAGGTACTAGAAAATGTGCCATGCACACACTCCACAATAATGGAGAGGATGGAATAGTCCGACTTCATCGCTAGTGGATTGTTGGCGCAGGGAAATGTGAGAATGTCTGCCATGTCGAGAGTAGCAGCCTCCATTGAACTTCAAGCACGGATCTTAAATGAGTCCATGCAGGCCATGACAACGGCCATGCAGACTCTGGTTGCCAACATGTCTGCCACCTTAAAACAGGCTGACAGATACCTTATCCGTGGCCTTACAACACGGCACATCTCCTCACCAACCTACTGTCCAGCAGAGTGGTGGGAGTGATGTTGCGCTGGCCCGGGAGAGGCACGATGGCGAAAGGGGACATGGAAGTGGGGACTCCACTCAAAGCTTTCCCACGTTTCACCCATTGCCCCCGGCCCCCCAACCAGTACCCGCAATGCTGCCTCCTCTCCTGATGACCGAGTCTGCCCCTGCACAGGTGCAGGTGGAGCAGTCTTTGGTGGGGCCCTCACTGACTCCAAAACCCAGAGGTTAAAGACCAAAAGGAACTCAGTAATCAGGGCAGGTATCTCAGCAACCAGCCACTACCTCTGCTGAAGCCACAGGGGATGCACGACATGAAAGCACTAGAAAGAGAAAGGCTAAGCAATTGTAGTTCACCAAGGGTATGCACAAGGGTGTGTGACGAGATGTCATGTTATTTGTTTATATATTTTGTTTGTTATGGCACATTAAATTTAATCATCATCACCATTGCCACATCTTGGCCATTATTGCGTCGCGTGTGTGAAATCGCCATTTCATTTGCTTGATCATGAATGGCAGAGCATGATGCCACCCACTGGACTGTTTTGGGCATAGGGAGGGTCGGGAGGGATTGTTGGTGGTGGTTGTTTCAGGCGGCTTGAGTATTTCAAAGTCTTCAATTTGGACATCTCATTATGAGAACCTGTTAGAGATGAGGGGATCCCTGGCATCACAGGCAGCAATGTGCATCGCTGCACTAGCGACGGGTTTCCCATCTTCACTTTCTTCCTCCTCATCCCCCTCTTCTTCATCTTCCTCTTCCTCATCTTCAATGTTGCTGCCAGGATGCTTGATGAGCGCATTCGACCTCCCCCACTGTAACCCTCTCTGCTGCACTATGTTGTGCAGGACGCAGCACATGATGATTATTCTGCACACCCTTTGCTGGCGAGTACTGAAGGGCTCCCTCAGATCTATCCAGGCACCTAAAGTGCATCTTCAACATTCCTATGGCTTGCTCAATGATAGACCCGGTGGTGATGTGGCTCTGGGTGCTGTGCCTTGTTGGTGGGGTTTCTCACAGGTGTCATGAGCCACATCTGCAGGGGATATCCCTTGTCTCCAAGGAGCCAGTATTTAAGTCTATATTCTGTGTGGAAGAGGTCCGGGATGTTGGACTTGCACAAAATGAATGAATCATGGCAGCTGCCAGGAAATCTGGCACATCGATGCAGATGGTCGCACACCAGCTGTGCATTGATGGAGTGATATCCCTTTTGGTTTATGAACAGTCCTGGCTCATGTACAGGTCCTCGGATTGCTACGTGTGTGCAATCAATTGCGCCGCCCTGTACCTGTGGGAAACCAAGCCAGTGAGTTGAAACCCACTGCTCTCTCAGTCTGGCTGATGTCGTCGATGGGGAAGTTGACATAGTCGGATGGCTTGGCAAACAAACCATCCGTCACCTGTCGGACACACTTATGTGCAGACACTGAGACACCCTGAAGATGTCACTGGTGGCATCCTGGAAGGATCCGGAGGTGAAGAAATTGAGGGCAGTGGTGACTTTAACTGCGACAGGCAATGTGTGGCCACCAGGTCCAGCCGGGAGCAGCTCTTCCTGAAGAAGGTTGCAGATGTCTGTGACCACCTGCTGACTCAGTCTCAGCCGGCGTAGGCACTGCTTCTCAGAGAGGTACAGGAAGCTCAGCCTCTGCTTGTAGACCCTCTCACGTGGGCAGTGCCTCCTGAGACCTCGGGCTCTCCATTGGTCTCCTCTCTGCTCTTCTTCAGGCCCTTGTTGCGCATATCTGTCTTGTGGAGCTTCAGATCTCTGAACTGCATGACATGGCGATGTGCCTTCTCCTCAGATGTACTGTGGAATACATCCATTGCGCACAGCCCCCCCCCCCCCACCGCCCCCCCCCCCATCTTGATCTTGTCGGTTTGAGGGGCTCCAAAATGAAGGTCAATTTGTCTGAAGACAAGAATTCTCAATCTCAAGAAAGAAATCTCAGTCTAAATACAAAGAACCCCCAACCAAACGTTTGTCTGAGAGAACTGAATGGCCAGCTGCAATACCTCGCCTTTTATTGAGATGTGTCAGTCACAGGTTTAAAGGGCCAAATGAGCTTCGGCTGCAACTCACCTCCGTTTCAATGGTGTGTTTCATAAGCCTCAGGAGAGACGTTCAGGGGAAGTTAAATCCGTTTCTGTTACAGAATCCACAAAAAGTTAAATCCTAAAGTGTTTCAACTACCTGAATTGGCCCTTTAAATATTAGTCCGCTGGCTTTAAGTTGGGACAGGACTTCTGGGTTTCTGTTGTGCGCGCGCATCCTAACGCGCCTGGGTGAAACCCAGAAGTGGGTGCGTTGGAGCCGGGATGGAGCCCTGCTCCAAAAAGCTGCTCCTTTAACCTCCCACCCATTTTTTGGGGGTTAAAATTCCCCCAGGTCTCTGCACTAAGATGCATTCATTATAATGGGAGATAAATTTATCTTTGGTGATAGTGTAAAACAGGCAACGGAAAGATCTCAATGGAAAAGAAAACCGAGCGCAAAACAGGCTGCTGACACAGTGTTGCCTGTTTTGCGTTACTTTCCAGACGAACACGTACCCCATTTTCTCCCCGGAGCAACTTTAGGAGAATAAACATATGAACATATGGACAGGAAAAGACCAGCTGGTGCATCTGGTCAATCCCATACAATCGTGATGCCTTATGTATCACAATTAGTCAGTACCTATCCAGCAGGGGCCATATAATCTACTGGGGGGAGGGGGGACAAAAAAACTAGATAAAAAGCTAAAGCCAATTAGAGAAAAAAACTAGAAAGTTCTTCTCCGATCCCAATGGGCAAATGCCCATTAATTTCATGTTCATCTCAAAATTGCTCCTCCATAATGCAGAATTATCACGTGTGCTAGCTCTAACATGCAGGGTATACTAAACTCCCATGTGGGAGGAAGTACACACCCTCATCCTGCCATTCCACAACACAATGCATTGCAGCTTCAATATGATGGGCCAATGTGGTTCCTGATTATTTATTAGACGGCATTTTAAGCCCTGGCAACTGCATGAGAATAAATACAAAATAGTTTGGCCCTGAATTTCTGCAGGATTCTCCCGATCTCCTGCCATAACTTCAATGGGAGATCAGTGAAACCCCCAGAGAAACAGTGTGAACATCCATTTTCAGCCATTTACTCTGTTTCTCCGAGGGTTCCACCAACCTTTAAGAACATAAGAAATAGGAGCAGGAGTAGGCCACACGGCCCCTCGAGCCTGCTCCGCCATTCAATAAGATCATGGCTGATCTTCAAACTCAACTCCATTTTCCCACCCGATCCCCATATCCCTTGATTCACTCTTGCCAAAGAACCCCCACGGAAATTCCAGGCATTTATATTTTAACTTGTTGATGAAAAGGGATTAATTCTCCAGTAATGCTTTGCCAAAGCAGGAATTTTTGTGTTTATGTGATATGCGCAAAACCTTTCAAACCTTATCAATGTTTTTATTTCTCTACTTTTTAAAATCTATCTATATATATATTTTAGATGATCTCCTGTAACTCATGGGTGACCTGGGGTCTGAAGCATGGTTGTGATATCAAGCTGCTAAGATGGAGCTGTTTCTAACTTGGCTTGTCCCTTTAAGTTCATGTCTCAGGTACTAGCTAAAATCAGAGAATCATAGAAAGGTTACAGCATGGAGGTTGGTCATTCGGCCCATCGAATCCATGCTGGCTCTATGCAAGAGCAATCCAGCAATTCCCACTCCCCTACCCTTTCCCCGTAGCCCTGCAATTTTTTTTCCTTTCAAGTACTTATCCAGTTCCCTTTTGAAGGCCATGATTGAATCTTTTTTTTATTCATTCATGGGATGTGGGTGTCGCTGGCGAGGCCGGCATTTATTGCCCATCTCTAATTGCCCTTGAGAAGGTGGTGGTGAGCCGCCTTCTTGAACCACTGCAGTCCGTCTGGTGAAGGTTCTCCCACAGTGCTGTTAGGTAGGGAGTTCCGGGATTTTGACCCAGCGACAATGAAGGAACGGCGATATATTTCCAAGTCAGGATGGCGTGTGACTTGGAGGGGAATATGCAGGTGGTGTTGTTCCCATGAGCCTGCTGCCCTTATCCTTCTAGGTGGTAGGGGTCGTGGGTTTGGGAGGTGCTGTCGAAGAAGCCTTGGTGAGTTGCTGCAGTGCATCCTGTGGATGGTACACACTGCAGCCACAGTGCGCCGATGGTGGAGGGAGTGAATGTTTAGGGTGGTGGATGGAGAGCCAATCAAGCGGGCTGCTTTGTCCTGGATGGTGTCGAGCTTCTTAAGTGTTGTTGGAGCAGCACTCATCCAGGCAAGTGGAGAGTATTTCATCACACTCCTGACTTGTGCCTTATAGATGGTGGAAAGGCTTTAGGGAGTCAGGAGGTGAGTCACTCGCCGCAGAATACCCAGAATACTCTGACCTGCTCGTCTAGCCACAGTATTTATATGGCTGGTCCAGTTAAGTTTCTGGTCAATGGTGACCCCCAGGATGATGATGGTGGGGGATTCGGCAATAGTAATGCCGTTGAATGTCAAGGGGAGGTGGTTAGATTCTCTCTTGTTGGAGATGGTCATTGCCTGGCACTTGCCTGCCGCGAATATTACTTGCCACTTATCAGCCCGGACTGGTTCATTATCTGAGGGGTTGTGAATGGAACTGAACACTGTGCAGTCATCAGCGAACATCCCCTTTTCTGACCTTATGATGGAGGGATGGTCATTGATGAAGCAGTTGAAGATGGTTGGGCCTAGGACACTGCCCTGAGGAACTCCTGCAGCAATGTCCTGGGGCTGAGATGATTGGCCTCCAACAACTACTAACATCTTCCTTTGTGCTAGGTACGACTCCAGCCACTGGAGAGTTTTCCCCGATTCCCATTGATTTCAATTTTACTAGGGCTCCTTGGTGCCACACTCGGTCAAATGCTGCCTTGATGTCAAGGGCAGTCACTCTCACCTCACTTCTGGAATTCAGCTCTTTTGTCCATGTTTGGACCAAGGCTGTAATGAGACTGGAGCCAAGTGGTCCTGGCGGAACCCAAACTGAGCATTGGTGAGCAGGTTATTGGTGAGTAAGTGCCGCTTGATAGCACTGTCGACGACATCTTCCATCATTTTGCTGATGATTGAGAGTAGACTGATGGGGCAGTAATTGGCCGGATTGGATTTGTCCTGCTTTTTGTGGACAGGACATACTGGGCAACTTTCCACATTGCTGGGTAGATGCCAGTGTTGTAGCTGTACTGGAACAGTTTGGCTAGAGGCGCAGCTAGTTCTGGAGCACAAGTCTTCAGCACTACAGCCAGGATGTTGTCGGGGCCCATAGCCTTTGTTGTATCCAGTGCACTCAGCCATTTCTTGATATCACATGGAGTGAATCGAATTGGCCGAAGACTGGCTTCTGTGATGGTGGGGATATCGGGAGGAGGCCGAGATGGATCATCCACTCGGCACTTCTGGCTGAAGATGGTTGCAAACGCTTCAGCCTTGTCTTTTGCACTCACGTGCTGGATTCCGCAATCATTGAAGATGGGGATGTTTACAGAGCCTCCTCCTCCCGTTAGTTGTTTAATTGTCCACCACCATTCATGACTGGATATGGCAGGATTGCAGAGCTTTGATCTGATCCGTTGGTTGTGGAATCGCTTAGCTTTGTCTATAGCATGTTGCTTCCGCTGTTCAGCATGCATGTACTCCTGTGTTGCAGCTTCACCAGGTTGGCACCTCATTTTTAGGTACGCCTGGTGCTGCTCCTGGCATGCTCTTCTACACTCCTCATTGAACCAGGGTTGATCCCCTAGCTTGTTGGTAATGGTAGAGTGAGGAATATGCCGGGCCATGAGGTTACAGATTGTGCTGGAATACAATTCTGCTGCTGCTGATGGCCCACAGCGCCTCATGGATGCCCAGTTTTGAGCTGCTAGATTTGTTCTGAATCTATCCCATTTAGCATGGTGGTAGTGCCACACAACACGTTGGATGGTGTCCTCAGTGTGAAGATGGGACTTTGTTTCCACAAGGACTGTGCGGTGGTCACTCCTACCAATACTGTCATGGACAGATGCATTTGCGACAGGTAGATTGGTGAGGACGAGGTCAAGTAGGTTTTTCCCTCGTGTTGGTTCACTCACCACCTGCCGCAGGCCCAGTCTGGCAGTTACATCCTTCAGGACTCGGCCAGCTCGGTCAGTAGTGGTTCTGCCGAGCCACTCTTGGTGATGGAAATTGAAGTCGCCTACCCAGAGTACATTCTGTGCCCTCTGCTACCCTCAGTGCTTCCTCAACATGGAGGAGAACTGATTCATCAGCTGAGGGAGGACGGTAGGTGGTAATCAGCAGGACGTTTCCTTGCCCATGTTTGACCTAATGCCATGAGATTTCATGGGGTCCGGAGTCAATGTTGAGGACTCCCAGGGCCACTCTCAACTGTATATCACTGTACTGCCACCTCTGGTGGGTCTGTCCTGCCGGTGGTACAGGACATACCCAGGGATGGTGATGGAAGAGTCTGGGACGTTGGCTGAAAGGCATGATTTTGTGAGTATGGCTATATCAGGCTGTTGCTTGACTAGTCTGTGGGACAGCTCTCCCAATTTTGGCATATTCCCCATATATTAGTGAGGAGGACTTTGGAGGGTCGACTGGGCTTGGATTGCCTTTGTCGTGTCCAGTGCCTAGAGGTCCATCCGGTTTTATTCTTATGACTTTTCGTAGCGAGATTTTACAACTGAGTGGTTTGCTAGGCCATTTCAGAGGGCGATTAAGAATCAATTACATTGCTGTGGGTCTGGAGTCACATGTAGGCCAGACCGGGTAAGGACGGCAGGTTTCTTTCCCTAAAGGGCATTAGTGAACCAGATGGGTTTTTATGACAATCTGGTAGTTTTATGGCCACCATTACTGAAACAAGTTTTTTTTAATTCCAGATTTTTATTTAATTAATTGAAGCTGCCGTGGCGGGATTTGAACTCATGACTCTGGATTATTAGTCCAGTCACATAACCACTATACTACCGTACCCTTAATCAGCCTCCACCACCCCCTCAGGCAGTGCATTCCACATCCTAACCACTCGCTGTGTAAAAAAGTTCTTCCTCATCTCACATTTGGTTCTTTTGCCAATCACCTTAAGTCTATGTCCTCTGGACCTTGACCCTTCCGCCAATGGGAACCTGAGGTAAGGTGATTTGAATGGGAGCAGCCTGAGGTCAATTAGAGGTTAACAAATGAGGGAGTTCATATATATTCACAGCTGCCTGTAAATTTCTAGTTTTGTCCTTAAGGTGTGACTGAGTTATCAAGGTTGAAAAAGAACAGCAGAAAATCACTGGCTTTCTTTCTTTTTGACACTTTGAAGTGTGTTGTGTGAACTGTGATGGAAATGCGCTCGTCACAAGTCTTTTTCATGCATAGATATATATTTTGTATATGTCAGAGCTTTATGCTACAGCAATTCAGGAAACAGGAAAGATATTCCAAGCAGGAATCACAGTTGACATCAATCTACAAACATAAAAGAGACCAAAGGAAGAGCTAAAAGGAGCTTAGTCAGACAAATTCTTCAGGAAATAGGGAGATACCAGAAGAAAGGGAAATAGCTTAAATTGTAACTCCAGTGTTCAAAAATTCCATAAGTATAACCCTGGGAACCACAGATCAGTTAGGTTAATTTTAGTCATATGCAAATATTAAAGAGCATTATAAGGGATGTAATTCAGGATAATTTATTTAATTAAACATATCACCATAAATTTTGAAATAGTACATTAGGTAATGTCTCCATTAGGAGCCTGTGGTTAAAAAAAAGAAAAAAAATGCACCAAATTTTGTAGGAATAATTGTATAAATGCTACAAATTTGGACCAATGATAAAAATCATGGGTAAAGTATTAAGAAGATTGTGGCATATAGCAATCTCCAAGGTGTAACCTAAGTTTCAAGAATTACAAAAGCCATGTTAAAGTTTTACAAAAAAATAACACTTTCTGACAAACACTGCAACAGCATCAGACAAAGGGGTCACAGCTGATCACATCTTCAAACAATATTTGGAAAGGTCCTTTCCATGAAATTATAGAATCGTAAGGCACAGAGGGAGGAATTATGGGCTATTAAAAGTCTTGAGAGATACATTGTATGTGGATTTAGGCACCATCTTGCTGCTTTCATTCTGTGGGCTAAAATGTGAGATGCCTCTGCTGCACAAGTGGATAGGAGCAACATTAAATCCTCTAAATCAGCTGGGACTTGCAAGTGAACAGCTGAATGGCAGCGGTGCTTCAAAATACCAACGGTATGTTTAATAATTCTTCTTGCACCTGCGCTCTCTTCTGTTCATCATTGGCACATGGGTGTCATGAGTCATGGCTGTATAAGATAATCATCGAATCACAGATTAATACAGCACAGACGGAGGCCATTCAACCCATCGTGCCTGTGCCGGCTCTTTGAAAGAGCTATCCAATTACCCCCTCTCTCCTGCTCTTTTCTCACAGCACTGCAAATTTTTCCTTTTCAAGTATATATCCAGTTGTCTTTTGAAAGTTACTATTGAATCTGCTTCCACCACCCTTTCAGGCAGTGTATTCCAGGTGCATCCACTCACTACATAAAAAAAAAATCTCCTCATCTCCCCTCTGGTTCTTTCACCAGTTATCTTGAATCTGTGTCCTCTGGTTATCGATCCTCCTACCAATGGAAACAGTTGCTCTTTATTTACTCTATCAAAACTTCATATTTTTTCTGTATCTGAATTATAGAGAGAGTCTGGAGCTGAGCTTGACATTAAATTTATATACTGATTGGAGTCAAACGTTAAGGAGGGTGGTGCAAGTTTCCAACAGGTTTGACTCCCAGTTTGAAATTCTCTAAAAAGATTGTATATTGTGGTAGTTACATGATCTGGTAATCCAATAGGGAGCGACACTTGCAGGCAATGCCACTCCATGTTGGGGGGCTAGATCGCAGAATCAGCCTTTGTCTTTCTTCCCCATCATTTTTTTTATTCGTTCATGGGATGTGGGCATCGCTGGCGAGGCCAGCATATATTGCCCATCCCTAATTGCCCTTGAGAAGGTGGTGGTGAGCTGCCATCTTGAACCGCTGCAGTCCGTGTGGTGAAGGTTCTCCCACAGTGCTGTTAGGAATGGAGTTCCAGGATTTTGACCCAGCGACGATGAAGGAATGGCGATATATTTCCAAGTCGGGATGGTGTGTGACTTGGAGGGGAACGTGCAGGTGGTGTTGTTCCCATGTGCCTGCTGCTCTTGTCCTTCTAGGAGGTAGAGGTGCTGTTGAAGAAGCCTGTGGATGGTACACACTGCGCCGGTGGTGAAGGGAGTGAATGTTTAGGGTGGTGGATGGGGTGCCAATCAAGCGGGCTGCTTTGTCCTGGATGGTGTGCGAGCTTCTTGAGTGTTGTTGGAACTGCACTCATCCAAGCAAGTGGAGAGTATTCCATCATACTCCTGACTTGTGCCTTGTAGATGGTGGAAAGGCTATGGGGAGTCAGGTGGTGAGTCACTCGCTGCAGAATACCCAGCCTCTGACCTGCTCTTGTAGCCACAGTATTTATGTGGCTGGTCCTGTTAAGTTTCTGGTCAATGGTGACCCCCAGGATGTTGATGGTGGGGAATTCACAATGGTAATGCCATTGAATGTCAAAGGTAGGTGGTTAGACTCTCTCTTGTTGGAGATGGTCATTGCCTGGCAATTGTCTGGCACGAATGTTACTTGCCACTTATCAGCCCAAGACTGGATGTTGTCCAGGTCTTGCTGCATGCGGGCTCAGACTGCTTCATTATCTGAGGGGTTGCGAATGGAATTGAACACTGTGCAATCATCAGTGAACATCCCCATTTCTGACCTTATGATGGAGGGAAGGTCTGCGATGAAGCAGCTAACCTCAGTGCTTCCTCAACATGGAGGAGGACTGATTCATCAGCTGAGGGAGGATGGTAGGTGGTTTCCTTGCCCATGTTTGACCTGATGCCATGAGATTTAATGGGGTCTGGAGTCAATGTTGAGGACTCCCAGGGCCACTCCCTCCTGACTGTTTTTCACTGTACCGCCACCTCTGGTGGGACAGGACATACCCAGGGATGGTGATGGAAGAGTCTGGGACGTTGGCTGAAAGGTATGATTCTGTGATAATGGCTTTGTCAGGCTGTTGCTTGACAGCTCTCCCAATTTTGGCACAAGTCCCCAGATGTTTGTGAGGAGGACTTTGCAGGGTCGACTGGGCTTGGTTTGCCTTTGTCGTGTCTGGTGCCTAGTGGTCCATCCGGTTTTATTCTTATTATGACTTTTTTCAAGCGAGATTTTACAACTGAGTGGCTTGCTAGGCCATTTCAGAGGGCGGTTAAGAATCAACCATATTGCTGTGGTTCTGGAGTCACACATAGACCAGGTAAGGACGGCAGGTTTCCTTCCCTAAAGGTCATTAGTGAACCAGATTGTTACAACAATCCGGTAGTTTTATGGCCACCATTACTAGTACTAGTTTTTTTTAATTCCAGATTTTATTAATTGAATTTAACATTCCCCAGCTGCCATGGTGGGATTTGAACTCATGACCCTGGATTATTAGTCCAGGCCTCTGGATTATTACACCAGTAACATAACCACTATGCTACCGTATATGACATAGGGCAAAGAAACATTTTTACCAGCTATAGTAAAAACAATGGATCTGTTGGTATCTCTACCCAGTGGGTTTATGTAGAAATCAGATAGGGTAAGCTCCTCAATTAACTGCTTGGGCAGAACCAGGAAATGATCTGGACTGACCAGTAGTTAATTTTCAGGGAATGTACGTGTGGTGCTGAAACAAACACTAATATTACAATAATAAAGCTGCTCAAATGCCTGGAATTGCTTTAAATTTACCATGAAGTAAAAAAAAGGACAATTTTCATTAAAGAATATAAATATTAGACACTGTAATTCTGCTTGCCCTGTTGGCCCTTTTTTTCTCGTCTAATTTGAGGTGCAGGTGCCGAAACGGGGTGTGAACTGACTTTCAGTTACAGTGGTAGCTCCCTCACTTCTGAGTCAGAAGGTTCAAGTCCCACACCAGAGACTTGAGCACAAAGTCTAGGCTGGCATTCCAGTGCAGTGCTGAGGGAGTGCTGCACTGTCGGAGGTGCCGTCTTTCAGATGAGGCTTTAAACCGAGGTTCCGTCTGCCCTCTCAGATAGGCGTAAATGATCCCATGGCACTATTTCGAAGAAGAGCAGGGCAATTCGAACTGGTGTCCTGGCCAATATTTATCCCTCAACCAACATCACTAAAACAGATCAGCTGGTCATTATCACAATGGCGCAAATTAGCTGCCGCGTTTCCTACATTACAACAGTGACCACACATCAAAAGTACTTGATTGGCTCTAAAACGCTTTGGGACATCCTGAGGTCATGAAAGGCACAATATAAATGCAAGACTTTCTTTCTTTCAGTCAATTTTAACATTATAACTGTGTATAATACAAACACAAGAAAGAAGGGTGCGTTACACAAAGATGTACTTTCAATCTGTGTTGGTAGACTGTAGCACTAGTCCACAATAAAGCACCTTTCAGCTGGCTCTACCAATGGCTCAGTGAGGTTACCCAGTGAGTGGCTGAGCCATATTTTTAATTCCTGGTTTGTGAGTTAGCTGATCTCAGCAGGGTGGTGATAGGAAAGCTACAATTGGGCCTCAGCACCCCAGGGTTAGATAGAGGGGAGCAGATAAGTTTCATGCTTCTGACGATGTCTAGTGACTTGCTGGGAGTGTGTGTGCGTGTGTGTATGTGGATCTCAGATGAGTACAATTTCAGGCTCAGTTTTGATTGTCTCTTGTGATCAAATAGTCAATCTGTGAAGGCTCACACACGAAAAGTGGCCACTTGGACAAGACAGAATATGATCAGGCAGAGTCAACATGGTTTTATGAAAGGGGAATCGTGTTTAACAAATTTATTAGAGCTTTTTGAGGATGTAACTAGCAGGGTAGATAAAGGGGAACCAATGGATGTCGTTTATTTGGATTTCCAAAAGGCATTCGATAAGGTGCCACATAAAAGGTTGTTACACAAGGTAAGGGCTCATGGGTTTGGGGGTAATATATTAGCATGGATAGAGGATTGGTTAATGGACAGAAAACAGAGAGTAGGGATGAACGGGTCATTCTCAGGTTGGCAGGCTGTAACTAGTGGGGTACCGCAAGGATCGGTGCTTGGGCCTCAGCTATTTACAATCTATATTAATGACTTAGATGAAGGCACCGCGTGTAATTTATCCAAGTTTGCTGCAGTCACTATTTAAGTTGAAATAGTGCTCAAGATTAATTTTTTCTATTCTACTTAATATCTATGTACCTTTCATAAGGTCCAGTCTCATTTGTCTCCTTTCGAGGCTAAGGAGTCCAAAGAATAGAAATTGGACTTCGTTGAGCGTAAAATGGGAGCAATGAGAGCCAATTTTGGGGACCAAAGTCCTGTACCCCAATAACGCCTGAAAGATGCTAAACCCGAAATTGGGATAGACGATTTTTCAGGTGCCCCTGGTGGCCACCTAAAACAGGCGCAGGCCCCTTACATATGTAAATGAAGAGCCTAACTCCTGTTTTAGCACCCCTCTGCCAAATTGGGCACTGGCCCCTGCGGCCGAGGCATCGACTGCCACCAAAGGGTCAGTTTAAAAAACAAATAATTTTTTTAAGTTCCTGTGGAGCCCGGAAGAGCAGGATTGCTCCCCCAACTCCACAGCATCCTGATTCCCCCCTCCCCCATTGATGCTCCACAACCTCCTGCCCCCCACCCCCGTCCCCAGCTCTCACCTTCAAAGGCAAGCGGCCCGAAATTTACCTATTTAAAATGGCCAAGCTACCTGTGGAGGCACGACAGGCAGATTGCCCAAACAAAATTTAAGAGGCCTGAGGCCCAATTTCGGGCCAGCCTCAGGCCTCTCGGTTGTACATATCCTTTTCAGGCCTGAAAACGGGCCTAAAGCAATTTCACTCCCAAATTTTTCTAACCTTTCCTTCTAACTCAGCCCACTGGCTCTATGCATCACCCCCTAGGAGACTAATGATATCCATCTATCATCATTAATCTACATTCAAATTAAAGTTCTCAGTCAGTGCATGGGTATCAGGCTGGATTATATCAAGCCTTGTATATTATTTAATTATATAATCTGAAAGTTATATGGTGTGAAAACTGCCCCAATTCTATCTCAATGCCAGGAAAATTTTCAACAGTCAAATGACCATATTTTTTTCAATATATTACAAATATTTGCCACTTCAATATATATCTTACATGCCAGTATAAAGACTTCTGTCCGGACAGGAAATGTGATTTCTTAACCAGTTTCATTGCAAAAAGACGTGAACAGGTTGTCATTTTTGTTTGTACTGGCAGGGAGTTCAGGGAAACAGTAACATCAACGGAACAGTCACTGGTGATGAGTTCCACAAAACAATAAGGGATTGTCTGTACACAGATCCCGGACAAGCTTCATCTTGTTTATTACAAATGATTGATATATTTGGCAAACTCTCAGGTTATAAGGTTAATTAGGAAAAGTCTGAAATGCTACCGTTGTCAAGTAATTCATTCCATTGTCCTTTCTGGGAAGACTTGAAGTATCTGAGGATATTAATTCCTATTGATCTTAATGATAGTTGGAAGAAAATCTTAAATTCCTGCCAAATTGGAAATGCATTTGTTATTGAATGGGATCAATATTAATATTACCCCTATATTAAATTAGGTTATGTCAATTATCTCCTCCCCACTTCCAGCTATCTATTGTAAAGAAAAAGTGGAATTGTGATTGTCTTAATTTGCTTTTTTTCTGCAGGGCAAAGGAGAGAGAAAGTGGCAGCTTTGAATTAGTATTCAGCATCTTTAAAAAGATAGTTCTCTCTCTAGGCTTGACCTTAAATATTTTGTTCCATTTCAATCTATAGCTTATCTAACAGAATAATTTAGATGGTTTTCGGAAAGAGCTGGAACTAACTAAAGCATTTGATATTAAATTGTAGCTCTATACTCGCCTTCCTCCTTCCATACAAACAAATCCAGTGTTTTGTTTGGCAAAGTGGGTGCGTATGAGACATTGCCTTTTAGTTAAAAGTCCTATTAGTCTTCCAAATGCTGCTTCCCTTTGGAATTATCTGATAATTCAAGTTGGTAGGAAGCCAATTAACTGGGCTACACAAAAACTTAATAAATTTATAGAAGTACTGAAGTCAGCATATTTATCCTTACTCTCCAATTCTAACAGTGTGAGATATAATTTCACTATTGAGGGGATCAGGGAAATACCTCAAATGTCACACCCAAGGGGTGTAAATTGAATTTCACTCACATTACCAGCTTAAGAACATAAGAACATAAGAAATAGGAGCAGGAGTAGACCATACAGCTCCTCGAACCTGCTCCACCATTCAATAAGATCATGGCTGATCTTCGACCTCAACTCCACTTTCCCACCCTATCCCCATATCCCTTGATTCCCTTATAGTGTCAAATATCCATCGATCTCAGCCTTGAATATATTCAACTACTGAGCATCCACAGCCTTCTGGGATAGAAAATTCCAAAAATTCACCACCCTCTGAGTGAAGAAATTCCTCCTCATTTCAGTCCGAAATGGTCGACCCTTATCCTGAGACTATGCCCCTAGTTCCAGACTCTCCAATCATGGGAAACAGCCTCTCAGCGTCCACCCTGTCAAGCCCTCTAAGAATTTTATACGTTTCAATGAGATCACCTCTCATTCTTCTAAACTCCAGAGAATATAGGCCCATTCTACTCAATCTCTCCTCATAGGACAACCCTCTCATCCCAGGAATCAATCTAGCGAACCTTTGTTGCATCGCCTCTAAGGCAAGTATATCTTTTGTTAGGTAAAGTAGCTTTGTCCTACCAATGCCAGTACATTCTCTTTGGCAGTGGCACAGCTGCACTAGCATTATCGATAGGAGTAGGGAGCACAGTCTAAAAATTAGAGCCAGACCTTTCAGGAACGAAATTAGAAAGCATTTCTATACACAAAGGGTGGTAGAAGTTTGGAACTCTCTTCTGCAAATGGCAATTGATACTAGCTCAATAGCTAAATTTAAATCTGAGATAGATAGCTTTTTGGCAGCCAAAGGTATTAAGGGATATGGGCCAAAAGCGGGTATATGGAGTTAGATCACAGATCAGCCATGATCTTATCAAATGGCAGAGCAGGCACGAGGGCCTACTCTGTTCCTATGTTCCTATGATATCTGAATATTTTTTTTTTCAATTTGCTATGTAGTATTCTGCATTCAACAGGATCCAGGTTTGTGTAAGGTGTCAGCCATGGATCAGTAGTAGCACTCTTGCCTCAGAGCCAGATGGTTGTGGGTTCAAGCCCCACTCCAGAGACTCACAGTACATAACCTACGATAATGTTTTAATGTAATAGTGAGGGAGTACAGCACTGCGAGAGGTATTGCCTTTTGGATAAGACGTCAAACCAACGCCCTCTTAGATGGATGTACAAGATCCTGTGGCACTATTTGAAGAAGACCAAGGGAGTTCTTCTGGTGTCCTGGCTAATAATTATCCCTGAACCAACATCAATAAAACAGATTAACTGGTCATTTATCTCACTGCTGCTTGCGGGAGGTTGCTGTATGCAAATTAACTGCTGCATTTCCTACATTATAACAGTGACTACACTTCAAAAATACTTCATTGTTGTGAAGTGCTTTGGGATGTCCTCAGGTGAAGATAGACCCTATATTAAAATGCAAGCCTTTAGTTTTTATACTTTGAAGTTACACAAGGAGTGTGGGATTTAGCTCCCTGCACCGTGTACAAAGATCCCTTCTAATTAAAGGTTTCCCTCCTGTAGAGTAGTTGGACATATACAAAGTAATGTACATGTGTAACAGGACTCAGTGCAATTTTAAAGCAAAAGTATTTTTCAAATCATAATTGACACATATGATAGGAGAATAGGACAATTTAAAAATAGATTGAGTGTAAGATTATATTCAAAAGCATTTGATAAGAGAGATTGGGGGTAATTTTGACTTTGGAAAATGGGCGATATCGATTCAGACGCCACTAATACATCTTTCCCGATTTTCATTTCCATTGACTTTGGCTGAATCAATATCGCCCGTTTTACACTATCATCCAAAGTTAAAATTACCCCCATTGAGTCATGTAGAATGAAAAAATATTATGACTGTTTAGTCTTTGGTTCACTGCATCGATCGACCACCCAATGCACAGACAGAACTTTCTTTGTAAATCATATCCACAGAAAAAAGATTCTAGTAGAAAGCGCAATGTCCAACATATTGGCGATGTCACTTAAAAATGTCCTGAGATTGTTGCATCCTGTCTGGATGTTATATTGGTAATCTACAGGTCTTGCTTAACAGATAATCAGAGAGAATAGGATCAAACCAGTCCCGTACAAGAAAGCAGAAAGTAAAAGATCCAACCTCCTCAACTTGCAGCCACGGTTTTATTTCTTTGTTAACGTACCTCTATTAAAGATGCACACACAAACATTACAGAAAGAGTCAGATAAAGTTGGAAACTATAGTGGAAAACATCTGTCCTTCCAGGTCAAGTGACCCATGCTGTGGGGCAATCACTCTCCCAGCTAGTAAGGACTTCTTTACTGCTCTTAGGATGGGTGGAACTGGGATTAATGCTATAAATAATTAGAGAGAACCACACGGCAAGATAGAGACAATAGTTTCAGGAAACTGTGTAACCATTCCTGTGAGGACAGTAATCTCTTCAGGACAGAACATCTTTTTGAACTCAACGACTATCAGGTAGACCTTCTGATCACATTATCGTTATACACATCCGTACTGGCTTTGTGACATCTAATGAAATATGAGGAGCTTGACCAGCAGTCGTTTATCCAACTCATGCGAGCATGTCAATTTTGTGTTTGTGTGGATATTGTATAGAAGTATAATGGCACTGCATAGTTACATGTCAAATTTTCAAAATTAAGATATAAGGAAGTATCATAATTAAACGTAAGGGCGTGCAACATAAAGATTAACAATAGCGTGTCAATGGTTCAGATGTAAGATAAGGGTTGGAGTAAAAACATTGAAACAAAATCTAATAAATGTTTATGTAAGTAACAATTACATGTCAAGGAATTTTTTTTTTCCATAGGTGAGGCCTGCAAACTGTTATCCTAACAATTGATAAGATACCAGAACAAGCTACACAGAAACAGTTTTAATTCACTGCAATGAGATGTGCTGGCGCCAGGTTATGTTCCTTCCAGAGAAAATGACAGTGCAACTCTGTACATGTTGCCTTCGTACCCAACAGCTAATTCTCTGCAGTATTGCTGTGCAGCATGTTTGCCTTCTCACTGCAGTCAAAATCTTGGCACTTGTTACTCTGCCTTATTCTTTTAATGATCTCACTCTAAATGTCACCTACGCCCTCAAGATTGCTTCGCATTACAAAACAAAACGGGAAATTATGTTGGGTAAATTTATTATTAAAAGATGGACAATTGATTAGCAGATTGTATCCTACTTTAGTAGACTGTATCTTGTTGGATTTTTAGTAAACTGTATCCTACTTTAGTAGACTGTATCTTGTTGGATTTTTAGTAAACTGTATCCTACTTTAGTAGATTGTATCTTGCTAGATAGCTACCAGCTGGCAGGGATAGTTTCCTTCAATAATATAAAGTGCTATTCCACATGAGTGTTCCCATTGCATGAGTTGCTTCGAAGTTTGTTACACGAGAGAATGTTTGTAAGATGGCCGCATGGTATAATCCTTAAACCCGCTCCAAACATTGCTGTTTGATTTGGCAGCAAAGAATAACATGCAATTTGGCAGAGCTGAATTAATCAAAGTCCTCTCTCAGCAAACTGATGTATCATGAGAAAATTTGAGTTTTTCCAAATGAACAATGGATATATCAAATAAAAGATGCATGAAAATATGCATAACAGATGCATATTATAACAATAAGATGACTGGAACAACAAGCAAAAATAATATCTGACAGAAATCTATTGAACAGCAACAATTTCTTAAATGATTCGCAAATATATGACCACTTCCCTTAAATAACATCAAAGGCTGCAAAACACATTCAGTAATGAATGCCTTAAAAAGTCAGAACACAAAATTAAAGGACTCCCTGCTAACAACTGCAGAATCCCAGGATTGGAAATACTCCCTGGGTGGCACACAGGAGGGAGACACAAGAGTACAGTACGACCTCAAATCCACTTTCCCACCCTATCCCCATATCCCTTGATTCCCTTAGAGTCCAGAAATCTATCGCTCTCAGTCTTGAATATACTCAACAACTGAGCATCCATAGCCCTCTGGGGTAGAGAATTCGAAAGATTCACAAACCTGAGTGAAGAAATTCCTTCTCATCTCAGTCCTAAATGTCTGACCCTTTATCCTGAGACTATGCCCCTAGTTCTAGACTCTGCAGCCAGAGGAAACAGCCTCTCACAATCTACCCTGTCAAGCCCTCTCAGAATCTTATATGTTTCAATGCAATCACCTCTCATTCTTCTAAACTCCAAAGAGTATAGGCCCATTCTACTTAATCTCTCCTCATAGGATAACTCGTGCATCCCAGGAATCAATCTAGTGAACCTTCGTTGCAACACCTCCGAGGCAAGTATATCTTCCTTAGATAAGAAGACCAAAACTGTACACAGTACTCCAGGTGTAGTCTCACCAAAGCCCTTTGCAATTGCAGCAAGACTTCCTTACTGTTGTACTCCAACCCCCTTGCAATAAAGGCCAACATACCATTGCTTGCTGTACCTGCATGTTAACTTTTTGTGTTTCGTTAAAAAGGACACCCAAATCCCTCTGAACACCAACATTTAATAGTTTCTCACCATTTAAAAAATATTCTGTTTTTCTATTCTTCCTACCAAAGTGAGTAACCTCATATTTCCCCACATTATACTCCATCTGCCACCTTCTCACCACCATGGGCAGACACGTGGCAGATGAAGTTTAACGCGGTAAAATGCAAGGTGATGCATTTTGGTAAGAAAAATGAGGAGAGGCAATATAAACTAGAGGGCACAATTCTAAAAGGGGTGGAGGAACAGAGGGATCTGGGGGTGCATGTGCATAAATTGTTGAAGGTGGCAAGGCAGCTTGAGAAAGCAGTTAAAAAAGCATATGGGATCCTGGGCTTTATAAATAGAGGCATAGAGTAAGGAAGTCATGATGAACCTTTATAGAACACTGGTTCGGCCACAACTGGAGTATTGTGTCCAGTTCTGGGCACTGCACTTTAGGAAGGATGTAAAGGCCCTAGAGAGGGTGCAGAGGAGATTTACTAGAATGATTCCAGGGATGAGGGACTTAAATTACGTGGATAGCCTGGAGAAGCTGGGATTGTTCTCCTTGGAACTGAGAAGGTTGAGAGGAGATTTGATAGAGGTATTCAAAATCATGAAGGGTTCTGGACAGAGTGGATAGAGAGAAACTGTTCCCATTGGCGGAAGAGTCAAGAACCAGAGGGCATAAATTTAAGGTGATTGGCAAAAGAACCAAAGGTGATCTGTAGAAAAGCTTTTTTACACAGCGAGTGGTTAGGATCTGGAATGCACTGCCCAAGGGAATGGTGGAGGCAGATTCAATCATGGCCTTCAAAAGAGAACTGGATAAGTACTTGAAAAGAAAAAATGTGCAGGGCTACGGGGATAGGGTGGGGCAATGGGACTAGCTGGATTGCTCATGCATAGAGCTGGCGCGGACTCGATGGGCCGAATGGCCTCCTTCCGTGCTATAACCTTCTATGATTCTTGCCTACTCACTTAATCGGTCTATATCCCTTTTCAGACTTTTGGGCATGATTTTGACCTCGAGCTGGGAAGGGGGCGGGGTGGTCAAATTGTGGACGGGAAACCTGGCAGTACGGGTTTTCCGTACGTCCTTTTGACGTAAGGACTACTTTTATTTTTTTTTGTCAGTTTACCGTCCGACTGACTGGCCTGATTGACAAACGGGTCTCAGTCGGACGGGAGAGCAGCCAGGGAGGGGACGTGTTCAGGTAAGTCTTCGGGTAAGTCTTTGACTGTATGGATGGAGGGGGGTTGGGGCATGGGTGGGCGGAAGGGCATGGGTGGGCATGGGGGCATGGGGGCACCGGTGGGCATGGTGGTCACGGGGTGGGGGGGAGTCAGTCATGGGGGTGGAATCGGGGGTCAGTCACAGGGAGGGGTGTCAGGATGGGGGATCATCGCAGGGGTCCACGATCATTGGGTGTCGGGATCGGGGGTCATCGCAGGGATCCGCGATCGTTGGGCGTCGGGATCGGGGGCCATCACGGGGGGTCCGCGATCATTGGGGGAGGGGATCGAGGGTCATCGCAGGGGTCCCAGATCGTTGCGGGGGGAGATCAGAGGTCATTGCTGGGTTCTGCGATCTTTGGGGAATGTCGGAGATCGGAGGGGGTTCCGTAATCGTTGGGGGGTCACTGCAAGTAGGCTTGTTGGGCCTGGGGGAAGCACTCCTGCTCCTCCGGGCCTACAAGCTGTATCAGAAAATCACTTACCTGTTAGTTTCGAGCCTTCTCGCCTTCTTTCACGTGGCGTGAAGGAGAAAGCCCGGGATCCCGGCCCCCAGGGGGTTGAAATCGGAAACTCTGTAAAAGTGGAAGTCTGCAGCCTCCTTGAAAGGTTTTAATTACCAACCCGCCCCCTCGTCCGTGAAAACTGGAAGTGGGCAGGTTGGGGGCGGGTCTGAAATGGTTGCGATTTTGAATGCTCCTCCGCCTCCAACCCACCCATTTTTCAATATTAATATTGTGCCCTTTGTGTCCTCATCGCAGCTTACTTTCCTATCTAGCTTTGTATCATCAGCAAACCTAGATACATTATACTCGGTCCCTTCCTCTAAGTCATAAATATAGATTGTAAATAGCTGAGGCCCAAACACTGAGCCTTGCAGCACCCCACTAGTTACAGCCTGCCAACCTGAAAATGACCCATTTATTCCTACTCTCTGTTTTCTGTCCATTAACCAGTCCTCTATCCATGCTAATATATTACCCTGAACCCAAGTGCCCTTATCTTGTGTAACAACCTTTTTTGTGACACCTTATCAAATGCCTTTTCTCTTTTCTCTACCCTGCTAGTTAAATCCTCAAAAAACTCCAGTAGATTTGTCAAACACAATTTCCCTTTCATAAAACCATGTTGACTCTGCCTAATCACATTATGATTTCCTAAGTGCCACGTTACCGCGTCCTTAATAATGGATTCCAGCAATTTCCCGACAACTTGATGTCAGGCTAACTGGCCTGCAGTTCCCTGTTTGCTTTCTCCCTCCTTTCTTGAATAGCGGGGTTACATTTGCTACCTTCCAATCCACTGGGACCACTCCAGAATCTAGGGAATTTTGGAAGATCACAACCAATGCATCCACTCTCTGCAGCCACCTCTTTTAGAATCCTAGGATGTAGGCCATCAGGTCCAGGGGATTTGTCGGCTTTTAGTCTTATTAATTTCTCCAGTACTTTTTCTTTCCTAATATTAATTAATTTAAGTTCCTCACTCTTATTAGACGCTTGGTTCACCACTATTTCTGGTATGTTTCTTGTGAATTCTATTGTGAAGACAGATACAAAATATTTGTTTAACGTCTCTGCCATTTCCTTATTCCCCATTATAATTTCACCTGTCTCAGCCACAAAGGGATCCACATTTACCTTAGTTATTCTCTTCCTTTTTATATACTTGTAGAAGCTTTTACAATCTGTTTTTATATTTCTTGCTAATTTACTCCCATATTCTATTTTCTCCCTCTTTATCATTTTTTTGGTCATCCTTTGCTGGTTCCTAAAACTCTCCCAATCCTCAGGCTTACTACTCTTCTTGGCAACATTATGAGCCCCTTCTTTTAATCTAACACTATCTTTAACGTCTTTAGTTAGCCACAGATGGATCACTTTCCCTGTGGGAATTTTATTCCTCAAAGGAATGTATATTCATTGAGAATTATGAAATATTTCTTTAAATGTTCACCATTGCTTATCTACCATGATATCTTTTAATTTAATTTCCCAATCAACCATTGCCAACTCGCCCCTCATACCTATGTAATTGGCTTCATTTAAGTTTAAGACTCTAGTTTCAGACTTAAGTACATCACTCTCGAACTCAATGTAAAATTCTATCATATTATGATCACTCTCCCCCAGAGGATCCCTTACTATGAGATTACTAATTAACCCTGTCTCATTACACAAGACAAGATCTAAAATGGCCTGTTCCCTGGTTGATTCCACGACATATTGTTCTAGGAAATTGTCTCAAATGCATTCCGTGAACTCATCCTCCAAACTGTTTTTGCCAATTTGATTTGCCCAATCTATATGAAGATTAAAGTGACCAATTGCATTATTGTTATTGCATTACCTTTGTTACAAGCTCCTATTATTTCTTGATTAATACTCTGTCCAACACTATAACTATTGTTATAGTGCCATTAATTTGTCTATCTTGTTACGAATGCTTCGTGCATTGAGATAAAGCGCCTTTAATTTTAACTTTTTACTATTTTTCCCTGATTTGACCTTATTCACTGATGCACTATTACCGTTAAACTCTCGTCCCTTCCTGACACACTCTGCATATCTTTACCGAAATCGCTACACTGTTCTATAGCCTTGACCTTTCTCTTTAGATTTATAAATTTACCCTCCCTCCGCTATTTAGTTTAAAGCCCTAACTACCGCCCTAGTTATTTGATTCAACAGGACACTGGACCCAGCACGGTTTAAGTGGAGCCCGTTCCAACGGAACAGCTCCCTCTTTTCCCAGTACTCGTGCCAGTGCCCCATGAATCGAAACCCCTGTGCTGCCTTTTGTGTTCTTGGGACGTCCAAAGCACTTTACAGCCAATGAATTACTTTTTTTGAAGTGTAGTCACCGTTATCTTGAAGGCAAACGCAGCAGCCAATTTATGCGTAACAAGGTCCCACAAGCAGCAATGAAATGAATAACCAATTAATCTGTTTTTGGTGGTGTTGATTGAGGGATAAATGTTGGCCAGGATACTAGAAGAACTTCCTTCAGTACTGCACTGAAATGTCAGCCTAGACTATGTGCTCAAGTCTTGGAATGGGAATATGGCCTTCTGACTCAGTGCTACAACTGAATGAAGGCTGACACTCAGCAAGGGATATATTCAAATGGATAGCTACATCCAAACATTTATACATTAAAAGGCAAGCTTTTTTTGGAGGGCTTTCAGGAGAACTGGTAGGACTAAGAAAATCTTCACTGGAGAGATAAAAAGGGGTTCCTCTTCAGCTTGACTGCAGCCAAGAAGTGATGCTGCTGATTCTAATGGGCAATATACCACACAATGGCACAACTGATCTCCAAACTATAGTGTCTCCCGTACATATAATGATCCACACAAAACATGACTTCCATAAGGGGGAACACTCCACTTTATAATTATTAATTATGTTCAAACTCCAATGAGATGCACAACTGAAACTTAATTGACATTTTTAGCCACAGAATTATACAGAAAATTTAATAGATTGAAGTACAAAATATTTACACCAGATTGATCAAACTAGCTGCTAATAAATGAGTATTATATTACATTATTATAACATTACATTAAAGATATTAAAGATTCCATGGCACTATTTCGAAGAAGAGCAAGAGAGTTCTCCCTGGTGTCCTGGCCAATTTTTATCCCTCAACGAATATCACTAAGAACAGATTACCTGTTCATTATCTCATTGCTGATTGTGGGATCTTGCTGTGCACAAATTGGCTGCCACATTTCTTACATTAGTACTTCAAAAGTACTTCATTGGCTGTAAAGTGCTTTAGGACGTCCTGAGGTCATGAAAGGCACTATAAAAATGCAAGTTCTTTCTTTCTTCTTTATTTCTATTGAAAATTGATTAGATTGTACACAAGACCAAAACTTCCTTAAGCCCCTTATAAAGTGCTTCAGCAACAGATCAATATTCTTGGCACCAGGGAATAATCCTCCTAGACATCAATAATAGTAGAGGTAATTAAAGATCTGTTATAAACCACTAGGCTTTCAATAGCATTTCTTTGAATCTGCCAAGCGGATTATAAAGCAATTTAAGGGAGTACAGTTCATCACGGAAATGGCCATTCAATCAAGAGATAATTATCACTTAATTCATGAACAAATATGCAGAGACATAAATAATACAATTAGTTTAGTGGCGAGCTATCAGAAAGTGAAGCGGTAGTATCAGCTCTGGTGCCAGGAAATTCAGGCTACAGCAGATTCAAGACTGGTCAAAGCCACATTCCATGTGTAGGGTAAATGATCCATTCTCTTTAGATGGCATGCAATGTCATAGTGGCTTTGGGACACAGGATGGTGGCAGGGCCTGCAACTTCAATGGGGTATGTCAGATGAGGAACACAGTTAAACTGTGTAAAAACCCAAATTAACGACATCATAATCCAGCATAATTTATTCCATAGATATTGTTACTCAATCTGCTATGCTGGCACTGAAGTGAGTCAAATATAATAAACATTTTTTATTTACATGTTTAACAGGAGATACTGTTGTTCAATTTGTTATCTAGGGGGAGCTCTCCTCTGTGATCCTGCCCAATTTTGAGGGGGATCGCGGCAGAGAACCACACATCACTATTACTATCACAAACAACCAGTTTCATCTTCAAATTCCAGGCCATCCCAGCCATTGCATTCCAACTGAGCTGAGCAATAAACAGTCAAGATTTCAGCATGAGGAAACACCACGTATGTGTGCCTAAAAATCTCAAATCTAGGGTTTTTCCAATAATGGCAGTGTGTCTTTTAGACAGGTAATGATGCATGGAGTATGTAAGTGTGTGTACCTGTGCGTGTGCGTGTGTGTGTGTGTGTGTGTGAGGGGTGGAGAGAGGAATGTACAATCATAGATTTGTGTACACAAAAGCCCAGGTCTCTGTTCCCACACCCCCTTTAAAATGTTACCATTTGGTATATATTGTCTCTCCTCATTCTTCCTACCAAAATATATCACTTCACACTTCTCTGCATTAAATTTCATCTACCTTGTATATGCACATTTCACCAGTCTGTCCATGTCCTCCTGAAGTCTGTTACTATCCTCCATATTGTTTACTACATTTCCGAGTTTTGTGTCATCTGCAAACTTTGAAATTATACCCTCTATACCCAAGTCCAGGTCATTAATATATATCAAAAAGTACAGTGGTCCTAATACCGACCCCTGGGGAACAACACTGTCTATTTCTCTCCAGTCTGAAAAACAAGCATTCACCACTACTCTCTGCTTTCTGTCCCTAGCCAATTTTGTATCCTCTCTGCTTCTGTCCCTTTAATCCCATGGGCTTAAATTTTGCTAACCGGTCTATTATATCTTTATCAAATGTCTTTTGAAAGTCCAAATACACAACATCAACAACACTACCCTCATCAGCCCTCTCCATTACTTCATCAAAGAACAAGGGGAAGAGTTTTTTTATAAAAGAAGCAAAATGGAAAAGTTTGTATATGGGTAACCTCTTTTTATATGTATTACAACTTAGGTGAGGGGCTATGGCCCAGAGGACAGGATCAGACCAAGTCCAAAAAGGATAGGAGAGATGATGGATGGTAAATTGACGGAGCGGATTTCAACGGAAATGAAAATCGGGCGGGTTCTGTAACGGGCGGATGATCTGTTCCAGTGTTTACTGCCCAAGTGGTGAAGATGAAAATTCCACCAGATATATGTATTAAGATAAGAAGAAATAGCAGTTGGTTAATGCTAAGATTGGCTTTTAAAATCCTGTAGGTTGTAACTGTTCTAAGTCTACCCAGTTCCGAGGGTTTGAGGGGTTTTTGCACGATACACCATGGTTCACAATGAAATTCCAGGAAACAAAAAGTTTTCTTCTTCACCCGTGAAGTGTTAGTATTCAAATTGTGCGGATTATTTGAGACCAAAAAAAGAAGAAAAAGAGACAAATATAATGAAAAATTCAAATGAAAGTCAAAGCAAACCTGGATGGAAAAAACGTAGTGAAGAAATATGAGAGTTTGGGCTGAGATTGGCATTCTTCCAGGAACAGTAATTGGCATAATAAGACAGATTTTCCACTTCAGTTCTCCCAGCACGTGCCATTTGGGTAAATTGTACCCTCCCAGCCCCTAATTTTCTACCTATTCATTTTAATGAATGGAAAATCAAGGGTTAGAGGCACAAAATATCCTGATATATGCTCTCAAGCACACCAATAGCCTACAAGTAGAAACCCACCTTATATTTAGAACATTCATCTATATTCTTTCTATGGGCTTCCTGCTGCAACAAGGTAGCTGGTTACTGGAATTTCCATATCACCTACAAAGCTGGATAAGCATTCCAAATAGTAACAAGTGTAAACTTGTGATATGATATGTATTGTACAATGTCGGAATTTGTAGTGAATGCTGTATTTCTCAAAACATCTAACACCACCAATGTACACTAACTCGATTTATCACAATTCTAAATGTTTAATGCTTAAACAATAGAGGGAATATTTCAGTTTTTTTTGAGATGATAAAGGTTTCATTAACATAAGAAAACCTTTGCACATCACCATGAAAACTGCATGCACAGCAAATGCATTTATTAAGTTCTCACATGAAAGAACTAGAATGGGAATGTGTCAAATAACATCCAACGATACTTGTAAAATTTTCACTGATGCCAAATATGATGGCCTTTATATGAAGATAGGGTTTCATTCTAAAAACAGAAAGAACAGAAAATTGAGTGAGCTTGTGGGGATTAAGAAAGCTGCATGGGCCATTACAAGGAGCTGGGAATACTCGGATCTGACTTCTTTTACAGAATAACCAATGCAGTGCCCCCTGGCCAACTTGGAATTTTCTCAATTTCTGTAGATCTATTTAGCACAAATGTTGTGCACGACAGTACTGGATTAACAAACTGTCTGATGTACCAATCTCAGTGGTGCATTAGCAGCTTAAGAAGCAATTTAAGATCATTTTTAAGGTGCATCATGACTGGATTTTTTTTCATTCGCATTAATGATTTCATGTTCCTACAAGTTGCACATTTTCTGACCAAACAAGAAAATAGAGCCCAACATGTGATTATACATATTCTCACTATATCAAACAAAAATTAACTATTTGCAATACATATGATGTATGTACAATTTCCTTAAATTGAACAGATATATCTCTACGGAAGTTGCTTCTACATTCATGAGATTTTGATCATTAACCGTGTGTGAATATCATCCCACATCTGGGACATGAAACACTTAAAATCCTCTTAAAAGCAAAGGTATTCAATTTTCTGTTTACTTTTCTGACTTACCTATCTATTATCTATAAATTATTAAATGTCTTGTATATGGCATCCATTCCCTGTCCACAAGCCATACTTCCTGTTCTATGGTTTTTGAGTAATGCTTTTTATATCCACATTAATTATAGAAAATTGATAAATAAGAATTTGTAACGGGAAAAGCTGTCCCCACACTTTATATCATGGGAAAAGCCCATCTGCCTCTTACCACTATGGCGAGAGTCACCCAAGTCTCCATTTTGCCATTTCTATAGGTAAGTTTTGTTTTCCATTTCATATTTTTTAAATTTTATATGTTTAGTTTCATATCTCTAACCCTCTTCCTATTGCCCCAGCCCTGCCCCATTCCTATCCAGCTTGGCGGCCTTCTCCCCTAATTTGCCACCTTGGTGGTCTTACCTCTGATATGCGACTGGTCTTTGTGGCCTCTCCCAGCCTTTGTTACTGCCAAATTTGTCCCTTCCCCACTCCCTTCCTGCTTGCCACATTCTACTTCCTCTCTGATCTGTTCCAGGGCACCCTGCTGCTCTTCACAGCCTCTCCTGGCTGTCCCACAGATCTTCAGTGCCTCTCGGTGAGCAATGTGTTGGAGTGGTCTCTCCCAGCCACCTGTGGCTTGAATTATTAATTTATTTCCAATTCCCTTGGACAAGCCTCCCTTGGCCATCCCATTGTTGAAATTATTAGTTTATTATCCAGCCTGTTTAAATTTTAATGGCCCATGTCCCCTGCTAAAATTATATTTAATATTAATGTTGCTACAATCAATAGTCTATCTAATATTATATAACATTGTTCCACTACAGACTTATATTTAATATTTATATTACTATAATCTATACTTGATATATAACACTGCTTTTCTACACACTATATTAAATATTTATAACACAATAATCTATATTATATCTTATAATACAATGGAACGTCTGACTCAATGTGAGCAACACCACAGATCTGCTAGTGTCATATAAATTTGAAGAACAAGAAATAGTGAAAATGATATCAATGTATGTCATAAGTACCCAATTTGCATATTAAAAAGAACTTACCGCCTGAAATAGGTGGCAGCGAGTCGATTGCGGCATTAATGGCGCGGTAGGTCGACCGACCCCATTTTAAGGCTGTTCCCCCCCGACCCTGCCCCATCCCCATCCCCATCCCCGTCCCCCACTCCTGTTAACATTGATTTCAGAAGGTGAAAACTATCCCCAAATAGTCAGAAGGTTGTGGACTCAAGCCCCACTCCAGAGACTTACCCCAGTGTCCTGGCCAATATTTATCCCTCAATCAACATTAATAAACAAACAGATTATCTGGTCATTTATTTCATTGCTGTTTGTTGACCTTGCTGTGTGCAAATTGGCTGCTGTGTTTCCCTGCATTACATTAATGACTACACTTCAAAAGTATTTAATTGGCTGTGAAGCTCTTTGGAGCATTGCGAAAGGTGCTGTATAAATGCATGTTCTTTCTATCTAATGATATGAAATAGCACTGGGAAGCCAAAAATAGCTCATTACGCACCAAATTGCTGTAGATCTGGGTGTCACTGAGTAAGGACAGTCAATTTGACATGAGAGGAGCTGCAAGTTCTTCTGCAAAGACACAGGAACAGAAGGTACACAATTTAAGGGACTGGCTGCCACCACACCCCTCCAAAATACCTGGTACACCAGGCACAGAAATAGGTAGTTTAAAGCAGGCAGAGCTAGTCAGCCACCACAGTCTCAGATGTATCTAACTCACATGCAGGGCCTTGATAATGCATAGTTCAGGGAGGTCTATAACCACTAGAATCTCAGCATGCTGTCAGTGAAACTAGCCATCACACTTGCTACTTCTACAAGGGAATCACTTAGAAGCAATGGTACATTAGGTGTCATTCATCTGAAAGAAAATACAAATACCAAGGGGCAGTATCATGCTGCCAACATTCACACTCAATACTTGTCAGCTTGGCTCAGTTGCCTATGAGTCAGAAGTTGTGAGTTCAAGCCTCACTGCGTATTTGAGCATATAATCTAGGCTGACATTTCAGTGCCCTACTGACGGATTGCTGCATCGTTGGGGGTGCCTCCTTTCAGATGGGATATTAAACTGAGGCCCCGTCTCCCTGCTTAGAGTGACATAAATATCAAAAGTCCCTATTTAAAGAACAATATGTGAGTTCTTCCTGTATCCTGATCAACATTCTTCCTTCAATCAATGACAGCCTTTCTCTACTGCTGTTCATCCTTATCACACAATTACCACAGGCATAATGGTGGCTAGGTTGCTTGATTAGCTATCAATGTTTTTTTTAAATGTCACTGACTTAATGTTACACATTATAAACCAAATCCAGAATTCATTATATAATACATGGATTGTTAATAGCATAGTACAAGAAACATTTTAAAGTTAGATTTGAGAACTCCTCTGAGGATAAGCTAACTATAAATATCCATATCCATTGTATTACTAATTTTCAGTGGTTCAGTGGATAGATTACATTGAAGTGGCAATGTCATCTCCAAAGGACTCTCATATTTTGCTGTTCAGAATCAGTCACAGCCCTTATTTCTCTCCTGGAGGCAAGAATCCAGATCTTATGTCTGGATATCTAACATTTAAAAATTTAAATTCCCAACATGTAAAGACATACTTAATCAAAATTAGCGTGGTGCCGGAGGATTGGAGGACTGCTAACGTTGTACCATTGTTTAAAAAGGGAGAAAGGGATAGACTGAGTACCTCGGTGGTGGGCAAATTATTGGAAAAAATTCTGAGGAACAGTATAAATTGTCATTTAGAAAGGCAAGGATTAATCAAGGACAGTCAGCATGAATTTGTTACGGGAAGGTCATGTCTGACTAACTTGATTGAATTTTTTGAGGAGGTAACAAGGAGGATCGATGAGAGTAGCGCGTTTGATGTAGTCTACACGGATTTTAACAAGGCGGTTGACAAGGTCCCACATGGAGAAACTGATCAGAAAAGTAAAAGCCCATGGGATCCAAGGGAGAGTGGCAAGTTGGATCCAAAATTGGCTCAGTGGCAGGAAGCAAAGGGTAATGATTGATGGGTGTCTTTGAGACTGGATGGCTGTTTCCAATGGGGTTCCGCAGGGATCATTACTAGGTCCCTTGCTTTTTGTGGTATATATCAATGATTTAGACTTAAATGTAGGGGGCGTGATTAAGAAGATGGCAGAACATACAAAAATTGACCATGTGGTTGATAGTGAGGAGGAAAGCTATAGACTGCAGGAAGGTATCAATGGGTCAAATGGGCAGAAAGGTGGCAAATGGAGTTCAATCCAGAGAAGTGTGAGGTAATGCATTTGGGGAGGGCAAATAAGGCAAGGGAATACACAATAAATGGAGGATACTGAGAATTGTAGAGGAACAGAGGGACCTTGGAGTGCATGTCCACAGATCCCTGAAGGCAGCAGGGCAGGTAGATAAGGTGGTTAAGAAGGCATACAGGATACTTTCCTTTATTAGCTGTGGCATGGAATATAAGAGCAGGGAGGTTATGCATGAATTGTATAAAACACTAGTTAGGCTACAGCTTGAGTACTGCTTTCAGTTCTGGTCACCACATTACAGGAAAGATGTGATTGCATTAGAGAGGGCACACAAGAGATTTACGAGAATGTTGCCAGGACTGGAGAATTTTAGGTATGAGGAAAGATTGGATAGGCTGGGGTTGTTTTCTTTGGAACAGAGGAGGCAAAGGGGAGATCTAATTGAGGTGTATAACATTAAGAGGGGTCTAGATAGAGTGGATAGGAAGGACCTATTTCCCTTAGCAGAGAGGTCAATAACCAGGGGCCATAGATTTAAAGTAATTGGTAGAAGGATTAGAGAGGAGCTGAGGAAAAAAAAAATCACCCAGAGGATGGTGGGGTTCTGGAATTCACTGCTTGAAAGGGTGGTAGAGGCAGAAACCTTCATTGCATTTAAAGGGGACTTGGATGTACACTTGAAGTGCTGTAACATACAAGACTATGGACCAAGAGCTGGAAAGTGGGATTAGGCTGGATAACTCTTTTTTGGCTGGCACAGACACGATGGGCTGAATGACCTCCTTCTGTGCCATAAATTGCTATGATTCTATGATTCTATGAAATGGTGTGTGTGTGTGTGTGTGTGTATGTGTGTATGTGTGTGTATGTGTGTGTGTGTGTGTGTGTTTGTGTGTCCCTGTATCAGACCAAGAAAAACTGCTGGCAACAATGGGAGTAATTTTTATTTTCACTACTTGGGTGGTAAATCAGGCGTTATAGAAAACTGCTCGATTTGGGGATAATGGGGTGACTGCTAGACTGGGAAGGCAATTTGATTGGCCAGTTTACCGTCCAAACTGTGAAGGTGCAAATTAACCCTAATATCTATGATAAAGAAATCCTATGCACAAACTCTGCAGTATTTGGTAATGATTGGAGTGATCAGTATAAAATCCACAGCAAATCAGGTTAAAATATAACAATGTTTGTGAAACTGTGAGATGGAGCTGGTGTATACTCACAACCAAATCCAAATTTTATTTTATATTATTCTGAAATGCAACTTTTAGACAAGCTTCGAAGAGTGCAGTACAAATTTAAAGAATGTGTTTTAAATTGTTAAGACATTATTTAGTTTTCAAGGATTTTTTGTGCAGAATGTCTATTGACACTACTGTGTCAGCCAATGAGTTGGAGGTGGGGCAGGATTTACAGCAGGACTTATAGCAAAAAGTCTATTTTACAGCAAACAAAGTCTATTTACTTAGCGTCTATTTAAACAACAAGAACAACTTGCATTTATATAGCGCCTTTAATGTAGTAAAAAGTCCCAAGGCGCTTCACAGGAGCGTCATCAAACAAAATTTGACAACGAGCCACGTAAGGAGATTTTAGTATAGGTGACCAAAAGCTTGGTCAAAGAGCTAGGTTTTAAGGTGTGTCTTAAAGAAGGAGAGAGAGGTAGAGAGGCAGAGAGGTTTAGGGAGGGAATTCCAGAGCTTAGGGCTTAGGCAGCTGAAGGCACAGCCGCCAATGGTGGAGCGATTAAAATCAGGGATGCACAAGAGGAAAGAATTGGAGGATCGCAGAGATCTCGGAGGGTTGTAGGGCTGGAGGAGGTTACAGAGATATGGAAGGGTGAGGCCATGGAGGGATTTGAAAACAAGGATGAGAATTTTAAAATCGAGGTGTTTCTGGACCGGGAGCAATGTAGGTCAGCGAGCACAGGGGTGATGGGTGAATGGGACTTGGTGCGAGTTAGGATACTGGCAAAAGAGTTTTGGATCAGCTCAAGTTTCTGGAGGGTGGAAGATGGGAGGCCAGCCAGGAGAGCACTGGAATAGTCGAGTCTAGAGGTAACAAAGGCATGGATGAGGGTTTCAGCAGCAGATGAGCTGAGGCAGAGGCAGAGACAGACGATGTTATGGAGATGGAAGAAGGTGGTCTTGGTGATGGAGCGGATATGTGGTTGGAAGCTCATCTCAGGGTCAAATAGACGCCAGGGTGCGAATGGTTTGGTTCAGGCTAAGACAGGGGCCAGTGAGAGGGATGGAGTTGGTGGCTATGGAACGGAGTTTGTGGTGGGGCCAAAGACAATGGCTTCGGTTTTACCAATATTTAGTTGGAGGAAATCTTTGCTCATCCTGTCGGACAAGCAGTGTGACAAATGAAAGACAGTGGAGGGGTCAAGAGAGGTGCTGGTGTGGTAGAGCTGGGTGTAGTCAGTGCACATGTGGAACTTGAGTGTGTGTTTTTGGATGATGTCGCTGAGGGGCAGCATATAGATGAGAAATTGGAGGGGGCCAAGGATAGATCCTTGGGGGACTCCAGAGGTAAGAGGGGGAAGAGAAACCATTGCATGTGATTCTCTGGCTACGACTGGATAGGTAAGAATGGAACCAGGCGAGGGCAGTCCCACCCAGCTGGATGACAGAGGAGAGGCGTTGGAGGAGGATGGTGTGGTCAACCGTGTCAAAGGCTGCAGACAGGTCGAGAAGGATGAGGAGGGATCGATTACCATGGTCACAGTCACATAGGATGTCATTTGTGACTTTGATAAGGGCCGTTTCCGTACTGTGGCAGGGGCGGAAAACTGATTGGAGGGATTCAAACATGGAGTTGCGGGAAAGATGGACATGGATTTGATAGGTGACAATATGTTCAAGGACTTTGGAGAGGAAAGGGAGGTTGGAGATGGGGCAGTAGTTTGCAAGGATAGAGGGATCAAGGGATTTTTTGAGGAGGTGGGTGATGACAGCAGATTTGAAGGAGAGGGGGACAGTACCTGAGGAGAGGGAACCCTTAACAATATCGGCTAACATGGGAGCCAGGAAGGGAAGTTGGGTGGTCAGTAGTTTGGTGGGAATAGAGTCGAGGGTGTAAGGCAAGGGGGTAAAACCTCTCGAGCATTGTGAATTTGAAATTTACTGGACCTTTAAACAATATACCTGGATTAAGGAAAGGGTCAATGTTACCCCTTTGGAACATTTGAACAGTACCAATTTAAAACAACATGCAAAGGTTCTTTGGTTTGCAAGGCACAATTGATGAGAAAGAAAGGGGGT